>NC_138550.1:97621973-98221973 GCF_964273705.1 Natrix helvetica | reverse complement strand
TTTTTGCTCCACTTTACTAACTGTCTTGTAGTGCATTTTATTAACTAACTTGAAGGGATTCAGTACATTCTACCCTCCTCAGAATGCTATCACCTCATCCTGTTGCAAGTTTTCCCCAGGCCCTATGGAACAATTTCAACCATTTTAAATATAGATTGAGAAAGTGGGCCAGAAGTCATTTTTCCATGGTAAAGGCCATGATCCTTCAGCAAATAAAATTTTAATAGGAAATCAGATGAAGGAGATTTTATTCAAAATGTGACAAGGTTCAAAGGGTGGGCTCAGGAGCAGATCCAATCATGGGATTTTTTTTTTAACAGCTTTTTTCTTCCGCCATTAGTCCCAGTATCATATTGTGATCAGTATCGTGGGCCAGTCTGATCTGCCTAACCAGAATATACCTTAGATACTTTGCACTTAACTGCTGACATAATCCCCTACAGCTCAAAACCAATTCATATATGGTTATTAAACTGAGATTGCCATGCTCAATCAACTTCATAAATACATATTGTGGAATTTTTATTTTTGCCGTCACTGCCTTTCAGGATTAGATTTTTATTGAGTGTGATTTGCAACAGAAAACCATCCAGTATAATTTAAATCAGGAACAGGGAAACAAGGAAGCGGTAAATCTCTTGTCACATGTGGAACATAATCGAGAGACACAGAGTTCTGAAGCTGGGAAATGGGGAAAGTAGGTTATTTTGGGGCAGTATTTGATAATGGCTGTTCAACTGTATAAAGTCTGCTTTAAATTCTGCCACTGAAATGAGGAGAATTCTGATATATTGAAATTCATGATTTGTTATCAATATAAAGCAATGGCAATAGCACTTAGACTTATATACCACTCCACAGTGCTTTTACAGCCCTCTCCAAGCAGTTTATAGAGTCAGCATATTGCCCCCAACAGTCTGGCTCCTCATTTTACCGATCTCAGAAGGATGGAAGACTGAGTCAACCTTGAGCCCATGAGTATCAAACTCCTGGCAGTCGGCAGAATTAGCCTGCAATACTGCATTCTAACTACTGCACCACCACGGCCCTCTATATGGTGAAGTATCCTTCCCAAAATAATAATTAATCTCTGTTTCAAAGCCAAAGAGCCAGCGCTGTCCGCAGACATCTCTGTGGTCATGTGGCCAGCATGACTAAACACTAAAGATGCACGGAATGCTGTTACCTTCCCACCAAGGTAGTCCCTATTTTTCTACTTGCATTTTTACATGCTTTTGAACTGCTAGGTTGGCGGAAGCTGGGACAAGTAACAGGAGCTCACTCCGTTACACAGCACTAGGGATTCAAACCATCAAACTGCTGACCTTTCTTATCGACAAGCTCAGCATCTTAGCCACGGAGCCACTGTGTCCTTATATTATGGTTATTTTTTTAAAAAATGTTTTACTGGTTTTACTGCATTTGTTTATTTGTTTGATGAGTTAGATTCCTGATATCAACATAATCAATGTTGATAATGAAACAAAGCTGGTCCTCTGTTGATAAGATACAGGCTTCCCCTTAAGCACCCTCCCAAATTCCAAACCATTTAGTTGCCACACTGTTGATGCCAAGTAAGTGTGACTTCACACATGTTATGGTGCTGGGGGGGAAAGGCAGAACAGATTTTGCATTCAACCAACGAAGATCCATGAGCATCAGGCAGTCAGAGTTAAACGTGAGCTTCCAACCCCTTGAACATCTGCAAGTTTTGCTAGCCCCTGCCTTCACACAAGCAGTAACAAAAATCACCATTTGGTTTCCAGGGCAGGGAAGAAATGCAGCAACATTAATATAAGAAATCCCCTGTGACATAATAATTAGGTTGCCTAATTAGGAGGCTCTTAAACGGTTATGATGATTCAGATAAAAAAACAGGCAATTAAACACAATTTGGGGTGCTGAGTTGTGTTCTCTCATTCCCGTTTGTCATTCTCACTGAATTGATGGAAAGCTTAGCATAAAAGGAATCTGCTGAGGATTCAGGTTTTTCTCTAGAACAAAATACAATGGTGAAACAAAGAATACATATATCCCATTTGAAGTCTTGCTCACTTTTATTTGGTGGAATTTATTTATTTATTTGGAAGTTTGTGGAACTTATTTCTTGCTTGCTTAAAAATGGATTACATTCAGGAGTGGGCTGCTGGGGCTTTGCAGGGGTTCAGGAGAACCTCTAGCTAAGATTCTGTGCAGTTTGGAGAAGCCCCAAATCCCACTCCTGGCTTGCCCCACCTTACCCGCCCCACCCCTCCCAGGAGTCCCCAGGCAGCCCATTTTGGGGGCAGGTAAGTGCAGGGCATGCATAGAGGCTCAGGGAGGGTGAAAAACGGGCCTACCAGAAGCCAGAGAGGGGCCTCCAGAGGGCCTCCAGAGCCTGGGGAGGCCATTTTTGTTCTCTTGGAGGCTTGAGGAAAGCCTCCAGAGCCCAGGGAGGGCAAAAATGCCCCTCACCTACTGTGATGCAGGAGGCTGACTATGCCACGCCTACCATGGCCACACCCACCCTGCAACCGGGCAGAGAGCCCCTTGCTAAAAATTTTGAAGCCCACCCCTAATTACATCTCCCTGGTAACCAACAAAAAGAGCTTAATCCAAATCTCTATTTTTTTTTCCTACACTGTTTCTTCAGCCACTTGATACCAATTATATAAACCTCCTTCACTCAGAAGTCACCAAACTTCAATTTCATCAATATATCCCATGTATAGGTGTATAACCCAAGGTCATCCAGCTGACTTTGGGCCCAAGATAGGATTAGAACTTATGGTTTTTGAGTTTCTAGCCTGGTGCCTTAACCACTAAACCAACTGTCCCTCAATATGCAGTCTGTGTATTCATTCTATATATGCTATACATATATTTGAAGGGAAGCTTTGCTTTGATGAAGTACCTACTCAGAGATGATCCATAAAACAATAGAGCCTCTTTGGGATGCAGATGTGTGCTAAAGTTTCTGCCAGCAGCTCTGAATGCCAACTGTGAGATAACTAGAAGTAGTTTACCAAGTCAACTCTGTTCACCATCTCTATGGAGAGAGAACCAGCAACAGTGCACCCAATCTAGTACTAATAAATGCAGGATACAAATAAACAAATATATTTGATCTAAGAAACCTACTTGCAAAGTTCTTTGTCCTTTTGTGATGCCATTGAGTGATCACTAGATCCTTGCAGCTCATGGTAAATCTATTCCTGATTTTCATGTAGATGGCTGCACATCAGTCAATGTGACTTAATTACTTTTTAAATCATTTGCTTATTTGTTTAAGTAACCATTGACTTAGTTTAGATCGAAAAATACTCCCAACATGGAGAAAGTTCATTTAATTTAAACAAAAAGGTAACCTTAACATGTAGAAGTATGGAATAGTTTGGCTGTCTAGAATTTTTTTTCTGCTTATTTATAGTCCAATGGTTAATTTATAATGCTTTGAATTATTTTATCTCCTACTGCATAATTTTACACATTATAAGTAGTCCATAAAGCTATGGAGAAATTAATTCTGTTTATCCTAGCTGTCTATGGAGATTCTCAATCATCCAGTTCATGGTTGACCCAAAGGTGCTTTTTCAAGAGACAACTGGTCTTTCTTGTTTTTCTTTGAAGATGTTTTGCTTCTCATGCAAGAAGCTTCTTCAACTCTCTTTATTCTAGCATTATTTTGCCTTATTCTAGATGACTCATTTGCAGAGGTTCGACTTTTCTGTGGCAGACATGGCTTTTACATTTAGTCATTCAGAAGTGTGGTAAATAGTTGAGAGTCCAGAAAATGTATGGATAGGTCAATAAGGCATAATTTATTTAAACATGGTGTGCTGAATAAGATATAATTGGCTGGTTTATTTACTAAATCTCCAGGATAATCTGTTCCTAACCTGGTCCTTTGGTTTTTCCAATGGGGCATTCGTTGCTATTATAACAGCTGCTCATCCTCTTGTTCTCTTTTCCTTATATCTTTTTATATCTTTTCCAGCATCAGAGCCTTTCTCCAAAGAACTAAGTCTTTGAATAATGTGTATGATAATTTGAGCCCGTCATTTGTATCTTAAGTAAGAACCTTTTGGGTTGATTTGTTGTTTTCTTTGCTAAACTATTATTTGCAAACCACAATTTTTCATGTACTATACTAAGCCACAAATGAACAAATGGTTTAATGTGATACACAAATCTAGTCTCTCTATGCTTGTTGAACCACTAGAAAAACATGATTTTCTGTTTCTAAAGTACATCACAGTTGTTCATACCATGTGAACCATGGGACACCATGATGAACATATAAACAATCAAGCCCAAATATAAGGTCTTCTAAGGCTAATGGATCCATAAGTATTCAACAGACATAACTTCTTTTTAAAATCAGTATAATATTTGATGTTGTTAATGGAACTCTACATCTATCTATATCTATATCATCTGTATCATCTATATCTATATCATCTATATTCAGTGACTTGCGGTGAGGTTTATGGCTGGTGAGGCACTGACCCAGTGGTGGGTTTCAAATTTTTTTAGACTTGTGCACTTCAACTCAAAGAATTCCACAGCCAGACATGCTCAGTTCCAATTTAAAGTGATAGCATTTGTTTTTCTCCTTTGCGAAAGAAGATTCCTTCTTTCTTTTTCTTTTTCTTCTCCTTTCCCCTCCTTCCTCCCTCTCTCCCTCCTTCCCCCCTCTCTCAAACACACACACACACACACACACACACACAAACACACAGAGAAGTTGGATTGGATTACACACACTTTCCCCCAGCCCTGGAAGGATCCAGCCCAGCTTCACTGATTACAGGTTTGAAAATGCAACATGGCTCTACCTGCAATCAAACTACACTTTGAAGTTTGAATTCCTCCCCCTCCCTCTGACCCACATGTACCTTTTCCAGCTGTTTCAGAGAGGATTTCAACTCTGCTCTTGCCTTGGGTCCTCTGAAGAAGCCCCGCCCAAACAAGCGCCCTCTACTATGAAGCAGGAGAACTGCGTGCCTCACCTATGTCAGGAATTTTTAGGCTTTTAACCCTTGCTTAACTCTGCTCGAGTGATCATAAAATGCCTAAAGTCAGACTAGATGAGGCATGCAGTTCTTCTGCCTCATAGTAGAGGGCGCTTTTTAGAGGCTTTTTTAAACAGTTAAGCAGAGTCATTCACGATGAGGCAGCAACTAGCTCAGCCTGACCTCAGCTCTCGCCTTTTTCCTTTTACATTTTTTTCTTTTCATGATGACTGTGGTGAGGCTGTGCCTCCCCTGCCTCCCCTGACTGCACATCACTGTCGATATCTATCTATATCTATATCTATATCATCTATATCTATATCTATATCTATATCTATATCTATATCTATATCATCTATATCTAATCTGGTCTTGTTGTATTCGGGTCTTTTCCTGTGTAAGATTGAGATTGTCTTGGCAACATTTTGATGAGGTTCCACTCGCCATCTTCAGGTTGGTGTTTTCGGCTTCGTGCTTGTGCAAGTAAGGCGTGGTCGAAGCTGTCGTCTTTCTATAAATCTTGGGGGGGGGGGTTTGGCTTTGTTGCTGTAAGTGGGTTGATTGGCTGTGTAGTTGCATCCTGATTGGTAGATGGAATTGATGTTTGTAGATTGGTCGGCTGTTTCGTATCATCCTTTGTGGCTGAGGTGCTGGCTGTGTGTCCATTGTTCTTTTGTGTTGTAACTCCCTGGGTGGTAGGTGGGGTTTGTTTGTTGACTAGGGCTGGTTTCCAGATGTCTGGTAGATGGGAGGTATTGTCACATTTATTCATGTTGTGGGGGTGTTTCTCTATTTTGATGGCTTCCATAATTATTCTCTTGCTGAAGTGTTCTGTTTTGGAGATTAATTTGGTACCTTCAAAATCAATTTCATATCCTTTTGCTTTAAGGTGTTGGAAAAGGGAGGAAGTTTTTTCTTTTTTTCGGACTGCGTTCTTGTGTTCTCCGATGCGTGCATTTATCCTCCTATTAGTTTGTCCAATGTATGTGGCAGGGCCGATTTTACATGGTATTTCGTAGACTCTTCTTAAACACTTCCAGTGTTGGAGCATTCATAACTTCTGGAGTCAAATTGTTCCACTGATTAATTATTCTGTCAGGAAATTTCTAAGTTGTTTCTCTCCTTGATCTATCATCTATCTATCTATCTATCTATCTATCTATCTATCTATCTATCTATCTATCTATCTATCTATCATCTATCATCTATCTATCTATCCACCATCTATCTATCTCTAATATTTTAATCAACTGCCAATTAATTGATTTGTCATTCCATTATTTTTTAAAGGACGAACATGAGACAAGTTATTTATACATAAATGTAACATAATAAGCTTTGCTGTCAATTCATTTTGTAGATAAGTGACATTTGCACATATGTTCCTATACTTGTTGGTGTACCTGCTTTCTATCTTTTTCTTTTTAATGCTCAAGGAACACGGCCATTTCAAGGTTGTCATCACCTTTTCCTAGGTGTTCCTCATCAGTATCCAGAAGAAAGACCAGATGTTCCTGCTGCCATAGCATTAATTAGATTTTGGGCTTCCATTGGCAGAATGATATGCAATTGTGGCTGACAATTACTTTACAGGATGCATTAGCATATTGCTGGTAGGGAAAGGCAGGGGAAGACAGTGGTAGGAGATGACAAATTATCTAAATTAATTTCTAATTTAAAGTCCTCTTTTCTTATTATAAACTGCTCTGGTTAATCAAATGTTAAATTCATTCTCTTGGTGCAAAAGGACTATCATGGAGCGATAGCATGAATTGCATCTTGTCAAATATATACAAAATATTTATATAAAAATGACTAATTTACACTATGATTCGTCCTGGCTTCAGGGAACATATGGCATAAGAGCTTTTTTCCCTGTGATTTAAGAAACCTAAAATCACAGACAAATTAGAACTGAAGGTCTGTTAAATGCAATAACCATCTATCTACTGTTGCACTTCTCAGTTCTCATCTACAAGGGGGAAATTTCAATTTGATTCCCACCCACATAACTCCAAGATTCAACACAAGCTCTCGTTCTGGTCTCATAATGCAGAAGAACTAGAATCTGTTTTAATGACAAGTGCAGCCAGTGCTTGCCCTGATATGCAGAAGAGAGGATAGGCAAAGCAAAAGCAATTTCTGAACAGTACAACAAGAATTTTATCCCCCTCCAAAAAGCAGTAGATGGTATCCATGCATAAAATGCCTTGGCCCAGCAATGACTATAGAATGTGTCAATCTAGAACATGCAATCTAGAATATACAAGTAGTTTCCTGCTAGTTGTATGTTCTAGACTTTTTAAAATCTAATTTGTCTAGCAAAAAAATTGCTGGGAAATTTGCAAAACTTTTTAAAAGTAACATTGGTTGTTCCTTTCAACCACCATCTCCTTCCCTCTCTTCTAAACATATGTACATGTACTATATATCAATTAAGATGGACATTTATGAATACTCTGAAGAGTCCTGAAGACTTTTAATATGATGAATCATTATGGAGACCCAATGGGAGAGTGAATTTCAATAAAAGATTGGAATGTCTAAGACAGTGGTTCTCAACCTTCCCAATGCCGTGACCCTTTAATACAGTTCCTCATGTTGTGGTGACCCCCAACCATAAAATTGGTGTCTCGGTTCCTAAGACCATCGAAAATATGTGTTTTCTGATGGTCTTAGGCGACTCCTGTGAAAGGGTCATTCGACCCCCAAAGGGGTCCTGACCCACAGGTTGAGAACCACTGGTCTAAGATATATTTTAATGATGGCTGGATAGGAGGAAAATATGCTGCTTAAGGAAACTGAATTTTGCAAACTCCCCTATGATTTCATTTGCTTCACTTGGATTAATGAGTGATTTTGAACGTGGTTGACTTTGTGTTTCTCCATAGATGTTTCTCCATGTTTCACCTTGTCACTTTGTATAGAAAACTATTCTCCGGTATATAGGCATACATGTGTGGTGGCACTTCTACACTGTCACAGTTCTTATATTACAATCTCTTAGTGTGCAATAGTCTCAAACTGATCCATAAATGTTTTTGGGGCAGCACAGCCAGCATTCTGAGTTGAGGTCCACACATCTCAAAGTGACTAAAGTTGAGTATCATTGTATAGCACAGAGGTGTCAAACTAGATTTCATTGAAGGCCACATCAGGATTGTGTTTGACCTGGGGGGGAGCAGCTGGGCATGGCCAGAGAAGGCGTGGCCAGTTTGACATCACTTGTATTGGGAGTGCCTGTGGTGGCCCAAGTGCTCTGCCAGTGAAAACAAAACTCAGGAGGAACTCCATTTTTGCTGGCAGAAGCACTGAGGGTCAGTCCTTCATTGTTTCCTGGGCGGCTCCATGGACCAGATCTAAGCACCCTTCAGGCCAGATCCAGCCCGTGGGCCTTGACTTTGACACCCTTGGTGTAGCAGATTCTCACGTTCTGAACGCACTGAAGGAGCCAAACAGCACTCCTTTCAATGGTTGTGTGCAAAGGTCAACATCCTCCACCTGTCCTTGCCCCATGTGCAAACTTCTTCTGGGTTTGCTTCAAAGTCTGCCCACTCCCTTGTGAGTGAAAGCAATGGGGAATAGCAATAGAACTTAGATTTATATACCATGTCACAGTGCTTTACAGCCCTCGCTAAGCAGTTTATTGCCCACAACAATGTGGGTCCTCATTTTACCCACCTCGGAAGGATGGAAGATTGAGTCAACCTTCAGCTGGTGAGAATCGAACTGCCGAACTGTTGGCAATTAGCAGTCAGCAGAAGTAGCCTGCAGTACTGCATTCTAACCACTTCCCCCTAAAAAAAACTCTAAGGGCTATGTAGTGTAATTCATAATAACTCAGAAATGTGAATTGTGTTGAGGATCCAAGACTAGGGTTGTAATTCTTTGGCATTTTATAAAAATTAAGGCCAGGACAATCTATTTCTGAGTAATTTTATTAGAATTGTTTCATTGGTGATAGTTATATGTAGTGTGTTCAGTGCAGTGCAGTAAACAATTATGCTTGAAAATTTGCTAGTGCTTAAAGCACATATCTGTTGTGGTCCACCAGCGGCTAGCAGAGCTGGTGGTGGACTCAGACAGTGAGGAGGTTGGGGAGGAACATGGGCCAGGTCTGGAGTCTGGGGAAGGTTCTGACGAATGCTGTGCATCAGAGGCAGAGATGGGGCCAAGACCGTCTGACAGTTATCCACTGCCTTCGGAGTCAGTGGGGCAGAAGAACAGCTGCAGCCTATTCCCAGTGTGCACTTAAACAGAGCTTCTAGGAGAAGGGAACATCTAAGGAACAAGGCCAACTCGGGAGTAAAGCCACAGGTGGACAGTAAATGGCCCCTCCCATAGGGAATAAAGAGGAGCAAAGGGGGAGTGGAGTTTGCAGGAGACAATTAGTTCAATTCATTAGAGTGAAGATGTGTTGCTGACTTCTTGCCAAGTATTGTCTGATACAGAGTGGCATTTGGACGATATAGGCCTGGCAGCTCTCCAAGCCTGATAAAGGTCTATAGATGTGAAATCTCTTGAAAGAATGTTGGGCGGGACTTTGCTAGAAAGGAATTCACTTTAAACTAAATAAAAGGAGTTTTATCGGGATGCGGAGTTGGGTTTGTGCTTTTGGGAAGCCTAGGTCAGAATAATATCCAGACCTTTCTCCACATATAACCCCTAAGAAAATAGGTCTGCAATAGCTCATCTCCAGATAACTCAATTAACAGCTGTCTCAGCTCATTCTAAAAATCAACTTCTGGGCCTTTCACACTGGAGCTATGAGGCATGTGCTTTTTCACTTGGAAGACTAAATGCCTGGAGAATATTGGGTAGTTTTTGACTTGCAACCATTCATTTAGCAACCACTTAAAGTTATAACCATGCTGAAAAAACTGACTTATAATCATTTTTCACACTTTCGACCATTATAGCCTCCCCATGGTCACGTAATCAAAATTTATGTTTGCCAACTGGTTCATATTTGTGACGGTTACAGATCCCCTTTCGCGACCTTTTGACAAGCAAAGTCAATGAGGAAGCCAGATTCACTTAACAACCATATTACTAACTTAACAACTGCAGTGATTCACTTAACAACTGTGGCAAGGAAGTCATAAAATGGGGCAAAACGCACTTGACAACCGTCTCACTTAGCAATATACATTTTAGGTTCCATTGTGGTTGTAAATCGAGGACTACCTGTATTGATATGCTCAATATTGCAAAGGTGACGATGGTGGAGAGCTTATGAGCGGCTTTCAAAATGATTTGAAGGTTTTGGAGTGCCAAAACAATGATAGGTTTTACTTCCACTTCATTGCAACAAGTTATGTGGTTGTAAATTGTACATTGCAGAGGATATATTTTATTCAGTGTATGTACATGGATACATGCACACCAGGGGTGGGATTCAATTTTTTTTACTACCGGTTCTGTGGGCATGGCTTGGTGGGCGTGGCATGGTGGGTGTGGCAAGGGAAGAATACTGTAAAATCTCCATTCTCTCTCCACTCCAGGGGAAGATTACTGCAAAATCCCCATTTCCTCCCGATCAGCTGAGACTCGGGAGGCAGAGAATAGATGGGGGCGGGGCCAGTCAGAGGTGGTATTTACCGGTTCTCCAAACTACTCAAAATTTTCACTACCAGTTCTCCAGAACTGGTCAAAACCTGCTGAATACCACCTCTGATGCATACACATGTTACTATGGGGGAACCCATAGATGTAACAGCATCTAGTAATAAGCTTTTCGAGACAGATGCATTTTCAACTTGTACTTGCATTTTTTAAGATAGTGCCATATATTATCTTATATATTGTATTTCACTCCTTTTTTATAGTACACAATAAAGATTTGCCATTTTTTATTTCTAATTAAATTTGAGTTCTGATTATAATTAACTCTGTAACAATTAGCAGATTCTAGTTTTATAGTTTTAATTCCCATGTTATTACCCTCTCATTTTATAGTTACCGTTTTTCTACTTTTTAGGCATAGCTTGCTCTTGATGTGACAATTGTTAATTTTATTGTCTCTGTATCTTATTTTAGGCTGGTCAAAGACCCAAGAAAAAACAGGAGCTGAACTCAGTAGTTACAATACAATAATACAATAGTAGAGTTGGAAGGGACCTTGGAGGTCTTCTAGTCCAACCCCCTGCCTAGGCAGGAAACCCTATACCGTTTCAGACAAATAGCTATCCAACATCTTCTTAAAGACTTCCAGTGTTGGGGCATTCACAACTTCTGGAGGCAAGCTGTTCCACTGATTAATTGTTCTCACTGTCAGGAAATTTCTCCTCAGTTCTAAGTTGCTTCTCTCCTTGATTAGTTTCCACCCATTGCTTCTTGTTCTACCCTCAGGTGCTTTGGAGAATAGTTTGACTCCCTCTTCTTTGTGGCAACCTCTGAGATATTGGAATAATGCTATCATGTCTCCCCTAGTCCTTCTTTCTCTTAAGCTAAACATACCCAGTTCCTGCAACCGTTCTTCATATGTTTTAGTCTCCAGTCCCCTAATCATCTTTGTTGCTCTTCTCTGCACTCTTTCTAGAGTCTCCACATCTTTTTTACATCGTGGCGACCAGAACTGAATGCAGTATTCCAAGTGTGGCCTTACCAAGGCATTATAAAGTGGTATTAACACTTCACGTGATCTTGATTCTATCCCTCTGTTGATGCAGCCTAGAACTGTGTTGGCTTTTTTGGCAGCTGCTGCACACTGCTGGCTCATATTTAAATGGTTGTCCACTAGGACTCCAAGATCAGAGCAATTAAATCTTTTTTAAAAAAAGTTATGGCCACTGCCAAATTAAATGAAAAAGCATTAGCGACCCTTAAAAATATTATTTTTTGGATCAGCATCACATGTTGCTGGAAGCCAGTCAGCATATAAATGTAATAAATTATTATTATTTTAAAACTATGATAGAATTGAAAAGCAAGCTGGGAAATGCAACAGAGATCTAGGCAGGCTAATCCTTGATTCACTGAAATAAAGAATGGAGGTGTTGATTATCACCTTTAAAGCACTTCATGGCACAGGACCTAGCTATCTGCGGGATCGCATCCTACCCCATACATCCCTGCGACCAATTCGCTCTCACAGGGAGGGACTCCTCCGGGTGCCGTCTACTAGGCAATGCCAGCGGGCGGCGCCCAGGAGTAGGGCCTTCTCTGTGATGGGCCCGACCCTCTGGAATGACCTCCCCTCCGACATCAGAACCTCTACCGATCTCCGCTCCTTCCGCAAGAAACTCAAGACCCACCTGTTCCAATTAGCCGGCCTGGCCCAATCGTAGTTTTAATTTTGAATCCTCCTGGCCGGCATTTTAAATTTTAAGGGGTTGTCCTTTTAACCTGTTTTAATTTTTATTATCACTGTACAGACTCTATATTTAATTTGTTTTTTAAAAAGGGGTATTTAATATTGTTATTGTATATACGGTTTTTAGCTTCTGTCTGTACACCGCCCCGAGTCCCCTCGGGGAGAGGGGGCGGTCTATAAATTCTAAATAAAGTAAAATAAAGTAAAAAGAATAAATTTTAAAAATGAAATACTAAAGTAAAGTAAATCACTGCAGACATTAAATTAGTAACACGGTTGTTAAGTGATTCTGGCTTCCCCATTGTCTTAGCTTGTCAAGGTCACAAAAGGTGATCCCATGTCCCTGGGACCCTGCAACCGTCATGTTTTGCAAGTGAAATAATAATACAAAAAATACAACAGAATATATTTAGAAGATTACTCGTTTTTCTTTAACTTGTTTAAACTAGAATCCTAATTAGGAAGATACATATTTTTTTTAAAAAATTATAGTTTTCTTCCTGCAGAAAAATATTCTGATTACGTTGAACTAAATTCTACTCTGATACAGATGGTAGCAGCAAATGGAGCCTAATGACATCTGCCATTCTTTGCTGGAAAATTTCATTACAAACACCATTTATTTGGGAAACCTGCATATAAAACAGCATGAATTTGAGAAAGTAGCATTCAAAATCGACCTATGTCTCAGAAAGAAAAACAATACATATTAGACACAGTTATACTGAAATAAAGCTCTCATCACAATTTTGCACAGACAAGAAGATATGTTAAGTATAGCTGCATCTGAGAGCATAAATGATGTTGTCTTAAGCGTAGAAAAGGTGCACATAGTTGCATAGTCCTCATCTTACGACCAGAATTGAGCCCAACATTTCTGATGCTAAGTGAGACATTTGTTAAATGAGCTTTGCCCCATTTTACAATCTTTCTTGCCACTGTTGTTAAGTGAATCACTGCAGTTGTTAAGTTAGTAACACGGTTTTTAAGTGAATCAGGCTTCCCCATTGACTTTGCCTGTCAGAAAGTTGTAAAAGGGGATCGCATGACCCTGGGACACTGCAACCGTCATAACTATGAGTCACTTGCCAAGCATCTGACTATTGATCATGCGACCATGGGGACGCTGTCATGGCTGTAAGTGTGAAAAATGGTCATAAGTCACTTTTTTCAGTGCCGTTCTAACTTTGAGAAGTCACTAAACGAACTGTTTTAAGTCAAGGACTACCTGTATTCCCATATCTATATAACCTCATTTGGGGATCACTTTTTTAAAGATTTGTTTGAAAAATAATAATAGTAAGGTGACCAACTTTTTTACAATGAAAAGGAGGACAAATAAATTTGAAAAAATATATCGTAAATAAAAGAAATATTTTATTCATTGCAACAATAATACACTAAGATATGATATATGCATAATAAAAACATTTGCAACATTTTATATTGTAATTATGCTTACATGCCTGTTAATTATTATTTAAATGAGTACTTTTCCATTGAATTAATATTTTTGGTCAATGTATCATCTTCTAACAATATATTGGAAATATCTGAACAAGAAATATCCTTCATATTGAATTTTACGGCAAGTGCTGCAGCTAGAGTATCAACATTCAATCTCAATTTCTCACTTGTCGAAAAATCATTGGCAATTGAAAAAACTCTTTCAACTGCTGCATTAGTTCCATGGCAGCACAACGTAAATTGAACAAGTATAAATAAATGTTCACATGGAATATGTTCATTTTTGAAATGGCTGAAAATATCCACCCATCTTTTATCAATTTCAACATGTTGATTTTCCCATTGTATTAATTTTTCAGAATTTAAATATACATTCAGTCTTCTAATTTCTTCAATGAGACAATTGTCATCTATTTTAATGTCTAGCATTTCTTTAGATAAAAATTCAACACAAGATTCAATATCTGTTCAATATACTTGCGATGAAGTAAAAAAAACACCATTAAAAACTGTTTAATAAAATGTGAATTGTACTTACCACTGTATAATTGAATATTCACTGAGAAAGAAATAATTACCATGAGTCATTCAATTGCCAACGTGCCATGAGTCTACTGCGTGCATATGTGCCGTGTTGTGTTTCGGTAAAAAGTAAACAAAGCCACTTGCATGCGGCGCTCTCTCTTAAGGTCTCCCGTGCGGAGCGCATGCGTCTCATAATCGCGTCTTATACCGCACTATACCGAGTCTTGACGAATTGTCATGTCAAATACAAATACGTCACATAACGCGCAACAGATTAGTCTTCAAATATCGAAAAGGAGGACATGTAGGAGGACACTTTTCGAGGGAGGACAGAACTTACAAAAGAAGGACTGTCCTCCCTAAAGGAGGACGGTTGGTCACCTTAATAATAGGAATAGTTAATATGTACATGGATATACGATGGCACTGGCACATCCTTATATTGATGCATAAATCCTTAATTTTAATATATTGGACATCATTATTATTAGGATAATAATTATTATCATATTCCTAGAAATGAGAATGTTTGCAGTCCTAGTCTACTCCACATTTCCCAAGGAAAAAGGGATCATTTATTCCAGTGGTGGGATTCAAATAATTTAACAACTGGTTCTCTACCCTAATGATTTCTTCCAACAACCAGTTCACCAAACTGCTCAGAAAGTTAAGAACCGGTTCTCCCAAAGTGGTGCGAACTGCCTGAATCCCACTACTGATTTATTCCCTTGCATTTCTTTTTACATATTACCATTGTAGTTAAGGATGAATAAAAGAAGCTAAGCATCTGACTTCACAAGGCTTTATAAATCCTTTTTTAAAATCTGCTTTCCAGATTTTAATCCTTAAGGTTCATTTTCCACCACCAGTTTTCCTTCTTGTGTTGTTTGCTTTTGCTTTTCTGGTACAGTTGGGGAGCTGATTTTGATCCCCTTCAAGGGATTTTTTTTAAAAGTCTACACAGGGGTGGAGGGAATGGAATTTAAAAATTAAAGAACAGAACATGCTGTGTGCATTTGGCCATACTGCCTAGAAGTTGCATAAGCATGCATTGTTTTGTCCTGCAAGGAAGAAAAAAAAGCAGGATTAGTCACAATCCTGTCAACTAATGAACACACTCCGTAATCTTCAGAGCTTCATTTACTCAGTTAATAGTGCTTTGCCCGAGTCCCTTTGCAGGGGGTGGAGGAGTGGTGGGGAAAAGAGGGGGCAGTGGAACCGGCAAGAAGGAATATTCTAGGTGCCGACCACAGCCACTGACACGAGTAATATCATATTCATCACAGACAGACCTCGTATCTCATTACTGTTGACGAGTTTGCCCTCCAGGCAGCAGAGTGCAGTCAGGCCAGGCCCGTCATGTGGAACCGTTCAGGTATATTGTAAAATGATTTAATGCGATAATAATGTCCACTTTGCGAGATAGATTATGTTTTTTATAGTGGCTGATGGTTAATGAATGATACATTAGCAAACATCACTAAAACATTATTGGGAAAATGCAGATGAAGAGATTGCTGTAACCCTGTGTTTCCTTCCTAGCTTCCCCTTTCTCAACTTGCTATTTTTTTCTTCAGTGGGGAAAAAAAGGAAAGATAGAGCAGGAGAATTTGACTTCTTTCTTTCTTTCTTTCTTTCTTTCTTTCTTTCTTTCTTTCTTTCTTTCTTTCTTTCTTTCTTTCTTTCTCTTTCTCCTGATAGCACCCGCCCTGTGCAGGTGCTTATCGCCAACATGACCTGAAAAATTATTTCTTAAATCAAACGTGAACCAATGAAAGTATAAACCTGAACGTATACATTATAAGTTGACCTCATTAATTAGATGATTTGATTTATCGTGCAAAGCCCTGCTCAACTGTGAAATGAGATAAGAGGAACCCACTGGCTGATCATGAAACCAGCTTGGGTCAAAATCCGCCAAAGACGCCCCTTTAATGTTATTAGAAGTCTTTTTTTTTTAACAGTAGATTTTTTATTATTTTTCTCCTTCTACCACACATTACAATCATTATATCAACATTGTTTACATTGTTATATCATCATATCTGTACATATATATCACATTCCGCTTCTATATTTACATACTTTTATACACAGTTCTATAAATATTTATATATATTGCTTTTCGGCTTAATTATTTTTCTTGTTTTGCAGCCATTTATACCAATTGTTGCAAATTTCATAATATTCCGATTCTTCTTTATCCTTTAATTTCAGTGTTAATTTATCCATCTCTGCGCAGTCCAAAGTTTTTTTTATCACTAATTCATCCGAGGGGGTATTATTTTGTTTCCAGCATTGGGCAAATGCTATTCTAGCTATAGTTATAAGATGTGTTAATAAATATTTAATTTTCTTTGTATATTTCCCTTTGATTATTCCCAGCAGAAAGGTTTCGGGTTTATATTTTATTTGTTCTCCTGCAATTTCTTGCACCCATTTCCAAATTTTTGTCCAATATTTTTGTGCTTCCGGGCAGGTCCACCATATATGATAAAAGGTCCCTTGTACTTTTTTGCATTTCCAACAGGTCGGTTTCACATTTGGGTAAATTTTGGCCAGTCTAGTTGGTGGTAGATGCCAACGATAGAACATTTTGTACGTATTTTCTTTAAGTGTTGCTGATCTTGTTAATTTGTAATTTATGTTCCAAATTCTTTCCCAATCTGCTAGATCTATGTTATAACCGAAATTTTTGACCCACGCTATCATACAACCTTTAACTTTTTCTTCTTCTAATGTTACTTCTAGTAAATATTTATACATTTTTGTTATGAATTTATTTTCGGGGCCAATTAAGATTTTATCTATTTGTTGTAGTTCTGTATATATTCCATATTCTTTTACGTCTTTTTTTGTATCTTGATTTTTTTAATGAGCTATGGCAAGGGTAAAAATATTCAAATACAATACAATACAATACAATACAATAGTAGAGTTGGAAGGGACCTTGGAGGCCTTCTAGTCCAACCCCCTGCCTAGGCAGGAAACCCTATACCGTTTCAGACAGATGGCTATCCAACATCTTCTTAAAGACTTCCAGTGTTGGGGCATTCACTGATTAATTGTTCTAACTGTCAGGAAATTTCTCCTCAGTTCTAAGTTGCTTCTCTCCTTGATTAGTTTCCACCCATTGCTTCTTGTTCTACCCTCAGGTGCCTTGGAGAATAGTTTGACTCCCTCTTCTTTGTGGCAACCCCTGAGATATTGGAACACTGCTATCATGTCTCCCCTAGTCCTTCTTTCTCTTAAGCTAGACATACCCAGTTCCTGCAACCGTTCTTCATATGTTTTAGTCTCCAGTCCCCTAATCATCTTTGTTGCTCTGAGGTCCACTCAGATCACTGAGGTCCATCAACAGTGATCCCTTTCCAAAAGCATCTTCCCTGATTTTGTGTTTAGAATGTGGTCCAGATCAAAGTGATATTCAGCCGGTTCTTTCCGGTTCACGCAAACCAGTAGCGGTGGCTGCAGGAGGCGCCATCCAACCACCCCATCGTAATGCATGAGCACTGCGCATGTGCAGAAGGCGGTGTGCATGAGCAGAAGCAGCGCATGTGAGCGAAGCGAGAGCGCACACACGTGTGCTCACATTTGCAAACTGGTAAGGAAGGTAAGTGAATCCCACCACTGGTCCAGATGTTGGCATTTTTAGATTGGGATTTCTGTAGGTGAGACATAATACGTCCATTAGTGACCCAACCCTTACATGTTGTCCATTTCCATCTATCAGATGGACTGCAGTAAGTTCAGAAATAATTTTGCTTCTATCCTCCCTAGTGTACACCTGTGAACAAAATAATCTAATTTCTCACATTGAAGCACCCAATTTCATTCCATGGCCATATTGGCTAGGAATTTTGCAAACAATCATAACACACACCTAGAGAATATCCAGATAGAAAATAGACTCAAAGAGTTGTATAAAGTTTGAGGTATAATTATTTGCTTATCTCAATAGTTATGCAGATTAAATGTTGGACTATAAGCCATGTTATTATCATATGGATGACTAATGTCTACCCTTAATAACATAGTTCTCCAGGACCTGAAGCAATTATTTTTCCTGTAACCTGACATCCCTCAACTATAGATTCTTACTCTGAACTGTGAGATCTTATGTACACAATGTACATAAAGTATTATAATGCAGATGAATTCTTTCTGGATCTTTATCCATTTAAGTAGATATTATTTATATATACTGTGTACACACAAACACATGTACACTTACATATTACACTTCAAAAATCAAGATATGTGTCTGTGTATGTGTGCTGTATGTGTTTCTATCCACAAATAGTCATCATTAGAAATGAAAAGAAAGCCATTAAAATTGTGTGCCATAGGCAACCCTTTTATATCACCATGAATTTATTTCTTCAATACAAAGATTTCAGTTTATCTGACCATTAATATAATTTAATGTTACCAATTTTCTGTACTATGGATATACCCCAGATAGTCCTATACTAAATTAGTGATGATGTCTCGCCTCTACTCTACTTTACTCTACTCTACTCTACTCTACTCTACTCTACTCTACTCTACTCTGGTCCTGGTGATTGCCTGGATTAGTCCCTGCAGTTTTCTTGGCAAGATTTTCAAAAGTGGTGTGCTATTATTGCCTTCTTCCTAGGGCTGAAAGAAAATGACTGCCCCCAAAATACCATGTTGGTTTCACACATAAGGTAGGAGTAAAACTAATTTGTAATACCAAATTAGGTCTAATGAAAACTATAGAAAGCAATGGCTTTAAGCATACCTACATTCTGTAATGAAATGTGCTCAGCTGATACAGCCTCCCAAATTTAAGATATAGTATAATTCAGTAAAAGCAACCGGCTTCTTATATAATACAAAATCAAATGCTAAGAAATTTGGCACCTTTAGCTTCAACATTAAGCTGTAATTCTTTACATGCAGGTAATCCTCAACTCACAACCACAAGTGGGATTAGAATTTTGGTTGCTAAGTGGTGCCATTGTTAAGTGAGTTATCACATGACCAGACCAGAATTTACAACCATGTTTACCATGGTCATTAAGCAAATCACATACTTAAGTGAATCGTACAGTCATTAAGCAAATCTGGCTTCCCCAATTGACTTTACTTGTCAGAAGAAGGCTAGCATGTGATCGTGTGATTGCAAGAGGCTACAACCATTGTAAATGCAAGCCAGTTGCCAAGTGCTTGAATTGTAATCATGTGACAAAATGGTGATGCAACAGATGTAACTTCAAGGACTGGTCATAAATCACCTTTTCCAAGGCCTTCATAAGTTTAAATCACTGTTAAACGAATGGTTGTAAATCAAGGGCTACCTTTATAATAGTCAACTAGCCACAGGCAAAATCATTGAAATTTGTTCATTGGTAGGAGAAGCAAAGCAGGAATGATGGAGCAACAAACAATTTTTCCCAGGTGGGCAGAATCATGATTACTATTCAGCATGAATATTATCCATGTGGTATGCTCTTGAATAATATATATTTCTATGTGTACCATTGCATTTATGATTTTGGCTTGTAAAACTGTGTTATGCATGATACTGGTTTTTACAATAATTATGATAGCATAGCATTATATTACAAAGAGGTCTATTTACAGTCTCACTTACCTCCCAATAATGGTTGTATATCTATCAATTCTCAAAATTATAGGTACAGTAGTAAACTACAATGCTCTAAATAACATGTTCTTCTGACTTCTTCAGGCTTGTTTTGTCTGGAAAATGAATTATGTAAACCTCCACCATCTGAAACTGTTTCAAGTCAATTAATTGTTGTAATTACTTAAGATTTCTTTTTAATGAATATGGCTCTCTGGAGATTAGATGATATCCTGTCATCAGTAGGCCTGATAAATGAAATGTGATTTGTGACTCTGAAAATACTGAGAGCAACCTTGTACGTGAACAATGTCTCTCCTTCTTCCTTGTGAAATTGAAGAAATGCCCTTGACAGAGGAAGAAACATTTGTTAGGTAGTGATTTCCCAGCAATTTTGAGCCTTAAATAGAATTCATACTGCTATGAATGTGCCTCTAATCCATGGATCTTGGTTGTGAGCATCATGGGAATCAGCTTTTAAAAATGGATAAGAAATCCATTTGGTGCAATGATTTAATATGAACTTAATCTAATTCACATTTCTACATTCAAACACAAATAGAATGATTCTTCAGTATTCCTCCTCCTCCACATTTTGTGAAGTTGTTTTCAGAATGCAAATTGTTTTATATTATTTTTGACAATATTTTTATAGCCCCGGACACGTGCAATGTATCCAAAAAGTATATAATGAAATCAACATATATAGAACAGCTCCAAATGTCAGTGGAGTTAAGACCTATAGGAATCCCAGAGCAAAACTGATTTATATTCTTTCAGAAATCTTAAATTCACTGCCCTTCACTAATCTAGCACAGTACATATGGAGGCCCTTAAGACACAGAGTAGGGCTGAGAAATTTTCCTACTAAGATTCTCTGCCAATTGCATTGTGACATGGTAAAAGGATGGGGAATTCCCTGTCCACTTGATTATGGAGCCTGAAGCTGCCTCTCTCTTGTTTTCTTTCTTTTTCTTTCCAACAACATAATTGCAAGGCTGTAGTCCATAGACTACAGACTCCTGTAGCCAAAAGAGTATTTTGGTGCAAGCGCTTCTCCAGCAACTGAGAGTAAAAGCATATATCTATAGCCCCAAGGGCTATTAACTTGGTGACCAAGCTTAGATTCCTTTTCCACATGTTCAAAAATAATTAAGATTACACTCCTGGTGTTTCTTATTAGGACGACATGGCAAAAGCCATGTCCAAAAGCCATGAGATTGATGCCTTCTTAGAAGAAGAAAGTTAGACCTTCCAATAGTAGAAGAACACTGGGAAACTGTCTGCTGAGATTAGCCTCAGAAAGTTTCGGGTGTCTGGAAAGTGAGTATACATGAAACACTCTAGTCTAAACCAGATCCACACTGTGTTATTGACTATTGCTTCTATGGCATGGAAAGATAGTAGTCTACCTTGAGAAAGTCTTGGACAACTTTGCTGTGCAATCTATTGCTCACATTGAACTCCCATCCAATCAAAATATAAATGCCTAACTCTTTGTACATTCAACCAAAGGAACCCACTTAAAGCTCCAATTATGTGGGCTCAATGAGGCCTGCAATTACTGTTATGATAACTCATGATATGAATATTTATTGGCATAAAAACATTGAGATAATGTGTTGCTCCAACTCTTATATGTCCTTTCTGCCTGGCTGTTTTCCCATACCAATTAATGGAACTCTTGGTACTCCATGCTTTGGCCATAGGTATATTTGTGAGACCTTTGGACCACAGTGGAAGAGTCACTAGAACTCCATAGAGAAATGGGTGACTGAACATAAATTAGATGACAGTTAATGGCTATGTGAACTGAGTAAAAAACAGAGGCAAATAGAAAAGGTCTGCCCACATTAAAAAATAAAGTTGGATTAGGATAACTCATTTTGGTAATAAAATTAAGGAAACTGGACAAGAAATTGAGGAAGCCACTCAATATTTTGGTGGGATCTTCTATTAGGATGGAGTCTAATTGCAAATGGAGACTTGCATTTAATGGTTTGCTCATGCATAACATGATTGGCATTTCAAATTTTGGCACTTACTTATAGGGCAATGTGTGGAAAGATATGCATGATCCATTCCTAGGACATACCCTCAATCAGGAAAACTATAACGAAGCCCATGATGCTATCAGAACATACCTCCCCTTCAGCTCATCCAACTGATTCCTAATAGTCCAAGAATATAGCATTTGAAATATATACACGAAGAAAAGCTTTTATAACATGGCAGGTAGAGGCACAGAGTTGGAAGTGCCAGAGTTACTACAATGTTCATAAGGATCTTTCTTCCTCTCCTGCCTGCCCAATCATCATCTGTCATCAGTATTTTCCCGAACGCCATCACTCGGCTAAACAAATAATTCTCTCAACACTGTCAAACTATTTACTAAGTCTGCATTACTAGTACTATTCATCTTCTCATCGTTCCTATCACCCATCTCCTCCCACTTATGACTGAATGACTGTAACTTTGTTGCTTGTATCCTTACAATTTGTATTGATTATTTCCTAGTATGATTTGATTGCTTATTTGTAACCTATACTATCATTAAGTGTTGTACCTTGTGATTCGTGATGAATGTATCTTTTCTCTTATGTACACTGAGAGCATCTGCACCAAAGACAAATTCCTTCTGTGTCCAATCACACTTAGCCAATAAAGAATTCTATTCTATTCTATTCTATTCCATTCTATTCTATTCTATTCTATTCTATTCTATTATTTCATAAAAATTGGCTTCTCCTATAAAGTCACTTATGTGCAGGCATCCCTGACCTGAATCCTCCAAATATTGTGGCTAACAGAGTCTCAACATATCTGGAAGGTGTCATTTCAGGAAAGGCTTCATTAGAAAAAAAGTTACGTGTGGAAATTGAAATAAGGTAAATTTGGAAACAGATCAGAAACAGAGTAAAAGACATTTTTAGAAACTTGCATTCATTCGAATGTAGTTTGGGAGTGAAAAGCAAGCATATCCTAAGCAAGGAATTTTATCTCGAGAAAACCCATTAAACTACTACAAAATATGAATTATTCTACGTTCTGCAAACTGCTAGAATCTCCCACCTGTAACAGGGGAAGCAAAGGGAGAACTGAAAAGAATGTGAGCTGACAAATGTGTCACATGTCAAGAAGATGAAGTAGATAACAAGAAGTGACAAGTTGAGAAACAGCCTTTGTCAGATTGCAAAAAGCTTCAGAGCCGGGGACACCTTGCTGACGGCAGTTTAGGTTAGGGAAGATAAATATCCCATCCTCACTTTAAAAGGTCAAAGCTATGAAAATACCACCACGTCTTCCATGAAAACTACATTGAAATAATTGTAGTGCTATGCCTTCCTGCTTCAAAGGTGTGCTTGGAAAACAGAGAGTATTAAAGTCCTGTTCTACGGTGCATCACCATCTAATTTATGAAGTCCAAGAGTCAATTTTACTCATTTTTAACACAAAGGCAGATGTATTATTGAAGTGCCTGATAGAAATGAAACACAGAAAGATGATATTAGTTGGTTTTTAATATCTAATTAACTTTTGTAGATCTGATAACAGTACCCTGAAGATCCAAGGGTTATCTCCTGTAGCTACATAACTACAGAATTCACCCACCCAACACAGATTCATCAGCTTTACATAACTGCTCAGTAGGTGTGCAACAAAGCAGTGGTGGGATTTAATTTTTTTTACTACCAGTTCTGTGGCTGTGGCTTGGTGGGCGTGGCATGGCTTGGTGGGCGTGGCATGGCTTGGTGGGCGTGGCTTGTGAGCATGGCAGGAGAAGGATTCTGTAAAATCTCCATTCCCTCCCCACTCTAGGGGAAGGTTACTGCAAAAGCCCCATTCCCTCCCAATCAGCTGGGACTCGGGCGGCAGAGAATAGATGGGGGCGGGGCCTATCAGAGATGGTATTTACCGGTTCTCCGAACTACTCAAAATTTCTGCTACCAGTTCTGGTCAGAACTTGCTGAATACAACCTCTGCAACAAAGGCACAGACAGAGAGCTACACTATTTTCCTTCAGTGAGCCAACAGAAGAGTAGGCAGGCATAAATTGTCCTGCCCTCACCACCTTCCTATTTTGCTTTAATAATGAGACTGCTTGAATGGAGATATCCTTAATATTTTAATGTGGATCTGGTTAAGAATAGTAATTAATAGATTCTTCATCTTCATTTCCTCTCTCACTTAGTGTCTCCTGCTGCCTGGAAAAACAACTACAAATTGTTTTCCTTAACATGTTGTGGGATGAAAATGGTCTGAATAGAAGCAGGTTTAACCATTTTGATTTAACCAGTTATCAATTTGTCAAACTAACAACGTGCAAGCACAAAGTGCTTGGTGCCTCCCAGCTGAGCTATTTCTGAACTAGTGGTCTAGTGGTCTTCTGAAAGAGCACTAAAACCATGGCTAAAAATAACCTGCTCAACAAGTCACAGGTGTGAAGGGTGACTGCAGGATGAAGTGAGAGAGAAAGATTGATAATAAGTGATCTCCATCCTCAACTAATGCTGCAAAAGGATTATTGTGTTGGCAATGACTGCTTGTGCCTGGTCATATCCAGATGTAGGTTCTGGAGTAGGTGAACTAACCCAGACTCCAACATATGAAAATAGTAAAAAGTACAGCCATGCAAAGTTCCTTGTCGGCAGAAGCAGTGGGAAACCTGCTATACACTCATTAATGACAGAATCAGTAAGAAGTAAGTAAGAGAAACTTTCTCTCTCTTCCTCAGGAATTAAATTTGTTCTCTT
Source organism: Natrix helvetica (assembly GCF_964273705.1). NCBI lineage: Eukaryota > Metazoa > Chordata > Lepidosauria > Squamata > Natricidae > Natrix > Natrix helvetica. Next base: position 98,197,307 of record NC_138550.1, on the reverse strand, counting down.
TGCAGCTTAGGGCTAGTGAGATTTTAGAAAACAGCATTTCAAGAACAGAACTAACATTCTTTCAAAATGCCCTGTACTATAAGAGCCCCTGTAAGATCAGACAAGCACTTCTGGGAACACCGGCCATGCATTATGCAGGCCAAGCCTCTGCAGACAGGTCTAGGACAATTCTCATTGGCCAAGTTGCCACAGTCAACTTGTTGTGGCCAACTCACCATGGAACAACTCACTGTGTGACAAGAGTTACAGTAATATCAAAGAAATGGTGGATTAGAATCATTAAAGAAAGGATGCAAAAGGAGCGACAGAATGAAATGTGAATGGCAACAATTGCCATATTTTTCGGAGTATAAGATGCACTGGAGTATAAAACGCACCAAGGTTTTGAAGAGGCAAATAAAGGAAAAGTTTTTGCACTCTGCAAACCTCCCCAAAATGGCCTGTTTTTTGCAAAAATGGGCCCGGTTTTTTTTTTCAAAAAAAAGGGCATGAATAGCCCTTAAGAGGCTTGTAGAGTGTTCGGGGGGGGGGGGGGAACGAGCAAAAAAACACCACTTTTTCACAAAAATGGGTCCTTTTTATCAAAAAAAGGGGGCATTAGGAAGCTTATAGAGTGCTCCTGGGGGCTGGGGGGGGGAAAATTGAGCAAAAAATGGCCCATAATTTGCTCATTTCTGCCCTCCCCAGCCCCGAGGAGCTCTCTGAAAGCTTCCTACAAGCTATGCACGGCCATTTCGGTGAAGGGGCGGAGTTTCTGGAAGAAAAAAAAAGGTGTATTCAGTATATAAGATGCACCCAGATTTTCAGCCTATTTTTTGAGGAGAAAAGGTGCATCTTATACTCCGAAAAATACGGTAATATATATATATATATATATATATATATATATATATATATATATATATATATATATATATATATATATATATATATATATATATATATATATATATATATATATATATATATATATATATATATATATATATATATATATATATATATATATATATATATTTTATATAATTAAATTGAATAGTTAAATTGTCCTGCGGCGGGTTGGCCTGAGGCAAGTTGGCTGTGGTGAGTTGTTCCATTCCACCTGCAGACATGGCCATGGAGGAGAGAGGCACTTCTGCAGCAACCGGAACTGACCAATAGGAATAGGCAGATTTCAGTTCCTGACCATATTGTCAACCTCAACATTGACAAAATTTACATGAGATTATGGGAAACTAGACTTTAAAACTGGAATGAATAAAGAGTACAGTATCAAACATGCAAAATGGTGACTGGGTCCTATTTCTTATCTGGTAGAAGGGGCATGAGGAGTGTAGTGTCTTAAGGGACTATGAGAGGGAAATACATTTTAAATCCTCATTAAGGGGGAGGGGAATAATTGATCCCAAACTATTTCAATAAAAAGGCTCTGGCTGAAAATTGAAAAGCAATAGCTCTAAAACACAAAGTTCTTTTCAAAATATTTTAAGTTACATTTGAAAAAGCTTTCAAATATGTTTTATTTAAACACACTTTTCCAGCGTTAAAATATATTGAAGTAATATTTCTTTATTATGACTACAGTAGCAAAATAATGCATGCTTTTCAAACCATTCTTACAGACTTTATTCTATATAGTAAACATTTAAAGTCATGTCATCAATAATTAAGAACATATAGAACTAATCACTATGATATTTTTTTCCTTCCATGATGAATCCAATAACAATACCTATCTTACAGTGCCACATCTATGCATGTTTGCTGAGAAATAAATCCTATTCTTTCACTGGGCTTTATTGATCTAGGTGTTGGATGGAAGCCTCACGAGCAGATATTGTAGAAACTGGTTTAGCTGATTAAAATTTTAAAGGATGCAACCTCTTGCTTCAATGTATTCCATTAGCCTTCATTGTAATGGAAGATTGTAACCAGGCGAGAGGAAATATTTTGCTGTGTTAAGCTACCAGATACCCACAACATTATAATGTGCACGTAAAAACGTGCCCCTTCCCAAAATTTTCTATTCATTTACAAACCTACATATGGTTACCTGAGCCTGCCTCATTCTTTGAGCTTTACCTCAGAGAAAATATAACTAGGTCCAGAGCACACAAACCATTTGTATTAAAATTCTGAAGTAAAATCAATATGACAAATGCATGGAAAGCAGTCATCTGTGAAGTAAACTCCAGCAAGGAAAAAAATGAACTCTAACATTAGTCATCTCATCATGCCTAAGACAGCCCGTAGTCAAATTCCAAAGCCACATGAAGATATAAAGAGACTGTCCATAAATTACATTTAAAAATTAATTTTAAACTGATTAACCATTCAGCCCTAGACAAAAGTGATGGCAGCAGCAAAAGTGTCTGATAACACAGTTTGAACTGACTTAAACCTCTTGTTCATTATAAATGCAGATCAAGGGAATGCTTCTTAAAACTTAAAATTATTTATGAACAAATACCTGGTAGAAAAAGCATTACAGCTTGACTTCATTACGCCATTAAACCTGGACCAATGCTTAGTCAATAGAGCTGCTCATTCTTCCTCTTTCTACATCTTCTTTTCGGTTTCTAGTAATTCCTCTTAGCTTCAAGTAACCTCTTTTGTCCCTTTAGAGCTATTTGCACAACACACTAAACTGGTTAAAGGAGAGGGATAATCCCATCTCTTCCTCCTCTCTTTCTAGTGTTTGAACTGAAGACTTCATAAAATTAGGCTGAAGGCCGCATGTCACTCATCTCTAAGAAATCTGTATCCCATTCATCTGTCATTTCCACCAACCACACCAGTGGTGGGATTCAAATAATTTAACAACTGATTTTCTCTCCTAATGACTATTTGAGTAGGGGGTGGCTCGGTGGTCATGTGACTGGGTGGGCGTGGCCAACTCAATGTCACTCAGGTCGATGTGTGCTTCGCCTTAACTGTTACAATGTAATAAGGACTAACCCAAGAGACAGTTTCTATAAGCAGAGCAATAAAGATTAGGCTAGAAACAACACCAGAATGTTTCCTCCCTGACTTCCTTACAGGATTAGCCCTGTAAAGTGGAAAAAAACTAATTTAGATTTCTTCCAACAACCGGTTCTCCGAACTGCTTAGAAAGTTAACAACCAGTTCTCCTGAATAGGTGTGAACTGGCTGAATCCCACCACTGAACCACGCTCTTCTAAATCCATCCATTGCTCCAGACCCTCTCATGTATTGGAAAAGCTTCTGAAATAGAAAAGGTAGACTTGTCATTGACATTTACAGTAGAATAAGAATTGTCTGTGGAAGGAGAAGAGGAACCTTCTTCTGCTTAACTGGTCTTTCTATGAAATGGTTTAATCAAAAAAGATGCCTCTTTTCTTCTTCTAAAACAGGGGGCATGATGACTCAGCAGTTACAGACACCGAGCTGGAAAGCTGACAGCCTGGGTTCAAGAACTGAGTGCTGCGTGACGGGGTGAGCTCCCGTTACTTGCCTCAGCTCCTGGCCACCTAGCATTTCAAAAGTGTACAAAAGCAAGTAGATAAATAGGTACCACTTCGGTGGGAAGGTAACAGTATTTCATTTGCCTCGGCATATGACCACCAAAATGTCTTTGAGCAATGCTGTCTCCCTCAGCTAAGAAATGGAGATGAACACCAATCTCCAATGTTGGACACAGCTGAGCAGGGGAAATCTTTATTTTTACCTTTATCTTTTCTTCTAAGTCCATGTTTGATATTAAACCTTTGAACTTTGTTCAAACATGGAACATGTTCCTCTACTTTGGCTCTGTTCTTGTTTTTTAAGGCCTTAGGCCTAGTAAATTCAATTTCAAATATTATAAAAAATGTCTCCTCTTCCATCTTGCTAGAGTTGATTCCTTTCCAGCCCAGCTGGGACACAGAACCTGAATGTAGAAATGACCATTTTCAGCTATTTCCCTTCTTATATGCTGAGACTTTTTCAAGTTGGATTCAGAGGATAGCTTCATGGTTTCATAGCTCATAACTTTTTAGTGCCTTTGTTGGTGCAATTTTTTTGGACCCCAATTCATTGCTGTATATGTATCTGTATATGTTTTCTACATATTATGATATTCCATGGCACAGTGTTTATCTGAACTCTTTATCACAGATTGAATCCTCCATTAAACAAATTATTATTATATACTTTATTCATTAAACATGAAACTCAGCCAATTGAACATTCAAAAATGCATTACAAATACCAGTGACTGGTGCTAATGCTTGATACGGTTTGCTGTCAGCCTCCTAGGTATCAACCAAGTACCTTCTTAAAATATAAGATGTTCCGAGTAGCACAGCTTTTGCAGTTCTGCTGGTGTTATTGCAGGAAGCTGTTGATGTTGTTGATGTTGTTGATGTATCTTGTAAAATTCTTGGACATGGTGCCAAGTGCCCCGATGACAATGGGTATCACTGTTACATGCTTCATCCATAGCCGTGTAGTTTCAATGGCCATTATTTTTTCTAGTTCTTTTTCTTCAACTCTGGCCTTTCCAAGTACACCGATATCAATAAACCGTACACTTTGGCCCTCTACAACCATGATGTCTGGCGTGTTGTGCTCCAAATGACGATCCATTTGCATTCGAAAGTCCCACAAGATCTTCACCTTCTCATTTTTGATAACTTTTTCCACTTTATGTTCACATTATTATTATTGTTGTTGTTATTGTTATTATTATTATTATCATCTACTTTCTGATTATTTCTGTTGATCTGATGCATTGTAAAAGTGTGATCTGGAAACCCACTAGAATATGACTTTCTGTGGCTGTGTTTCCAATGGGCTAAGTCCTGCATAAATTGTGACACATTAATTTATTTAACCTAACAGTCCCGTTGACTTTTACCACATGAGAAGCTGGACTGACAAAAATAAAGTGGCCATCAAACAACCAAACAGATCAAGGTGATAGATTACATCCAATTTGGCGGATCGTAGATAAGACAGGTATGATCTTGAAATACAAGTTCTCAATTGTGGTAAAATGATAGAAAGAAAGAGAAAGAATGATGATCTTTTATTTGCCCCCTTTTTTAATATGCTTGTTCCACCGAATTCTCTCATCACTACAACCTTTCTCTGCTAGATATGAATACATCAGTGTTTTGAAGCCAGTCATGCCGGTGTCTTTCATAGCAATACCTGCCACACTGTGAACCCACCATGCCGCTAGTCCTGAGGAGAAGTTCTCTTCCCTTGCAGCAAGATTATGCTTTAAAAAGCTGACTTTTAAACCTCTTACTGAATTTTTTAATGGATTAAATTCATCATGTCACCAGCTGCTGTGCAGCTAATAGAGCCATAAAACACTGTATTAAAGGATTGCCCATGCAAAATTTCCTCTTGCGCTAATGTGAATTTTAATACTTCTAACATTTAGTTGAGATGGGAATGTCCAAGAACAGCTTGTTCAATAGGTTGTTCTATAAAATTAAGTTACTCAGCTCATCACAAATGCCAGGACTCCATTAAGTTAAAATTTTACGGAGAGGCTAAGATGATTCACTGGGTAGCATTTGCAGGGAACATAGCAACATCTGCTTCTCCATTAATGGTCCTTTTAAAAAGTAAAAAAGAAAATATGCAAGAATCATAACTTAGCAGAACAAAGCGTGATCAAACGATAGGGCTACCTCCAAAATTAGTGAGCAGTTTGCTCCACAATGTACTTTTCAGATTTTTTACTATGTAATGAAAAAATGTTTCGTAGTTATTGCTAACCAGTCACAAATCGATGCTTTTTTTTTGTTCTTTTGTGCTATAATTTCAACGGAGAACAACCCCATTGAAACAAATGGAAGAATGAAAGTATGAATGACAACTTATAAAGACTAAAAATAAGTGTTTTGCTTCGGTAGAATTAAATGTTATTGCTTCAATTCAAAATCATAGCGCAAATTTATTATAAGGCACTGTTCAAGATTTGCTCCAAATTCTCTGCAGCAACCTGCTAACTGAAACCAGAAAGAACCAGTTGGATTTCTTATGCCATTGGCCAATGCTGCTACTCTGGTTTCCGCTAAGCTGAAGTCTTTTGACACAAGAAGTGACTAAAATCATGCTTGATATATGAAATAAATTTTGTACGGTAAGTTATATTTGCTTTTGTTGGTGTCTCAGTCTAACCAATCATTTATGTCAAAGATGACTTCTCAGGTTGCTTTCCTTTCTGGTTCAGCCTCAACCAAGATACAGATAGCCCTTGACGTACGATCACAATTGAGCCCAAATTTCTATTGCTCAGTGAAACATTTGTACAGTGAGTTTTGCTCCATTTTATGAAATTTCTTGCCATAGTTGTTAAGTGAATCACTTAATAACACAAGTGAATCTGGTTTCCCCATTGACTTTGCTTATCAGGAGGTCGCAAAAGGTGATCAAATAATAATTCAAGTGTGAATAATGGTCATAAGTCACTTTTTTCAGTGCCATTATAACTTTGGTCACTAAATGAACTGCTGTAAGTCGAGGACTAATTGTCTTACGATCTGAGGGAGGAGAGGGAACAATTTAGAGCGAAAGGCAAGATTGTTCTCTCTTTCCACTCCACGTTACTGCTTAGCAATCACAAATCAAGAGTTCTTTGTTCTGTTGTGTTATAATTTAAATGGAGAACCCCACTGAAACAAATGGAAGAATGAAAATATGAACGCATAAAGACTAAAAATAAGTGTTTTGCTCCATAGAATTAAATGCCATTGCTTCAATTCAAAATCATAGCACAAATTTACTATAAGGTATTTTCATATTTTTTATGTTTCTTTTTCTATCCCTTGCTTTAAGAAACAACAAACATTTTTTGCTGTGTTTTCTCATCTTTGCTCCAAACTATGAGACCTAACCCCAGTTTATTTACAGTTGCAGATTTTGGCACAGAATAATTGTCTCCATACCGAGCTTGATGTACGTCATATTTCACTATACTTCTATAGTAGCTAGCTTATTATCCTGCACACTACTAGTTTTCATAAATAGGCAGTTTACGAATGGACATTTCTAGTGGCAAGTTGGACATACATATCATGACCAAAAAAAAGCATTCAGGCATTTTCCGCCAACGTCCATGATGTGCAACATTTCCTCTTCCCCATCTTTTCACTCAGTGAGGAAATACCATTCGTACAAACCAAAGTGCAGCTACTTTAACCTCTTCAGGAATTTGTTTTCATTATCATCCACTTCACTTTCCAGATAATTTTTAATATTTAAGGCTACCATTCATTCCATCTCTGCTCCTAGAAATCTCACTTGTGATCTCACACTATCATCTGCAATTGGTTGGAAGGAATGTTGGGAGGTGGAGGGGGGAAAATGAGTTTATTCAGCAAATGCTAGAAATTATATTTTTGAGCCCTGCTGTGCCTTCTGCTTTGGGAGAAATGTACAGCTGAATACATGTCTCTTGACATTTGTTCTCCAGTTAGAGTTGCTGAGTTCTCAATACATCTGCTGCCTCCCGTTCCATGAATTGTAAGTTGCAACCAGCACAGAGAATTGGTGGATGGATTGTCTCCTGTTAGGGACAACTTACAAATCTAAGGCTCATAGGTTAAGGGGAAAAGGTTATACTTATTACCACCTCTCCTTCTTTGTTAAATACCAAATAAAGAATATCGTAATAAACACATTATCACCATCACACATGGGCATGTGAAATATTAAGTTAATAAATGGCTGTTTGTTAAGCTGTAGGGAATTAATAAGATTTTTTTTCTATGATATTTTTCAAACCTATGGTGACTTTTGACATGCAAAAACTGTGAACCATAGAACTCAGTTATCCTATTTTAACGTGGATTCAATCAATAGAAATTTAGGCAAATAGTGACATAATTGTGAAACCACTCTGTTAATTTTTTTCAGTGTGCATGGATATTTTTAACATCTTTGCAAATCTATTAGACCCAATCACAAGTTTGGCAAATCTTCAGAAAAGGACCCTGGAACACTCATGGGCTAAGAGAACCCACTGCTGAATCATATTTGCAAAGGAATACCAACTTTTGACCCACTTTTCTCTATTTCCAAAATAATTCCATTTTATTGCTCCTGAATTTAGGCATTCTCCCCATCTGAAAGCACTAGTTCTCAATTCAGCTGGAAACACCATCGATTATTCATTTGTATACTTGAGATGCAAGCCCGTATAACTTTTTATTCTGGTTGTGAGGTACCTTTCAATTGTATAAACCAAGGACACGCACCTTTATCCAAATATCTTGAACAATACCTTCATCTGAGGCTCATTGTGCAAATAAGGATGTACAAAGCAAAGCGGAAGAAATTTTCACCTACACTGAAGTGCTAGATATTGCTCAGACTCCATTAATTTATGGACTCTTGCTCACACTTGCCCTAAGGCAATGTAATCTCCAAATGATAGAAAATCCTAGGAAACTGTACCAAGAATGTTATTCTGCTTCATTATTTTGCAGAAACAACGGTGTCCTTATTTTATTTTATTGTTGAGGAGATATAACATGAAGACAGTCAAGCCTGCTCTTCATCCCAGCTAAATTTTCTCCTCAGCCTATTTTTTGTTCTCCATATGAATTCCTGTTCTGAGAGGCTGTCGTTTCTTATCAGAATGAGAAAGGCTAAAGAGATAATATTTCAATAACATACTGGCCTGATCATAAAATAACTCAATGGAAATATGTAACTGCCGCAGGCAACTCAGCAGGATAGGAAGCAGTCATTTCTATTCTCGTTTGTTGTTGTTTTTTCATAGTTACAATTTTTGTTATATCTGACATACCCTCAAGTCTTAGTTATGCTTTTATTCAAAGTGGAGAACTGCAAGTATTAAGAGTGACAAAACTGATTATGATATATTACTGGGAAGAAGAAAAGTTGGTACCAAGACAGCATATTGATAAGGACAGCTCTGCCTCATCAATTGACCTCTTTTCTTCTCTCTCATCTACCAGCCTAAGCATCTCTGCTGCTAAGGAAGAAGGTCGGGGCTTCCAGATCCTGATTTTAAACTCACATTTAATATTTTAGGAAGTTAGCACCCACCCGTCTCCTAGAAAAATGAAATATTTAATGAAATATTTCCCCTAAAGGGGAAGCAGAAATTCAACACTCCACCTTTGTCAATGGGACATTAAGGCAGTATATTCTACATAAACAAAGATCTGCCTCCTTTCATTACATCATCATCCAGCAAGGCTCAACCAAGCTTGCGACTCAGGACAGCCTACAGAGTTGCCCTGCATGGCCCCATGGGAGTCTGACAACCAGTCAGAATACAAGCTCAAATACAAAAGCCCAGAGAGAGCATAAAACCAGGGCACTCTCCGCATCTCTTCCCTTTTCCCCCAGGACCTCAAACCATGTGGTCGTGTCCATCATCAATAAACCTTCTTTCCAAGCAAGTTCCATGAATCCAATGTCTTTTTCCCCACTTGGAGCTAAACTCAGATGGACATTTCTTCCAACGATACAAACAAGAACCAACCATGCAATCCCATGAAGGAAAACCAAGAAGACATATATTTTCATTTTTTTTCTCTCCCTCAATTCTCCTTCTAACCATTGCCCAGAATCTCTGTCTCAGTGGGTAAAACTTGGATGCCTTGCGAGGCCTATTTAATATTTGGCTGAGCTATCACCGTGGAATCCTAATGCTTTAGACTAGATTAGGACATCAAACACATTTTTCAAAAAGGCAGTGCCATTCCATGTCTCTGTTGTTGCCAGGAAAACCATGCAGATTTTTTGCCGGAGTAGTCACAAACGTGTCTAGTTTGTGAATGTATTTACTCTTATGTCTAGGCCAAGCTTTAAACAATTTAAAAAGCAATGATACAGAAAAGGAATCACGTTGTGTACAAATTCAGATAAGGCGTTGAACTCCAGTTAATTATGGACCTACAAAGTTTCAGCATTTTGGTGAGTGAAGCAAATGATTCTGTTTTTGATATAGGTTTTCTCACACCTCACTATAAACATTTGTGGCTATTTGTAAATGACAAGGCTTGGGGCAGCAGAAGGGCTCTATCAAAGCAGGCAGAATTTGGTTCCCTGTTTTCTCAGCCTATGGGGAAGGTCTACATTTTGTTTAAACTAACAATATATACCCTTGTTGAAAAATAACATTTTGAATAGTCTGTAAATCTATTACATTTACAGTATTACAGGCTCTGACTTCTGGGGCTGAATGCAAGAATATGTTAATTCTTCAGATCAAATGCTGCATTAGACAATTTAATCATCTTAGTTCAATGTCTAAAACATGAAGTTTTGGATTATTTCTCTTACAGATAAATGACATGCTATAACTTTAGCCTTCAGAGTTGAAGGTATTTTGAATGCATTTACACAAATTTTCAGGTACAACATGTTTTCCTGTACATTTTGAACCCTGAATTATGCAACATTAAGTTATGCTCAAGGATGCCATCACAGTATTATCAAAATACAGAGTTTTCTTCCAGCATTCGTCTGAATACAGGTGTGTGTTTTTCCAATGTTCTGTTTTTTGAGGCTCAGTAGGCTCTCGCTGTGTTGAAACAATCTATACACTACTAAAACTCTCATTGTCCTAACCTTTAGCAGGGCAAAATGATGCATTATGAGCCCCGGTGATGCAGTGGTTAGTGGTTAGAATGCAGTACTGCAGGCTATTTCTACTGACTGCCGACTGCCTGCAATTTTGCAGTTCAAATCCCACCAGGCTGAAGGTTGACTCAGCCTTCCATCCTTCTGAGGTCGGTAAAATGAGGACCCAGATTGCTGGGGGCAATATGCTAACTCTGTAAACTGCTTAGCGAGGGCTGTAAAGCACTGTGAAGCAGTTTATAAGTCTAAGTGCTACTGCATTATAGGACATTATTTGAAACAAGATGCCACAAATGGGCTACCTTACAGAATGTCGCCAAAATCCACATTCTCCTCAGAGAATGAAATTTGGGCAAGTTGTGGCTCTTTCAGTGCTGCCAGGTTGCATCTTAGCCCGCAGTTAGAATGTGGGTGTGGCAAACATCTCAGAAAGGATCCTCCCTATATTTTGGGGGTTTTAAGATAACGTGGGAGAAATGTTGTTTTAACTTTGCAAGATTCTGTGAATGTACCCTTACAATAAAGTAGAATTAGTTCATCTGGGTGTGCCTCACAAGACTGATGTTAATTTTGCAAATCTGAAAGTGGATTAAGTTGCCACTGTCTCTTATTAGACATTAGTCTGACTGCAGCTCTTCCTGTCTTCAAGGTCATTCCCACATACCATAAAGGAAAGAGTTGATGGTAACCACTGTTAGTCGAGCATCCTATTTCCCATACGGTATATGGGGCGAACATAAGGGTGAATCTCAATTACAAGGCAATATCTCAATTATGTCCTGAGCTTTCAAATTCATTGCCTGAAATGAAAGAATAATATAGTTGCCATTTTTGTTCTCATTTCAAAATTCACAGAAAACAAATTCACCAGATTTGATATAACCAAGAAATCCTTAGGATTGTTTAGAATTAATACAAATGAGAAATTTAGTTTTCCTCAATGCACCATTTCTTGGTGTATATGACATTGCTTGAGCAAAACTATCTGACACTTGCCTGAGCCTATGTTAATGACTTAGAGAAAATAACCTGTCCAGGTGGAATCTGGAACTCAATGAAGTGTTTAAGCATCTCCTTTACCCTTCTATTTTGAATGACCTTCACAAAGAAGGCAACAAGACAGTAATTAGCAAATCTGCTTTCCAGATGACAGGACGAATTATTGCAGCCAATGTACTTTGCCCTACCACATCAATATAACAACTATACCAATATACCAAAATAATATTTAGTCAGGTAAAGTTGTTGAGGAAATTTACCTGTCCTATCATTGAGCTATGACAGGTGCAACCGGTATGCTTAATTTGGCAAATGCAATTAAGAAGTAGTTTATCTTATAACTTTGCAAGGTTCTTTTTCTTACCATGATTCCTGCAAAACTACTGCTGTAAAGGTTAATTTACCATTGCAACCCAATTCACCATCCCATCTTTTTTGCTCTGAGCATCTTCCCTTGAAGTGAAAGCTCCAATGCTCTTTTTCCTGCACTTATTGAATTACTGGTTTGCATTTTTGTAATTCAATTCTTTTCTTGCTTGGAAGAAAAACTCTTACGATCTCTATATCAAAAAAAGATCTAAAAGTAACCTCAAAAGATCCTCACATAGTTGTTGGAAACTCAAACAGGAACTTTTTATCACCTTCTGTGGACTTGCAAAAAAGCTGAACAACACAGGATGGAAATTAGTAATGTAATTTTTTAAAAATTGAAAATTGATGTACAATTTAGCAATAGCAGTAGCACTTAGACTTATATACCGCTTCATGGTGCATTACAGTCCGCTCTAAGGAGTTTACAGAGTCAGCATATTGTCCCCCAACAATCTGGCTCCTCATTTTACTGACCTTGGAAAGATGGAAGGCTGAGTCAACCTCGAGCTTGTCATTTAGATTGGAAACTTCTTGTTAGGGTTTATGAATAAAGCATTTGGGGGGGGGATCACATGATGGTTCATTGTTATATATGATAACAACCGCAATACTTGCGGGATCGTATTCTGCCCCATACATCCCTGTGACCAATCCGCTCGCACAGAGAGGGCCTCCTCCAGGTGCCGTCCACTAGACAGTGTCAGGTGGCGGCGCCTAGGAGTAGAGCCTTCTCTGTGGCGGGCCCAGCCCTGTGGAATGACCTCCCTCCGGATATTAGGAATACCTCTGACCTCCGCTCCTTTCGTATTAAGCTTAAGACCCACCTTTTCCAAGCAGCTGGCCTGGCTCAACTTTGATTTAACCATATCGCTCCTGACGGGTTTTTACTGGGTATTTTAATTATATTTAATTATCTGGGGGTTTTTAAATACTGTATTTTAATTGTTTTATTTATCAGCCGACCTCCTCCTTGTGTATGTCTCGGTATATGTCTCTGTTATATGTTTGTACTGTCCACATATTTATTTCATATGTTTCATTGTACGCCGCCCCGAGTCCTTCGGGAGAGGGTGCGGCTAAGAAATAAATATTTATTATTATTATTATTATTATTACTTTTATATACGTATATGAGAAGCTGACAGCATAGTAATAACTATGCAAACCATTTGAATTCTTTATATCTTCTTAGGAATATGACCATCAATTTTGGATTACAAAAGTCTTGACAACTCTCTGAATGAAAGCTACTCTGAATGAATGTACAATTTGTTTTCATCTAAGGGTGGTCCAGAGTTTTCCAGCTTAGAGCTGACAGCGCTACTTTGAAGTATGCTATGGTTTATTGACACTTTTTAGAGTTGGGAGATAATGCACATATAAGATGGACATAATAACCTCCAACTAATGAAATGGCATATGGTCCTTTCTCTTCTTTCCACTTCTAGATAGATAGAAGGAATGTGTGCAGAAAGAATCCCATGTTCTAGATGTCTTCTTGGATATACTCAACTTCCATGAAAGAGAAAGGGAAGAAGAAGAGCCCTCAGTCATCTAGATCAGGGGTCTCCAACCTTCGTAACTTTAAGGCATGTGGACTTTAACTCCCAGAATTCCTCAGACAGCATAGGGAATTCTGGGAGTTGAAGTCCATAATTTTATAGTTGCCAAGTTTGGAGACCCTTGATCTAGATGATTGGCACATTCAGTAGCCTGAAATGAAGTTGAAGATAAACTCACCCAATGCTTAAAGTGTTTTTAAGATGCTTTACATAAAGACATGGCTTTAATGCCATGTGTTTCCTGAAACAAAATCATTTCAAATAGTCCTACACCAGGTTCTGTGTTTCTACAATAGCTTCAGCGTAGACTCTGTCTATCAGAAATGCATTGTAAAGATCCCTCTTTAATGAATCCTATAGGACTTTTAATTGATACCTTCTCCCACTGAAATATCTTGGCGCTGTGTTTTAACATTCTCAAATCAACAGGAACCTCTGGGGAAAAGTCACAGTAAATTAAGTACAATTAGCAGAGCAAACATCAACTCCACTCTCCAGCCATTGCAGTAATTGTTCAGTCATCCCTTATTATATGGACCATTTCTCAAATCAGTGATCTTTGAAAATGATCATGAGAACCCTAAAACAGCCAGGAATGAAATATATATCCAGGCCCAAATGTCTTCCTCAATCCGGTGCCTTTCACTACCTCCTTGTGATGACTGGGAATTCTGGGACATTTAATGCCATCTTGACTGTTGTTCTTTCTCTATTTTTATGTACAGTATGTATGTATGTACAGTATGTATGTATGTATGTATGTATGTATGTATGTATGTACAGTATGTATCTATCAGGGGTGAGTTCCTGCCAGTTCTAACCTCTTCTATAGAAGAGGTTCCACAAATCTACAGTGCTGTTTAGAACCAGTTCCAGCTCCCTCCCCCTGCCCGTCCACACATCATCAAGATGAAGAGCGAGAGGAGGAATTCTGGGAGTTGAAGTGCACAAGTCTTAAAGCTGTCGAGTTTGAACACCCTGGGTTTTTTTTCCCTAAAGGGTTAGGGGTGCAAGGGTCTTGTAACTTGACAGCTTTAATACTTGCACACTTCAAAGCCAGAGTTTCTGAGCCAACATTTTGGTTGCTAAGCAAGAGTGTTGTTAAGTGAGTTTCACCACATTTTACAAGTTGGCCATGCCCACCCAGTCACATGGCTGGCAAGCCACTCCCACTAAGTCACATGGCTGGCAAGCCACTCCCACAAAGCAGGCCACACCTACAGAAGAGGTTCTAAAAAATGTTGAAACCCACCACTGGTATGTATGTATCATTTATTATTTAATTTCACATTTCTAAACCCTCTATCTCACTCAAAGGTTTTCTTTTATACCCAGATTGAAGAAGATTGCAAATGGTGGACCATTTCTTGTTTTATAGCAATCTTAGGACAGCCCTACTGTTTTTCAGGTATATAGTCTGAGACTCTGTTGCGTCCTGAAAGTCCTGGATGCAGCTCTCCAAAAATTTCAAAAACAGTAAGTTTTTATAGCAAGATAAAGATAATTATAGGATAGGTAGATGAAGAGGATCCATATTAAATATACTTCACTTTAATTAAATATAAATGAGATTAACTATACACTCTCTCTCTCTCTTCCTCCCTCCCTCCCCCCCCCTCTCTTCACTTTTGCAGAATAAAATCTGAAACTTTGTCCTGCCTATTAATCTCCTTGTATGCTGGACTATAATTCCTGAGATGTAAACACAACTGTAGAACACAAGGTTGAAGAAGGATGCTTAGTGGCATTATCAAAGTAGCCTCTAAACAATCCTAGGAGGTCGGACAAGCCTTTGTGGATGCTCATATAGCAGAGTTCACAAGGATAAGTTTACAGAGCAAGATCTTTCTGAATAAAGGTAAGACAATGGCATAATTAGAGAGAGCTTCTTGAATAGCACTGAACTAAACATGGAGTCCATGATTCATTTCTAAGACTGTTTTTGGAAGATTATGAAGCATTTTTGTTCTGTTGCTACATATGCTATAATAATGGAATTGCACAGTCCACTACAAAGAGGTTTATTGACTTTCTCTGAATTCTCTGGGTCAGTTTTGCATTATGTGTCTTTTTGAACTATGGAAACAGCAAGTTGACTCTTTTCAGAGCAGAAATAGGCAATTTGGTCTCTATAGATATGCTGGGCTACAAATTCCATATTGGACATACTGATTTGGGATTGTGGGGGTCATATTAAAAAATACAAGGCAGTATTGTAAGCATCAGAGGAAGAAATATCTGAATAAACAGGACTAGTCATTGTATACAAGTACCATAATTACCTTAAGGGAAAGACATTACTTGATTGAAAATTATTTACTTATAAACCAAGTAATCACAAAAACCACACCTGTTGAATTTCAGCTAGCATACAGTACAGATAGATCAAAACCGATCATGCCAGTCAAATCTTATTGCATTTTTTTGACAAAGTGACAAAAGCAGTGCACGAGACAAATGCTGTAAATATAATTTACTCAGACTTCAGTAAGGCATTTGACAAAGTAAATCACAACCTTGATAAGATATAAAAATGTGGGTTAGACAACATCACCACTAGATGGATATGTAACTGGCTTACCAACCCCATTCAATGTGTAGTCCTTAGTGGAATTGCATCTATATGGAGGAAAATATGAAGTGGGGTGCCCCAAGGCTCTGTCTTGGGTCCAGTGCTATTCAACAACTTCGTCAATTATTTAGATAAGGGGATAGGTGGGAAGCTCATCAAATTTACAGGTGACACCAAGCTGGCAAGAATAGCCAACTCTCAGGAGCTGTGGTGGCACAGTGGTTACAATGCAATATTGCAGGTTAATTCACAGCTCACTGCCAGGAGTTCAATTCTGACCAGCTCAAGGTTGGCTCAGCCTTCCATCCTTCCAAGGTAGGTAAAAGATTGTTTGGGGCAATATAGTGACTCTGTAAACCACATAGAGAGGGTTGTAAAGCACCATGAAGCAGTATATGAGTGTTATTGCTTATTGCTGGATCAGGAGAAAAACAACAATATGAGCAAAAGAATATATTAGACATCAACTTGCATCCAGCACAGACTCTACAAGCAAGAGTATCTAAAAATTATTTCTAGTTCTTTTCTATCATGCTTGGATTTATTGCATTTGTAAAGGACGATGTGTTAATTAACTAACCTCAGCGAGCATTTCCTTTTTCACATAAAAAGCTATTTTTTTACTTAATCATGTGCAATGTCAAGCAGCTAAAAAAGAATATGTCGGAAGGTTTGCCCTTGATTAAAACATAAAAATGTGGTCATAAATATTTTTTTATTGGCTGTAATACCTTTGCTTTATTAGGAAGATAACAGACTGCTGGTTAACTGATCATGAAATATTAATTAAAAAGAAAAATATATGAGAGAGAGAGTTATTTCTGTTGTGTCTGGATTTTTTCTTCTCTTTATAGTCGATAGTTGGCTTCTTGTGAACAGGACAATCTACTATTCTAATGCATTTTCCCACTCAATCCTACCTCTTTTTAAGGAAGGTCCATGGGGTCATTCATAGTGCAGCCTGTACCTGCCAGTGAACTGATTACCCATTGTGTTCCATAGAATTAGCTCGAAGAAATTGGGCATGAGAATGTCATACACATATACGTACACAACAATTAAAATATCCATGAGAAGAACCCAGAGTGTTGGGTTAAGCCAAAGTCCAGTTGGCAAACTCCATGCGTTCAGAAAGGTCATTCACAAAATACGAGGGTCATTGTCTCCATTCTCATCCCCTGGCTATTAAAATATGGGTCACGATGGCCAGGATTCCTCCAACAGCTCCACAAATTTTGCTGCCCCTTTTTAAAACCTTCAAAATCAGGGTTGGTCATTTTAATATGTGTGGACTTTAACTCTCCAAATTCTCCAGCCAGGCCGGGGTGGGGGGGTGGGATAAGGGCTGTCCTAAAGCTTGAATTCCACACATCCTAACATCACCAAGTTTGGGAAACAATTTTATAAACTAAAATGGTAATATGTTTTCTTTTTTGTTTTCTTTTATATTTTATAATTTTATTTTATGGTTCATTACAAAGTGAGCCAGGTCTTCAGACTGGATTTGGCATTTTTGTCCACCTGCTGAGTCCTTCCCAAGGATCTGAGCTAGGCAGATGTGGAGGAGTGATGATGTTACAGGGTAGACATTAAGCTGTCCCAAGTAAAGCTGCCTTTTGCATTTAACTGTTGGTGAATTTGTCAGTGCCGATCATGTTCAAGTGGTGTTCCCATTGTTTGGGGATTGCCTCCAAGGCACCTATTATTATTGGTACTACCTTTGCTTTCTTTTATTGTTTTATTTTGCTCAACTATCTGCTTTCTGATAGCCCAGCTATTTCCTGATGCAGGGGTGGGTTTGGCTTCTGTTACTGCCGATTCGCTCAGGGGCGCACGCACATAGTAGTAAAAAAAATGCTTCTGCGCATGCGCAGAAACAAAAAAAGATGGCAGTGCCTAGGGCAACGATGATAGAACTGGTTGGGGGGCATGGCTGGCCAAGTTACTACATACTCGGCCAAACCGGTCTGAACTGGTAGGAAGCCACCTCTCTCCTGATGGTCTCCTAGCAAGCCCAGCAAGTCCAATCTTCAAATTCAGTTAAATTATTTTACCTAGTTAAATTATTCAGTTAAATAATTTTACTTTATCCAAATTTTCTTTTTCCAAATTTATTTATTTCTGGTTTGTAATCTTACTTTGGATTTAGCTAAATAAAAAAGCTTATTATTGTAAAAAGCCATAACTCCTGCATCTCTTTATGGTTTTATGTTAAATATTCACCAACACTGAATCCCAGATGGAATACAATATAGCAATTCAATTGTGAGATTCCGCTAATGTCCCACCCTATATAAACATAGCTTAAGGGTTTAGGTATATGGTAGTGAATCTTCCAGCCTTGAGACTGAATTATAACCATGCTGAATGGCCTGATTCTCTTCTCAAATGCTAAGCAGAACTCTTTACAAGTTGCTTCTAATGTTATCTGCGAAATAGTTATTAATATAAGAAAGGAAAGGTAACAGAACTGTAAATTAAAGTTCATTCAAGAGAATAATATTGTTCAGGGAAAACCAAGGCTACTCTGATTATGATTATGACAGAAGGAAACTATAGCTGAAACAACTTTGATCACGCGAAACCCAATAACAGTCTTGTGTTATTTTACTCACATTCACAAAACACTTCTAAGAAAATGAATCCCAAATGGTCATTCAGCTAATGATCCTCTGCGAAGCTGAAAATCGTAGCATTTGGAACACGGAACTCCTAATGTGTTGGAACTACAAAATCCAGAATGTTCTATCGGATCATGCTGGATAAGAATTACAAGAGTTACAGTCCAAACATATCCGAAGGGCATTACGTTGGCATAGGTTGAACTAGAAGGACTAACAATGGGTGTTTAAAACCATTTAGATACTTGAAATAAAACCATTAACTGTAAGTGGCTGCTACTACCACTACAGAATATTTTCAGTTCTGTACAATATTTTAACTTCCAAGCTATTTATAAATAAAGTTAGGGTTTGGGTCAGGGTTTACTGAATTTGTATAGTGCATACCCATATTGTATATATGGAGTGACTAAAAACCCACCACAGAATGAAAAGCTTTGCATAGATCAGGATACAATATACTGCTGGATCCAGCCAATGGCCTTTCAAATTCATTCTATCAAGTGCCTCATTAAATGCCTATGGAAATGGGATTTCCCTCTGTTGTTACCCAGGAGTTGGTCTTCAAAGTTCCTAAATTTCCATTGTGACAAATGATTTCAGATTCTAATTGTTTCTAAGAGAAATGTGTTTTTTTTTCTTAGAAGAATGCATAGTTTTAATAATCTGTCATCTATTCTTACTTATTTCATTGGTAATCATAATCTATTACTCAATGTCATTGTCCCCTTAATGTCTAACTGCTGAGGTTAACCAGAATCCTTTAATGAAGAAGTTTGACACAACCAAATGCAAATATGCAATTACTGAAATGCCTCTGTTGGAAGAAATGTCCTTCTGGGTTCAGCGCCAAGTGGGGGGAAAGACACTGGATTCATGGACTTTGCTCGGAAAGAAGGTTTTAATGGACAGGACCACATGGTTTGAGGTCCTGGAGAAAAGGGGGTTCACATGCCTCGAAGATGTTGAAGAAGGAAAAAAGGAAAAGGGTCTTGCTCAGAGTCCTTCAGTTTTTTATACCCTCTGTTGGGCCCCACCTTAAGAGTTTCCTATTCCTGTGTAAGAAATATATTCTGATTGGTTGTCAGACTCCCAGAGAGGGGGGGGGGTCTTAGCTAACTTCATCGACTGTCTCAGGCCTGGTTGAATCTTGATGCAATCTCCCTAGGTGCCATGTGGTGAGATGGGTAGAAGGCTAATCCTACCTTTGTTGAATGAAGGCATTTCACTATGAATAGATATAGCTGTCTCTTTATCTCTTAAGGACATCAGCTGTGGGCTATTGAGGAAGGTGGGGGCTATTAAGAGTGTCTGCCTCTATATCGCTTGCTTGCCATTGGCTGCCATAGTAACAGGGAGGGAGAAGGTTTATGGTATTTGGGAGGGGAATCGTGCTGGTGGAGACATCTCGAAAGAGGAAGTTTTGTTCTCACCATCTTTTGCGCATGCTGAAGGCTCGTGTTTGGGTTTGGTCAAGGCCAACCATCTCTGCATACCAACTGGATGAGGCCACCTGAAGATGCACCCCACATGACACCCTTGGGGATTTGAGATCGGACATTTAGGCCAGGGTAACTGGGAGGAAGGATTTGGGAAAACTTTTGATATGTACAAGTTCATGCCTTTTTGTCTCAGATCTTGCTTAACTTTCGCTGTTTTCACTTCATATCCAGTGAAAGTACCTATTCTCTAAATCAATGGAGTTGGGGGTTTCCTGTCTTGGATTTTGAAGGAGGCACGCTTGACAGAGTGAGTCTGCTTCCTGCCTTTAAAAAGCATGTTTCTCCACTTCTCATCTAGGGAAATATAACACTCTGCCTTTTCAATATTTCCTAGTATATTTCATTTTTCTAGGAGAGGGGTGGGTGCTAACTTCCTTTACCTCTATCCATAAAAACAATGTGTAGTATTCTTAGAGTTGCTGATCACTGAGGCCTATATTCCCCTCCTTGCACAGTAACTCAGTAAATTATTCATAGCAATCTCTGCTCAAAAGGCAGACGAAAGGCGTCAGTTTCTCCAGCCAACAGAATCCATGCACAATTTTAAAGGCCAAATCAGGACTTTTCATCCCTGGAACATGCACCTGCAGCACCTGTGTAGCAGTTTTTCTGTCAAATGGCCAGCTGTCCATCTTGTTGATCCATTCTGAATGGCGTTGTTTTATTTTTATTCTCTTTTGCAACACTTTGAGGTACCCAGAGTCATTTCAGAATTGGACAGGGCATAAATTGAAAAAAAAATACCTTTGTGTAAGTTTGACCTCTCCCAGAAAGAAAGAATTGGGCTGATATTTGCTTCCTCCACACATTGCCCATCATGGACTAACAAAGAAGAAAAAACTTAAGAAATCAAGTTGGCAGTGCAAGCATTTCTATTAATGGCCCGTCTGCTGGAGTCAAAGTTGTCTGTAATCTTATAGAGTTTGAATCTACAGAACCTTTACATTCTGAGGTATTGGAAAGCAATATCAGAAGCCGGCTTGTATAATCAGTTGTTTGGTTCATCTAGCCTGGTCTTGGCCCTGACTGGTTTCCCAACTTTTCTCTATCCTATCTAGAAATGCCAAGGCTTAACCTCAATCATTTGATTGCAAAACCTGTATTCATTACTGTGTTATAGCTATTTATTTTTGTGCTTGCATTGTACACACACATTTCTCCTTGAACATGAAGCACTGCATGCTTTGAAGTTTGGAACACATGTTATGTTGCAAATTGCCAAACAACATATGCTACAGAATAGCTTATTTCTGTATATAAAACTGAAATAACCGGAAATAACCAACTTCTTGGTTCTCCTAAGTTCAGGGTGCCATTGTGCAATGCACATAAAAACTCAAATATCTCTACTGTATATTGTAGCACTGAGCTCCCATAACCATCACCACCTCCTCTTCCCTTCCCCCAAAACTCATCTATATGCTAATTTGTCATGACTAATACTGTCCCGAAATTTAATGATAGTAATAGAAGGATGGGAAAAGAAAATGATGCTTTCTTTCTTTACAAAACCATTCTCCTTCTTGCTCTTTCCCTTCCCCCCTTTCCCCTCTTCTTTTCTATACAGTATATAGAAACACTGGTTTAATGAAAACCCAGATGGAATAGGACTAATCAAGAATTTCTGTATTCTTACTGAGAGTATACATCAAAGCTGGAAGAAGCCCAGACCTTGACCTAGGCAGAGAGATAACTTGCAATAGATTTTTCTTTCCTTTAGATAGAGTGGATGAGTTTAAGCTTCCTTTGTCCCAGTTCTCTATCTCCATAAAAGTCCTGTCCTGATATATTTCTAGCACATGGGAAGGAGGGAAGGAGGGGAAAGGAGAGGGAGGGAGGGAGGGAGGGAGGAAAGAAATGATCTAGTCATCTGTGTATTTCTTATACTAAAGTACAGCCTTGTTTTCCCAAATCCTTTAGCTGTTCTGAAGAACAGCTAAAACCAGTTCATGTCAACACCATTCATAATAGTTCTTCCTACTTTTTTGCCTTTACGAACTTTTTTTTTTTTTGCTAACTTTCATATTTTGGCTTTTTAAACTTCATACCTGTTTCTCCCCCACCCATCCCTATTTGATCAGTTCCACCCAGCCATGAATTTCTAATTCTTTTCTTCTTCTCAACCCATTCACACTTTCTCATAAATTTATTTTGCAATTCCATCTTAATTTGTAACCCAACCATGTCATTTTTAAAATGTCCTATTGGCCACTGATAAAAATTCATTTAGCATCATTGATTCTTGAACCATCTCCTCTTGTTTTACACAACTCTTAAGTGTCCCGTTCCTGTTGCATTCAACTTTCTTTCACATTTCTCCTGATTAGTTAACTCTCTCTCTTCTTCTTTTTTGTAACCAAGTGAGCAGCAGTACACTATCTTACACAGCTTATTTGCCCGTTTTGGCAAATAGTCAAACAATACAGATCACATTGGGGGAGGATTGTCTTTTTACCCATTTTACTTATTACTTTTTAACTAAAATTTGTACATTTAAGTCTTTGCCCATATTCTTTCCATCTTTATAAACATTCTAAAGTACACAGATTCACCAAATCTGTTCAGCATTTACTGCAAATCAGGAGTGAAATTCAGCAGGTTCTGACAGGTTCTAGAGAACCGCTAGCAGAAATTATGAGTAGATCAGAGAACCGGCAAATACCACCTGTGGATGGCCAGGTAGATTTTGCAATATCCTTCACCTGGAATGTGGTGAGAATGGAGATTTTGCAGTATCCTTTCCCTGGAGTGGGGTGGGAATGGCGATTTTGTAGTATCCTTCCCCTGCCACGCCCACCAAGCCACCTCCATAGAACTGGTAGTAAAGAAAATTGAATTTCACCACTGCTGCAAATCATTTGGGTTGTCAATCAACAACCCAGCACCATCCTCCATGAATATATCTCTAATGCCATCCATAAACATTCTTTGTGCATTTAACCATCATACACTTTTAAAAAATGAATGAGATGTCCCACATTCTTGTTTTACTCACTGCTAAGTATTGCACCATTCACTAAGCACTCCATTTAATGCATTCACGCTGCATTCCATCATAGAATGCTTGTATTTCATTCATCAACAAACTTCCAGTCCCATATTCATTCAAATAATCTATCATTCAGTCACGTTCATTTTATCTCACCTGTTCTCTAAAAACTACAAATGCATAATAAATTGAGTTTCTCGTATTTCTCAGTGATCTACCAAAGAGCAAAACCTAGCCTGCATGCTCCCTGCCCAGCATAAAATCACCTTGCTTCAAATGCTGCATGACATATCTTTTTATTTCATTAATTAATTCATACACTTACATTCGAATGCCATGTCTTTTCACCAAAGCGTTCTATCTATAGATAGGGATGACTCCCCCTTCCCCCCAACCATGATTTTGATCCATTAAGGTTTTCACAGGCATTACCAACCTTAGTCATAGTCTTGCCAAATGCAGTATTTTCTGATATTATTGAAAGCAATACTGACATATATTGGCCATTGGTTCCACAAATGCAATAAATGCCCATGTTCACCCAAATCTAGGTTCTGTCACACAAGAAATGACTTGCAAGCCAACACACAGTTGCCAGCAGCCAACCACTTGGGTAGTACATTCAGTTGATTGACTCAAAGTCAAGATCTTGGATCCATGCCAAGATCTCGTTATCAGGTCATAACGGATTAACTCAGGTCATTCAAGAATGCCAGATCAAGAGACTTTCCTTCAAACAGATTAAACAAGAACAGCAAAGCCAATCCCACTGAATCTAATGCTTGGGTGATTTGGGAACTTTGAAAAAGAAATGCCTTGATTATTTCTCTCTCTTCTGATTCTGAATCTGATTTTTGTTTGCACTGTAATCATGGCATTACCATCAGTGACTTGGGCAGCCATATAAATGTATTCAATCAATACCAGGTTTCCATTTATGGAAGCAAATATGTCTAAAATCTATTAGACGTCTTATGAACAAGACAGTTTGGATGCAATTCAGAATCTGAGCATGCTGAGATGTCACTTAATCCTAACTCTTTCTCCCCCTTGAAAAGCATTTATGGAGGAAAATATGCATGTGGGAAAGAACTGAAGAATAGATTTTCTCACCATCCTTGTTTTTTCATTTGTTGATGGCAAGCAGTTTTCCTATATAATTAGCCCCGTATGCGCATATCAATCAGCAAGTAAGTCCTGCTTCAGCCTTCAATCTCATTCATGTTCCTCATTATATTTCATTTATCTCTATTTCATTTATGTTTTTTTAAAAAATACATTCATTTAAAAACAGTTGTGAAATTATTCCAGAGATCAAGACCGAACACCATACCTATTGATGATACCATACGTGTTACTCTCTTCATGGCTGGCTCTTCTCTTAAGAGCTAATGAAATGATCATGATTTTTATTCTGAGTATTTTGGTTATTATAGTTGTCATATTGATGCATTTATTCTTGTTGTGTTCCTTTGTCATTGTTTGCCTTATTGTTCTGTTATTTTACTTCTGTTATGTTTACGCGCCTTTTCATTTTTCTTCCTTTTTATTATTGTAAGCCTCCTAGAATAGCCCCAAGGCGAGATAGGTGGCAAATAAATTTACAAATAAAATAAATATTTTAAAACTGGTTTTCAAGTTGTAACTGAGTACAGAGCAAGTTTTTTTCATATCACTATCACTGATCTTAAACTGTGATGATCGTTCTTAGAGAAAAGAAACTTCCCCTGACTTGCTGTTCTTGCAATAACTTGGACTACAGCTTCCATAATTCCCAGGCAGCATGGTATTGTCGCCTTGTAGCAATCCTGGAAGGGCACCACATGAAGAAAAGCTTTTCCTGCAGGATCCCTCACAGCTTGATAAAATTAAAGTAACAGCAAAAGAAACTGAATAAGATATAAATAGAAAAAGTGTAATATAACTGGCTAAGCACTGCAGTTCTTTTAAAACACCAGTCAATATGACGTCTACATTTTCAGAACAAAAATAGAAATTAAAAAAAAAAGACCGAAGCATATTAACATAGGGGTCCTATAGCCATAATCAGATAGTAATTGGCCTTGGAGATCACTTAAGACAATCAGGGAAGTAATAAGATTTCTGAATAATTATGAATAATTAGGCACATTAATGAATAATTACACCCTTAATAATTTTCTAACACATCCAATTTTTAAACTGTAATTCATATCATTATTGATTGGATAATCATCCATCCCTACCAGTCCTTTTTCTTTCTCACAGGGAGACGTTATTGATTCAGCCATTAGTCTCTAATTGTGGCCTCATTGTTTCAGCATAAATTAACAAATGTCATAGAAATTGGATAGGATGCTAGAGAAAAGAGAGAAGAAATAGAGAGACTCCTACACTGTGAAAAATGCCCCTCCTATAGAATCCCTTTAAAGTTGAAACTCAGGAGAAACAAGATAAATAAGCGTTTACAACTTCCCAAAATTGAATTAAATCTATGTTTACGTAAAATTTAAAAACACTCTAACCCCCTACCAATCTTGCAAGGTTTCAAGTCAGAAGAGTAAAGCACATACAATTTCTTCCTACATGTACATGCTTTAACACAGGGATCTCCAACACCCTGTTCGTGGACTGGTACCGGTCCATAGCATGCCAGAAAGCAGGCTGCAGAAAGAAGCGTTGTCCCATCTGTGGGATGCACACGAAGTCACACACCCCTCCGGTCCCAGAAAAAAACCTCTCTTCACGGAACCCTTCCCTGTTGCCCAAAATGTTGGTGGCTGCTTATTTAGTAGGTTCACAAGATTCTGGATTCTTTTTGGAGGGAGAGCTTTGACTACCACATAACACTAAATTAAGGCAACCAAAGCTACAAAAAATTGTCCTTCGAATTTTCTTCCCCAACTCATGGTGAGAAACAATACTGAATCGTTTAAACTTTGCTACATCTTAGATATAAATACATTTATGGAAAATAAATTGAAAATTGTAATAAGCTTCTACAGTATTTAACTTGCCTGAAAAGACACCAAAGTACATCATGTTTCTCGCTATAGGTAGTCCTTGACTTACAACAGTTCATTTATTGACTCTTCAAAGTTACAACGGCACTGAAAAAAGTGACTTATGACCATTTTTCACACTTACAACCATTGCAGCATCCTCAGGGTCATGTGATTTAAATCCAGATGCTTGGCAACTGACTCAGATTTACGACAGTTGCAGTGTCCCAGTGACTCATATTTACAATGGTTGCAGTGTGATCACCTTTTGCGATTGTTTTGCAAGTAAAATCAATGGGGAAGCCAGATTCACTTAACAACTGTGGTACTAACTTAACAACTGCAGTGACTTGCTTAACAACTGTGGCAAGAAAGGTCATAAAATGGGGCAAAATTCATTTAACAAATGTTTGGCTTAACAACAGAAATTTTGGTGTCAATTGGGGACTAACTGTACTTAGAGAAAGAGGCCAACTATCAAGATATCGACTATTCAATGGGCATTGCAGAGTTTCCTTTCTACTTTTTGTACAGCATCTGCTCACTCAAGACCTAGCTAATTTTTATGGATAAATACCTATAATACCCAAAGGCAAGGCAAGGTACATGGAGGCAGGAATAGCATTCTCCTTTATCCCCAAGGTGCTTTTTCAGGAGGCAACTGGACTTTCTTGTTTTTCCATGAAGACATTTTGCTTCTCATCCAAGGAGCTTCTTCAGCTCTGACTTTCCATTCCCAACCATCCAGTCAGAGCTCAAGAAGCTTCTTGGATGAGAAGTGAAATGTCTTCAAGGAAAAACCATAAAGTCCAGTTGCCTCTTGAAAAAGCACCTTTGGGACTCGGACTGAATGGTGGAGAAAAAAGCACCTTTGAGACAACCATGCCCTGGATGACTGAGAATCATCGTAGACATTTTGCATTCTCCTTTATTTCGCCATTTGTCTTTTCCATCTGTTAAATTACCCGTGTTGTTCCCTTCCCTGCCGTCTGAATGCTCTCAAAGCGAAATAGCACATCTTGCCTGTTGATTTAGTCCGTGACCATTGCCACAACTTTAACAAGGGAACAAATAAACAAAGCCTGATTAGAAGAATAATCCTCTCCAGGGGTCCCAACAAACCTGCATACATGGACTCCTACAATTAATTCTGTGACTAAATATTAACAGGACTTGTGCAGACAAATGATGCCGTTTCAAAGCTCTCTTGTGTGCTGCCTACAGGAAAATGCAGAAAAACAAAATGCTTTGCACATGCAAGGGAAAGAGTTGTGACTACCTTAATATTCTTCTTTATTCCTGTGATTATGAGTTGAAGGGGTGCATTTTTTGAAAAAGAAAGTTAACATGGATTGTTCTTAATGTAAAGGAAGAAGGCAACCCATCAGAAGGAAAACAAAAAGAGTACAGTTATATTTGTGCTGGAATAGCTTCTTATAAGTAAATCACATTAAACCTAGTGGGAGTTGGATACAGATTTAAAAGGATGCAAAAAATAAGTTCAGAAACCAGTGGACAATTAATTTTGCTGCTCAAAGAATCTGGTTAGAACTAGAAAGAAAGGGAGAGAGTGAGAGAGAACTAAAGTGATTTAAACCTTTTCTTCCTTAAAATGATTGCAGTGAAAATCATTGTCCCTCTCCCCACTCCGACATATTCCGACAGCAATTGTTCTTGCAGAACGAAATTGGGAGGAAAAAACCAAGAGGTAAACATAAGCACTGTGGTCTCAAATAAAATACAAAGGTAAGAGTATAACTTTGCTATAAGCAAAGGTCATTTGCATTCCAAAGGAAGTACAAAATGCAGTGCAACTTCACCCACCCACCCCAGCTGCATTCAAGAAACAATATTTTGGTTAATTGAGATAATTATTGTATTCATCTGCTTTTTCTTAGCAGCTAAAAACTGATGAAAGGCAAATTTCTCTTTGAAATGACAGGGACAGGAAAATGGAAAGACCAAAGGCCTAGGGACTGTGCCTATGAATGACCTGGGGGTGTCTGCAGGAAATGTTTTTTTTTTTAAAAAAAGTCAAGATTGCATCCATGAATGGTGGATCCAAATTCCACCTGCTTTTTTACATGTATAAGGTGAAGCTTTCATCATACCTTCATGGCTGCCATCTTGATACTTTTGCCATAAACAATGGAGTCCTCTGAGAACTACTGAACAGGGACATTCAGCTTATCAAATGAAAATAATGGTGGTAGCAAATATAACCTATGTTTTAAGTGACAGTATCAAAGGATTATATACAGTGACTCTGGACAGCGTATACTTCTTTATTAAAATATATATATAAATAAGGACATATAAAAGAATCACAATTCAAAAAACTATTGAAAGAAGCACGCAAAACAGGAGAGGCCATTAACCCCAGTAAGGGAGTCACCACATTTCCTCAGCCCCCTGGAACTCCACTCCTCATAACATAGCAGAGTTCTTGAGGGACTTGAGGAATGAACTGTGGTGGCACAGTAGTTAGAATGCAGTATTGTAGGCATACTCTGCCCACAGCCAGGAGTTCGATCCTGACTAGCTCAAGGTTGACTTAGCCTTCCATCCTCCTGGGATTAGTAAAATGAGGATGTAGATTGTTGGAGGCAATATGCTGACTCTGTAAACCGCTTAGAGAGTGCTGTAAAGCACTATGGAGTGGTATAAAAGTCTAAGTGCTATTGCAATTGCTATGTTGAGAGGGTGGAGCTAATTTCACTTTCAGAGAAAAGTGAGAAGATTCCACAAGATGGGCACCATGGCAGAGGAGGCCTGCCTTGTGGAACTCACCAAGTGTCCTTCATTTGCAGGTGGGACCCATGCCATGCTGTCTCTGCCAGATCTAGTGGGACAGGCAGATGTAATCAGGGAGAGATAAGCTCTTAGATAACCCAACATCATGCTATAAAGGGTTTTAAAGGTCAAAAACAGCACCTTGGATTCATCCTGGAACCAAGACAGCTCACAGAGCAGAGGTCTAATGTGTACTGCTCTAAGAGGACACATATATTTTAACTTTCTCAGAATTATCAACCTAACAAGGTAAGAGAGGTACTGGTTTTTGCTGGTCCACAAGATTTTTTGTAAATTTTGCTGCATAAAACTAAAAAGTTACTCCTTGATTTAGAAGTTATTTTTTGTTTCTGCCTCTCCATTCCTCCAATCACACCCATTTACACCACCCTTCTTTATTATCTCTTTGCTTCCCTTCTTAACAATCCCCGCAACTCTGTATACTTACAAAATAGCTCTCATAATCATCTCATGAGCTGAGCTTGATTCACAAAAGCTTATTGTGCCATAAAATTTGTTAGTCTTACAAGTGGCCTAAGTCAGTGTTGCTGTTATTTTCTCATCCAGTTGCTTACAGTTACAACTCCACTGCAGACCTTCTAGTAAATTACAGGGATGAAAAGGAATGTGTATGTCTCACTGTTTCCATTCTTACAGATCATTATTGCTTGAAGAGTAGCTCTCCAATAGCTGAGTTGCAAACATTCAAATGACCACTAGATGGGGGGGGGGAAGAGTCACAACTTTTGGAACCACTTTGCTACTACCTAGTGGTTGTCTAAATATATGCTGCTCTAATCTTGCAGACCTGCTTGAATGATTACAGCGTAGACTAGTGATGGCGAATCTTTTTCGCCTCGGGTGCCAAAAACATGTGTGCACGCGCTATCGCACATGCTCATGTGCCCACCCCCATAATTTAATGGGTCCCCCTGCGTTGTGCCCCCTGCGCATGCACAAGTAAGCCTCCCCCTGCTGCCATGTACATGCGCGCACAGCTTTCTTGGAGCCTGGAGAGGGAGAAAACGGCCTTCCCTGCCCCGCTGAAGGCCCTCTGGAGACTGGAAACAGCCCATTTTCCGACTTCCAGTGGGCCTGGTAGGTTCATTTTTCACCCTCCCAAGCCTCCCGAGGCTTTCTAGGAGCCTGCGGAAGGCAAAAACAGTCCAACATGCAAACTGGAAATTCAGAACGGACTTCTGGGTTGCCTGTTGGGCCATTTTTCTCCCTCAGGAGGCTTCCCGGAAGCCTCTGGAGGGTGAAAAACAATCCAACGTGCAAACCGCAAGTCCAGTCCTGAACTTCTGGTTTGCACGTTGGGTGGTTTTTTGGCCTCCGGAGGCTTCAGGAAAGCCTCCGGAGGGTGAAAAATGGCCAAAAATCAAGGCCGAAAATCAGCTGGCCAGTGCACACTGGGGCTGACAGGGCAACGTCTCGTGTACCCACAGGCATGGCTCCGCCTGCCACTTGTGGCACGCATGCCATAGGTTCACCATCACGGGCGTAGCCTATAGAAATTAACTAGTTATCACACAGGTTAATTGGATGTAGTAAGACATTAAGATGATCAGCAACAACAAAAAATTCAAGGATGAATAAAGTTTGACTGGTAAAGCATGGGGGAAGAAGACAATAAGTGCCCAATGGGCATTCTTTTAATAAAAACAACAACAGAGGAGCGGAGGAAAGAGGAAGGTTGGGGAACACATTTAAAAATGCACAGATATTAAGCCCTTTGTGCAGGGGAAACTGGAGCCCTGTTTCCTTTCGGTGCTAACAGCTGAGTTTGTGTTGATGCACACAGAACTAAAATGAATATTCAGACAAGTGGAACGTGATCTGATAAGCTGGAAATGACTCTGCCCATTCATTTGCCCTGGAATGACATCTCTGCCAATGCCCTTTCATCACTTGTGAGTTGAGCACAAGCTTCCCAAGGGAAGATTTTTTTTTCTCCCTTTCTCTCTTGGTCCCCTATCCTGGTTTGCTACCCAGCAAATGCAATGATGGGCATAATAGGGGGTCAAAGTAGGGGTGGGAAAAAGCTGTTATACTTTTTTGGAAGGACAGTACTCCTTCTGCCTTTCAGTTCTACAAAATCCCTCTTGTCTACTCTGGAAATGCCCATTCATGCCCATTCTTATGAAACATATTTAATGCAATCAAAAGGCAATGCAATAGTTAAAACACTGCTCTTTTCAATTGCCTTCTTTTCCTGTACTTGGTGGTGTTTGGCTTGATGAAGTTCTCTATCTGTCCCATTATTGGTCATTCTCGGCTTCCATTCAAACCTTCTAATTAGTTTTATAAAAGACCACTTTCTTCCCTGGACATTTAATTATATGAGAATATTTTTATTGCATTTGAGGAATATTTCAATACCATCTGTACCCTTTTTTGCCCCTTTCTATGAATATTTCTTATTATAGCAATGAAAATGTGACAAGATTTGTGGCTGCAAGTCCTTTCACTTCCAGCCCTCGATCCAATAACATTTACATTTTGCAAAATTTCAAATTTTTAATATAAAGATTTATGTTTTGTCCATGCATTTTAAGTCCTAAATTATCATGATTTATGAAGCAGTTCTAGTAGTTACATGAATTCCATTAAAATTATTCATTCAGCTTAACTGCACTGCTTGTTCATGGGAGGTAATTTTACTGAATGCCAATGATCTTTTGCTCATGAACACAGAATTACACTGCACTAAATTGTTCCCTTTTCCTACTATGCTTCAGAATTGAAAGGATACACAGCTCCATCTAGCAAAGACAAATAAAATTAACTCTTTATGTGTTTGTTTGTTTGTGTGTGTGTGTGTGTTTAACTTGCCTAGAATACTTTCTAGTGGCTTCATTCAAAAGATGCATGGATTGTTTTATCTTATTTAAAGATTACAGCAAATCTTTACTGTCGGTGAACATATTGTACTTTGCTAAATTCATACTTTGCGTGTGTATGACATTGAAGTAATAGATCATGGGTAAGCCATGTTGGGGGTGGGGGGTAACTGAGAATATTTGAGAGACTGGTATGGGTTTCCTGACAAAATGACTACAGTGATGGGTGCAGCAAGTCACAAACATCATTGACTTGAAGGAGGAAGGGCAAAATCATTTCCTCCATGATGTTCTCTATGATCTGCTCAGTTTATTTTGGTCTTTGGGGGAGTCAGTTGAAACTCAAGTAAAGCAGGAGGGAGCATGAAGGAGCACCCATCTATTTATTTTATTTTATTTCATTTCATTTTATTATTTTATTTTATTTTATTTTATTATTTTATTTTATTTTATTATTTTATTATTATTTTATTATTTTATTATTTTATTATTTTATTATTTTATTATTTTATTATTTTATTATTTTATTATTTTATTATTTTATTATTTTATTATTTTATTATTTTATTATTTTATTATTTTATTATTTTATTATTTTATTATTTTATTATTTTATTATTTTATTATTTTATTATTTTATTATTTTATTATTTTATTATTTTATTATTTTATTATTTTATTATTTTATTATTTTATTTTATTATTTTATTTTATTTTATTATTTTATTTTATTATTTTATTATTTTTATTTTATTATTTTATTATTTATTTATTTATTTATTTATTTATTTATTTATTTATTTATTTATTTATTTATTTATTAGTTTTTCAAACATTTACAAGATAGCAGGTATAAGTATGAACATGAACAAATGAAATAAATGGGGGCAGGGACGTAAGGCACCCTGATGCGCTTATGCGCTTATGCCCGCCCGCTTTATGGACCTCTTAGGAATGGCGTGAGGTCCATGGTAGACAGTTTAAGGTTGAAGCTGTGAGGGATTGAGGCAGGGGTGGGTTCCAGCTTCTGCTACTGCCAGTTTGCTCAGGGATGCGCTTCAGCCACGCACGCGCTTGATGCTCACTACACACGCATGCGCAGTGGTAAAAAGATGCTTCTGTGCATGCACAGAAGCAAAAAAAAAGATAGCAGCACCTACGGTGCCGCCGATAGAACCAGTTCGGGGGCATGGCAGGCTGAGTTACTACCTACTTGGCAGAATTGGTCCGAACCAGTAGGAGCCCACATCTGGTTTGAGGATGTAACAACGGAGTCAGGTAGAGCTGTATTCGAGAATAGTTCTATTTTTATTTTCTGAGGATGTGGAGCCCACAAGTTTCCTTATAGATTTGGGCGGGGGAACACTATATTTTGCTTAGCAGCAAACCAGCTTATTTACTTTTTAAAAATTAGTAATCTTTTTTTTTTAAAGACAGCTAGAAGTCTACTACTGCCGGTATTTTAAAGTCTTTATGCAGTGTCCTTTTCCAACTTTTCTTCTTTAATATATTGGTTTATGGAAATAATAAAATGAAAAAAAAAATAGAGCAGGATTACATATGGAAGTCAAGATCAGGACTTTTGGGGAATGTCAATAATAAAAGTCTATGAAATTATTCTAACTTCATTTCTTCCCAGAGTGTTCAATACAGGATAGATGGAATTTGGAAAATCTTGGTTTTAACTGGATATATCTATATCAATTTCAGGATAACTATTCATTCTTCTGCATGCCTATACAGAAAATATCTATGCGGAAAAGGGGGAGAATGCTTTTTGCTAAAAATGTATATTTTCTTTTTAGAAAGAAATAATCGGAAGAAATAAAGCACACTTAAGTTCAGCAGTAGATTTATTTAATCCCTTCTTTTTAAGGCATTTTCTGCAGCTGTGGTTATGCTTGTTTCACTATAAGCTCTACCCGTGCAGAAGAAAGGTTAAAGGTTACCTACATTTCTAATGTCAGGCACTGAGGCTGGTTAAAAAAAAAGGTAAATGGTAATTTTATCATTAGCGTGCCTGACCTTTGCCCCCACCATATCTCATGGGAGACGTTAAGAACAGTTCACCTGTCAAGATCCAAACACTTAAAGGTCAATGCACACAAAAAAAATCTTGAAGAGCTTACAACTGAATTGCTGACACCTTTTATTATCACCACTTAAATAAATGATTCAAGCAGCAAGACAAGGTAAAGACCAGCTTAATGTCAGGATTTATGCCAGAAATGGTTTGTGAATACTATTGTGGTTTAAAAAAACAACAACAGTAGCAACAACAAGGTTTTCACTTACCTTTGGAAATGTGGAAGCAATGAAGTGGGTTTCATGCGATGCGTGGAAATTTTATGCTGCATGATGCATTCAGCTACAAGCCTTCAGAATGTCAAAGCTTGAAGCTAAGATTAAAACTGTATAAGGGCTGGAAGGAATTTTCTCTTAAGCAGGATGGGAGTTATACACACGGACCCAAAATTGGAAGTGGACCAGGGTTTTGTAACTTTTGCCTTGTTACTCATTGTTAATTGCTTACTTTAAGGCTATTTCTTCACATTGTTGGGGTATATATTGTAAAGAATAAGGTACTGTAAGCATTTTTTTTTAATCAACATTACAATTACTGCATGCATGTCATCTCTAAGGCACCCCTCCCATGCAGCAGGATGCAGTAGTCAAGCCATGTGGAGATCCTGAATTTTCTTCTCAGGGTTTGCTGGTCCACAATTTGCCATAAGTAGTGCACCTTCCAAAACTTCACAAGAACCCTCTACCCTTTCAGATGTCCTTGGATAGTGATGGCGAACCTTTTCGGCATTGAGTGCCGAAAAGGGAGCGCACATGCTCATCTGGGCCGCAACCCGCAAGAGAGCTGCTCAGGGCGCATGCACGTGCCCAAAAATGAACTTCTGGTTTCTGGCACAAACATGCATGCATGCCAGCTACTCTTTCAGGTTACTGGCCCTCATGCGCAGGCGACGATCAGCTGGCCAGTGAGCATGCTTATGCAGGAAAAAGGAAGGCCAGCTGATCATCACGCGTGCATGCGCACTAGAAACTCGAAAGAGAAACGGGCTACACCGCGCATGACAAGCGACATGGCTCCGCATGCTCGAAGTGGCACATATACCATAGATTTGCCATCATGGTCCTAGGACTTGCAGTATTTAGTGTTTAAACCTGCAGGGCTTTACATTTTGCTGACCAATGAAAAACAAATGTGACATTCATATCAAATGTTACTTGCTACAAAGTAAAATCACATCAATGAAGTACACGGCTATACATGTTGGGTTAGTTATTACTTGTAACAAGGCTGTTGAAAGAATGAACTCACAAGCGACTCCAGGGCAGAGAGGTTGAAATCACCCCAATACAACAAGCCTTGTGAATGCCAATGCCAGTTTTGAGATGAAATCCCACCTCATGAATCCCACGAACAGCTGTGCTAGACATCTGAGCAATCAGTACCCAAGAGGAGCCCTAGCTTGTCTCTATAACCTGATTTCACACACAGACATTCATGGCTCATCAGCCATGAGATACAGTAGTTCTACTGTAATGTGCTGGTCTCACAAATGACAGTTACCCTCTTTCTTGATGTTATACCTGATTCAGGATCTGAAATCCAGGCAGGATTTACGCATTCTGTGTCTTTGCAGGAGTTTCTTTTCAGTTGAGGGGAGGAAGCCTGTCAAGCCCAAATTTGACATATGTGCAGCCATTTTATTTAGCTCTCTATTATACTCATTTCTTCCTTTTTTTTCTTTCTCTCTACCATGTAAGGGGT
Organism: Natrix helvetica; assembly: GCF_964273705.1. Classification (NCBI taxonomy): domain Eukaryota; kingdom Metazoa; phylum Chordata; class Lepidosauria; order Squamata; family Natricidae; genus Natrix; species Natrix helvetica. Next base: position 98,161,708 of record NC_138550.1, on the reverse strand, counting down.
TTTTCCCTGGGCTCGCCACATTCTTAAGGCGGGGGGAAGGAGTGAATAGATAGTGAGGATTGTTTTGGCTAGGTGACCTTCTTTCCCACGGGAACAGAGGTTGTTCCTGCTGAGAACGGAAGGTGGAATTTGAAGACATCAGGCAGTGTGGATTGAGTGTTTATTGATGAATGTGATTTTTGAGGGAAGTTTCTAACTTACCTTATTATGTGGTGTAATTCTGGTTTATTGATGAATGTGACTTTTGAGGGAAGTTTCTGACTTACCTTATTATGTGGTGTAATTCTGGTTTGTGTAAATTGCCAAAAGTCCAATATTCTTCCCATCCCATGTGGCAACCTGCTCCTGATTCTCCATTACCTCTTGACCTTTTCTGCACAGTCTCCAGAAGCTGCTGTTTCCATCAGGGTCTCGCTCTCATTCATGTGATTTTCACAGTAATCTCCTCTATGTCCAGCTCTCCACACTGCTTACAGATCTTCCTCATCTCTGATGATACTCTCTTCCACTAGCATCTCCTGAGTCATACTAACGGGCACCCTGTCTGGCTCGCTGTCTTTCTCACCCATTCAATATTTATTTATTCGTTTCCTCTAATTATTTGTCAAATGTCAAGGCTTACTTTGTGTAGCTTACAATTTTAAAAAGCCAACATAAAAAAATCAAAACCAAACAGGAGAACACAAAATCAACCATAATCCTACAAAACCATACCAAAATGAAATGAAACAAGACAGAAGGGAGATCACCCATCCCCAAGACAGGGGATAAATATATTGATGTATTAATAAATTCTAGAACAATATAACAGTGGGTGTTGAACCATACAAATCTCTGGGTTGATTCATATGGCCCCATTTTCTTCCTCTGTCCTTTTATAACTATCTGCCCAAGAGGTACCAAAAATGTAGGTCTCCAATCATTGATAACTTGTTTCTGTCTAAGAATACCAATAACTCAATTTGGTTTAGCAATAGCAATAGCACTTAGACTTATATACCACTCCACAGTGCTTTTACAGCCCTCTCTGAGTGGTTTGCAGAGTCAGCATATTTTCCCCCAACAATCTGCATCCTCATTTTACCGACCTCAGGAGGCTGGAAGGCTGAGTCAACCTTAAGCTTAGTGAGATTCGAACTGCCCAGTTGCAGGCAGACAGCAGACAGCAGAAGTAGCCTGCAATACTGCATTCTAAGCCCTGCGCCAGCCAAAACCAAGTTTGAGTCCCCTTCACCATTAGTCTACAACTTATTTCCATGCTGGTATAACATTCTCCATGCAGAGCAGCATGGTGTCCTAGAGGTGTAGCTCTCACCTCACAATCAGGAGGTTGTGAGTTGGATCCTAGGTGGTAGCAAATGTTTCTCTCTCTGGACACAAAGAGAAAATATCTGCTGTGAGCTCCACATAGGCATCAGAAAGGGCCTCTGGCCGGTAAATGCTCAGCTCAATTCAGTCACTCTGACTCCACCCTGATGCAATGGATTACAGAGTCATTAAAAGAAAATGACTGTCCTGTTTAGGAAAGGGTGCGGTCTATAAATTAAATTAAATTATTATTATTATTATTATTATTATTATTATTATTATTATTATTATTATTATTATTATTATTATTATTAAAAGAAAATACCATTCTCCATCCATCCACTCATGTCCACCAATCTATTTATATCAAGCAGTTTCACCATCTCTAATCTTCCTAAAACTCTATTGCCTTCTCTCATATTCATCTAAGATTCCTCTATTCTGCTAGGTAAAACTCTGTCCTAAGACCATGTCGGGGGGAGGGCATGACTGAAGCCACATCCTTTTTGATATATATATGCACACTGGTTAAAGAGAGGCAGGCTTCAATCTCACACCATGACCACCTCTTGAAAAATTTTTGGCACGCACATGCACACTTTATCAGGTAAAACAACTATCTAAACTGATGGCCATCTTTTGTTTTAAAAAAAGAAATTCCAAGGGTTTATTATCAACTATTGCAGCAAAATAAAAGTGTATTTATTTATTTATTTTTAATCCTGCTTTCATAAGCAGAATTGCAGCAAAACAAAGCTGGGGCTAAAATGGAACCTATGTCAGAGGAAAGTGATATACACCAGATTGTAAATGGCTGGAAATTAAGGGAATTGGTATAAACCATCTGGACAACATCAGAATAGAATCAATACTGGACTTCGTTCAGTACGGTAATGTTATTTGTTCCAAATGCTATTGCTGATCAGTAGGTAAAAACAAAACAGTATGAAAACATATGAGCTTAACCTATAGCCTATATGACATACAACATATAGTCTTTATAACATAACCTGAACAACCTATAGGAAGCGTTAAAAAGATAATATTTTTCAGCTTATAGTACTACAGTAATGGACTCTCATTGCTTTTGGAGTTTGTAAGCTAGTAACTCTGTGCATCTTAAAAGTGCTCCCACTGATAGGATATAAGGCCACATAGATCTCTTGACTGAAGAGATTCTGAATTCTGAAATCGTCCCAACTTTATCATTCAGGTACAGATCCGTATGATGGGATGTTTCCAGATCTAGGGAAGCGGGGGTGGGGGGGAGTAAGGAAACCTTGCACACAGAGAGTTAAATATCAAGGCAACAGGTAAGCTGGAAGCATTCCGAAGCAAAAAGAGTATTAAGTATGGAGATTTATTCCTTTATGAGATCCCTTAGCAATTTCCTAAACCTGGAGAAACAACTATCAGATAGTTAAAACTGGACAATGGGACATGGCAGTTAACAGCAGAATTAGGATAAAATCAACTGCTTTTTGCCAAGTTAATTTTCTTACCGTCTTTCCAGACTCTTGTACTGATTGCTTGCCAGAGTGTTTAAGTGTTTTTTTTTTTTTACTGGAAAGGTCAATACAAATAATCAAAAACATATAATTTTAATATTCCCAGAGGAGGATAAAAAAGAGAAAGAAAGTGAGATCAAGTTTTCTTTTTAATCAGGGCCTTTTGGGGGTGGGTGTTGAAGCTAATCTTTAATGGTATTCCAAGGCAACTGGATCAGCTGCCAGCTTTTTAATAATTAAAACATTCGATGCAGGGAACAAGAGGAAGGATAGGGCTCAAAACCTTTCTTCCAAATGTTTCTCTTGTGGTGATGTCTCATTCCTGAAATTCAGTTTTAAAATGATAAAAAAAATTGCTTTAATTGCAGAGGAACATGTAATTCTGATTAAAAAGCTGAATTCTCTTTAGTTCCAGATGCATCTCTTAATGTGTTGCTTGGTGCCAGAAGGCAATACAAGGTGAAGACAACTAGAGAAGATACTTAGTACTTTAGTACTTTGAAACCAGAAGTGGGTTGCTCCCGGTTCAGCCCAGATCGGGCGAACCGTAGTAGTGACAGCGGGAGGCTCCGCTGCACAAAAGCGTTGCGCATGCACGGGAGAGTGCACGGGAGGGTGCGCGCCCAAACCAGTAGTAAAAAAATTGTCACTAAAACAAAACCCACCACTGTTGGAAATGTACTAGAACCATTTTTAAAAAATGGAAACCTACAAGTGCATTCCCTACCATCTCTCTAAGTCTGAATCGACAGATTTAAGGCTTCCGGAGAAAAAATGGCAAACTAAGGTGGCCCCACAAAAAGTGGAGCCAACAAATGCAGTAGAACAAAGAGCCAGCAAGTAGATCAGCTTTTTATAATTTATCTCTGGACAAGGAGAGGACTTGAGATTGCCCACAAGTGCTCCAGCTAGTTGCTCCTCATGAAGACATTGCAAGACAGCGGTCCCAAGGAGGTCTAGGATTCTGGGAGATGAGAAAATATCCAACTTGCTTAAACCATGATTAGCATCATTGAAAGGACATTGAGTTCACATTCTTCCTCTTCTAATCACTTTCAGAAATTGCTTATTAACTGTTTTTCAGAAAGTAGGAACCTTTGGATTGACACCAGAGGAGTTTCTTTCAATCCTTAGTGAAACAAATTTTAAATAAAAGTTTAGGGATTTACAAAGCAATTCTAGAATAAACAGCAAAGGAGTGATTAAACCTTTGATTTTAGGAAATTATGAACAGACTGTGTCATAATAATTTGAAATGAGATTTTGGAATTAATTATAAACAATCCATCCCATGGGGAAACGGTTTTGTTTTTAATTCTTAAAAAAACATAATAAAATAAGACTTTAAAATTGAACACTAGAGGGAACTAGAAGGAACTCAAGATTACAATTAAAGGAGAAGAGCAGGCAAACTCGACTTACTAATATAGAATGAAGCAAAATATTTTAACATTGGAGATAAACAATTGACCCTTTATACATAGGCTGTGTTATGGGAGAGAATATGTTCTTTTTCCATAACATAACAATCATTCACTCTGAAAAGATGACTAGCAAAGAACCACTTTTGTTTTCAATTTTTTGCATAATTATTTTATTTCTAGAGGAAAAGCTCATTGCATCATTGAGGTGAGGAGAAACACCCAAGTGCAAAAAGATTTAGAAAGAGCTCCCTTTTTGCTGTCATCTAGAGGAGGGCCATATTTGAGAGCCCTAATATAATAACAGAGAAAGAAGGAAAAGGAAGATGGATGCCTCTGTATTTACAAGGACTATGAAATGCAAAGATACGCTAAGCTTCTCAGGGGACAATTGAGGTCAGCAGTGATGGTCACTTTTTGAGAGCTTGGTGAAGTCTATCAAGTAAAATTCTAATAGTCCAACTGATATCAAATCCAAAGTATACCTTTGCAGTATTTCACCCTAGGCGATATGACTAGTTATCTCACTGAAGCATACAGCTGCTATTTGGTTGGACAATATTCTGGCTCCTCAACAAAACCAACTGTTAGACATTCATCAATGCCCAGAGAACTCAATGTATTACAATTCAAGTGGTTGTAATAAAAGAAGAACATCATTAAAACTTTGCTTGCTCAAGAAAATGAGTGCCCAAATGCAGAATCTTCTAGAATAATTGATTGCCTGGTTGTTGACTGATCCTCAGGGAATTTGGGGATGGAACAAGTTTTGGTTGACCTAAAAAAGAGACATGAAGATGTTTGTGGAGGCAATACATTCAATTATTGATTGTGTTAAATAAAAGCAAAATCCAGAGTCTGTCAGATAAATGGGCCCTCCTGTCAGACATAGCCTTATGATTTCTTTTGAGATGGAAAGAGGTTATTGCTGATATTTTCAAGGTTAAAGTCAATGATTGATTCTTCTAAGAACATCTGCTGTGTAAGATTAGGGGGGAGTACACAAGTCAGCAGTAGGGGAAGCTGGATTTACTTAATAACCACATGATTTGTTTAATGACAGTGGCAAAAAGGATCGTAAAAGCAAGTGTGACTCACTTATCAACCTCAGTGTTCTAGACTGATAAGAGAACATCATATCCCTTGTTCTAGAATTGTTTTACTCAGGATGGGTAAACCGTTTTCAAATATCTTCAACAATCTGATGTGAAAACTGTTTTTCCAAACTGCTTAGAATTGCAACTTCAGTATTCTTTACAAGGTATAAAAAAGGAACCATGGAACTATTTTGTCCTTGGGTTATGGAAAGTGTCTCTGACTGATCTCAGCACCAAATCTTCCATAAATGATGTTCCCTTAAAACCTTCGAATACGATAACCTGGTATTTGATTGAATAATAGAATTCAGTGTGTTTTCTCATTCTTACCAGAACTGACCACAACATTCTGTTCAGCCTGCAATGAAAAACAATGAAGATCATTTGCAGAAAGAATTAATGGTTCAAAAAGTGCAAAGGTGTTTTTTTTCCCCTGTCTATTGGCCATGCACTGTTATGGATGGCTAATTTCCAGAGTTTGGCACTCCTCCTTTTTGCCATCCTCCGTAGAAAAATATCTTACAAGCATTTTTGTGGTTTTGTTGTTCCCACAAGCCTTGGGAAGGTCAAGCACAATTTGGTGTCCCGAATTTCCCGCATAGCAAACAATTCCTTAGACAACAGCTACAGAAAGTTCTACCCTTACCTATTGGTTGGTTTGTCAAGCATAAAATTAAACATTTAAAAATTGATAACCTTCTTCTGGGGGAGATGAAAATCTATTTTAATAGCACTGCATTTTTAAATGCATCTGTAGAAAGTCGGTTGTTGCTACTTCACCTTGAAAAGTTGGTGAGGATGGTTGCATGATCCATAATGCTCATTCAGTTTTACTTCCCTCCAATACAAATCTTGGCCAAGTTGTATTGTTAATAATGTTAGGGTTAGTCAAGATCAGACATGATATTCAGCTGGTTCAAACCAGTTCAACCAAACCAATAGCAGAAATTGCAGGTGGGCCTTCCCACCTACCCTGGCTCTATGCCATCCTATTTAGGCACATTTTTGAGCCCGGGTGCATGCACAGAAGGCACACATACGGGCAAAGCAGAAGGCTGGTTACATGCATGGAAGGGAGCCGGTGGACACGTGCATGGCGAACCAGTGGTAACAAAATGTGAAACCCACCACTGGTCAAGATATAGAGATCTTTGTAACTGTGGCATTCATCAGCATCGAATATCTTTAACTAGAGCTATCATTGTGCATACCCAGAGGCTATGCCTCTTAAAAGCTGACACATGGCCTCTGATAACCAATAATACCCTGTTTTTCCAACTAAAGATTAGTAGTTGTGGTGGATTTACCTATTTTTTTCTCCCCAAATTGGAATGGGGGAAGAATAAAGTAAGTGGGTGTAAGAGGAATGCAGCTTGTTCTGGAAGAAACGTTACAGAAGAGGATGGGGGAAACTAGCATGATTTTTCGAGAAAAACTCTATAGTTTTCAAAGCAGTCTAACAAGAAACAAGAATTTTATGGGAAACAAATGCTGTGAATTTAACTCTTCATGTGTTTGTGTGTAAAAATGCGTGTGCATTCAAAGTGCGCACAGTCTCCAGTTACTTCTTTCTAAGATGACTGAATCTTGAGTAAGTACCAACATTCCTGAGATTTCTCATCGGTCTGAAGTGAGATTGTACTTCATTGTATGCAACTCGATCTTCTGATATCATTAGCTGGGTTTCAAGAGTAAAGATGGAAGAAGCTTGACTGATGAGTTCATAGATCAATCCACTTGGGGACTTGAGGTTAAAGAATTATCTTGCCCAGTGCTGTTGGCCTCTTCCATACAGCATGGGAACTGATGGATCTCCAGAATGGTGATGAGGTGGTCCTGTTTTCTTTCACTGTGTAGTTTTATAAGAGTCTTTCCAGAGATACAAGTTATAAGGGGAGTCAAAGATGAATGTGGTTTCACCAGCCTATTGTTAATTGATGGGGTTTAAAACTGCATAAATGCAAAAAAATGGGTACAGTGATTATGTTTGTCCTTTTCTTGGACATGGAAAGTAGTTGCAGTGTGATTCATACATTACTTCATTCCATGCTGTAATGATTAGAGGAAAGGGAATAAGCCTTGGATTTGGTACACTGCCTCTGTCCCATAGGCAGACCATACTCCATTTTATGTATGTATCCATTCATTCTTTATTCATTCATTCATTCATAGAAGGTGTAAGTATAAAACCTGTCAAACCTGTACAAGATAGCAGGTGTAAGTATGAACATAAACATGAACAAAGGGAGTACATCAGTGGTGGGATACGACCAGTATGCCCCGGTATGGGCGTACCGATGCCTGCTGGGAGCACCAGGTACCATTCCGGTATGGTACTCCGGAGGGCCCACCCACCCACCCACCCTCCTTACCTGTATTTGAGCTGATCGGGGCTTTGACGCACGTGCACGGAGCATATGGCACCTGCGCAACACTCCGCCGAGCAGCTGGAGCATCGTGGGCGGTAAGTACGCATGCGCACATGATGTGCATGTGGACGTGATGGACGCTGGGGCCCGTTGCAGCATACCGGTTGCAGCAGGATCCGGAACCCACCACTGAAGTACATAGAGATAAATGGGGACAATAAGACAGGGGCAGTAGGCACCCTGGTGTGCTTATGCACGCCCCCTTTAAGGACCTCTTCGGCATGGGGTGAGGTCCATGGTAGACAGTTTGAGGTTGAAGCTGTGAGGGTTTGAGGCTGTAACAACAGAATTGGGTACAGCATTCCAGGCGTTGACCACTCTGTTCCTGAAGTTGTATTTTCTGCAATCGAGTTTGAAGCGGTTTACCTTGAGTTTAGAATCGATTGTTTGCCCATGTATTATTGTGGTTGAAGCTGAAGAAGTTGTTGACAGGCAAGACATTGTAGCAGGCAATTTTGTGGACTATGCTTAGATCGGACCACAGGAAGTACAATTCCAAATTGTCCAAGCCTAAATTTCAAGCCTGGTGGCATAAGGGATTCTATTGTGAGTAGAAGAATGAAGCACTCTTCTCGTGAAATACCTCTGAACCGGCTCAATCATGTTAATTATACTGCATAGATAACACGTGTTGATTCATACTTGTTTATCCATGTTTTATTAAATACCAAGCAAGATCAGTATCTCCATGCATCCAGTTTCCAGTTAAACCACTGAACGTCTGAGAGGGTAGAGTAGGGTAGGGCAGCGGATGGGATGAGATGTACAAAAGCAATTCAGCAACCTTGGTCTTTGTCTATAAGTTCATTTGTAATCCAACCTTTTTCATCCTGAGTCTGTATTTATGGTATGCTAAAGCTACATAGATTGCAGTGTATACCTATCAAACAGATAGTGGGGTGCTAAACCTGTTGTCAGCCCTCGGGCTGCCATTCAGGGGGGAGGCCATCCGTCACCAGTGCCACATCCGTTCAGCCACTGTCAACACCACTGCTGCCGCTAACACCGCTGGGGCCGCAGCCGAAGCCCCTCCTTTCCTCTTTCTGATGTCGGCAGAGCTTGTGGCTGTATGCAGCTCTGCAGGGCTTCCCTCACGATTCTGCAGGTGTGCCTCCTGGACAACAGCTGCACTTCAGAGCCTACTCTGAAGCAACTCTTCTACTCTGGTGCAGCTGATCAGGAAGGAGGCAATGATGACACTGAGTGGGTGCCTGGCTGAGGGTGGCTGAGGGTCATAGTGATTGGTGCTGGTGGTTGGGTGTCATTTGGGTGGAGTTGTGGGTGGAACTGGGTGGGGTAATGTTATATATATGATGATGGTGTTAACCTGGTTAGAACTGACTAGGATTTGCTCACCTTTGTATCATCGTCATTCAGTGCCGGTTAATACTTGATTGCTAGAGAGAGATAAAAACCTTGCATCAAACAAACTTGTCTCTCTATTGGTTTCTTCGACGTGACTGCCGGAAGGTGACGCCTGTTTCTGAATGATTGTGCCACATTTTGAATTACATTCTTGAAATAAACCAGGTCAACCATTGTAAATACTTGCATGATGGATGGATGGGGAAATCAACTATATCAGCAATCATCCCTTGACATTACAAAATACATATTGGTAGGAATTCAATAAATGGATTGGGGTTAGGGAGTTGTGTGTGTGTGGGGGGGTGTATTATAAACAAGGTTTGGCATACAGCACGTTGAATTCAGTCAGGATAACTTTTTTTGTAGTTAAAGAATTAATTATTTCATGGTTGGTTTAGATTTCTATTTTCTGGACATTTACATTGGGAGAAAATATATGTGTTATTGTTGTAATTTTAAAAACGATGTCTTCATTTCTCATAAAATGCTGTCTACATTTTTCATAAAACCTTTAAGAAATGTACGAGGTCCCAATTTGTTTCTGAGGTATGCAAAAGCCATGATTACAACTTGCAAGAAATGAGCATTCATGCTTAGAAGCTAATTGAGGGAAGTAGAAGGAGCAATAACATCCAGATTTGTAGTTCTTTTCTGAAGCATGTTATTAACACCATTGCTGAATTTTTGAAAGGTTATTTTTATGTGTTTGTCATTTTGACAAGTGATCTGGAAGTAATTGTGTATTCCACATTTAGGATGCTTCCACTTTTTTTTTTCATTTCTAATTTCCTTCTAATCATTTTTAAATGGACCATATGTCAGCTAGGTAGACCAGAACAGAAAATCAACTCCATGGGAAAGCTATAACCATACTTTTGTTGAGATTGCCTATTATAAAAGAGAGACGAAAGAGTTTTTGTGAAGCAGTTAAGGCAACAAGCTGGAAAGTGGGTGACTCTAAGTCCTAGCCTTGCTTTAGGCACAAATCCAGCTGTAATCTAAGCCAGCCAACCTCTCTCAGTCCTAGAAACAAGACAATCACAAACCACTTCTGAAAATCCCATGAAGGAAAGTGCAGAGACTAGTCTAGGCAAATGGCAGGAGTCAAGAGTGACTCAAAAGCACCTACTAATAGTCGTAACAATGGAATCTTGCAGTCTGCTTGTTCACTACCTCCTCCTCCACCTTACAGTTCATTGAATTATCCAGGGGTGGGCTTCAAAAAATTCAGCAACGAGTTTCCTGCTCAGTTGCTGAGTGGGCGTAGCCATGGTGGGCTTGGCCTAGTCAGCCTCCTATACCATGGCGGGGGTGTGTGTGTCATCTTCCCCAGGCTCCAGAAGCTTTCCTTGAGCCTACTGGAGAGCGAAAACTGCCTCCTCTGGACTCTGGAGGCCTTCCAGGAAGCCTGTTTTTCCCCCTCCCTGAGCCTTCACGAGGGCCCTGCACTTACCTCACATCCAAAATGGGCTGTGTGGAGACTCCTGGGAGGGGAGGGGTGGGTTGGGAGGGGAGGGGTGGGTTGGGAGGGGCCAGCCAGGAATGGGATATGGAGGTTCTCTGAATTGGCCATCATGTTTGCCTAACCCAGACAAACCCATAGCAGCCCACCTTTGGAATTATCTCATTCTGGACTTTTAAGGTCAAAATATGAAGCAGCAGCCTTTGACTCCTCTAACATGGAAGCCCATGAAGGTTGGAGGAGGGGAGTTCAAACGACATTGTGTGTGTTGTGGCTTCAGATGTCATTTGCAACAATTGTGCAACATCATTATGCATGTGATGTCACTATAACTGGGCACTGAAAGTTGCCCTTGGGAAGACAAAGTTCACAAATTTATCCACTCTGCACCAATGCAACACAAAAGAGAAAGGAAGGAAAGTGCTAGAGCAAAGACACAATCACCGGTAGTCACTAAGATAGTGCTTTTCAAACTTAGCAGCTTTTAAGAAGAATGGAGTTCAACTCAAAGAATTCTCCAGCCAGCATTGGAGATGTTCACTCATCTTAAAGTTGTAAACTGAAAAGCACTGCTCATGGGGAGAGTCCCTCAAACAACATGGCACTTTGCATAAAGAAGAAAAAGATACCATATAAATACAACATAGAAAACAGCACACACTCTGTTAGAGAGTAACTCCCTGAAGATGGGCTCCAGCACAAGTCCGAAAGCTTGGAATACAAAACGATAACCAACCCAGATTGGAGCCTGCAAAAATAGAACACTTGTAGGTTTCATCCAACTATTCTGAGTAAGGAACCAATTGATAGGATCTGCAAAGAGTACCAACAGCCATATTCACTCCTGGCTCTATTTTATAGTGGAATCAGTAGAATGATGTCCATTTATCTGGTCAAATGGCGGGGCGGGGAAACAATTACTGCCAAGCTATCAAGCCCTTTAATGACCCATGAAGAGAATTCTATGCCAGTTGCATCCCGGGAGCCACAGCAATGGGGAAGCCTATAAGCTCCTTCCAAACAGAAAATATGTTCTCCTGATTTTCTGCTAATTCAGCTACATAGCAGGTGACCTAGAATTTCATTAGCTCATGGATGACAGTTTGGGAACACAAATATCCCAAGCTGTTTCTGGCATAGTGTGTTGAACCATCTAGGGAGTTGCTTTCAATTACCAATTTAATCTTCATCCAAGTAAAAATACAGATAGCCCTCAACTTACAAACACAGTTGCACCCGACTTTTCAGCTCTTAGATGAGCTCTGTCCCACTTTACAATGTTTCTTGCCACTGAATCACTGAAATTGTTCAGTTAGTAACACAGTCATTAAGTAAATCTCACTTCCCCATGGACTTTGTTTGTCAGAAAGTGATCACGCGACCCCGGGACACTGTAACCATTATAAATATGAACCAGTTGCCAGGCATCCAAATTTCAATTACATGACCACAGGGATGCTGCAACGGCCATAAGTGTGAAAAGAATGGCCATAAGTCACTTTTTTTCAATTCCATTGTAACTTCAAACAGTCACTAAATGAACTGTTGCAAGAGGAGGGATGCCTGTAGGAATTTAAAGTAGGACTTCAGAAGATACAGACCGCTTGAAGCCTTGGCTGCTGTCAAGTGCTTGCCCAGATCTGATAAAAGGTAAAGGTTTCCCTTGCACATGTGTGCTAGTTATTCCTGACTCTAGGGCTTATCTCTGTTTCAAAGCCAAAGAGCCTGCACTGTCCAAAGACAACTCCGTGGTCATGTGGCCAGCATGACTAAACGCCAAAGGCGCACGGAACGCTGTTACCTTCCCACAAAAGTTGGTCCCTATTTTTCTACTTGCATTTTTACATCCTTTTCGAACTGCTAGGTTGGCAGAAGCTGGGACAAGTAACAGGAGCTCACTCCATTATGCGTTGCTAGGGATTCGAACCGCTGAACTTCTGATCGACAAGCTCAGCGTCATAGCCACTGAGCCACCGTGTCTATGATAACCCTAGTTTAAAATGAACATTCCTTACATCTTTTTGGGTCCAATTCTTATATCCTGGCTGCATGTGCTCTGGGGAGAGTTGTGCCAGTGTCTTTTGTTCTGCTTTTCGTCCCATCAGTCCTGATGACTTGACAAAGGGACTCACATTCCACAGCCACCAAGAGCACAATCTATTAGGTGAGCTTCCATCAAGAAATAGGAGGGTCCTGTCGGCAAAAATGCCAGGGGCAGAGAGACGACTTTTTCACACCCCTTCCCCCCCCGCCCCCCATCCTAGGTATGAGCTTTTAGGAGCTGGCAAAGCATGGAGAAATGAATCATCCCCTCTAAAAGCAAACTCATGGTGAGGAGTGACCGAAAGGCAGCCAAAACAGAATTCCTGAAAAACAAAAAGCAGCCGTTAGCGAGTCCCAGAGATTATGAAATGGCAGAAGAACAGAAACCATTAGTGGTCTTAGGAAAATGTATGGGGACAATTAATGTTTTGTTTTTTTTAAAAAAAAAAACATCCTGAAGAGACTAATAAGGACCGGATATGCTCAGTGACCAGAAACTGCAGAATGGTTATTGGCGAAGGAACACAGGAAACAAGAAACCAGGAAGGAAGAGAAATGGAATGAAGGAGTAATAGAAAGGACACTGATAATGTTTTGTTACAGGATTAATATGATAGCGCATTTGCGGTTTTTTTTTTTCTGCTGAATGTTTTAAAGTAGTCCTGTTAAATGTTATTTCTTCCTCCGTATGACCTCATTGGTTTTAGGTTTGTTGTAGGGTAAATAGTTCAATCTTTGATTGCTGTGAGTCATTTTTACTATTTAGTGTAACAAAGACCACCAGTGTTTGGGATGATAAACTCTTAATACAAAATAGCTATCAAACTGATCAACCCCTTGCCTTGTATTGCTGGTCACCGTATTTTCTTGAATATCAGAAGTGGTGTCATTTCTGCAAGAGCAGCCTACAGGGAGGGGGAGGGGTGGGGGGAGGAGGAGGAGGAGGAGGAGGAGGAGGAGGAGGAGGAGGAGGAGGAGGAGGAGGAGGAGGAGGAAAGTCAATAGTAAAGCAGCATCAGAAGCTTATTGAATAGATGGTAGACCCAAGAATTCAGAAGAAGATGGAACTATCCTACAGATTGTTCTACAGATTAACAGATCTGGAAAGTATCTTATAGGTCATCTATGTAGTCTAACACACCCCCTCCCCCATTCAAGCAGGAGACCCTACACCATTTCTGACAAATGGCAGTCCAATCACTTCTTGAATGTCTCAAGTGATGGAGATCCCACAACTTCTGAGGGCAAACTGTTCCATTGGTTGATTATTCTTACTGTCAGAAAGTTCCTCCTTGATCCGTTTCCATTGATTATTCCTTGTCTGGCGCTATCCTGCTGCTTTATATTAGACCTAACAAAGCAAAATGCCTATTTCCTTTACGTTAGACCTCAAATCTACATAAACAAATGCAGTAGATATGCAGCATATTTGTATCAGATCAACTTTTTTGAATTATTGTTCTACAGTTTCTATTATCTCCTTCTAATGATGGTGCCTGAGATTGATGGGTGTCTACATGCCAAGCCTAGAAACCCTCAAGTGGCTTATGCTGCTTTCGGCTACCTGGTGTGTTCTTTCCAAAGGTTTAACTATCTTAGCTTACCCGTCTTCAATCCAGCCTCTGTTGCCTGGCATATTTTTCAACCCAAGGCTGTGGATCTATATAAGAAATTGTCTTCTAGTAATTTAGCCCCCTAGAGGCATTGTGGGTGATTACAGTCATCCCTTCTGTAATTTATATAATTATAGAAAATGTGATTCTTCTCAGTCTTCGGTTCCATTTGTCTTATACTGTCCAGACACAAACAGAATAGAAATCAGAGATTTCATTTGTGCCACAGGTTATTATGTAGCTCTATCCAAATTTCCCTTAAGGTTTAACTAGAAACATCAATCTCTCAAATCTACATCCCTCAGAAGCGATTTTGTACACCTAGTTTCTTGCTTCTCATCTTGAAAATATTTCAGTCTCATACCAGGTGTCTGTGCAGTATTTCAAACAGTTGATTTATAGAAAAGTCGGTTGCGCGGCAGCTAAAGAGGTCACTCAAAATTGAAATAATTTAATTTTCTTTGCTCATAATCAGTTGCTTGGGAAGTATTTATTGAAGGTATTTTCCTTATTGTTCTATTGAGTATTTCCTGGACTAGGTGGTTACTCTTAAGGAAGTGGTTAAGAAAGGAAAGGACATTCCAGGAACTGCTCCTTTATTTTATTTAATTAGCTTCTATTGTATTTTAGTCTCATAAAATCCTTCTCTTATCCTACTTCATGACACAGGCAAGGATATGAATAACCGGAGAGCAGGAAGATCTGCTAAGCAGATGGGAAAGAATCTGAAGACAAAAAAGATAAGCAGACAATCCACAACAATAAAATAGCACATAGCTACCAAATATGTATATCCAGGGGTGGGTTTCAAAAATTTCAGCAACAGGTTCTCTGCTCAGTTGCTGGTTGGGAGTGGCTGGTTGGGAGTGGCCATGGTGGCTAGTTGGCTTCCTGCACCACGGTGGGGGTGTTTTCACCTTCTCTGGGCTCTGGAGGCTTTCCTCGAGCCTCTGGGAGGGGGGAAACATCCTCCCCGGGTTCCAGAGGCCTTCTGGGAGGTCCGTTTTTCCCTCTCCCTGCGGCGCCATGTGGGCCCTGCACTTACCTCACATCCAAAACAGGCTGCATGGAGACTCCTGGGGGAGCCGTGGTGGGGTGGGAGGTGAGGGGCATGGTGGGCCAGCCAGGAGTGGGATTTGGAGGTTCTCAACCAGCCATAACATTAGCTACGGGTTCTCCGAAACCCGGGCAAACCCGTAGCAGCCTACCCCTGTGTATATCTGACATGTGCACCATGTAGGAAACATAAGTGGTTATGCAGAAGGCTTGGAAATTGTGAAGTAATGTAATCGTATTTGTACTAATGAAGCCCCAGCTTCAAGTAAGACCATATACAGTAGCTCTTTTACTTTCTAGACTTCTGTTCTTTTTTTATGCTTTTAAAGCATTTTAAATGCTTAGAGCCCTTTGCTGCATCTCTGTTACTTCCTGTTTTTCCCCCTATTGTTTTCTTCATGTCCCCAGGAATAGACAGAAAACCTATGCAGCAATTAGCATCATTCAGGGATGTACAGAGATTAATGACTCAACCACTTTGGAACTAAATACATTCCAGAATGAGCAATGAGAAGTTATCAGAGATACTTCCAAACTCTCTCTCTCCTTTCTAGGCAATTCCTGGACCAGCTTCTAATACCACAGACAATTCATGAGGAGTCAGAGTCCACCTACCTCACTAGAAATGCCCAGCCTTATTTCTGTCTCTTGACTTGAGGCATCTTGAAGGTAACCTAACACAGTGGAGCTTTCAAACGGTGGGTTATGACCCCTAAAAACCATGAGTCATTTAGAAGCCACCAAAGCTTTTTAAAAAGTGTGCCTCAGGCATAGTCAACTTTGAACTTTTGAGTATTGCTAATGCCAATAAAATAAATTGTTTTATTCATGGGGGTGCACACATTCATTTATCATTTCACGTGGTTGTGGCATCACAACATTTGAGTATCACCACTCTAAGGAAAGGTCAAGTTTCTGGAATCAGCAGCTGGGGAACGAGAGTGGAGATGGGTGACCAGATCTGCCTATCCTCATTTGTGAGCTTCTTGAGTATATTTCTGAGTGAAACTGAATGCTGGGACAGATGGTACTTTAGCATCGTTTTTAATGTTCTCTCGACATGATGCTTTGAAGACACTTTTAGAGAAATCTGTGTTAACTCCTGGGAAGGAATTTTCCATACTTCATTGTCCATGACTAGATGCAGTTGGATTAAGTTATTAAAATTGATCTACAGTAAACATGATCATTTTAGTGTATCTTTGCTCATCCATAGTAAAATATAAGACAGTGAGAACAATTAATCAGTGCCTCCAGAAGCTGTGAATGCTCCAACACTGGAAGTTTTAAAGAAGAGATTAGATAATCATTTGTCTGAAGTGGTGTAGGGTTTCCTGCCTAAGCAGGGGATTGGACTAGAAGACCTCCAAGGTCCCTTCCAACTCTGCTTTTCTATTCTATGATACAGAGGTATGTTCAAATGTAAAAATATGCATCTGGAACCCAAGATGAATTTAATTTCATTATTTATATTTTCTCTGTATTGGTGACACAGCTAATTGTTAGGTTAAGTTCTTCTATGGATTTTCCTTACTCCTGAGAAGACACTGCTTGAGTTATAGAAAATTATAATGGAATAATATTTGCTGTCCTCATTAGCAAACCCTATTCTGCTGGTGTGACCACCATTTACCTCTTGTTCACTCATAACGGTTCACTGGAGTTTAATTTATCTAGGTTGCTGCAAGCAAGCTACATCTATGAGCCATGATGGCACCGTGGTTAGAATGCAGTACTGCAGGCTAGTTCTGCTGACTGCCGGCTGCCTGCAATTTGGCAGATCGAATGCCACCAGGCTCAAGGTTGACTCAACTTTCCATCCTTCCGAGGTCAGTAAAATGAGGACCCAGATTGTTGGGGGCAATAGGCTGACTCTGTAAACACTCAGAGAGGGCTGTAAAGCACTGTGAAGCAGTATATACGTGCTATTACTATTGCTATAAAGAAGCTGTGGATAAGCGACTCTGTAGAACCGATGACCGATGATGAACACAATTCATTGTGTGAATTAGCAACGTTCTTCTGAAGCTTATTCTGGCCTAACACTGTAGAAAGCAAACCTATTAGTATTCGGTCTATACAAAAGAAACAAATATATCAGATATGTCTACCACATCTTAACACGTAGCCACATATGGTTCATTTTGGCCAGGAGATCAGAGTATCTATAAATTTGTAGGACGTTTTCTTAATAGTGACCTAAGGAATATTAAATCATCTTGAATCATGTTTTCCTACATATATTATTGAATATTCAGCAGGCAGAGCTGTTGGCCTCTGTATAATTGCTTGAGATGCTGACCAGTTAATATCACATGAGAGCTAGTGTTAATATGAATGTATTTTTCAATGTCCTGTCAGAGGCAGTAAGGAAATATTGGTGGTAAATTGTAGAAATATTCTAATAAGTAAGAGGGCTTTTTGTTAAAACTGGACACTCTTATCCTTTTGAAGGCTCTGGCTAATATTGCTGTGGGTATCCCGATGCAAAATTCACCACGGAGTAAATAAAGCTTATGATATGCTAATTCTCAATACATTTCAATGGCGATACCTTTTCCCCTTTCCTTTTCCCTACTATTGTGGGCAATCCTTGGGCTAAAGCCTATTGGATAATTTAAAACTTGCCCCTCTGATCCCTGTCCAATTCACCTTACATCTTAAAGCCACAAATTACAGAGTGGCATGATATTTAAGTCTGAAAGCTGGTGATAAAGACTTCGCACTGAAAACCCCACAATCATTCTTCATAGCATCATGTATGGTTGAATGACATACAATATGTTTCACAGGCAACACACCGAAAATGAAAATGTTAAGTATAAATCTTGTTAGAAGTTTCAGTAATTTTTAATATTTTCCCCCCTTTTTGGTGGCGTGCGTATGTGAATGATATATTTGTCCTAGAGCAATATGAATTCATTTTCCCCCACATCTGTAATATCTGCAGTAAGCGAAATTAAAAATACATTTGTACTTGTACAGTTAAATGATCATATTTAATGAAATGTCGGAGATGAATCTTAGCAAATAGGAAATTATTTCAGAAAGAGCAGCATTTCATGACTGGCAGTCAGGGAAAAGCAAAGAGATTATACAAATGGTGTCGTACTTCGACATATTAGGGGCCAAGAGTTGGGCAGTTCTGCATAAAGGAACCATTGTATGAATGTCATATAGAAGCTCATCTACAGCTTTCAATTTATTTCCTATTGGGAAAGTTCTTCGAATGCCTTATCAAATTCTAGTTGAGAACAGAAACTAATTTTAAAAAGCATCTACTAAGTCTTCCACACTACTTCTGCTTTCACTTCCCAAACTCTTAGAAAGTTTCAAGCCAACCTATGGTCATTTTTATCGCCATCAACTTAGAAATACAGAAATCACACGAGACAGCCAATGCTCTCTCCAAGTGATCAATAGCAGGGTGCAAAAATAGCATCCAACGAGATACTCCAATCCCTAATCTGTTTTGCCTGGTGTTTAAATCATCTAAGCTGGGGACATCAAACTCAAGGCCCAAGGACCGAATCCAGCCTGGGGGTGCTTAGATCTGGCCTGCAGGGCCGCCCTGGAAACAGCAAAGGACCAGTCCACTGTGCCTCTGCCAGTTACAATGGAGCTCGGGAGGGCTGCAGGTGGCCTACTTTGTGGGAGTGGCTTGCCAGCCATGTGACTGAGTGGGAGTGGCTTGCCGGCAATGTGACCGAGTGGGAGTGGCTTGGAAATCATGTGACTGGGTGGGAGTGGCCAAGACGATGTCACTGAATTCTTTGCTTCAATGGATGATCTACAAAAAGAAGACATAAAAAAGGAAATGTATTATTTTGTGCACTTACTACTTAAATAAGATTAAAATAAGTACACAAAACTGCACAAGAGCTACTTACAGAAGGAAGATGACTGTCCTTGCCAGTCTTCAGTATCACTGACTCCAATGAATGGCCTGCACAAAGAAGAGACACAGAAATGAACTCTTCCATTGCATGCACTGCATTAGGATGAAACCAGCACACAAAACAATAAAGACAGCTACTTACAGAGGAAGGATGACTGTCCTTGCTGGTCTTCTACATCACACTTGCTCCAATGAATGGCCTGCACAAAGAAGAGACACAGAAATGAATTCTTCCATTGCATGCGCTACATTAGGATGAAACCAGCACACAAAACAATAAAGACAGCTACTTACAGAGGAAGGATCATTGTCCTAGCAGTCATACTCTGTTGCCTCTTCATCCTGTCAAATAATACGAACTGCAGAAGAAATAAAACAATATTGGACATCATTGTGTTTGTAAGCTGAGGACTACACTACAGGTAACAGAAGGCACCTCTGTTTTCACCCAACAATGTACAGTCTTTTCAGGAAGGATGTCCCCCAACAAACAGGAAAGATATAGTTTTTCATCTAAGAAGTTAGATCAAGAATGAATGTCATAGGTAGATTCACAGAGCAATACAGATTTCTTTTTCTGAAATTTATTCCTCAGTTCAAAAAACAGGAATATATGAATTAGGTTCAGTACTTAGGACAGACCAAGTAGCTATTCAAGAGTTAGTGGTGTCATGTTTAGAAGCAATGGTAAAGCAAGATATGGATTTAAAACCAGTAATATTTTGTTGGTTATTTCAAAGGGAATACAATACATATTTAATTTTACACATGTTAAAAGCTGCTGGAATTGTGTTTGCACAACAGGGGAAAAACAACGATATGAAAATGAATAAATATTAGAATGTGCAGGAATGAATAAATTGACAATTAAAATCAAGAAGGCTTCAAATACTTTTTCACGTGGGATTTGTTTTATCAATTGCTAACTAACAGAAACAGAAATTAGAAATCTAAAAGTATGAAAGAAAACACCAAGTATGTAAGGAAAGGTCACTAAAATGTATAAGGAAATATTATTAGTACTTGATCATCATTAATGTGTAGATAACTGCGGGACATTACACACACACACACACACACACACACACACACACACACACACACAAACTATGACAGTGCCAGGAAAACACCAAAAAATAACAATTTCCCCCAAAAGACTGCAGACGAAACCAGTTTTATTCCCTAACCCTAAGGACAGGAAAGACAAAGCCACCGGAATAGAAACCATCAAGGCATTGTGGGAAATTATAAAGGACAGTGCCAGGAAGCTCACAGAACCAGCAACCACCTCACAATTACCTAAACAACCAGGTATCACACAGAAACACACAAAATCTGGCAAAGCTGCCTTGCACCAACCTGGCCTGCCCATAGAAAAGCAGCCACCTTGAGACACATAAACCATGCACCAACCTGCACACTTAAAAGCAACATATTGCATCACAAATAAAACATTTGCAAAAAGGAGTAACATTTCTTGTAATAAACATATTCTATAAACAATGAATAAATAAAATTTCCCTAAAAATAATTTTAAAAAAGATATTCTATACACAATAAATAAAAATAAAACCATTAAAATATTCTATACATAATACATTAAAATAAAACCATTAAAATATTCTATACACAATAAATTAAAATAAAACCATTGAAAATATTCTATACACAATCAATAAAATTTGAGATTGTGGAGATGTAATTCTGAGGCTGGTCATTGTGGAAGGTCCTGATGAGGAGTTCGTGATGACCACGAGGCAGGAGGCTTATAAATTTAATAAATGAAGAAATAAATGTGCTGTGGTCTCAATGGTTTGCTTGCTGATGTTTTATTGCCATCGGTGTGAGATATCTAGCTGGGTCATGAAATGTCTGCAAGAAAACCACCAAGCTCAGGGAACACCAAGGACCCCGCTGTCGTCTACCCCCCCTCCCACTCCTCTTTCTCCTGTCAAGATATCCCACTCTTTCTAGCATTGATGATGATGATAATACCTAGTTTGGGTAATGAAACATCTGCAAGAAAACATGCAAGCTCAGAGAGCACCAAGGACCACAGAGTCGTCGCCCTCCTCTCCCTCTCTGTATACCCCATTTTTCTAGCACTGATGATGACACCTAGTTGGGTAATGAGATGCCTGCAAGAAAACCACCAAGTTCAGCGAGCACCAAAGGACCCCACAGTCCTCTCCCTCCTTATCTTTTTCCTTTTTGTCCTTCTACTTCTCCTCCTCCTCCTTTCCCTACAACCCCATTCCTTTCTAGCACTGATGATGTTACTTAGTTTGGTAATGAAATGTCTGTAAGAAAACCTCCAAGCTCAGAAAGCAGCAAGGATCCCACTATCCTCCACCTCCTCTTTCTCCTTCTCTTTCTCCTTTTTGTCCTTCTATCTTTCTCCTCCTTTCCCCCCAACCCCACTGATGATGTTACCTAGTTTGGTAATGAAATGTCTGCAAGAAAACCACCAAGCTCAGAGAGCACCTAGGACGCCTCATTACAACCTGGAACTACCAAGAGTCTTTTCTGCTGGAGATCCTTGATGCAAGGGAAAACTGAAAGTTTTAATTTTAATTCAGTTTTAGCATTTTAATCATCTTTGCCTCTTTCAAATTTTATATGCTTTTTTTTTAGGTTTTAATGTTTTATTTGTACACTGCCCAGAGTACCTTTGTGAAGGAGATGGTTGGTTTCAAAATTTGATCAAATAAATAAATCAAAGCAGGGGCTGAGAGAAAGTATGGAGGTGTGGTGCTGTCCCTAAGAGACAAACATAAAAAGACCATCCCTGCAGTGTTTCATCCTCATGGATTTTTAGCCTTCATTTAATTGTTAATTTTAATGCTTGTCTATTAGCTTTTATGGCATTGTAAACTGTCCCGAATCAGTTAAGCTAGTGAGATGGGAGGTATATAAATTTAATAAATAGACAAACTCAGTTATGGACATGCAGAACAAATTGGAAGTCTCTAATTGATGGATTACAATTGGTGATTCTCACACAAGTCATTCCTCTTTACCCTTTCGAGAATATTTATTTAAAAAAAAAAAAACTTTGGTGGGGATGTTGTCTTTGCATATAATCTGGTTTTTACTTTACTTGCAAGTACATTTAGGTTCCTTTTGATAAAGACCCTTTTAACATTTTGAATTTGCAAAAGATGCTGATCGTCTCTTGCAAGAGCACGAGTCACGCAAAAGCTAAACAATCTTAGCATTAGTCCTGGTTTTCATCTGTTCCACTAAACCACAATAGGATTGATTGGGTTCTGGTTGAGTAAACCCCAATTTGGGGTACTTGAAACACGATTTGAAATCTGTGGATTGACCCCAGGATCCCAAGTCCAGTATCCCTCCTCCCCTCACTTCTTTCTCCCACTGCGTGTACACTACAGGCCCCGACCAAGGCAAGGAGCGAACCGGCAAACTCAACCAGATACAGAACGTGGGATCATGGTGGAGCCTTAAGGGGAAACTCCCCATTTTGCAAAAACCCCGTTCCGTGAGACTTTCTGCCAAACCCTGTGGGGAAAATCCTCCCAAGCCGCTTCCCCCTCCGCATTAGCCCCAAGAGCCACGGCCACCGATGCACATGAAAACCAGTCAACTCTGCAGCCTCAAAAGAGAAGGAGGGGCAGGTTTCTCATGAAAACAGAGCCTGGCGAAAGCCTAGCAGGTGGGAAACGGTGTAAGCACTGAGCCAAACCGACCTGGAAGAAGGAGCGATTGCTTCCTCCACCCGCTTCTTCGAGCGGCAGGCCTCGGCGGTGGTTAAGGCTCCTACCTTTAAATGCAGATCTTTCCTCGCCACTTTATGTGGTTGGGCCCGGACTTGCTTTCTGAGCACAGAGCGACGGGCGGTAGTTTGCGTGGCGCGGTCGGGTAAGCTTCTGGGACACCTGCCCGCCACCAAAGAACCTTCCCGGACTTGCTTTTCTGAGCACGGGGAGATGGACAGGGCAAACTACCATCCATCTCCCCGTGCTCAGAAAAGCAAGTCCGGGTAAGTCCTCTGCTGGCAGGCAGCTTTTGGGACACCTGCTCGCCCTCAAAGGACCTCCCCGGATGTGCTTTTCTGAGCACAGGGAGACAGACAGTAGTTTGCGCGGCACGACTGGCGTCTAGGAGGTCCTAGGAGACCGGCCACACCACGTAAGCTCCTGCTGCCATCCCCACCCCTGTGCTCATGCTAGCTGGTGGCCAGGCATCTTAGGCAAGTCCGGGGACCTTTCAAAGATCTTGCGAGGTCCCCGAACTTGCCAAAGATGCTGGCCGTGCCGCATAAGCTCCCACCGCCATCCCCACCCTCGTGCCCGTGCTTGCCGGTGGCCAGGCATCTTAGGCAAGTCTGGGGACCTTGCAAAGGCCTTGCAAGGTCCCCGAACTTGCCAAAGACGCAAGCTGCGCCACGTAAGCTGCCACCGCCGTCCCCATCCCCACGCTTGCTGGTGGCCCTGCAGCCCTGCGCTATAAGCGAGCCCGGGATCCTTGCAAGGCCGCAAAAGGTCACCGGACTTGCTTATAGTGCAGGGCCGTGGCAGGCCACTCCAGCTTATATATACTATTTCTTTGTTCCTTTAAGTTTCTTAAGTCAATTTAGAACCTGGGCAAAGCAGGAACATGAAACCCTCAGAGTTTGCTAACAGGGCTACAAAAGAGAGTTGAGCGGTCTGGATAACAAGATACTACAATTGCTCATGGCCAAATTTAATTGGCACAATTTTGGGGATGCAGAAGAGATGCTGAGAGCCTCAGAGAGATATTGGTCCATATACTCTAATGTTCATCTTGAGCATACAAGGTGCGTCACACAATACACATGTTTTAGAAATCAGTTATGGCCAATGTATTCCTACACCAGTTCCTTCAAGGTATGTTCTGTGAGTGAATCCTTCCATTCTTTGAATAATACAACTATATATGTCATCTTTAGTGTAAATAGCTATGATTAAAGTAGGGGAAAAGCCTTTTAAATTAAAATGATTAATATCATCTTCATTCCAAGCGGATGTTGCCTCCATTGTCTTTTTCTTGATTCAATTTTCCACCCATGAATTCTAAGCAATATTATGAGTGCTGTTTAGATAATCCAGATGCTTTTTTTTTTGTTCCCTTGATTAATTGCTGAATGAATTTACCACAAAAATAAAATAAAATCCACAGTGAATAAGACTCTCGGCCAAACTCTTCCATTGTACCAAAATATCCCGTTTGAGAGCCACAATTTTTAGTAACCTATGCTTAAGAATGGCTAATAATAAATTTGGCACAACTACACCCAGTAGTCACAATGAAAACTTTATTTGGCTGTGCAATATATATCATATCACATCAGAAAAAGATGTTGGCTAATAAACGGAGATTTTTGCACAAACAGAATTTAAAATGTTGTAGATAAGGAAGGATCGATTATTAGATTTAATTAAAAAATTCCTTGCATTGATTATTCAAGGTAGAAGTACTAGTAGGGTAGGATCCAAAAAACGTTTGGAGTGTTTCACCTGCTTATTACGCTTTTCTTACCCACTACTGTCTCCTTCAGGGTGGATCAGAGGCTAAGACACTGAGCTTGTCAATCAGAAGGTGAGCAGTTCAGCGGTTCAAATCCCTAGCACTGCATAATGGAGTGAGCTCCCGTTACTTGTCCCAGCTTCTGCCAACCTAGCAGTTCGAAAGCACGTAAAAATGCAAGTAGAAAAATAGGGACCACTTTGGTGGGAAGGTAACAGCATTCTGTGTATCTTCAGCGTTTAGTCATGCCAGCCACATGACCACGGAGAGGTCTTCGGACAGCGCTGGCTCTTCAGCTTAGAAATGCCCCTAGAGCTGGAAATGACTAGTACACATATATGGGGGAACCTTTACCTTTACCTTACAGTCTCCCTGTGTTACACCCCCTCCAAAACTATTCCATCCTGGGACCAGGTAATGACTAGAATCACATGGACAATTATTGTGCTTTCAAAAATGGTGAATATCTGTAGCTCTGATGTAGGATGCGGGTGTAGGTTCATTCTCTGACACAGCCCATAAGCTCAGAGAATGAACCCCCACCCACAACTTATTGTGCTTCTACTACCTTTCCAGCCAATCTACAGGAGGGGGGAAGTTTTAGAAAAAATGAAAGAGGAATTGCTGCATAGTCTACCTTGAGCTCCAAGGAAAAGGCCATCTATAATTCACTTCTTCATTAATTTGATTGTCCATTTCAAACCAATGACTCTATTAAATAGATAGAGTATGAGTAAAAAGGTGGATATAGCAGGAACGGAAGACCTGTTATGCAAGAAGCAGTGCTTTCTTCTCGTGTGGGCAGGTAAGATGAGTACTTGTCTCCATCCGAAGGGGAAACCTTCATAAAGCTAACCAAAGCCTATGCAGATGGAAATCTAATTAAGCCAAGTTCTGAGTGAAGCCAAGAGAAGAAAAGATAGAGTCCAAACTAGGAAGCCAGTAGACTTAGTCAATCAGCATTGCATCTCATTGGCGTGCAGTAGCGAGAAGAGTCTGTCTGATTGTGGTTTTATATGACTTCATTTCCTCTGTGGGAATAAATACACTTGTGATCAAATTATCTTCAACCAGACTCCTGAGGAATTTATTCCATTTGTATAATATTGTCTGTGCCGTCGTGAATTTTGTCTTGAAGAGTCTCACGCTAGGTCTTGAGAGTTGCTTTGCTTGCTCTGTATGTTGTTCTTGTGTTTTATATACGCTGTAATGAATGGCCTTTTTCCCTTTCCATATCTGATTCCATAAAGAGCCACTTGACTGCTACAAGACATCGTTTTCATTCTGCATCTAAGTTTATTCTTAAGGGCTTTTCGTTTCATCTTTTCCCTGCTCCGCTAATATACACAAATCACTCTCACAGATAGTGTCATGACTGTGAAGGGAGTAATTTATCAATCTGGATGCCTCTTTGATGAAGGATGGTTTGTCTTTACAAGTCTGGACAGCCCCAGCTGAATTTCAATTTGCTATGGCATGCAAGGGATTTAAAGGATTATGGCCAGCAAAGGCTTTGAGCACAGACCAGATTCATTTTGCAAGAGGTTGCAACAACAGGATGTTTCAACCATGCTTCATTTTCCCTGCTTTGATGAAAGCAGGCATGGCCATTCGGCAAAATTTCTAAACATTTGCTTTTTCTTCTTTTCTACTCTAAGTTGCTTATTTTAAAAAAAAAACTCTAGCACAAAACTACAGAAAGCTTCAACATTTCACTTGATGCTGATGGTTGTATTTTCTTCCTAATGCACACTGCCATACAGGCCATCCTCGACTTACGACCACAACTGAGCCCAAAATTTATGTTGTTAAGTGAGACATTTGTTAAGTGAATTTTGTCCCATTCTACAACCTTTCTTGCCTCAATTGTTACGTGAATCGCTGCAGTTGATCAGTTAGCAACGTGGTTGTAAAGGGAAAACGGTCATATCACTTTTTTCAGTGCTGTTGTAACTTTGAATGATCACTAAATGAATGGTTATAAGTCAAGGACGCCCTGTATCTCGGTTCTCTTTCTAGAGTAATAAGTAACATCAACAGCCTCTGTTTTCCAGTAGAGGATTTGGGCCCTTAGTTGCATGTTCTAGGTAACATGTATGTTTGTGGAAGAATCACTTTTTCAGTTCTCCAATCTCTCCTCTTCCATCATGGACAAATGTACATATGACAAAAAGCTGTAAGAATAAATTAATTCCCACATGCCAATATATTTACAGTATAGATTTTACTCAAATTGCTTATGCATGGGTATGTTTTCTAGCATGGTGAGCCAAAATATGCATATAATTTCTTGTTTGGTCTCTGGGCAGGGGACAGAAAAACCGAGTACCTCAAATTGGGCTCCCAATGGGTGGTGAAACATTTTACCAAGGAAGGACTGGGATTTGTTTAGCGGAGGATCTGAACAAGCAAGCTGAGTTTAAGAAATTAATCTAATTATAGGGGCTGAAACAGCCCAACTCTCATTATCTATTTCAGATTGGGGAAGGAGTATCCCTCACCAATTCTCCTCTATCACCAATTCTTTTTTTTCTCTCCCATCCATCAAGCTGCTCCGTCAAATGGGAGAATCAGGGATGGAGTTGTACAGGTTTGGCCAGGTTCGGGATAGCTAAAGTTATGGCCGATTTGGAGAACCTCCAAATCCCACCCCTGGCTGGCCTCACCCACCCCACTCCGCTCCTCCCAGGAGTCTCCACACAGCCTGTTTCAGATGTGATGTAAGCATGTGATGTAAGTGAAGGGGCCGCACGGAGGCTCAGGAAGGGAGAAAAATGGGTGTCCCGGAAGTTCTGGAAGGCCGGAAACAGGTCTGTTTCCAGCCTTCAGAGGGCCTCTGATGCCTGAGGGAAGGAGTTTTTGCCCTCCCAGAGGCTCGAGGAAAGCCCCCGGAGCCTGGGGAAAGCAAAAATGCCACCACCACCACCTGCTGCTGTGGTGCAGGGGGCCGACATCGCCATGCCTACCCAGCAACCGGGCAGAGAACTTGTTGCTGAAATATTTGAAGCCCACCCCTGAAGAGAATCCATCTCTCTCTCTCTCTCTCTAAAGCACCTTCTCCAGCCCAGTGAATAGGTGTTTGGCTGGAAGTCAAAGGCTGCTCAAGCAAATGGAGAAGCTCAGAACTTGCAAAGTTCAGCTGCTAAGAGATGCTGGGATTCAAAAGACCCACACTCTCCCATTTTACCCAGCCCTTCGAAACCTGTTGAAGAGAATTTCCCGGTGCTTGATATTCCCTATGATCTGATTCTGAAGAAAGCATGCTAGAAAACTAAGGCCTCGGTTATCTTTTGATGTAGGCAGTAACTCTTGCACAAAACCTACCCAGTCTGGATTGTTCTAGAATATGTTTTCACTTACAATTTTATCAGTTGTAGTTAATAGAGTTAATCCTAATGGGTGGGATCCTGGTTTGAGTTTCAAAGTGTTCCTCAAAATGAGAAGCTACCAAACCCGAACCCAGAACTACTGACATTGGATCACATTAGTTAATTAGTGCAGAGAAGAGCAACAAAGATGATTAGGAGACTGGAGGCTAAAACATGAGGAAGTGTTGCAGGAACTGGGTATGTCTAGTTTAATGAAAAGAAGGACTAGGGGAGACATGACAGCAAGGTTCCAATATCTCAGGGGTTGCCACAAAGAAGAGGGAGTCAAACTATTTTCCAAGGCACCTGAGGGTAGAACAAGAAGCAATGGGTGGAAACAATCAAGGAGAGAAGCAACTTAGAACTGAGGAGAAACTTCCTGACAGTTAGAACAATTAATCAGTGGAACAGCTTGCCTCCAGAAGTTGTGAATGCCCCAACACTGGAAGTCTTTAAGAAGATGTTGGATAGCCATCTGTCTGAAACGGTATAGGGTTTCCTGCCTAGGCAGGGGGTTGGACTAGAAGACCTCCAAGGTCCCTTCCAACTCTGCTATTGTATTGTATTAATTATATCTAATAAGATGTTATTTAAATTGTTTTCAAGTTATTGTCCTGTGTATTCCAAACACTCTATTCAAAATATCTTGTCCTTCCTGTATATTGTCCTGAAACATCAGTATTTGTGCGTTGCGTGCATTCACTTGGTTGCAATTTGTTTTTAGCAGATGACAATTTTATATCCTAATGATAGATTTGAGCTGGGTTTTATTTTTTCCTCACTGTTCAAAGACATAGGATGTTTTCAAAAGCTATTTCTTTCCTTTGGGAAGAGCTGGTGGAAGAATTGGCTTTATAGTTGACCACGCAAATTACACTAGCTAGTAAGTACTTTAATTTGTGTGCCCCAGGCTTAAACAATGCCAATTCCAGTTAGGAATCCAAGTGTTATTGCTTATGGTTATCGTTCTAGTTAGAGGCATTGAATCAGGTAAGCGTAAATCTATGTGTGCATGAATTAAATGAATGTGTGCATACATGTGTATTTTTAAATATAAAAATGATGTAACAAGGGCAAACAAACTCATTCTTTTGATCCATGTGTAAGGGCTAAGTGAAGAGTGCTATTAATCAAAATTTTGGCTATCTAATTCTCATTCAAAGTGACCTTGAATGTGACTTCACAAAATTTTAGAAAATGTAATATGACAGTACAAAATCATTGCGACATTGCATTCAACAAATCCCAGAAGACTATTACATAACATGGCCTCAATTATGTATGTGATCAGAAAAAAATACACCCACCCAAACAATTCTTTTCCGGGACCAAACTTGCTTACTTGTTACATAAACATCCCAGAACTCCTCTGAATTCAAAGTCATGAAAATTTGCGAGATCAAAGTAAAACACGATAAATAATTTTCTCCAATCCTCAGTCTTGCTTTGGATTAAGTACACACTTAATAACTAACCAATGTGGTTAAAATAATACTTACACACCCTGAGGACCCTCGTCTGAAAAAAAATATATCCATACTCCTCTTTGAAAAACAACACAAGATTTGGGATCTAAGACAAAACCTGGCATTCTGAAAAAGCTACCTGTTTTTCATCTGGAAAATACAGGTAGTCTTGATTTACAACAGTTCGTTTACTGTCTGTTTAAAGCAGGGGTGTCCAAACTTGGGAACTTTAAGACTTGTGGACTTCAACTCCCAGAATTCCCCAGGCTGGGGAATTCTGGGAGTTGAAGTCCACAAGTCTTAAAGTTCCCAAGTTTGGACACCCCTGGTCTAAAGCTACAATAGCACTGGAAAAAGTGACTTCTGATTCTTTTTCACACTTACGACTGTTGCAGTATCCCTATGGTCATGTGATCAACACTCATACATTTGGCAAATGACTCATATTTATGAAAGTTTTAGTGTCCCGAGGTCATGTGATCCCATTTTCCAACCTTCTGACAAGCAAAGTCAATGGGGAAGCCAGATTCACTTAACAATCATGTAACTAACTTAACAACTGCAGTGAGTCACTTAACAATTGTGCCAAGAAAAGTCACAAAACGGGGCAAAACTCACTTAACAAATGTGAGCAACAGGAATTTTAGCTCCATTGCGGTCGTAAGTTGAGGACTACCTATATAAGAAGATGTATAGGCAGGTCTACAATAGGATAATCTACATGCAGAAAAGGCTTATTTAAGGAGCAAATCAATCACAGCAATTTTCCTTTCTCTTTTCCACTGTCACTTGTGGTTCATTCCTGATGGAGTTCATGCTCTTCAGCTGTGAAGCCTGGGAAAGGAAAGGAGAAAGTGATAGCTGGCAACGAAGGGAACATATTAGCTGCAGAGTTTTGCTTGCCTCATTCACCTGTTATTGGCTCAGCATCTACGGCTCACCTTTATGTTCTTTGTACAGTGCTAAGGCCTATTTTCAGAGAAATATCTGGGTGAGTCAAAGGCAGGGCTGGCTTTGTTGGGCATAATGAAGTGGTCATCTTTAGAAAGTTACAAAGATAACCTTGGAGGAAATATGCAGATACGGTTACAAAAACATACTCTGAAATATGAAGTACAGTTCCAGTCAAATGTATGGCATCTGTTTCCTGACCTGGCCTATCTTGAAGGTTGACATCCTCTCAGGCCGCAACTTGTGATATAAACATAGGCAAAATTCATAAGGAATCTAGTAGTACCTTTTGAGTCCAATTTTATTTTAGGAGTAACCTACAGTTATTCCGTCAGACGCATGGAATGCTTTGTCTGCTGTAGGACTGAAGTAGGTTGAGATGGGCAGAAAAAAAGGAAGATATAATACAGATGAAGTTTCATGGGAATCAGATTATAAGTACCCATCAATTAACAATTGCAATATATTAAGAATCCATTGCATCTGTTAAGTCATTCTGAGTTAGTCTGAAACCTCTTCATAGTTGCAAACTCAGCTTTCTCCCACTCATTTGTACAAACAAATTCCTTTGGTCAAAAGCTGCAACTTTGGGGTCTATATTGGGGAGGTTAAAATGCTATTACTTTGTCCCTGTTTGAGTTCTATTAGTTCTTTTGCACAAAGTCTGACCTGTTTATCCCACATTGAATCCAGAGGGGCAGTGCCACAGATAGTGGCTTATATCACATTAAAGGAAGAACCTGGAACTGTGTCCCTAACTTTGTGTATGAAGTTGATAAAGTCTGTGGTGATACATGTGGGCCATTTTAATCTAGTTGTCATGTTGATATCAGCATTTCTTGTTGTTCATCAGAATCTGCTTCATTGGATGACTGTCAGCAAGTATAGGCCAGCCACCATACACTTGGGAAAATACAGTGTCAATGTTCAATATGGACTGCAACTTATTAAAGATGCACGGAAGTGACTTGAACTATGAATTGTAGGAGATAACCAGGGGTATTCTGTTGTGCTGTATCTCGATGATAACACTAACCCCTTCTCTCTCTCTCTCTCTCTCTCTCTCTCTCTCTCTCTCTCTCTCTCTCTCTCTCTCTCTCTCCCTCCCTCCCTCCCTCCCTCCCTCCCTCCCTTCATCTCTCTCTCTCCCTCCCTCCCTCCCTCTCTCCCTCCCTCCCTCCCCCCTCTCTCTCTGCCTCTTTCTCTCCATGAAAATAGCAAATACTTTAGACTTTTGACTAGAAACACTGATATCAGATATACCTATTTTCATACCTCATTCTGGGAATGAACCTAACCCATCTGCAATCACCAAAATAAAATAAAAAATACAGTGGTCATAAAGACTTCTCTGTGGCCTCAATTCCCCTTTCTCTCTGTTGCACACAAGACAGTTAAATTGGCTACTCCCATCATTAAAAAAAGCTCACAATATTTGCTTACAAAAAGCCACTGGCAAGAAAATAAACAACTTTTAAAAACCACTGAACTTCCTGGAGCAAGTGCCTTTCAGATTTTGTTTATAATGTGAACAGGTAAATAGAGATGACAGGTTCATTGCTAAGGATTTTTTTTTTATTTTGGGGGAATTCTCCCTTTGAGAAAAAAAAGTCCTTCCTTCCTTCTTCCATCGACCATGGGAGGGATATCCAAGCACTCTTCAAAAAAAATTGGTTTTGTCCCATATGGCAAATACTCCATCAGTTTTCCAGAATCTGAATGTTCTTTTTAAACTAGAGCAGGACTATGTCAGAACATTAATTAATAGTGAAATTCTGCAGAAAGAGATAAGTTGTCTGTCACTTTGTTACATTACTGACAAGAATGTGAGCTATCTAATCTACAAGCTGAGACGCATGTCTGAGATCCTGAGGACACATATCTTGGACTACCATCTTTCACTCACCATCTGCCATCCAGTTAATTAATTTGCTATGCTGCATCCTTATAAAGACTTCAGAGACACTGACTTGCCAATAAGACAAATTTATGATGCTAGCAGAATGTTTGTACTCCAAACAATTTGTTGCTGTGGTGACATTGATAATATCCAGCACAATATTGGTGTGTCTTTCATTTCTATCTGTTTTCCCTGAAAGTCCAAGTTCTTGAGCAAAACTTGTACCATTCCACACATGATCCTAACGTCTGGATAATTTGCAACACTGCTTTGGTCCTTAGATAAGTTATCTTTTGCTGTGATGTCTTCTTGGTGGAGTGTTTTCTTACCACTCGCCTACTCCTCTGAAAACTATCATGTTTTAATACACCAAGCAAGATTTCTGGGATGAAGAGAAAGGATTCAGCAGGGAAAGTTGCAAATATTTTTTGATGGAATTGAGGAAGTTCCTCCTCATTCTTCAAACTGAAGTTCCTATACAACAGGGAGGTGAAATTTGTGGGTCATGGGCCAGATACGTCACGTGTTGGCCACCGCCAACCCCAGGTTAGCGAAAGGGGGGGAAGTTATAATTCATCACATGAAGATGTGACACCACAAGTTTGACATCCCTGCTATACAAGCTCATGGGGAAGGGACCGGAAGATAAGCAACAAGAATAATAATTAGTCATTTTGGAAGAAGGCCTAAGCCATCATTGGCTGTTCTCTTGATTTGAGTGTTTAGTCAGCAAACAATTCAACATTCATTATCAATTGGAATGCATCCCTTTGCGTGTTAGGAAAACAACCTCCTAATTTTAATCCAATTACATTTTTCGCTACATTAGCAAAGCTTGAATAACGGTATGAACTGCTTATCTGGAAAACCTCGGTGTTGGCAGAGAGGGACCTCCATTTTCTTAACACCCAAGCAGCCACTTCATACAAATTGCTTCTGGCATGATTTAAATTCTCAGTGGAAACCACGCTGATTGAACAAATTCAGCTTAAGGGCTTCTTCCCCTTTTTGGGGGAGGCAGCAGGGCAGAAAAGCATAACAGTCTTCCTACCTGGGTTTGAAGGCCAATGCATTCTAGTCTTATCTCATAGCTCACCACAAAAGACTTGTTAACATGCAACTATCCATCCCTTGATCACAGCCCAGTCATTTCTTTCTTATGCTTCTCAAAACTTCTGTTACTGTTCTATAAGCAACAGATTGTAGAATGATAAGAAGTGCTTGAGGGAGATCTCTGAATGGTTCCACACCTGCATGTGTCGATTAGCCCTAGATACAAGTGAATCAAGAGCCTCCATCAGTGAGTCAGATGCCCAGCCTGAGGCCCGCAATCCATACTCCTTCAACAATTGGCCTTGTACAAAATTGTAAATCATTTCAAGCAACGATTTGTCACTTATTTCTGGCATTTATATTTATACTCCACTTTTTTTCTGAGCACTGGAAATGGCACACTTGCACAAGAACTCTGTCAGCAAGGATGGGGGGAGAGAGAGGGAGGGAGGGAGGGAGGGAGGGAGGGAGGGAGGGAGGGAGGGAGAGAGAGAGAGAGAGAGAGAGAGAGAGAGAGAGAGAGAGAGAGAGAGAGAGAGAGAGAGAGAGACTGATGAGTTCAAAGTCACCCAATGAAATCCTTAGTCAAAATCGGAGTTGAACCCCAACCTTCCTGGTCCAAATCCATTATAATAAATCTGCAGTACTATTAAAACCAGCAGGACGACCTCCATTGATCTTCCTCCTGCATGGACATTAGGACA
Source organism: Natrix helvetica (assembly GCF_964273705.1). Lineage (NCBI taxonomy): Eukaryota > Metazoa > Chordata > Lepidosauria > Squamata > Natricidae > Natrix > Natrix helvetica. Next base: position 98,127,552 of record NC_138550.1, on the reverse strand, counting down.
GCGCAGTAAGAGTAATTTCATTTTTATTAAGGTGTTGTGAACTGGTGGATATAATTTATGTGTCATATAACCTGAATGATGATTCCCTGGAATAAACAGGCTGTGATCTAGTGGGCATATAGGTTCCTGAGCTTGTAAATAGTGTAGTTTTTAAGCTTTGCAGTATCAATCATTCTTGCTATTTTATCCCTGCCAGGTATTATCACCTTTCCCACACTAGAAAACCTGTGTCTGTAGTAACATTTTTCTAAAAGAACCAGAATGTTCCTGTTTGACCATCAATAATTCAAGTCATTATGTACTTTTCTTGGAATGCTTGGAACTATTTTTTTAAAAAGATATTCCACAATGAAACAGAAGTGAGTTTCTATCCTTTGGGGGGGGGGGGGGGAGGAACTGATTCTAAGAAACACAAATTGTATTTTTGTTTTGTTTTGTTTTGTGGCTCAGAAGGCCTTCCCAGCTCACTGATTAGAGTAGATAAAAAGTAAACATTTCATATAAAAATCCATAATGTTTGGCAGAAAGGAAGGGCGCTTTTTTTTTCCCGAGCACTATTCCCAACTTTAGTCTATACATCAAAGCAGAGATGGCAATCAATAATAACATTTGCTTTTGCTAAAAAGGCAGGTCTGGGTCATTGCTGAATCTAGATTGTACAAATCTGACTGATTGTGACAGACAGCGCTAAGTAATTGTTATAATCACTCTGGTAGACAGTGTACCTTGGCAATGCAAAAGGAAGATGCAGTAAATGGCATCAGAGGATAGCCAGCCCCTTAACCTGACATCTTTGACAGCAGTGATTTGATCTTAATGGAACGGTTATTCAGAGCTATTGCTGTTTCAACAGAGGAAAGGAAGATGAGCACAAACCCAGCGAGTCTCTTTCTATGTTCGCCAAAGATAAGGGCCTCATTAGAGCGCACAGAAAGGCTTAGTTGCAGGTTGACTTGCTGTGGCGATCGGTTGGTGGAAAGGGCGATATTAGCAAAGAGCACAGAAAGCGCATCAGACAGAATTGATTTGCAGCCTTCATGGCGGCGGAGAGAAGCATCCATTAGGGTGGTGTATTTTCAAAACTTTCACATCAGCAAAGCAACGCATTCAACTGAAATGAGACCCGGTCAAACTTACTTAAAGCAAACTATGGCAGCCACGGCCTTTCCAAAGTGCACCCTGCCCTGGGGCTAACTTGTTTTGCAAGCAAACACAATGGGAAATGGAAGCCTTCATCGTTGCCCTCATTTGGTACATCTCTTTCGTTCATTCCACTTCTTCCTCCATGTTAACATGCTGGCCTCAGATAGAATGGTTTTTATAAAAAGCTTTCCTCTTTGGAAAACTGAAATTTGGAACCGGAGTCATTCTGTGACTTTCAGTCCTGAAATTCCCATGTGCTCTACTAAAAGAGGAGCATTGATTGTATGAAAAGAAAAATCCTGTCAGATGCCTAAAACAGGGGGTCTGCAAAATTGGCCACTATAAAACCTGTGGATTTCAACTCCCAGAAATCCTCAGCCAGATTCGATTCTGGAAACTGAAGTCCACAAGCCTTAAAGTTGCCAAATTCGGAGATCCCTGGCCTAAAGAAAAACTCCAAGCTGTGAGGCAAACTCCGCTTTCAAAAGTTGGGATGGTTCTAGACCAAGAACAAATAAAAACATCTGTAGTTTTTGCATGTTCCATGGACAGTGATGGGATGTTAGTTCATTGGTCAAGACACAGCTGCTCAACAGATAGGCTTATGACATGTGAACTTACTGATCATTTACTTGGTGTAGAAAGCAAAACTTCTTGTTAGAATAGCAAGTTGTTCAATGTGTTTTGTGTCAGACTGAATTGACATTAAAATCCATGTGTGGTCCTCTGGTTGAGGTGCCCTTTTCCTTATCCTGGCTTTTTTTTTTTACCAGAGAAAGTTCTTCCTTTAAGCTTGATGGGATTTCACCTGAATAGGAAGGGTTTGTCGTGAAAGTCTGATCTGGAATTAGGTCATGTTCTCTCATCAGAACTGGCTAACAATTGACAGAAATGGGTATCATCCTTCAGCAGTCCTTCACTCAACCCTAAAGCAACCCCACCATGTTTTTTTTTCTTGCTCTTCCAAAGGTACAATCTCCCACCAATGGTGGGATTCAACATTTTTTTACTACTGGTTCTATGGGCCTGGCTTGGTGGGCGTAGCTTGGTGGGCGTGGCTTGGTGGGTGTGGCAGGGGACGGATACTGTAAAATCTCCATTCCCACTCCACTCCAGGGGAAGGATATTACAAAATCCCCATTCCCTCCCGATCACCTGGGACTTGAGAGGCAGAGAATAGATGGGGGCAGGAGCAGTCAGCGGCGATATTTACTGGTTCTCTGGACTACTCAAAATTTCCATTACCGGTTCTCCAGTACTGGTCAGAACCTGCTGAATACCACCTCTGTCTCCCACCTGTATTGGTGCAAGTGCACCTAGCCACTTGGCCTGAACTGTTTCAGTTTACTGCAGGCTAACTTCAACAGTTTTGAGGTTACTTTGCAAAGGAATCATGGTCCTTTCATTGAACTAATTCTGGCTAGTATAGATCCTATACTTTCCCTTACTAGCACCAAGGAAATTGTGAGGTACTTAAAATATTTGCTTAGGAGAATGAAGAATACCATTTAATAACATGGCAGAAATATTTTAGATTTTTTTAAATCACTATCTTTTTGGTGTAGGTTGCTTTCTTCTCTGCTTTTTAAGTAGTTCAGAATTCTACTATTTCTATTTATTTATTTAAGTAGCTCGGAATTCTATTATTTCACCACCACCCTCCCCCCCCTAACCTGAAGAACGTTTCACACAGAGACATATTCACCTCCTGAGTAGCCCAAACAAACCTCTAGGCTATGTCTCAGTAGCCCTTTAAAGAATTTGCATCCTTTGCTGGGACCATTCAGCTAAGCTCTGCAGCTGCAGTGCAATCTCAGAAAAAGCAGGCTTGGTTTTAAAAGTTCCTGCCAGGTGTTATGTGCATGGCCTGTGAACTCCAAAGCTTTGCATCCAAAAGATTGAACACTCTCTTGAATAAGGGTCCTTATAGTTTGTTCCCTGGATTTAGAGATGAGTAGGAAAGATAGCAACTAGGGGTGTCTTTAAGTTGTTTTTGAGGGATTGGAAATTGTGCCAGTATGGAAGTACCCAACTCCGATCCACCAAATCTCAAAATGGGAAGTCTAATTCTATTAGACAGTCCAATTACTTCAAGCTTATGCAAGGACACAAGGCCTTAGCTCTCACATTACGTCTACCCCAAATTGTGCAAATTATCTTAATCTCATCTGGAAGGTTATATTCCTGACCAAAAGTCAGTCCTGCAGCACAAAATCTTGCTCCAAACCAGAGATGATGAAAGTAGAAAGTATCACATCTGAAGAACAGTACATCCAATCCACACTACAAAGAATACAATTTTACAAATAATAAAACTAAATAATAAATGAATAAAAAGCATTAAACTTCATACATTAGGGATATTTAAAATGTTTTGAGCTGGCTCAGGATGTTTTCAGAGATTTGGAAGGCATAAAAACGTATTACAGTAATGATATCCTTATATGATTATAATCTTCAACTATTTTGACAAGAGTTAATGACTCTGCTATGGATGGACGTAGATAATGGATCCAAGGATCATAAACTAACATGGAATGGCACCTCCCATTAGGATTGTTTCCCTCTGTTCCACACATCCTATGATACTGAAAATAATTGCACTTCCTTGCCACTTCCTTCTAAAACATCAGATGTCTTGCTAGTAACAGTAATAACTGATTGGCTAAAATTATCATTCAGAAAACTGATTGAAAAAAATGACTTTTATTTACTTATTTAGTTGTTCATAAATCTTAATTTCAATTTATTTAACATGTATTGTTAATGTTTCTCAATATTAAAATGATCATTATTGTGATTGTGGCAAATCAAAATAACCACAATGCTACCATAGATGAAAGTTCAAACAGAGCCTGTCTACTCTTCCAAGAAACTATGGTGCTTTACATATTCTCCAGATCCTGGAAGACCTACTGGAACCAAGTAAAAGCAGGACAAAAATGTGTTATACTACTATTGAGTTTAATCTGTCTGCTTGGGTACTTAAATCAGAAATGCAATTTGAGAAGCAGAGAGATTTGCATTCCCCAATTTGCTATGATGTCTCAAGAAAATAGAAGGAAAAATTTCCTGATGAAAAGGAGAAATCACCCTAACTATCAGGGATATTGATTAATCAGGAAAGAGAAAACTGTGATGCTGGGAAAATTTACAGCCCCTAAATATTCATGTATAAAGTCTAATCTAATCTGCAGTGAAGTATATATGGATATTTGCAGAGATGTAATCAAAGAAAAAAATGCAAGCTAGTTAATGAAAACTGCTTCGGTACTTCCATAGAACTAAAAAATAAATAAATCCATCTAGCTATTTTGTCTATCAACTCTGAATAGGAAATAGGGGAAATACTCGCAATGGCGAATTGGGATAAGCAATGTGATTAATCAACTATCAAAAGGATCATTACTTTGGAAGATTAAATAAAAAAGATCAGAGATAAATATTTACCAAGACCAAGTAAATGGCTACAAAAATAATCAGTAAGCTTTTAGTAGGATTGCTTTTCAGGCTTGTGATATATCTGAGAACCATTTACCAATAATGTTGGGCTTTGTGCAGAGAGCTTAGGATGATAGGCTTTAGAAAGAGGAAATGAAGAAGCTAAAAAAAGTAGAACAATGTAGACAACTCCCCAAAAAACAGATTTTCTCAAGAATCTGAGAAACAACATTTGGGAGAGATATGGAGATGAAGAATGAAGACATAGTGGAGGCGATCCTAAGCAGAAGTGCACAACCTTAAGTTCTCAGCTTGTGTGCAACTTTCCAAAAGATTTCAAAGCATCCTTAAAACTTCCTAAAATTACTTTCAAAGTATAGTTTTTACGAGACTGAAATGAAAATTATTTAATACATGGTGTTTTGACCCAGCTCCCCAAACACGACAAACCCTCTGACGTGAACTCAAAAGATTCCTTTATTAGGAATGCTGGTAGCCCCAGCAAAAAGCTTCTCTCGCAGGCTAACAAATCCGGCCGGCCGGAAGATGAATAGTTGTCTGCTACACCTATTCATCTCTGCCCCCTGCCTTTTCCCCCAGAGCTAGGGTGGGGCCTTGCTAGCAGCAGTGGCTCTTCCTTCCCCAGGATTGGCCCATGGCTTTCCACTGCTTCCCTCTTCTCTGCCTTCTGTGCATCCATGCATCATGCACTGGACCCAGCTTTTCCTCCCCTTTCTCATCAGCCACCTCCAGACCTGGAGGTTGTTGACTCTCCATCTGAGGGCTGAGGGCTGAGGGATGGCCCAGGCTCCGCCTCTGTCTATATCTCTCTTCCAGCTCCACTCCCTCTTCCCCCTCAGAGTTCCCAGGTTGCCCTGACTCCCATGCCACCGCCTCCTCTGAGTCGGCTGCTGGAGGGGGGGGGGGTGGCCAACAGGCCACAACGCATGGCTAGAGAATAATTTTAAATCTATTAAATTCTAATTGAGTTTAAATGGAATGAAGGTCAGTCTTTGTTGGAAACTGCACATCTTCATTTTTTTAGTACAGGGAGTCCTCGACTTATGATCGCAATTGAGCCCAAAATTTCTATTGCTAACTGAAACATTTGTTAAGTCAGTTTGCCCCATCTTAGGACCTTTCTTACCACAGTTGTTAAGTGAATCACTGTAGCTGTTGAATTAGTCAAACTGTTTTAAAGTGAATCTGGCTTTCTCATTGACTTTGCTTGTCTGAAGGTTGCAAAAGGGGATCATGACCCCCTAGACACTGTAACCGTCATAAATATGAATCAATTGCCAAGCATCTGAATTTTGATTACATGACCATGGGGATGCTATAGTGGTCGTATGAAAACGGGTCATGTCACTTTTTTCAGCGCCGTTTGTAACTTTGAAGAGTCACTAAACAAACAGTTGTAAATCGAGAACTATCTGTCCCACTTTAGCATGCTATTGAGGCCAATACATTCCTCAGATATAAATCAATTCAGCCATATTATGAAGTCAGGAGAAGTTTGCAATATTAGTAGAAATGTAGTAGACAAGAGTGAACATCTGGCGAATTAGGGACTAGGAAATTTAAAACCTTCTTCACTTCTTCATATTAACAGTTTCTATTTGTATTTTTTCTTACACTTTTCTCATTCTCTTTCTTTATATTTTTTCTTCCTTTTATTTAATTTTGCTTTGTGGTTTATTTTTATTTTTTGTATCTTCGAAAAATCATTAGTAAAAGTTATTATTTAAAAAACATTCTGCCAGTCGCAGCTCCTGCTCAGAATTTCAAGGGGGGGGAAAGGTGAGGTCCATTTGATATAACCAGCCTGTTCTTTGGCTGCAGGATTCTAGTTCTTAGGCCCTATTGACTGTTATTTATGACAACTGAATATTAGGCATATAAATTTTATGTTAGTCTCCACACCTGCTGATGCTGAATCATACTCAAGATCCCATCCTGATCAGCCTACAAATTAGTTACACTTTTAATTGTAAGGATTTACCTGCCATGAATCGCTGTGCTGGAATCTGATTAGCGCTGCTTCTACAAGTGTAACACTCGGCAGGAAAAATCAATCTTGCTTCGGTAATGAAGGAAAACAAGTCATTTTCCAAAAGAAATATGATTATGCATTCACAGTTTGGATAGAAGGAACAGAAGGCAGAGTAATACAGAGCAGTTTTGCTCAGAGGGACTCTCTGCTAGCTGAGACCAGCATAACAAGATTCAATTCTAGTTTAATGGGGCTGCAGCTCAAATCCCATTGGACAGTTTGTTTGGCAATCTGACAAAGTTATCTCAAGAAAAATAGGTTAAAAAACATAAACTTGACTTGGATAACTGCATTTTCTCCTTAGCACATAGAGTTTCTTCTTTTTCTTTTTTGTTTGCCTCAGGGCCTTTTTAGCCCTCAGCCCCCCAAAGTATTACCACTTGATGCTTTTGCATAAACAAGAACATTTTAGCCACCTTTTGCTGAAAGAAAGAAAAAAGGCAGGGCCATGAACTTAACTAAACACACTCAAAACAGTAGACATGGTGGTAGATTTTAGGAGAAACCCTCCTATACTACCACTTCTTACAATACTAGACAACACAGTATCAACAGTTCAGACCTTCAGGTTTCTAGCTTCTACCGTATCTCAAGACATCTAAAATGGACATCTAATATCAAAAACGTCATCAAAAAAGCACAACAAAGAATGTTCTTTCTGCCCCAACTCAGAAAGCTCAAACTGCCCAAAGAGCTTCTGATTTAGTTCTACATAGGAATTATTGAGTCCGTCATCTGCACCTCTATAGCTGTCTGGTTGGGCTCTGCAACCCAACAAGACAGACACAGACTTCAACGGATAATCAGAACTGCAGAAAAAACAATTGCTACCAACCTGCCTTCCATTGAGGACCTGTATACTGCATGAGTCAAAAAGAGGGCTGAGAAAATATCTATAGACACCTCACATCCTGGACATAAATTGTTTCAACTTCTACCCTCCAAACGACGCTCTAGGGCACCTAGTGTTGGGTCATCTCTAGAAGAGCGCCTTTCTTCCTCATGACTGGAGAGAGGTTATCATCCACTCCAAATCCACCTCTCTGTTTTCCAAGATTTCTCAATAAGCTATAAAGGGCCTTCAGAGAGTGTATACATTGTGCTTTCAGACCTCTGACACTCCCAAAGCATCCAAGATGCTCATGTTCATGCACATCACCGATGAGGTAATGAAACTGTTTAACTCCATCTTCACTATTTTTAGACATGTGTTTTTCGTGCCTGATATAACCATTAAACTGTCTGACGATTTGTCCCTTGTTCTAAAATCAGACATAAGTGGTGTTTTGATTTTTCATGTTATAATAAATTAAGGAGTCATTTTACAATTGTAGAATGTAAGCATGTAAGCACAGATTCTTGTTACAAGGACAGATAGCAGTTGTCTTGCTGCTGTCTTCTTGTACTTTTACAATGGAACAAAAGAATTGCAATAGTTTTGCAGGTATGTAGTATGTGAAAGAGACAAGATAGTTTTTAATCCAGATTTTTATAATTTTTCATCACAATTGTATATACTTTTTTTGTAAATCTCACTGATAACCATAGGATTTATTTATTTATCCATCCTTGGACAGCAATTGAAATTCATCACTAGCCAACAAAGGATGAAAAAGAGATCTATAGAAAATCTTTATACGATATATGGAAAGTTTGCTAGAGAAAAATGACTACCGTAATTGTAATCAGTGTTTGATACTGTACTGAGATAATGTGCTTCTTGTTTGACCTGTTTTATGCACCACTGAAGTATGCTTCGCAAGAGGTTTGACCATGCCCAATGTTTTGCTTTGCTTTGTTTTGTTTCATTTTACAATATATTTTCAAGCAAGTTTGCAAAAAACAAGAAAACAAACAATTTTAATTCCAGAGAGCTGTAGTGATGGAGTGATGGGGAAAAAATGCAGGATCTAATCCAGCTTTACTCACATTGTCACTATCAATCTATGCATGCTCCTTCTGAGTAAATCTCATTGTGTCCAGTAAGGTTTGCATCAACTAAGTCTGCCCTGGATTTCAGTCTTTGTTGCATTATTTGTGCATGACATGATTTGAATGCAGATACTCAAACAGCCACATGCATCCAATTCAGTGGAAACTATGTAGACATCACTAGATTTTTATGAATCAGCTGCATGCGCCCATCCTCCTTTCTGGATGGGAAGTATTCATATGTCTGCAGAACCATTTTTCATCTAGTCTTAAAGTAAGTGAATCACAGGTGAGAAGAATAAAGGAACCTCCACAAATGGAATCTGCACTGATATCTAATCAATTCTGGATCCCTTGCCCCATTGACATTAATTCATTTGAAAGTCTGAAGTGGTAGCAGTTCATGTCTATTAATAGGAAATTAGAGTAAAACTGATGTTCCCTTTTGCAATGCTGTAGCTTGCAGGAAAGTCTACTTACTCAAGAAAACTCCCCATTGTCCGCACAGACTACTGCAATCAAACTATGGGTACTTCCACAAGAAGCTTTGCTTTGCTCCTATGTGGATGCATCATCTTCAAGTTCCTCCATTAGCTTAGGCCCAGGTACCTGCGAGACCACTTACTGCCACCAGTAGCCTCCCACCGTCCAGTACGATCCCACAGAGTTGGCCTCCTCAGGGTGCCGTCGGCCAGACAGTGTCGGCTGGTGACCCCCAGGGGAAGAGCCTTCTCTGTGGGAGCGCCTTCCCTCTGGAATGAGCTGCCCCCGGAGCTTCGCATAATCCCTGACCTCCGGTCCTTCCGACGCGCCCTAAAAAGTTGGCTTTTCCAGCAAGCCGGCGTGGCCTGTTAATTTTAACTTATTTTAAATGTATTGTCTTTTAAATTCAGTTGGTTTTTTGGATATGTATATAATTTTTTTAACTTTTGGGATGTGTGTTTTTTTAATGTTGTACGCCGCCCTGAGTCCTTTTGGAGAAGGGCGGCATATAAATCCAAATAAACAGAAACAAACAAACAAACAGCATCCCAATGCAGCTCAATCGCTTTTCTTCTAACTCTTCTGCTTTCAAATGTTGCAATTTGAGCCTCTGGTATTTCATGGACAATCCCCGTATGCCAGCTCTGTGGTTGCCTGGGAAGGCACTGTGATGCCACGGTGCCTGGGCAGCAGGCCTAATAGCTTTTCTTATCTAAGCCAACTTTTTTTTGCCTATTCTGAACAAGGGAGAGTATGACTCTGTCCGAAGGCCAGTTTCTGTGCTCCCTCATTGATCAGCTGGAGATACACAGATCAGTCCTTGTATGTGTTATGGGGTAGTCAAGATCATCAACTACCATTCAGGAATAACAGAATAACAAAGTTGGAACAGACCTTGGAGAAGCCCCTCCTCAGGCAGGAATCCCTGTACCATTTCAGATAACTAGTTATCCAATCTCCTCTTTAAAATCTCCAGTGTTGAGTACCCACAACTTCTGGAGGCATGTTGTTCCACTGATTGATTATTCTAACTGTCAGGAAACTTTTCCTTAGTTCCAGGTTGGTTCTATCTTTGTTTAGTTTCCACCCATTGCTTCTTGTCCTGCCTTCAGGTGTTTTGGAGAATTGGTTGAGCCATTCCTCTTTATGGCAGCCACTTAAATATTGGAAAATTGCTATCATATCATCCCTACCCCTTCTCATCATTAAATTAGACATACCCAATTCCTACAATGGACTATAAAGGCTATAAGGCAGCGATGGCGAACCTTTTTTGGCTCGTGTGCCACAAGTGGGGGGAGCGCAGGGGGGGCGTGTGCAGGAGTGCCGCACCCATAATGCAATGCGCGACCCCAGTGACTTCCGGTTTGCTCGGAGGGTCATTTTAAGCGTTCCAAAGGCTTCAGGGAAGCCTCCGGACAGTCCCTGAAGCCCTCCGGAGGGCCTCCGGGGGGGCGGGGGGGCATCTTTTCGCCCTCCAAGCCTCTGGAGCCTGGGGAGGGTGAAAAATGGCTTTTAAAAAGGGTGAACTCAGCTGGCCAGTACACGCATGCGCACTGGCCAACTGACAGGGCAGCACCTTGCGTGCCCTGACAAATGGCTCCGCGTGCCACCTGTGGCACGCGTGCCATAGGTTCGCCATCACTGCTATAAGGTTTAGGAGGGTGGCAGTTCAGGCATTGGAGAAATCACAGAAAGAATACAGGCAACTTAATTCTACTTGTCAATTTCAATATCCCTGGCAAAAGACCTTTCCCCAACCTATTGGAGCAGAAGACCTGATTCTTTTCTCACCCAACCTCTGGATTAGAAGTCCCCAAGCTCATCGTCTCATCAACCCCTTCATGAAGTTTCAGATTGTTCATTGACCCCCAAACATTTTTTATATGAATATAAAAAATTCCGATTAGCAGGCCTGGCATAATTACAACTGTCCCTCCTGGCAAATGTATTAACTGGTTATTTTAGGGGTATTGTTTTTAACTTATTGTGTGTGTTTTAGGGGTTCAAAATCCTATATTTATATATATTGCTTTGTACAGTTCTTTTAATTCCATTTTTAACCTCCTCCATTCCAACTGTACATATTCAATTTTTATTGTATTTTGATATATTTTGCATGGACTGTACACCGCCCCGAGTCCCTTTTGTGAGAGGGGGCGGTCTAGAAGCATGAATAATAAATAAATAAAAATAAATAAATGTAATGAATACTACTTTAACTGATAATCCCGGGAATAATAATAACAATAACAACAACAACAACAACAACAACAACAACAATAATAATAATAATAATAATAATAATAATAATAATAATAATAATAATAATAATGGTAATGGATAGTCTGATTCACCCATCATTTTGGGGAACTCTGCTCTGGATTCAAGTAAGACATGAGCCACCCACCCCCCATCCACTCACTCCCATTACCAAACACTTGACTCTTCAAAAAACAATTGAAAAAATTGCTCTCATGCTATCCTGGCTGAATCAAAGCCAGCAGAGTACCAGAGTGGCATCTTCTCAGCACAGTGGCTTTCCCCTCTAATAATTGCTCTTTTGTTCTTCTTTAGATTGTAGTTTCATTTACACAAATGAAGATATAAAGATAAATTGTGGGGCAAACGCAAGCAAAAGTCCTTGATGGCTTTAACAATTTTTATTTGTTTTCTTTTATATGCAATGCTGGCGAAAGGATTTTTATTACTCCAGGAGCTACAGCAGCTCAGAGGACAGGACTTTATGTCAGTTCCAGTTTATGAATTCATGATTAATCAGACAGAGGGGCAACTGATTGGCTTGTGTATTTGCAGACCACTGATGCTGGGGAAAGTGCTAGAAGGCTGCATTCTAACTAATTTGTGAGGAATTGAGTGCAATTGGTTGGTAACAATGGAGTGAAAATTGTACTGCAGATAGGCTCTAAACTTCTTACTTACTTTACTTTACTTTATTCACACTTATAGACCGCCCCCTCTCCCAAAAAAGGGACTCGGGGCGGTGTACAGTCAATACATAAAAATACATAAAATACATAAATAGTTAAAGACTTAGAGGAGGTTAAAAAACTGTACATCAAAGTAAAGTACTTAAAATATAATCTTTAAAAACCCGTAAAAATACCCCAAAAGTTAAACTTAAAATGGTTCCCCTAAAATACTAGTTAAAATATATCTGCCAGGGGGTAAAAGTTATGAGTGTGCCAGGCCAGCTAATCGAAACAGGTGAGTCTTCAGTTTTTGTCGGAAGGAGCGGAGGTCGGTGGTGGTTCTAATGTCGGGGGGGAGGTCATTCCAGAGGGTTGGGCCCATCACAGAGAAGGCCCTACTCCTCGGTGTCGCCTGTTGGCATTACCTGGTGGACGGCACCAGGAGAAGTCCCTCCCTGTGAGAGCGAATTGGTCGCAGGGATGTATGTGGTAGGATGCGATCCCGCAGGTAACTAGGTCCTGTGCCATGGAGCGCTTTGAAGATGGTAATCAACACCTTAAAACGCACCCAAAAAACTACAGGCAGCCAGTGCAGCTCGCGCAGGAGAGGTGTTACGTGGGAGTACCTAGTACTCCCCATGATAGCCCGCGCGGCTGCATTCTGGACTAGCTGTAGTCTTCGGGCGCGTCCCAAGGGAAGCCCCATGTAGAGAGCATTGCAGTAGTCCAGGCGAGATGTCACCAGCGCATGAGTGACCGTGCGTAGGGCATCCCGGTCCAGTAGGGGGCACAATTGGCGCACCAGGCGAACCTGGTGGAACGCCCCCCTTGCCACGGCTGCCACATGGTCATCCATCGACAGCCGGGCATCTAGGAGGACGCCCAAATTGCGCGCCCGTTCCACAGGAGGCAATTGTTCGCCCCCTATGGCCAGTGATGGAGTCAACTGGTTGAACCGAGAGGCCGGTAGCCACAGCCACTCCATCTTGGAGGGGTTGAGTTTAAGTCTGTTGTCCCCCATCCAGACCCCGACGGCTTCCAAACACCGGGACATCACTTCGACAGCCTCGTTGGGGTGGTTTGGGGTTGAAATGTACAGCTGAGTATCATCAGCGTACAGATGATACTGAACCCCAAAACCACGGATGATCTCCCCCAGCGGCTTCACGTATGCGTTGAACAGAAGGGGCGAGAGGACCGACCCCTGTGGCACCCCACAAGTGAGTGGCCTCAGGGTCGACCTCTGCCCCCCTGTCAACACACATTGCGTCTGGCCGGAGAGGTAGGAGCCAAACCACCGCAGAACGGTGCCTCCGACTCCCATCCCCTCTAGCCGGCGCAATAGGATACCATGGTCGATGGTATCAAAAGCCGCTGACAGATCTGATAGGACCAGGATAGAGGAACAACCACTATCTCTGGCCCTCCAGAGATCATCGACCAACACGACCAAGGCCGTCTCCGTGCTATGCCCGGGTCGGAAATTAGTTCTAATCTTCAGTTACTAATCTTCCAAATTAGTTCTTTTTATTGGAACTGGTATGGCAATTTAAATGGGAATCCTAGTGGACAACCGTTTAAATATGAGCCAGCAGTGTGCAGCAGCTACCAAAAAAACCAACACAGTTCTAGGCTACATAAACAAAGGGATAGAATCAAGGTCACGTGGAGTGTTAATACCACTTTATAATGCCTTGGTAAGGCCACACTTGGAATACTGCATTCAATTTTGGTCATCACGATGTAGATATGGAGACTCTAGAAAGAGTGCAGAGAAGAGCAACAAAGATGATTAGGGGACTGGAGACTAAAACATATGAAGAACGGTTGCAGGAACTGGGTATGTTTAGCTTAAGAGAAAGAAGGACTAGGGGAGACATGATAGCAGTCTTCCAATATCTCAGGGGTTGCCACAAAGAAGAGGGAGTCAAACTATTCTCCAAGGCACCTGAGGGTAGAACAAGAAGCAATGGGTGGAAACTAATCAAGGAGAGAAGCAACTTAGAACTCAGGAGAAATTTCCTGACAGTTAGAACAATTAATCAGTGGAACAGCTTGCCTCCAGAAGTTGTGAATGCCCCAACACTGGAAGTCTTTAAATAGATGATGGATAGCCATTTGTCTGAAATGGTATAGGGTTTCCTGCCTAGGCAGGGGGTTGGACTAGAAGACCCCCAAGGTCCCTTCCAACTCTGCTATTGTATTGTATTGTATTAAATTCTCACAACATCATATCTGGGTGACTTTTATTAAAAGTATTTGCAAAATAATTTTCCACTGCAAAAAGTATTGCGATATAGCTAAATATCTATATCTCCCTCTATATATATTAGTCAAGATTGAGAGAGAGAGAGAGAGATGTAGATGTAGATAGAGATGATAGAGATAGAGATAAAGGGACTGTTTGTAATCGAAAATAATACTGTGATGATTCTCACCTATTTATCCATGTTTCTTCATATCACTTCTCTACCCAGAGACCATGCACTTATTTATCTGCTTAGTCTTAAATTTACAACACACAAATAGATGGCTTGTGGTGGGAAAAGGACAAATGTTCTGAGGAAATCCTTTCTTTTCTTTTTCTTCTCATAGAGTGGTTTGTAAGATTGGTTTTTTGTGGTTTTGGTTTCTACTTTGTTTTGTTTTTTAAAAAGCACAACTCCAGCTACAGGGCTGGAAGTACTAGTGAATGGTCAGCTGGAACAATCATTAATTGCTTAGCTTGGAGAGTTTAAGTCTATCAAGTCACAAAATAATTGTCATGGTGGGGTGACCGGTCCTCAAAGAAAACAAAGATCAACAAGCAAGAAGCCATGAAGTCTCATGTCTACAAGAGTATTGGTGCCAATAACCTCCATTCTGAGGGTTTCCAAAATACTGTACGGTCCATTCACATTACATTTTCAAATAAGCATTTATTAAACTACAGCCCCATAACATGAACTATCCAGATGCAGAATGAAATAAAAAGTCCCTATTAAAGCTTTAGATTTTTTAAAAAACACTTTATTCATCTTGAATAGGAAAAGGGGACCCAGAGAGCATCCTTAAGATGATGTGTACCTGCGGCAAGAGTCACCCCAATGTTGTTGCAATGCCATAATTGACCGGTGACTTCCCCAATGGCTTATGATGTGCAGAAGAAAAGCAACTAACTGAAAGAATCAACTAATCATTCTACTGATCAATTATTATTTATATTGGACCCACAATGTCAGGTTATGTACATTACTGAGTCAAAATAGGCAAGACAGGGATCAGCAGTGTAAACAGCAAATTCCATGCCAGTATGGCATTCTGTCAACATCAGGATGGGTGGAAAGCACTTATGTTCTACAATGAAGAAAATCCTCTGTCTTAATCTCTAAATCTATCACCTTCTTGTGCCCCTTCTCTCCACTGAATTATTGCTTTAGTTCTATAGAATGTTTCCATTATATGTCAAGGGTTGTTTGGATTATACTTTAAGAGTCCATTATTTTGCTAGATACTGTGATTACTATGGTTAAAATAATGGAGCAGATATAGTATATAAACAGAATAATTAGGAAGGTATGCTGTATAGTAAAAGTGTTAATGTAGGACCTGGTTGGCATGCATCATGTTGAGGACTCTATGATGGGTTATGTTACGGATAGGACAATTGGGATGAAAGTTAATGGGTAGGTGTCAAGGATAAGATTGACGTTGATATTTATTGTTACGTTGATTACAGGGGTTGTTGATAATGTGGTTTCATTGTCTCACTGAAAGCACAGTGGAATTAGGCTGATAAGTAAAGTAATTATTAGAGGTTTTTATACTGACTAGACTAAGATAATGTTGGATACTGTAGCCATAGTTACAGTAGTTGTAGGAATGCAATAAATTTTAATGAAGGAAGGAGTTTGCTAGACACAAATTTCAACTGAATAAGAAAATATATCATTGCAGCAATTTATGTCACTTGCACAATGAGATCATAAAGCAGATGACACACATGTGTGTCAAAGGCACAAATCACTACAGAAATATGGTCCGTTGCATGCAAAGTCCATATTATTGAATGCTAACTGAGGGTTTACTAGAGTTCCTTGTCTTAAGTACAAGTTGACTTCACTAACCAACTAAACCCCTCCACTGCCGATTCCTTTTTTTTTTTTAATCGAGCTGTATGTGAACAGATTGCCTACTGGCACAACTTCTGTTCAGGATTGCTTTTTGAGGTAAATTTGACCTAGAGACATTTTTTGTGGAACACAAAACTGGCAGAAATAGCCGAGGGCAAAAGGAAAATGCCAATTTCTATTTCTTTCCCAATTTTGTTTTTGTTTTAAATAAAAGCCTTATTTATTCTCCTAATTCAGATTGTTTTTCCAACAAATACATATGTGGGTTCACCGTCAATTTGCAGTGTGGAACAATTACGTTGCATTCATTAACTCATCAGCTTTCCCTTAACAGTGTGAATTTGATTGCTTCATAGCCGGTAGGTAAATCTCCATCAAAGTTACAACCATCAGTTAGCCCTCATTTTTATAAACCGAAGTAAAGATTACACTGCTGTTACTGTTTCCTCCACAAAAAAGGTGCGTGTTTACCCCAAAACACTAGAAATAAAAACCTCAATATATTTTTGCAAGAGATGGTACCACAGTGACCTCAGCTGGCCAAAGGTAGGAACAAGTAAGAAGACCAATTTGTTGCAGTGACAACAGTTGTATATTGAAACAAGTACTAAATTCAACAAAGAAGCAGGAGTGAGGTGAAAGGACAGCCTGCCTAACTGAATGCTCTCTTGATCTGATGGACTACAAGGTACATTCCCCTGGCCAGAGCTGTACCAGATTGAGAAGACTATGATGAAATACTCTCAGGCAGGGGTGAAATCTTCTTACTTTCACTACCGGTTCACTAATGTGAGCGCAGGCGCCACCTCCATGCATGCGCAGGTCTGGGATCTTCCACGCATGCGCAAAGCATCAAAAACGGACATGATGATGGTGGGTGGACGGAGCTTGCTACCAAGCGCATCTGAAGGGTAAATAGAACAGCGAGGGGGGAATCCGCTGTGCCATACGATTTATATTAGCTAGAAAGCAGGAAAACCTGCTTTCTAGCTAATATAAATTGTGTCACAGCTGATTGTCGGAAATACCGGTTCGCCCAAACTGGTAGCATTTTTTAAAAGTAATTGTTCAAGCGAACTAGAAGCGTTTTTTACTACCAGTTAGGGCGAACCAGTCTAAACCGGTAGCATTTCACCCCTGTTCTCAGGGCTGGAATAGGACATTTTTCCCAGAAGCCTTTTTAAACATTTAGCAGGAATTGAGAAACTCCCCAGGCATTTCATGTTGTAAATTCTCTCCTCTCTACAACTCACTTTCTTACTCATGCACATACACACACACACACACACACACATTTACAACTGCCCTTGTGAATTGGGGGAAGAAGCCCTAAATTCTATTGGAAATGTTCTCACTTTTTCAATTTCCAAGCTTATCACAGGTGAAGGTAGGGAGATTTCTGGATCATGCTATCTATGAGAAGCCTCCCAATTTATTTCTAGGGAATCCTGATTCAGTTTAGAAATCTGTCTGATTCTTGTCACCCTTGAAGCTAGACCAAACTGGCTATGAATCAAAATCATGAATGCAAAAATAAGTAGCTGTCGACTTGCAACCACAATTGAGCCTGGAATGATGATCATAAATCATTGCGGTCATAAATTCATGTAACCTGATCTGATTTTGTGACACTGTTTACAACAGTTGTAAAGCAAACTCTGTGGTCTTTAAGCGAATCCATTTTGCCACAACAGGTGCTTTTTGCTAGGAACAGGAAGTCAACACCAGAAACCATTGCAAACTGTAGCCAAGTGACCACAGGACCCTGCAAATGGCCATAAAGAGCAGTAGGTTCCCAAATGCCCAAAATACAATCAGATGACCATGGTGGAATGGCCATTGTTAAGTTCAAAGATGGGTTGCAAGAGGCTCTGAAGAGATCTGTCCTAATTTTGAATGGTTATTATGCAACTGGTCATTTGTTGAGGACTACTTGAAGGTTATAAGGTTATAGTAACCGAATGTTGCAAGTCTGAATGCACACCCCCCCCCTCCCTGCCTTTATCTTTAAGTAAATTAAGGAAGATCAAATCTGAGACACTTCCTCAAATTACATTCCTGCTTTGGACTCAAAAAATTTTTAATCTGACCTTTGTTTTGGTTGGGGTTCTTTCTCCTATTCCTTCAGGTTATTCTTACAGCCCAATATTATTCTTTAGTTCAGATGAAAAGGAAGAGGGACGGCTGAACCATTTGCCACTAATGTAATACAGTGAACCTTGATTTACCAAACTGCAATGCAAGGGACTCCCACACATTCAGACTGATATCATTTCACCATGCAAATGATTTTTTAAAATGATATTGTTAGTATAATGCCATAAATTCCTGTGTTGACCTATTTTCCTTTTGAGCAGAGACTGATGAATAACAGTTACCCCTTCTCCTATGAGTCCTTTAAAGCATGGTCTGTGCATGGTCTTTCACCCTGACTTTTAAAAACTGTTATAGATTCAGACGTGTGTGTTCATCCATACTCTTTTGCTTACATATTATCACTCACCAAAAATTGTAGAGAATGGCAAGTAAAACTTTTCCACTAGCTGAAGTTCTGGTTTCAAGCTTTTCTCAGCTCCTTTTGTCTTTGCCCCAACATTTGTGGGATCATTTGAAGAAGAATTTTAGTCTCTAGAAGGTGTCTTGGTGTATCACACTAGAAATAAGAAGACCGTGACTCAACACTGACTCAAAGGCACATAGATACAGACGGTGTCTATCAGGCCCTTTGCTGTGACCTTAATCGATAGTGATTATTTCCAAGCTTGATTCTTACCAAATTCTCCTTTTAAAATCTATAAAGAAGGTTGACAGAGTGGTCCCAAAGGTGCTTTTTCAAGAGGCAACTGTACTTTCTGGTTTTGCTTTGAAGACATTTCGCTTCTGAATAGAATAGAATAGAATAGAATAGAATAGAATAGAATAGAATAGAATAGAATAGAATAGAATAGAATAGAATAGAATAGAATAGAATAGAATAGAATTCTTTATTGCCCAAGTGTGCTTGGATATACAAGGAATTTGTCTTTAGGTGCATATGCTCTCAATTTACATAAAAAGACAAGATACATTCATCAAGAATCATAAGGAACAACACTTAATGATAGTCATAGAGTACAAATAAACAATCAGAAAACAATCAATAGCAGTATAAATTGCTGAAGATGCTTCTTGGATGAGAAACAAAACCAGAAAATCCAGTTGCCTCTTGAAAAAGCACCTTTGGGACAACCATGACCTGGATGACTGAGAATCTCCATAGTCATTAAGACAGAGTGACAAGAATTCCAGCCAATGATTTTTTTCCAAGTTAGAAGCATTATCTCTCCATTTACTGAAAATGAAGAAATGTCTTCATTTTCTTTCTAGCAGCTTTTTCTCCAATAATGTTGCTCCTGGGTATTTGCATAACAATCTTCTGAATCTTTATCTTGGAATCTTCCCTTGCAGCAATGACTTCTTTTTTGAGTACCATATAATACCATATTGCCACCTGTTGCATTTGTAATCTATGAGTTACAGGTCAGTCTCTCCAATCCACAAAAAAAAATTGTGAGAGACTCCCAAACAGATGGATGTACAAATCAACCAAATTTGGGGCAAATTCCAATGTGTCACTGCCAGAAGACGGGTGACAATCTGAAGATGTCTCTCCACAGACAGATAAAGTTTTTTCCCCCCCTTGTACAATAGACTTCAGCATCAGCACAGTTCATACCCAAAGGGTTTAGGATATTTGCTGGATATTTGAAGTGTTCCTTTTTTACATGATCACTCACTTGAGCTCTTGATAGAGCTGGAAGAATGCGGCACTGAGGTGTTTAACAACACCAATGGCATCACATCTCATCCAAATCTTCTGAAGAGAACTTTTCTTAACCAGACCTGTATTTGTGGGTGAAGTTGGATAGATGATAGAGTGTGCTGTTTTATGAGAGGTGAGTCTAAATCGTTTGCTCACGCAGGGCTTTTGAAAGTAGGCCAAGTGCCACATGAAATTAGGCCACAGCTTGCCAGTGGCCCTACAGCCACAGGTTCCCCAGCCCTAGAATTAAACAACAGAAACAGCTCTGCTTTTGCTCTCCTTCAGAGAGCATTGTCTTGAAGCTCCGTGGCAAGAATGACATCCCGAATTGCAACTTTCATTTTCTTATACCAGCTTTGGAGCATCGGACGCCATGTAGCCATAAATTTTCTGTCTGCCAAACCCGGCTCTGAAGTATTTAATTTCACAGTACGATGAGCAAGTCATATGCATGATTTTATGTGCGCACACTTTTAAAAAAATCATTTAGAAGCTGACTTTTATTTTACCATTCTTGCATTTGCATTGTCTGGAGAACGGGAGACAATTCAGAGGTAAATCCCACCCCTCCGCACTATGCAAAAGAAGGTATTTTTCATTCTCCTTATAGCCTGAAGTCAATTCAATTCAATGCATTGCAATCTGTTTTTGACTAAGCTAGTCCCATCCTTCTTATTCTTTCTTTTCCCGCAAAAAATATGTGTTGGGATTATTAGTTAGGGAACCATATCGAACTCACTGCATTGGAAATAAAAACAGTGGAAATAATACTGCCACATTTTCATTGCTAAGCGAATTTTTCCCCTCTTCTACTTTGAGGGACAGAATCTCAGCCACTGGATAGTATTACCTCAAGCTTGATAAACCTGTATCATGAGGATTATCACAGCTGACATCAAAGCTAAACTGTTGGTTGTCAGATAGAAGGCTGCCATAAGGAAGCCTGAGCTTCAACAGCTAGAAATCACCATCAATATCTTGATAGTTCATCTTCCTCCCAATGCAAAAGTCTTTCTTTTCCTCTTTGTTCTGTGACCAACCCTTCAGTATAAAAGCTACATGCTCATAAAATGAGGTACCTCCAGAATAGATGATAGTTTCCTGTGGCATAGATTGGGTTGACTAACTGACTCAGTCATGGCTAAGGTGGGGCTTGAACTCAATAAATATTTCCACTGGCTGGATTATTACAAAAATGTTGCAAACTTTATGTAAAGCCAATGACCAGCCTTTTTAGCAATGAACCTACAAATTGCCTATGTATGGTACATTTATCTACCCCAAATGAGCATCAAAGCCTGCTATCCCCAAAAGCTGCTTCAGTTCTTTTTCTTCACTGCACAGCCCTGTTATATAGCCTCACACCCATTAAGAATGATCAGGCTGAAGGATTGTATGATTAAATGGGCTCAGAATTTTGGTGAAGTGGTTATGATGAAAACGTGGGGAAAATATGGATTCAGAATGTTAAATTTACACAGTCACAGAATTTAAGGGAGAACTTTTATAAAATGTTTTACAGATGGTATTTAGATCCTAAAAAATTATCATGCATGTACCCAACTGTTCACCCAAAATGTTGGAGATGCGGGTGCCTAGATGCCACCTTTTTTCATGTATGGTGGACTTGTAACAAGGTTAAAGCTTTTTGGATAAAAATATGGTGGGTTATGCAGAATGTATTTAAGAAAAGAATACAATTCACTCCGCAAATGTTTTTATTGGGTATAGCTAAGGATTTCACCAAAGGGGAAACAAAATTGGTCTTGCATATGGTCACAGCAGCTAGGTTGTTGATTGCGCAACATTGGAAGAAAGATTTTTTACCGACAATTGATCAATGGATACAGAAGGTGGCGGGGTTTGCCGAAATGGCAAAAATTTCAGCTTTCTTAAAAGCTCAGAAACAGGAGGATTATACACAGGAATGGGTAAAATGGATTGATTACATACAGAATAAATACCAGACTAGGAAGTACTATATAGCCTTTAGGTAAGAATGTTTAGATTGATAGTTGATCAGAGTAAATAATATATGGGATGCTTGGAATTGTTAGAGTGGTATACAGCGGAAGTCAGGGGGGTGGGTTTGTGGGGGAGGTGGGGGAGGGTTAGGGTGGAGGGCGGGGCAATATATATGTATGAATAAATTAGAAGATGGGATTAACGAAACATTGTTATTTTAGGAGAAATTTATATTAAGAGTTATATATGTTAAATTAGCTTAGAAGATGGGATCAATGTGCTATTATTAATCTAAGAGAAATTTACATTGTGTTTGTTGGGAGGAGAGGGGGTACAATATGTGAACGAGTAATTTACTTTAAGACGGGGGGAGGGGAGGGGGCAAAGTATTTGGTATAATATTTGAATGTGAATTTTTGCGGGGGGGTTGGGGGGGCATAGCATTTATATGAGATTTACATTGTATGGCGGGGGGGGTTGAAAAGGGGGAAAATCTGTTTGTATAAAACTCTTTTAATAAAAAAAAAAAGAATGATCAGGCTGGACTTTTTCTACATTCATATAAAAGCACCAGTGTTTCCATCCAGTCATGTTTCTGCTAGCTAGCTGAAAGAGTGGAAGGATGAAGTATTTTATTTATTGAAATACAGTATATAAACTTTGGGACACGATGACTCAGTGGCTAAGATGCTGAGCTTGTTGATTAAAAAGTCAACAGTTTGGTGGTTCAAATCCTTAGCGCCATGCAACTGACTGAGCTCCTGTTACTTGTCCCAGCTTCTGCCAGCTTAGCAGTTCGAAAGCACATAAAAATGCAAGTAGAAAAATAGGGACCACCTTTGGTGGGAAGGTAACAGCATTCTGTGCACCTTCAGCGTTTAGTCATGCCAGCCATGGAGATGTCTTCGGACAGCGTTGGCTCTTCGGCTTTGAAACGGGGATGACCACCACCCGCTTGAGTTGGGAACGACTTGCACATATGTGTGAGGAGAACCTTTAGCTTTGCCTTATATAAACTTTGCTTTTCAATTGGAACACCTTGAGCAGAGAACCATACTTGGGTTCTGCTATGAAGTCATGGGCAGAATTGCAGATTTAGAGGAGACAGGAGAATATTGAAAACCCTGCCTAAACATGATGGTTACTGTAGAATTTTAGACCAATCCTTTTTTTCCTTAACCTGACCTCCCTCTCAGGGTTATTGTTGAAATAAAATGAGAAAAGCCATTTGTACATCATGCTGAACTCCTTAAAGGAAAGGTAAAGAGATAAGTATGTTATAAATTAATTCTACTAAACTATCAGTTTTACATGGCTAAATGCACATAGGTGAATTCCAGCAACTTAATTTATGTTCATGTGGACAACGTTCTAAGAACAGCTGGATTCAAAAGCACTTGATCCTCAAGGAATACTACATTATACTGTTGTTCATAGTTAAATCAATTTATATCAGTGGGAGAACTAGGTACCTTCCATTTGCAATCAATGGGATTAAAAAGTTACTAATTTTTGTTTGTATTTTTCTTCCTCCAACTTAATACTGACATGACTGATATATAAAGGAACAAAGGATGTTTGTTTCTGAGATAAGCAGTTATTAGTACCAATTTATGCAAATGAGAAAACCATCATCATCAGTGCTGACTTGGATCATTATTCCTGTTTCTGGTTCATTATAATGCCAGTGTCATATTGTAGGTATTCTACTTTCTAGGAGAGGCTAGAATAAGGAGGCCTCTCACAACTGAGATAATCTATTTAGAGACAGCTGACCTAAGACAGGGATAACAGAGATGAAAATTTCTTGACATTTTTATGAACTCATCATTTCTCCCATTTAATATATATACAGAGAAAATCCTATTTTCTGCTGATTGATTAATTTAATGAATAAGTGTAATGTACTCTCAGTGATTTGGTGGGTCAAGTGGATTAAAGCCCTGTGTCTGCAGAAAATGGACTTGTGTGAAAAGGATTTCGAGGCAGATTCATTTTCCAGACAAGATCCATCCAAATTTCAAATTACTTGGATTTGAATTCCAAATGATTAATTAATGCTTTCTGAATCTGGTACAACAGATAACATACTTACAATATTTATTAACTCAACAGCCTGTTCTTTCTACATATACTAGACATAGCCATCCAGATGTTAGGCTCATGAATTCAAAGTAGGATTAATCTATGTATTACTAAAACCCTGGTTCCTGTAACCATTAACTAGACAAAATGATGCATCACGGGGCAGCAATTTTTGAACCAAGGTACCTCAAATGGGCTCACTTACAAAATGTGGCCCAAATCGGGGACCCATGATTCCAGTGAAATTTAAATTTGACAAATTTTATAAAACATTTCCTGCTTGACTCTGCTACACAGTTCAACAAAGGTTATTTTCGAGGCCTGATATATGTCTCTGAATGCATTCTAACTTTTCTAGTGGTGGCAGCACATTGGAGATTCTGTCAACGCATTGACAGAGGCATGGTATTAAGGAAATATCTCTGAAAGGAAGACTCAATAAGTCACAGGTTTTCTAGTCACAGCTAAAGCTGTATGTGATTAGAGGCACATTCCTTATTAGGCATAGAATTGCAAATCATTATGCTATAATTCAAAGCACACTCATTTCACAATGAATGTAATTTTTCCAGAAAATCAACCGTGACCCCATGGCTATGGCTATGTTGTTTTCCTTACAGCAATATGGAAGTTGCTTTATTCTAGGATGTCTATGGAGATATTCAGTCATTTAAGTCATGGTTGTCTCAAAGGTGCTTTTTACTCTAGGATGTTTTTTCCCTGTTCCTACTTTGATCCCAACCTGAGGTTTCCCAGGTATCTCTCATCCCTGAACTAATCAATACCAACTCTATTTAGCTTTTCTGACTTCCTGCTACAGAAGATCATATGTATTCTTTAAGATCATGACAGGATGTTTTTCTTAATCCAGAAGCATGGAAACTAAGGTGGGCATTCAGAGCAAGGTACCTTTTTTTGTTAAACTAATGAACGAAACATGTTTCCTTTTAATAAGCCAGTACTAGATAACTTGCAAATTAGTTCTAGTTTAGATGGTTTATTGTGGCCTGAGATTGCTTTAGTTTCATCACTGGGAAAAAATTTCCAAGTCATTGCCTGCCTGACCTGTGATGACAGAGAAGCTAGCATTTTGACAACTCATATTGGAGTAAATCAAGGAGAGATAATAGGTCCATCTCCTTTAGATGTTTGCTGGATTAAAAATGACACCATCCGTCTTCATTGCCAGGATGCGGTGGCTCAGTGGCTAAGATGCTGGACTTGTCGATCAGAAAGGTCGGCAGTTCGGCGGTTTGAATCCCTAGTGCCGCATAATGTAGTGAGCTCCCATTATTTGTCCCAACTTCTGCCAACCTAGCAGATCGAAAGCATGTAAAAATGCAAGTAGAAGAATAGGGACCACCTTGGTGGGAAGGTAACAGCATTCCGTGCGCCTTCGGCGTCTAGTCATGCTGGCCACATGGCCATGGAGATGTCTTTGGACAGTGCTGGCTCTTCGGCTTTGAAACGGAGATGGGCACACACACACACCCAACAGTCAGAAATGACTAGCACATATGTGCAAGGGGAACCTTTACCTTTATCTATGTCCATTGCCAGACCGGCTGTAGATAATAAGAGTTGGATTCTAACAACATCTCACAGATTGATTTCCCAAATCTGGTGCCCCCAGGTTCAAAAATCCCAACCGTTATAAAAATAAGGACTAGCACATTGAATTGGACTTAGACACTTAGGTATTATTGTTGATGTAGCGCTTCCTGTTAATTATGACATGAACAGGGGGGAAACTAATGCAATTGGAAAACTTGATCGTATGCACTAAAACTGCCTGCTTATATTCAAAACACAACAAATCATAAACAACACCTAGCCATAACACTAAATTATAATGTAGTTTGTTTTTGGTTTAGTATAATCGATTCCTTATGACTCAGCATTGTGCATAAATCAACCCTACTTATCCAGATAGGTTAGTGGGTTGGTAGATAAAATAGCTGCCAGAATGAAAATGGTGTCTGGAATTTGCCTCTTCTAGACATCTAGCTAAATCCTTGAGTTTAAAGGCAGTATTGAAGTCATATTGCTTTCTGGGGTAAATTCAGAGTATCAGGGAAATGTTACAAACATTTCATGACAAGCTGCCATCACTTCACATGGGGCAAATTCAAGAGCCTACTGCTGAAAATGTGCCAATAGAACCAGCCTCAGGTGTTAACAACACTTCCTTAACACATTCACTTCTCTTACACAAGTCTTATTCACAACAGCTGCTACCAATCAAGCCACTACTGATCAGATAGATACCTTTCTTTCTCTCTCACACACACATACGCACACACCCACTTACAATGAGAAATTCTCCTCACTAAAAGGCAAAAGACTGAGTGGCTGTGGCTACCGGCACCCCGGTTCAACCAGCTGATTCCATCACTGGCCATTGGGGGCGAACATCTGGCCCCCGTGGATCGGGTACGCAATTTGGGCATCCTCCTAGATGCCCGGCTGTCAATGGACGACCATGTGACAGCCATGGCAAGGGGGGCGTTTCACCAGGTTCGCCTGGTGCGCCAATTGCATCCCCTATTGGACCGGAACGCCCTTCGCACAGTCACCCATGCGCTTGTGACGTCCCGGCTAGACTACTGCAACGCTCTCTACATGGGGCTCCCCTTGAGATGCACCCGAAGACTGCAGTTGGTTCAGAATGCGGCCGCGTGGGCAGTTTCGGGAGTCGTTAGATACTCCCACGTAACACCTCTCCTGCGCGGGCTGCACTGGCTGCCTGTGGCTTTTCGGGTGCGTTTCAAGGTGTTGATTATCATCTTCAAAGCGCTCCATGGCACAGGACCTAGTTATTTGCGGGATCGTATCCTGCCCCACACATCCCTTCGGCCGATTCGCTCACACAGAGAGGGACTCCTCCGGGTGCCGTCCACTAGGCTGTGCCAGCAGGCGACGCCCAGGGGAAGGGCCTTCTCTGTGATGGGCCCGACCCTCTGGAATGACCTTCCCCCTGACATTAGAATGACCACGGACCTCTGCTCCTTCCGCCAGAAACTCAAAACCCACCTGTTTCAGCTAGCCAGCCTGGCCTAATTCCAGCTTTCCCACCTCAGTTTGTATTTTTAAATTTTACGGTTTGGTTTTAAGGTCAAGTTTTTTAATTTTTATAAACTTGTACAGGGGTCTATTTAATCCGATCTTAATTATATTTATTATCGATTGTATGGTTTTAATTTGGTACCTGTACACCGCCCCGAGTCCCTTCGGGGAGAGGGAGCGGTCTAGAAGTCTAATAAACTAAACTAAAAATGAAGTGTTAGGAAGTGATAAAGCCCCTGGTTTTCTCTGTGATTTGCTATGAAATCCAAAAGGACCAAAATGATACCCATGAGGAAAAAAAGATGGAGGATCCATTATAATTTGACAAATCTTTCCTTTTAAATCTTTTAGATTAGATTAAATTATATCAGAGACTGACTTTGGTTAGTGGAAATCAAGTTGAAGGCAACTGACACTCTATATTATATATAATTGGTCTCGGTTACATTAATATTCAATACATGTTTTAATAGCATCAAAGGTATGTTTCAAAATACACTCGGGTTTTTTTTTTTAGTAACATTCAAACTAAAAAGAAGACATAAATTTCTAAATGAAATGTCAACAAATATATTTGTGTTCTAGAATAGGCTACTCATTGGCTTCAAATTTTGAGCAACCCTTCACCGAAACTCTTTCAGTAATCCATTCTTATCCTCCTCGCAGTTATCCAGCTGTTATCCTTTTGCATTTAAGGGCAGTCCCCATGATTTAGAAAGGAGAGATATATGGGCTTTCTTCAAGACATTTTCTCTGCCTGAGATACAACAACTAGCATCCTCTGTAGCAGGGGTCTCCAATCTTGGTGGACTTCAACTCTCGGAATTCTGGGGAGTTGAAGTCCTCCAGGGTTAAAGTTTTCAAGGTTGGAGACCCCTGCTCTGTAGATAACTCTGAGCACCCATACATATGGAGTCTACACAAGGAAAAGTCGCATGTTTTAAGTCATGTACAAAATCAGATCACCTGAACCTTGTCCCCTTTTGCAAAATGGGAAGTTGGAGCTTTTTTTTAAACAAAGAAGTAGTTATTTGACCAAAGCAGAAAAGCATGAGATTTAACACCCTCAGAATTTATTGGAATTATTATTAATTTACTACTGCAATTAATGTTTGATTTAGATAGATAGATAGATAGATAGATAGATAGATAGATAGATAGATAGATAGACAGACAGACAGACAGACAGACAGACAGACAGACAATCTAGATCTAGATCTATACGTGGTAAAGGTCCTCCTCGTACATATGTACTAGTCATTCCCGACTCTAGAGGGTGGTGCTCATCTCTATTTCAAAGCCGAAGACCAGAGCTGTCCAAAGACGTCTCCATGGTCATGTGGCCGGCATGACTAAATGCCAAAGATGCACGGAATGCTGTTACCTTCCCACCAAAGGTGATCCCTATTTTTCTACTTGCATTTTTACGTGCTTTCGAACTGCTAGGTTGGTAGAAGGTGGGACAAGTAACGGGACCTCACTCCACTACGTGGCACTAGCCCAAGTTCAAATCCCAGTAAGTGTACGGCTAGCTGATGAGAGCTACAGTAAATAGCTTGAAATAGATCTATACTAGTCTCCCTTCATTTATTTATCAGTGTATGTGTGTGTGTGTGTACATACACATACATACACACACATACATACATACACACACACACTCACACATACAGTACATATACATACAGAGATGTGTGTATATATTATAAATTATAAAAGAGTTGCATAGAAATTATATAACATCAAAAAGAAAAATTAAGAACAACCTCAGAACCCAGTGACAATCAAATTCCTAGCCACTGATACTTCATGTCTTTATTATAATAAAGGTGTATTATATCTAGATTTACTATACCATATCACACCCCACTCAAAGACTTTCGGAAGAGTCAGATCTTGGTGACTTTCCATATTGCAACAAGTTGGTGGGTACCAGACCTTGAGTAACTTCCAGGAAAATGAGAACATTGAGTAAATCCTGGATTTCTTTTAATCTTGAGTATCTGTATTTTGTTCTTTAAAAATAAAGGTTTTACATTTGATTTGTTTTTTAATAAAGATTTATTTTGTTTATGTCTTGTAAGATTGGTCTATTTTCCAAAAGAGGGAAGGGAATCCTCTAGGAGCAGAAAGTTATGCTATAGAATTTGTCACTTTTTCTTCACATTTTTCTTTGCCAGAAAGGCAATATAGGCTATGGGAGTTCTGTTGTTATTTAGAAGCTTTTCCAGAATTTGTAGTTGGGAGAAATAGTGGCACTGTTTATGTACATCTCTCTAAGGATATCATAATGCTGAGAGGAATCTAAAATCTTAATTATTAAATAATCATAACAAAAAGAGATGAGGGCTTCAGCTTCCTTAAAAACTAAAGTTCAAACATCTTATTAGTGGAGGAGAGGATTTATCCTGATATATTTCTCCTTCAAGACTTTTTTTTTTTTTGCATGCAAACAACTTGGTGTCCTCTATTTATAATTAAAACTCCATTCCAAACAGAAAGGGCATGCAGACCCTTTCTCATTATATTATTTAGCTTTGGCCTTAACTAGCTAAGGACACTGCCATTTTTAAACTCTGTATTTTTACCAGAGAACCTTAGGGCTACTGGTTAAAAGATATTAGTGGGTATTTGATTACTATTCTAGAAAAAAAACAAATAAAAATGGGGACATATTGGATGTTACAAAGGGAAGATGCTATTCCCATCACTTTTCCAAGAAATATCATCAATAAGACAGTAACTGTACAATAAAAATCTTGTATAGAAGTAACCAAAGCAGCAAAGAGAAAACACAATGGTGCTTCTAAGAGGAATATGACACATTCAAATTCTTTGGCATGCAAAGCTCATTTTAACTGATCCCAAAATGACATCCATAAAGCTGTCAGGCTTCCACCAAAGGACAGTCATTCGCTTCATATTTCAAGCACCAAATTAATTGTTTCTGACATTTAACTTATAACCTAAGGAATTTTCTAGTTAAAACTTGACTATGATAACAGTAGATTAGAACTGGGTGCCCTTTGACAGAATAGATTTTTCAACTTCTTTTCACTGACAGTTCTTGACAAGGACTTTGTATATGTGTGTCTGTATCTCAAGCATGCTTATAGATTACATACCTCTCAGCAAAGTACAACCACACCATCAGCCTCCTCATCCATGCCCTTTGACTTTGAAGAGTTTCATCCTATATTTGGAAGGGGAATAAACTGGATCAAGCATGAAGCGCCACCTACTGGAATAACCCAGAAAACGAACTCTGGAAAACAGCTGAACAAGAAATAAATGAAAGAGAACAATCACTAATATTTTACAATGAATTTACTAAGATGAATTCATACAGATTTAGAAAATTGAGAAAGATGGAAGTTGTGTGCACCAGATTAGGGACAAAGCCTCAAGTGTTCTGCTTTGGATTATTTACAGACACCAATTTTGTTTCAAATTCCCTTATTTCCATGAAGCCCCTTACAATTTGAGGGCATTTATATGGACACGGTGGCTCAGTGGCTAAGACGCTGAAAGGTCGGCAATTTGGGCATTCGAATTCCTAGTGCTGCATAACAGGGTGAGCCTGTTTAGGAACCACCTTTGGTAGGAAGGTAACAGCATTCTGTGTGCCTTCAGCATTTAGTCATGCCGGCCATATGACTACGGAGACATCTTCGGACAGCACTGGCTCTTTGGCTTTGAAATGGAGATGAGCACCGCTCCCTAGAGTCAGGAACGACTATCACATATGTGGGAGGAGAACCTTTACCTTTATATGGAAATGTCTCCTTCAAACCCCAACTCAGTCCTAACATTGATGGACTCTCCCACTGTAATGTGAAGCAATGTTGGTCAAAGCCCTGCTGAATCCTGAAAACTAATCATAGTGGTTGTTGAGTCTCAACTTCTTTAAAGTAAGGCAAGTTTTCAGGAACCCCAATCCTCCTGGGAAATATTTCTTCCAGTTAGTGCTATAAAATCTGGTGGAAACTATTTCAAAATAAACAGGAAAGGACTATCATCCCCAGGAAGGGGCAGTGCTTGTGGTGGGATGGCACACAACACTGTTATCACTAGGTTGATGAAAGCCTTTGATCCTGGAAATAATTTGTGCAGCCGTGGCAGCTCAAAGCTTCTGAGCATTTTATTTATTTATTATTGATTTTGGTTTGTCAAGCATGTATGAGAAAACAAGTATGAATATAACATATAGACATATACGCAGGTATACGTATATACGTACGTAAGAAATGAATACGAATAAAAGGGAACAGTAGGACAGGGACGTTAAGCACGCTGGTCCTCTTATGCATGTTGGAATGCCCCAAAGATTATGGATACACAACAAGATAGCCGGACAGTTAAGGAAGGAAACTCCCTTATTCTCCTTGGCACATAGCAAAGTCAGACGGCCCTTTACGTCTGCACCCGGCTCAAACAAAATCAAGACCGAATCGGGCAACTCGACGAAGACGCTCAGTTTCCAAAGGCCCCGCCCCCCGCACGAGCCAAAGCCGACGTGGGGGGGGAAACCGCCTCCGATTGGCAAATCTCACTCATCCCGCCCCTTCTTCCAAGGCAGCCCCGCCTACCAACGGCGAGAGATAAGGAGGGGGAGGGGAGAGATATTCCGGGGGGGGCGGGACTTTAGGTGTGTCGTCGCCCTCCAATCACCGCGGTATTTGCGGAGAGTTTTAAAACGAGTTTTTCTCAGCGTCTTTCCTCGCCGCCGAAAATGGCGGCCGCGGTAGGCCCTGGCTTGGGCGTGAAGGAACTGAGCTTGCTGGAGAAGTCGCTGGGCTTGAAGAAGGGCAACAAGTACAGCAGTCACGGCGAGCGGAAGGTGAAGGCCTTTGGGGCAGAAAGGCGGGAGGCGGGGACCGGACCCGGCAAAGGGTAGAGTGTGACTCGCCCCTGGATCACGTTGCTGACATTTAAAGGCTGTTAGCCGCGGTCTTAGGCGCTCCGAACCGCGATTTCTTTGATGGTGAACGGAAACCGGGTATCGGTAACCTTCCTCGCCAGCACCCGCAGTGACGCGCCGCGTTCGTTCATCGATCTTCAAGCTTTTTGCACAACGTGTAAATGCAAAGCGTGATTGCTTGCATTTTCGGTATGTGCTCAACGGGTCCATATGGGAACGTTTTAAGTGGCACCAGAGGGCTTTTGTCCAAGAATCGGGCTTTGCTGTGATTAAAAAAAAGCTTCTCTTTTTCTTCGCTTTAAAAGAAAAAGAGATGCTTTTTTAAAATCATGGCAAAACCCCGATTCTTGGACAGCAGCCCTCTGGTGCGACTTAACATGCAGATTTAGCCATCAAACCCTCTGAAATGCTAGCAATTGTTAAGTTACCGTAAAACATAAATGTTCTTTTGCTTTTAAAGCAAAGCATCAATACTCTTTTGCTTTGCTTTAAAAGAAAAGGAGCGTTTATGGTTTGCTTCAAAAGAAAAGCCATTTATGCTTTGCTTTAAAAGAAAAAGTATGCTTTGCTTTAAAAGAAAAAGTATGCTTTGCTTTAAAGGAAAAAGAGTATTTATGTTTTGCGGTAGCTTAACAGTTGCTAGCATTTCAGAGGGTTTGATGGCTAAATCTGCATCCCAACTGCAACATGCAGATTGCACATTCACCGGACGTGATATTAACGTTGCAGCAAGGGAAGCTAAGCAATGGATTTCAAAAAGGTGCTGCACCAAGTGTGTTCAAGAACCTGCTTTAAAAGCAGCCTTCATAAGGCTCTGCAGTCTTTTGTGAGCTCTCCCTGACAGTCTCTCTCCATGACAATCACAGCAGAAGTACTGCCCTTTCAGATGCTTTATGTGACCCTAATATTTTCTTAGCATCTAAGAAAAAGTATGTGTTCTTCGCTTAGTATGCTGGCTTATGTTTTTTCTAGTGGAACATTTCAGACTTCCAGATAGTGTGAGATGGTATAAATGGGGCAACCTGCTAAAGAAATGAACACAAAAAGCCACAGGTTACGGGAGGTCCTTGGCTTACAACCATGATTGAGCCCAGAATGTTATGTTGCCAACTGAGACATTTGTTGAGTTTTGCCCCATTTTGTGACTTTTCTTGCTACATTTGTTAAGTGAATCACTGCAGTTGTTAAATTAGTAACACGGTAGTCAAGTGAAATTGGCTTCCCCATTGAAACAATAATAATAGAAATAATAATAGAAATAATAATAGAATTCTTTATTGGCCAAGTGTGATTGGACACACAAGGAATTTGTCTTGGTGCATATGCTCTCAGTGTACATAAAAAGACAAGATACATTCATCAAGAATCATAAGGTACCACACTTAATGATAGTCATAGGGTACAAATAAACAATCAGGAAACTATCAATATAAAACATAAGGATACAGGCAACAAAGTTACAGTCTTGTAGTCATCAGTGGGAGGAGATGGGTGACAAGACTAATGGTAATAGTAAAGCAGTCTTAGTGAATAATTTGACAGTGGTGAGGGAATTATTTGTTTAGCAGAGTAATGCCGTTTGGGGGGAAACTGTTCTTGTGTCTAGTTGTTTTGGTGTGCAGTGCTCTATAGCATCGTTTGAGGGTAGTTGTTGAAACAATTTACATCCAGGATGTGAGTGGTCTGTAAATATTTTCACAGCCCTCTTTTTGACTTGTGCAGGTCCTCAATGGAAGGCAGGTTGGTAGCAATTGTTTTTCCTGCAGTTCTGATTATCCTTTGAAATCTGTGTCTGTCTTGTTGGGTTGCAGAACCAAACCAGACAGTTATAAAGGTGTAGGTGACAGACTCAATCATTCCTCTGTAGAACTGTATCAGCAGCATTGACTTTGTCAGAAGATTGCAAAAGATGATCACAGGACACTGCAACCATCGTAAATATGAACCAGTTCTGAAACATCCGAATGTAAATGGGAATGCTGCAATGGTCATAAGAGTGAAAAATAGTCATAAGTCACTTTCTTTAGTGCCGTTGTAACTTTGAACTGTACTTAATGAACTGTTGTAAGTCAAGGACCACCTGTACTTTAAAAAGTAAACCACTCAGTTCAGCAGTAGAGAAGAAAAAGAAGAGTGTTCCTGTGCCATCTGTCTTTAACTGACTGTTCATTTATACCAGGGGTAGTCAACCTTTTTATACCTACCGCCCACTTTCGTATCTCTGTTAGTAGTAAAATTGTCTAACCGCCCACCGGTTCCACAATAATGGTGATTTATAAAGTAGGGAAGTAACTTTACTTTATAAAATGTATAAAGCAGAGTTACAGCAAACCTCTACCGCCCACCATGAAAACTGGAACGCCCACTAGTGGGCGGTAGGGACCAGGTTGACTACCACTGATTTATACCTTTATGAAATTTCTGGAAAGCAGGGCTTGTACTTAAATACAGAACTTAAATAGAAAACCTCAACTTGTGACAATCAATAAGATATACTAGATAAAAGTGCTGGACTATGAGCAGAAAAGATTCAGGTTCTAGTCCTTTCATAGGCATAAAAGCCAGCTCTGGAACCTGGGATAGTCATTTCCTCCTAGCTCCTATCAATGCTAAGCTTTGTAACAAAAAACAAAACTCTTTGGAATGCATTTGCTGTAAGAATTAGGTGAGGACTGTAGAATAAGCAGACCCTGCAACTAAATGGGACAAATGCTAAGAACAACTCTAAAAGCATAACTTGTTATTGCTAAATGGATGCCTATACAATAAATTGAATCTATTCTTGTTGAAACCTATCAAAGAATTGTAATTTACTTGGTAGGAATCAGAATTGGAAGTTAAAATTCCTTGGTGTGGGGCAACTTGGAGTTAATATATTGAGAAGCAAGGCTGCCATCCTAGCTTTGTCAGCAATTTGAATTCTGTCATTTGTTGTTGTTGTTTTTTAAATAGTATTAGATCTTGCAAAAATAAAAATTTTAATAAAAAAATATTTATGCTAAACTGTGTTTCCGGTAGAACTTTAAATCTTTTTTCATTAAATCATTTTGAATTCTTTCTAGACTCCTGTGCTTCAGGAAAATAATGGCCCTAGTCTGACAGGCCTCACCAGTATAGCTATCTATTTAGTCAAGCAAGCAAAGAAGGAACAGCTGCTTGGAATCACAGCTGAAGAAAAAGCAGTAGTACAACAGTGGTTAGAATACAGAGTGGCGCAAATAGATAAACAGTCCACTAAAGAAGAAATCAGAACAAATCTGAAGGTAAGGATAATTAACACCGTTTATTTTGGAATATTATTGCACTAGTTTCAGAGGCTGCGATGGCTCAGGGGTTAAAGACGCTGAGCTTTCAACTGGAAAGTGACAGCCTGGATTTGAGACCCGAATTCCTGTTACTTGCTCCCATTACTTGTCCCAGCTCCTGCTCACCTAGCAGTTCACAAGCATGCAAATGTGAGTAGATAAATAGGTACTACTTCAGTGGGCAGGTAACACCATGCACTTCAGTGCATAGTCATGCTGGCCACATGACCACGGACAATGCTGGTTCCCTTGACTAAGAAAAAGAGATGAGCACCATCCCCTAGAACCGTGATGGTGAACCTATGGCAGGTGTGCCAGAGGTGGCACATAGAGCTCTCTCTGTAGGCACATGCGCCACCGCCAGCTGCTCTTCTGGGTTCTGTTGTGTGCATGCACGCTGGACAGCTGGTCACTTCGGGGTTCTGGCGCTCTGGCATGCGCTCCAGTTTCAGCACTCGGTGCCGAAAAGGTTAACCATCACTGCCATTGAATCAGACCCTATTGGACAGGATAAACTTTTACCTTTATTATTGAACTATTATTAGCCCACATTATTGATTCAGCAATATGATTTCGGCTTTTTTCCCTGATGATTTGCATAAAGTTTGTTTTTCATCACCATTAGGATTTATAAGAAGTAAACAGATTTCTGGCCTGATTAAACAAATCAAGTATTCTGTTCTTAATGGGTTGTGTTGCTTAGAAAAGTATATATTTATTTTCAATTTTAGGGGTGGGGGACGGGACTTTTTTTTTACTTTTAAGATTTGTTCGACCTTTAACCTGTGTAGTGGTGTGGGGAAGTTATTGGGGCCTTAAGGGTGGCCCATCTAATACCATTGCTTTGCTAGCTGCCGGTTTGCTTCCTAGTACCATTCAAGGTGTTGGTAATCACCTTTAAAGCCCTTTATGGCATGGGTCCGGATTATTTACAATACCACTGGGATTGCTCACCCCTGCCGACAGAGGGGACATACTGTGGGCCCCATCAGCCAGGGTATTCCGGGTGGTGGATGACCCTGCCATTGCGCCTGCCCTCTGGAACATCTTGCCTCCCTGCAGTGAGGTCCAGTCCAACCCCCCTGACTTTTTGCCAGAGCCTAAAGACCTGGTTCTGCCAGCTGGTTTGGGGGCTTCATATTGGAAGTGGTTGATAGATTAATATCAGATCCTAACACACACACTCCACTCATCCTATTCCCTCCCTCCCCATCTTTTAGCTATTGTCTTTTATATTTTTATATTAATATCAGATCCTAACACACACACACACACACACTCCACTCATCCTATTCCCTCCCTCCCCATCTTTTAGCTATTGTCTTTTATATTTTTATATTGAAGTATTTTATTTACATAGTTTCATCTTTTTTATATTGTAAGCAACCCAGAGTTACCCTAAGGTAAGATGGGGAATGAATAAATAAAAATATTGTCACGAATGAAGGCAAATCTGCATGTCCCAGGATAATGTGGCAGGATCCAATCTGGGTCACTGGGGCCAGAGATTTAGTCCTCTGAGCTTTCAGACTCATGCTAGAGTCCATCTCCAGGGAATTTCTCTCCATCAATGTCTGTTCTTTGGACTATTCTATGCATGGTATTCCTATGGTGCCTGTGGTGTGTTGTTTCCTTCGGCTTTGCAGCACAGAAATTGGCATTTTGTTTCCCCCTAATAGCTTCCTGCACAGCATTGAAGACTTCTTACTGCATAGCCTGTGCAGTAAGCTACCAATATTAGGGGAAACAAAATGCCCATTTTTGCCTCTCAACTACTCACTTGCCAAGACACTTTCTCATGTGTAAACTTTGATACTGTCCCATCTTGAATAAATAGGCTTGGAAGACACACTGAACCCCTCTGGTGGGTTACCTCAAGCATTTTGATTTGACAGGAAGAAATCTATAAATTGATACTGTTTGGTTTCTTCTGCTTCTTCTAGGACCTCAATTTATACCTTGAAGATAAAGTTTACATTACAGGAAACAATTTTACTTTAGCTGACATTTTATTATACTATGGACTGCACCAGATCATAGTGAGTACAAACCTATTACAACAGAAAAATATATATCTTTAAAATCTCTTTCCCACATGTATGGTACTTTAACTTGAAAATCCTTAATGCAGGTGGTCCTAGCTTAACTAGGATAATTGGGAGCGGCAACTTCGCCACTAAATGACACAGTTGTAAAGTACAATGTCATGTGACCAGATGGACACACAAGACCAGTTTCTATGCATGTAGCATCCCTCAGTCATGGGATCACCATTTGCAACCTACTGGCTTACCAATTGGCTGCTTGTCAGAAGTCAGCAGCAAAAGTCGCAAATGGTAATCATGTGGTCTCAGGACACCGCAACTGTTATAAGTGTGAACTGATTGCAAATCATAAATTGCAATCTTGTGATGCAGTGGCTGCAACTCTGAAGAACAGTTTTAAGTCCCCCTCGTTCATCACTGTCCTAACTTCAAACAGTCGCTGAATGGAAATTCAATGAGGACTACCTATAAAATTGTCATACCTAGTACAGCATAGGGAAATTGTCACATTCCTGACTATTTTTTCATAATAGGAATGAATTTTTAGGTGTCAAACATTTAGCTTAGGACAGGGGAAAAAGGCTAAAAACAAGGAATTGGAAGCAGATAAATAAATGGTAAATGTTTTATTAAGCTTTGAAAATGCTACTGCTTTTATAGTCTACAGTGATAACATAATATGAACAAACATGGCATAGATCACTGAGTTTGGATCTATTGCAGGAATTTAAGGTAGGAGAAAAATCTTGAGTTTCTTTAGAAAAAAAAAAAGCAAGAACAAGCAAAACAGTGAGTCCTGATTTTATGAATATTGTATGGGAAGAGAATTGGATCATGTGATAAAATGGCATGTCATTTTCTTATTTAGGAAGAAATATTTTTGTACTTGAAAAGAAATTTATTATATGAAAATGTTTACAAATAGCTTTTTCTTCCATTCTTTAGGCTGACCTTACAGTGCAGGAAAAGGAGAAATACCTTAACGTATCTCGTTGGTTCAATCATATTCAGCACTATCCGGGTATCCGGCAGCATCTGTCTAGCATAGTTTTCATGAAAAACAGGATCTACAATACACATTAAGCCCTAAGTTAGGAATTCCAGAGAAATGAAAATAATTTTTGAAACCTTTACTGTGCAAGCATGGAGTTTTGTCATTTCCATATGTGAAGCTGAACAGTTGGTGCCTAAAGTAATAAAGTTGCATCTAGTAGCTATTTAGAAATATAGATACAATTAAAACAATAGTTTGGTCTATTTCAGCCAAACAAAATGTCAATCAAACTTCTTCAATTAGAACATTATATCATACAGATCCATAGCTTAACTTATATGGTATGAAAGTCAAAGACCTTAACTGCCACGATGTCACCTATGCTCATTGCCTCAATTGTATCATGCATAGTATGCTGTTGTATTTTTCTTTTATGGTTAATCACATTGGTTTTGT
The DNA here is from genome assembly GCF_964273705.1 of Natrix helvetica. Classification (NCBI taxonomy): domain Eukaryota; kingdom Metazoa; phylum Chordata; class Lepidosauria; order Squamata; family Natricidae; genus Natrix; species Natrix helvetica. The sequence continues at coordinate 98,088,816 of NC_138550.1, read as the reverse complement.
AAATATTATTAAGAAAAATTTATTGTGCCAAGTATTTTGAAAGAGATCAGTGAAATATATGGGAGCAAATCCTATTTAGTATACAAATTACGTTAAATCTCATACTTGGATTATGTTTACTTCCACTGTAGAAAATTTAAATTGTTACAAAATTGCAAAACCCAGAAGAGTATTTATTGAAAATAGGATAAAAAACATTGTTTTATTTAAAATAAAATTCTCAGCCTCTTAAATGACCAAATGTGCTGTCTTTTTAAAACTTCTTAGAGTTCTTCTATTCTTTTTTTTTTTAATTGTCCCTTTTTTTTTCTTTTACTTTATGTCTGGTATCATTTGCAAATATGTAAATGAGACACATCGGCAATTTAGAAACATTCTTGGATGATATACTTTTTTAAAAAAAATAACAGAGTTGGAAAGGACCTTGGAGGTCTTCTAGTCCAACCCCCTGCTTAGGCAGGAAACCCTACACCACTTCAGACAAATGATTATCCAACATCTTAAAAACTTCCAGTGTTAGGGCATTCACAACTTCTGGAGGCAAGCTGTTCCACTGATTAATTGTTCTAACTGTCAGGAAATTTTTCCTTAGTTCTAGGTTACTTCTCTCCTTGATTAGTTTCCAGCCATTGCTTCTTGTCCTGTCCTCAGGTGCTTTAGAGAATTAAATTAAAAATAATAAATCACTCAATACTGAAAGATCACCTACGTTATGATTGTGCGAAACGCAAGCCTCTTGGTTTTTCCCTCCTGCAGTTATAAAACTTTGATTTTCCCTATTTCTGCATACATTGTGATGAATTTATAATGTCATAACCCCATGGATTAAGCATAATACAGAAGGATATCAAATTTGAATTTACAGTAGCAATTACAGGTAGTCCTCGACTTACAACAATTCACTATCGGTCGCTCAAAGTTACAACGGCACTGAAAAAAGTGACTTACGACCAATTTTCACAGTTACGACCTTTGTAGCATCTCCATAGCACGTGATCAAAATTCAGATGCTTGGCAACGTTCATATTTATGATGGTTGCTGTGTTCTGTGGTCATGTGAGCACCCCTTGTGACCTTCAGACAAGCAAAGTCAATGGGGAAATCAGATTCACTTCCCAGCCAGGTTACTAACTTACTAACTGCAGTGATTCACTTAACCACTGAGGCAAAAAAAGGTCATAAAATGGGGCAAAGCTCATTTAACAAATGTCTCACTGAGCAACAGAAATTTTGGACTCAATTATGGCCGTAAGTCGAGGACTACCTGTACTCTTTATATTCCTGCACCTATACACCTTCCTGCAACAGTAATAATTGGCAAAAATTTCAGCTGCTCCTTGGATCATAAACTTCACTGCCAAGCGAAGAGGGAAGATGGTATTTTAATAAGCATTACATCTTAAGGATATCCTTTTTTCCCCTTCTGATGTTGGCTTGGCTCCCTTTAAGAAGATTTGGAACCATTAAACTTTTCCTTTTATTGGAAGAACTAAATCACTCTCGGCTTTCTTCAGCCTCGTGATCTAATGTGACAGCTCCTGGGCTACATCTATTCTACTTCAAAGAGGCAGGTAGCCTAAGGCCAGAGCTGGATTGCAGATTCCCCAGATTTGGCTTGCTGTTCCTGCTGGGTGTCATTTGTCTTCTTAGTCTTGCAGTGGGTAATTTCTGTCCTCCCTAACATCATCTGTCTGAGCAGTTCCTGCCTGGCAGGCCTGTCTGTCCAGGTTGAGCATCAAATACCATAACCATATGATTAATCTGATAAGGCAACTACTCTGAAACCATTCGGCCCCGGGCTTGGTTTAACTAGGATCAGCATCACAGCCTGCAAACTTCTAACAATCGTGACCATGGTCTTAGTTTTCCACAGATGCTGCCCACGGACGTATTACGCTTTTGCAAAGTATCTCCTTTGCCCCATAACTCCCCTCTTAAAAGAATGTCAATCTGATTGCTTCTGTTGCCTGAAAAGTCTGCCTCAACAGGTTTGGGTTTCCCTGCCCGCCGTCAGCATTCAAGTCGTGCACCGCCATTTGAATGAAACAATCCTTTAGTGGAGTATCATTGCTAGACAGCCCGTGGGAAAAACGGCAGAACTCTTCATGTTATTCTTAAACTTCTATAGTACAAAATGCCCCTAACACTAATTGCAGATGGCAAGATAATCCCCAAAACAGAACATCGCTTTGATTGCAAGGCAAAAGTGACACAATTTGTTTAGTAAATCTTCCCCAAGACATTACGTGATGACTACATATGTTGATTTTCAGACTCAGAGCTCACCATTCCCAAGTCTTATGACGTGATTATTTTATCTTACAAAAAAAACCCAAAATAGACTAGCCCATATTTATTTAAGAGGATATATATTTATTCTTACAAATGTTCAAGAAAGCAAAGGAGTATAATATTAATACAAATGTAAGTTTATAGAACATAGAAGAACAGATAACAAAGATAATATTTGAAAAAGCCAATTTAAACAGTAAAATAAGAGTAGATAGTTAATAGTTCTCAGATTAAACTATCAGGATACTATGAAATATTTCATAATTAATGAATAATTAATAGGTCATGTCTATTGAACATATAAAATATTTGGCAAACTCAGAATTAACAAAAGGAAGCTACAAATGATGAACAATATATTAATAAAGGAATTAACATATAAACCAAATGTCAAATGTAAATATCTAAAGTTCAAATTTCAGCTATGCCATAATTCTGTGTGTAAACTGTAATCTAAAAAAAATACTTCTTTGCATGTCTTGATGCTAAAGAAACAGTCCTCTCAGAAGTAAAGAAAAATGAATACCTTACTAGCTATGTTGTTAAGTTAAGGACACCTCAAAAGATAGATTAGTCTGAAAGATATTATTCTATAAATACTTCATTTTCTCCACTGTTCAATCTAAGATGCTCTACTCTATTTTTAAATTTTATTTCTTTGTCCAAGACTAGGCTTTTTTCCCTTTGAAAATCAATTCTCCAAATATCTGGAGGAGCATCTGATAGAACCTCAATTATACTGTCTTCCACTTTTAAAGGGGTTTAATTTTTTTTCCGTTCCAAAATTGCTTCTTTAATTTGTGAGAAATATGAATTTTACAAATACATATTGCAGAAGCTATCTTTCTCATGCTTTCCATCAACTCCCAAAATTTCCAAAGATCCACCCACTGATTAAGGTAGACTTTAAGTAAAATGAAAGAATTGAAAAAAAAATATCGATCTCTTTATAAGCCTTCCTTACCTAATTCTTCTGACATGCCTCCAAATTTCAGATTGCTTTTATGCAGTTCAGTTTCTAACAGTTATGGCTTAGCTTCTAATTTGTTCAGTTCCATCCAGTGAGATTTTTGAATTAGACATGATTCTGAAGATTCAGATTTTACGACTTTAATCTCTGTATTCTAAGATTCAACTTGGGGTGAATCTGCTTCTATCATATCGGCCATCTATTCTTGCATAGAGTGTATTGAAAATTGCTTACATTTCATGGTGTGATTGTTGAAATAACAGTAGTAATTGGATTGTTTTATTTATTATTTTCCATAAAAAGAACTACAGGGTTATATGTGAGAATATTTTAATTGAATTGGATAAATCATCATCACCACCACTCAATGATACTTGTGATATATTTTTAAATGTTCAGTTGACTTGAGTTTTATGTTTAATGAATAAATGTTAATAATGATGATGATGATAATAATATATTCAACCTGTATGTCATTCAATTCTAACAATTTTTTAAAAATAACTTTTTTTATTTCTCAGATACCAAAATATGTTTATTAATTTTTGCCTGACAATTAGGCAATCTCGTGCTTTTTCATAACTATTAGTTTCCATTCATTCTATTACAAAAGTCTTCAATTAAAATTATTAAACGATGACACATTTCTATAAGCATACATTAAAACGAAACCCAGTGTGAAACATTTTTAAAACAAAAAGAGGAATCTATTTCCTAGATTATTTCCATATATTAAAAAATTGAAACGTTAGCCTTTTTAAAGATAATTAATTTTATGACATTTATGGAACACATATTTTTGTACTTGCAGCTTTTGCGTGGTTGTATATCTGCATCTAACTGCTCAAAATTAGAAATGCTATTTCCAGAAACATGAATACTTATTGTAACTGGTGATTGAAATGTTCACAAAACAAATTATGAAATATTAAATTAAAAATTGTCAGTGATCCAAGCAACTTGTGACTTGTTGGCAGATCATGAGGGACAATTTTACTTGCCACAATTCATCATCTACCCATTTTTTTGCTCCTGCAACTGTATTTTTATCTTGCTTGTTTATTTATTGATTTACAGTATATGTGGCAATTCTTTGATAAAATCAAGATAGCATATTTTTGCCCCCCAAAATCCTGTGAGGTAAGTAAATATCACCTAGTTTGAGTAATAAACCATCTGCAAGAAAACAACCAAAGTGCACCAAGAAAAAGAAAGTTGTTTACCCATCAAATATACAAATATCAAAAATAACAGAGATAATGATCTGGTATGGCAAATCAAGCTCAATTATCATTAGCAGTGACAAAATCACTACCAGTCAATTGCAAAAGGCAGCTTTACTTGGAACAGTTTATCTCATGCCCTTGGGAAGGATTTGATAGGTGGAAAAAATGTCAAAGGCAGTCTAAACAACCAAACATAAACAAACAGATGTTCAATTATTCTTCTTGTTTTGCATGATGTTACTCAGATCATACCTAGAATATTGCATCCAAGTTTTGATACAGCATTTTAGGAAATCTCCAGATGTCTGTGGAGATTCTCAATCATCCAGGTTATCCCAAAGGAGCTTTTTCCAAAAGGTAACTAGACTATGTTGTGGATTTGTTTTCTTTGAAAAACTTTCACTTCTCATCCAAGAAGCTTCTTCAGTTTTTTGAGGACAGTTTGTTAACTGTCAAGATAATAAGGGTCATGAAGGGAAAATTGTATGAAGAATGGTTGGAGATGTTGGGTTTATTTAGCCAGGAGAAGATTACAGGGAGACATAGTAACTATCTTAAAGTACCTGAAGTGCTATCAGGAGGACAGAATTAGTGACTGTTGTTCCTGAAGACCGGTCAAGGAAACAAAAGATTTAAATTACAAAGATGATGATTTTGGTTGACATCAGGAAAAACTTACTGTTTTTAGAAAAATTTTCAAAGAAAAGTTAAGAGTTTTAAAATGGATGTTAGAAATAGATTTTTACCCTTTAAGGTTAAAACATCTGAGAAAGTATAATAAATTAGGTTCATATCAATGAATATATATTATTTTCCATAGCAAGAAATAATATTAGAGACAGTTAAATTGTGTTATTCAATATGTATGTATGTATGTATGTATGTATGTATGTATGTATGTATGTATGTATTTGTGTTACAACCCCTGGTATGCCTTTATTTATTTATCAGTACAAATACAACACACACACACACACACACACACATATATATAATATAATATAATATAATATAATTTTGTTTCCATTTGGAAACGTTTCTGGGTTTTGTGCTTTTGATGGAAAAAATGGAACTCTTAATTTGGTTTTGCTGATCAGACAGGTTTACTGTTATAGTGTTGGAAGAAATGTCCTTCTGGGTTCAATTTCAAGTCGGGAAAAAGACACTGGAAACATGGAGGCTGCTTGGAAAGATGGTTTAGTGATGAACAGGATCACATGGCTTGAGTTCCTGAGCAGAAAAGGTGATCACATACTTCCAGATGTTGGATGAAGAAGAAAAAGGGGCGAGATGCTGAAGATCCCTGGTTTTATGCCCTCTCTGGCCTTTGATCTTGATCTTGTATTCTGATTAGTTGTCAGACTCCCATGGGGCCATGCAGGCACAACTCTGCATCTAGGATGAAGGATGTGCTTTGAGATCAAGTTTGGTTGCTTTGCTGGCTGATTTAATTTTCCCAGGTGCCTTGTGGTGAGTTTCTGTAGAGGGGTAATCCTACCTTTGTTATGTAGAATAGACTAGCTCAGGCTTTAATGGCTCATTGACAAATTGACAGGGAGTTACTTTGTCTTTAAAAACATGTTTCTCCCTTTTCACATCTAGGGAAATATAATATTCTGCCTTTTTAATATTTCCTAGGATATTTCATTTTCTAGGAGAGAGGTGGATATTAACTTCCTACAATAGAAATGGCTAATATGCATCATTGTGTAAAAGTAAGAAGTTGAGATTGTAATTTTATTATATTCTACTGTGCTAAAATGAGTCGGAAGTCAAAGCCTTTTATTTCTTTTACAAACCCTGATTGCCCATACTTTCTCCTTTCCCCCTTTTCCTCCCCATAGTTTCCCATTATGACCATTTTCTTTGTATTTTATGTTCTGATAAACTAATAAAAAATTTACACCACTCCAGGTGCTTAAGCAAAGACCAAATGGCTCTCCTTTGGGGACATTACTATCATGTATTCCTTCAATAATTATGAGGTTGGTTTGTAAAAAACCAATAAAATTTTACAATATAAAAATAATAATTATGAGGTTGGAGTAAATGATCTCTAAGATCCTTTGCCCCTTACTATGATTCTATGAATATCTTCTGGGATCTCTCAACCAGCAAAGGAAGTTTCCTCATATACATCAGGGAGGATTTCACAAATACTCAAATTTGCTTGTAAATTAAAGAACATAACAGCCAAGCTTTATTCTTGTTTCCATTTCCTGCAAAGCTAAGCTTGACATTAGCAGCATTTCACAAAGAGCATGAAATAATATCTTGCTGGAATGAAGCTGATTTGCTTCGTTTAAAATGCTCCTGGTGCAATATTTGTTGCACAGTATGCAGGAATTGCGTTAGGAAGGGATATATTTTTAAATAAATAGAAAGAGTCCATCTATGTGTAGATCTAGATCGATTTTCTCCAACAGGGTGAAGACGTAGCTTGCTGGCCAATTCATGTTCACAATGCATGCCCCTTAGCTCCCGATCTATGACGTAGACCCTAAGTAGAATGAGCCATTCGGGAATCCTTCAATGAGACGTCAACTCTTGACGTCATAGAGGACGGTTTCTCCCACCGGTTGTTTTGGAAACGGCTTCGCAAAGTGAAAGCCTCCCTGCTCATGCGCAATACTCACATCTAGCCTCGTCCAGAGAGCCTTATGACAGTTGCGCATGCGCTTTCGTAAGGAGGAACTCCAAAGTCGTCTCGCTGCGGGTCCCCCTTGGGAGGCTTTGAGTGAAATGAGTAGCGGGACTGCCGGGACCTTAAGCGTCAATAAACCTGCGGAGTCTCCGGTTTCTGGAAGCGGTAATAAAAGGAGGGATTCACTGGGGTCCGCGTCCTCATGTCCTATTTTTAAAGGTAGGAAACGCTGGTCCTTCCTTTTGCTTTCCTTCGCTAAGTTTCAGTTCTCTTGCATGCTGATAGAGTAATTGCAAACATATTTCATAGTATCCCTAGAGTAACGAGGGAGTAGTTTGCTTTGGAAGTAGAGCGGGCACGTTAATGGTGGTTGGCGGTGAACCGCCTTCCTCGAGATCTATTGCACAATAACTGAGGCACATCAGAAGGAAGCAGAAGAAGCGAAGATCCTCAGACAGCAAAGGTATTTGGGCGAAATTCGCGCAGACTATTCTAACCCTTTATGTATAAAACATCCATGGATTCTGAAAGGAATCAGAAAGGATAAAATAATAAATTGCCTGTGTCCAAGCTAAGAGCCTGGAATGGCCCCCAGAATAAAGACCAATTCTGCATGATCTGTCAAGCAACTGGAATTTGTCAGTGTTATGCTAATTCAGTTGAACTTGGTTAGAGTTATAGAATAGAATAGAATAGAATAGAATAGAATAGAATAGAATTCAGTTCAGTTCTTTATTGGCCAAGTGTGATTGGACACACAAGGAATTTGTCTTTGGTGCATATGCCCTCAGTGTACATAAAAGAAAAGATGCAATCATCACGAATCATAAGGTACAACACTTAATGATAGTCATAGGGTACAAGTAAGCAATCAAATCATACTAGGAAACAATATAAATCATAAGGATACAAGCAACAAAGTTACAGTTCATGAAGTCATAAGTGGGAGGAGATGGGTGATAGGAACGATGTGAAGATTAATAGTAATAATAATGCAGACTTAGTAAATAGTTGAGGGAATTATTTGTTTAGCAGAGTGATGGTGTTTGGGGGAAAACTGTTCTTTTATGCAGTGCTCTGTAGCATTGTTTTGAGGGTAGGAGTTGAAACAATTTATGTTCAGAATGGGAGGGGTCTGTAAATATTTTCACAGCCCTCTTTTTGACTTGTGCAGTATACAGGACCTCAATGGAAGGCAGGTTGGTACTAATTGTTTTTTCAGCAGTTCTAATTATCCATTGAAGCCTGTGTCTGTCTTGTTGGGTTGCAGAACTAAACCAGATAGTTATAGAGGTGCAGAAGACAGACTCGATAATTCCTCTCTAGAATTGTATCAGCAGCTCCTTCCATCCTTATGGAAGAATGGCTTAAGAAGGCTTTTACTGTCTGAAGGCATACTTACTTCTCTCTTGCCATTTTTGTCTGTTCTTGCTAGAACTTTTATTTTTGATGGTATTTTGCAATTCACACCATTTTGTTTGATTGATTATTCTCTGGATGTTATATTGAAAATTGCTGATTGTAACCTGCCAACCTCAGTTAAAGTGGTGATGATTACATTGTTGGGAAACTTAAAAAAACAAGTTAGGGGTAGGCCGTCATGGAGAAAATCATTGTGGTAGCCAGGAGTCAAAAATGATTTGATGGCATATAATCGGTCAGTCAATGAAATATGCCCAGAGTCAACAACTCATGTGCATTCCAAAGCATCTTTTTGCCTTTAAATCCAGGGATTGCATGGCCCTGAGACATATTATTATCTAAAATGGGATCCTTTCAGAAAATCATTGAGATCTGTCTAAATTCAGTATTTCTGTGGATAGTTCTATTTCTCCTTAATCTTTCCCCACTTGAGCTCATGTACACACAAAACAAAAGAAAATATGTTTCCACTGGGCAGCAAAGATGGCATCTTGATGAGCTAATTGAGTTGAGTAACTCTGAGGGTTTCACAGAATTGGGTGGGGTTTTTTTGGACACATCAAAACAATTGACAAGAGTAAAATTAGCATTCATTTCATTTTTAAAATGTTCTGCTTACCTGTTCTATCCTTTATCCCAAATAGTACAATAAAATGTATAGGTTTCATATATAAAAAGTGTCTGTTCTCAGTAAACTAGCAAAGAAAGTTCCTTGACAAAGTTACTCTGTAAAATGGTCTGTCTGTAGACATAATTCTGTGTATTTGCTTTAAGGTATAAAACAATTCTGTTGTATGTAAGTCTTTTTATAGTCAAAAGGTCAAGAAATGTTTGAGTCCTTGTTGATAGAAGGGAGTTTACATTGACATTTCCTAAACCTTATGAAATTAAAATGGCTTTTCTAATGGCAGTACAAACTTGGACACTGATTTGTCTATAAAGCAACATTAAAAAAAACCATAATAGCAATAGCACTTACTTATATACCGCTTAACAGTGCTTTACAGCTCTCTCTAAGTTGTTTACACAGTCAGCATATTGCCCCCAACAGTCTGGGTCCTCATGTTATTGACTTCGGAAATATGATTAGCTGAGGCAACCTTGAGCTGCTGAGAATTGAACTGCTGGTAGCCGGCAGTCAGCAGAATTAGCCTGCAGTACTGCATTCTAACCACTGTGTCATCATGGCTCATATACTGTTATTTTGAAGAATTTTCCTCCCTGTAACTTTGGGGAAACTGTAAGGAAGAAAAACTACTATAAAAGAGGAAAATGGACTACAGAGGAAGAAAAAAAATCTCAACCTACCCAGGTTTTTATATATTCTTAGTAATAATTCATCATTTTTCTTGTAGATGTTGGTGAAATATATTCCCGACTTCTGGACCACCGACCAGTTATTCAAGGAGAAATTCGTTATTTCATCAAAGAATTTGAAGTATGTTAGATATTGTTTTGAAATGAAATATGATGGATTTGTGGAAGAAGGTGGTTTTGAATTAAAAAGCAAGGCTGCACGAGCATATTATGTAAATTATAGAGAATGACATTTCATTTTTTTTTAAATGTGAAATATGCAAAAAAAATACTTTTTAAATATTAAATGCCCTTTGAAGGCATTTAAATATTTAATTCCCAAATTCAAAAGTGCTATTGAACATAATTGCCACAAGATGGCAGCAAAACTTTAATAAGAATAATATATATGAAATTCTGGTAGCTTTCTATCTGTTAGGGTAATTTTCTTTCAAGAGTGGATGAAATAAAAATAATCGTAAAAATGATTATTGTTTAAACATGTGATGTTTAAATGAAGAATAATGGGGATATATTAACATACAATGTGTGGAAATATTAATTATGCAGTTACTGCATAAGTATATTTAATCAGTAATAAGTTCCTCTGGGTGCTGCTGAGTTATTTCCAAGTAGTTATTAGTCAACAGGAGTCTAAGAATTAAAAATCTAGATATTTTAATCTGTTTCACAATGAAAGTGTGTACATGTCTGATTAGATATAAATATCACTGAGTCCAATGAATTTTACTTTCCAGTAAAGGAGTATAGAATTTCAGTTTGGTTCTTTTTTAAGTGGAACTGGATTTGATGTTAATAAAATGTCAGGTTTTTTGTAGAGTATTTAGAATTATCCCTTTCTTTTTTTCCAAACAGGAAAAAAGGGGTCTCCGAGAATTGCGGGTTCTTGAAAACTTAAACAACACAGTATTTGAGGCAAATGACAAGATTTTGCCAAAATGTGAAGAAATAATGCATGGAAATCTAAATGAAATATTAAAGAGATGTAAGGGGAAATTTATTTTCTTTTGTATTTAAAGAGACACTGTCAAAATGTATAGATTCTCAAAACATGGAGCTCACCCACCCTTTTGAAATTGGAAAAAAATACATTTCTGAAGAGAGAATTTGTTGACTTGCTGTGTAATGATTAACCTGGGTTTAGGGACTTGAGCCGGGGCAAGGCCTCCAAAGGGAACACAGACTAACTTTGTGCTGAATTGCAGCAGAGCTTTCCAGGTGGCACTTCACTTCCCCCCAAAAATAGACTTTTAGTTGTTAAGTGAATGCAGCAGTTGCTAAGTGAGTAACATAGTTGTAAAGTGAATTGGACTTCCCCATTGACTTTGCTAGTCAGAAAGTTGTAAGAAGTGATCACAGGGCCAAGCATTCAAATTTTGATTACATGACCATGAGGATGCTGCAATGATTGTAAATATGACAAACAGTCATAAGTCACTTTTTTCAGTGCTGCTGCAACTTTGAACAGCCACGAAATATTTTTCAATTTTCTGGTCTAACCTGCAGCTCTGGAATTCCTTGATGGCTCCTCTCCAAGGACTAATAAGTCCTTGCCAGCTTAGTTACTAAGTTCAAACCAGGTTAGCCAGCTGCTACTATCATATCCTTTTATTGCAGAGGCAAAATGCCTGTCAATAGCAGTTTCTGGAATGTAAATTGAGAGAGTACAATTTTGTCCTGTTTCTGGGTTTCCACTTGCCATCCATCTGGCTCTCTTAAACAGGATGTTTGATTAAGATAAGATTTTGCTCTAAGATAGCACATAGTTATTTAAAAGTGCTGCACTACCTTTACTCTATTTTTTTTTCAACTTAAGACAAAGGTGATAGATATGTTTCAGACAATATATTTTCATATTTTCCAAGTTTCCTTTCATAGAGTAAAAGTGTTTAATCAGGTTCAATTAATGTTAGAGCTTATTTTCAATGTAAAGTAGCTAACACTTTCTGCTTGGGCTGGCTTATTATAAGGTACTTTTATAAGGGTTTAGAAATTACATTTAAACTAGGCTTAGCAAATCATAGGGATGTTTGGTTTAAATTAGAAAGACCTAGGAGTATATAGTACATTTTAAGTTAAAGTAGCATGAATAAAGCCAGTGTAGTTCTCATGTTAAAAACTGATCTGTCCATTAAAAATATGAATGATGAGTTGCACAACTGTAAACTTTATTTCAGTACAGGTAGCCAACCAGATGTTCCAGACATTGCAGCAAACAGAACAGGAAGAAAGTCAGGTAAATGCTAATATTTTACATTTATAAACCAGCAACATTAAGCTTATTGGGAAGAGGGAGGCAACTGGCTGAGAGAGGCATAAGAGACTTTAAATGGATTATTTTAGCCACAAAGAGGTATCTAATATTTGGAGGGGATATTACCCCTTCAAGATAGACCAGATTAGGAAAAGAAAGTCATGAATGTGAATACTGTACACTTTTTATTACAATGATACAATAAGTCTGAATGTGTTCCCCACCCTCTTCCCTTTTTTGTGACAAGTAGGGAGGGTCCTATCTGAAATGCTTTCTCAAATCACACTTCTGCTCTATCCTCAGATTTTTTTTTAATCTCATTGTTACCTTGGTTGCACACTATTTCTTCCTCTTTCCTCAAGATTATTCCGCCTATCCATTACACTAGTTCAACATTTATAAAAGGGTATATTTAACTTGCCACTTCCATTATGAGTACAGGGAATCTACACTTAACAAGACTGAGGCTGGGGAAAAAAACTTTGTTTAGTGACAGCAGTCCAGCCATCCAGATGTCATCATAAAGCAAGGACCTCACAAGGTTGTGATTTGCAACTTCCTCATTGGCTTTGCTTGTCCAAAGCTGTAGGAAAGATTCCAAGTCACAGTCACATGACTCCAGGGGTGTTGTGCGGCTATAAGTACAAGGAATAATTGTTAAATGAGTATTCCCTATAATATTCAATGGATAATTGAAAGAAAATTGTCAATTTTATCTTGGAATTTGAGCAGTGCTATTTGAATGAGAATAGGATGTTTTTATGTTCACAACTAGTTCTCCTTCCAGATTACCATTTTAATACTAAGATATTTTTTCTTCACATCAAAGATTCTCTAGACTTCTCTTGTGCCTCTTCCTCTTTTTTCTTGGTTGATAATATTGTTATCAATGAAACTGAGTGTTTTTGTTTCTTAAATCTCTGTTGTTAAATTTTTAGGGTAGTGTGCCCACCATGTCATCTAAACACAAAACCAATCAAAGATACTTCAGGCTATACTTAATGTTCAAAGGCTGTGTATTTTCAAGCTTATTTCCCTTTTCTGTCCAGATGCATACTATTAAAGCTTTACACTGAAGCAATCTGTGATTTGGTCACTTCTTAATCTGGTGTGGCTTTCAACAGTACTGTTTAGGAATATATCAGTCAAAAGATACTACCTGTTTAACTTGCAAAATGAACATTTAATTCCCATCAGATTAAAATTGCATGTAAGAATGTGAATTAAATTACTCTGAGATTCACCAATTGTTCTGAAACAAATCTAGATGTTCTTTTAAAGTTCTCAGGAAGATGAAAAGCATACCTTCTTCTGGATTAGCTACCCCAGATATAAACAAAGTCAAAGGTAAACCTGCAGTTTTAATTAGACTTTCATAGTTGCTTAAAAAAATAGTAAACTTTTTATATCTTCTCCGCTTCTGTATGGGTGGAAAGTTTTGCTAAGACTTTCGTTCACAGCCAGAGAAAAGGGAAATCCCTGTTTTGCATGGAACAAAAAATACCCAACAGAATGGAAATGTAAATCTTTCCTGGTCGGTCAGAAACACTGAACATATTATGACTACAGCTTTCTGAAATGAAAGCATTTCATACCTATGGATCTTATTTCATGAAAGGCCAGATTATAAGAACATGCAGCTTGCTAGAACTTCTCAGATGGCGGGAGACTGTTGGTTTGTAATACATATTCTTAAACCTGAGCATTAGGAAAAACTTAATTCTATATTTTTCTTCTGTGCTTAATTAGGAGGTTTTAAAAAAATCTTTTTAGCCCTAATAGAGGAGCGCTGTAAGCAGATTGAAGCAAATTTCATATTTCTTATTTCTATGTAATTGATAAGGGCAAAATTCTGTCAGATGCAGTGCAAATATAACAATCCTAAATTTCCTAAACTTGCTAAGAGAAAGTGTAGTACAGGTTTGCACATCTATCCTCTCCCCCCATCCCCTCCACATATTTTCCTTCTCTTCTGATGGAGCCAAACATAAAGGCACAACCTTGATCAGCCTGGTTTCTTATAGCTGTGTTGTATATCAACAGGTGAACATTTTATTTGAGGAAAGAGCAGATGTCATAGGAAAGGCTGCTTTTCTTTTTTTAACCAATGCTGAAGATTGGAATGTATTGGAGATTCTTGGTCTTCTCTATGATACTCACTCAGAAAGCAATAAGGCCTAGTCCCCAGGCTCCTTTGCTGCAGGATACATTCTGTAGATTAAAAGAGTGCCAAAGAGTCCTATGGCAAGTATCCTTTCAGTGCAGGTCTCCTAAAGCTTTGAGAACTATTTTGAGGGAGAATACTGTTCCATACACCCTGTCCATTATTGATTGCTCTCAGTTCTTTTTCTTTCAGTAAAATGTCTTAGACAATTTTATCTCTTTTTAGCTTACTATTAGACCAGGGCTGTCAAACTCGTGGCCCGCAGGCTGGATGCATCACATGCTGGCCACACCCATGCCCAGTTTAGTGAAGGGGGGAAAGTCACGATATGTCATGTGAAGCTGCTGTGATGCCACAAGTTTCACACCCCTGGGTTAGGCTATCAGGAAGTTACTCATGCCTTAGTCTTCTCCTGATTGGATTTCTGCAATGTGGTATACATGAGGCTGGAAGCTGCAGTTGGCCCAAATGGGGCAACATAGGTAATGATGGATATATGATAATATATCACATGTCTCCTCAGCATTCTGAAATGCACCAGTTGACTCCCAAGTGCTGTTTATCACCTATAAACTCTTTCATGACATAAAGCCAGGCTACTTTAGGGACTGCCTGTTTCCACATTTCTATCTGCCAGATGAGGTCAGGTTGAATGGGCATGCTGTGGATCCCATCAATCACACAATGCCGTCTTGAAGAACCCAGAGGCGTGTCTATTCTGTGGCAGCACATGATTGCATCCAATTTTATGACATTTATTGCCTTGATCATTAAATGAGATATCATGTGATCATGACCTGTGACCTCCCTTGCCTGTTTTCCTGTTGACTTTACTTGTCAGAAGCCAGCTGGGAAGGCGATCACATGATCCTGAGGCACTGTAGTCAACATTAATGCAAGATTTATGCCAACCATCTGAATTATGTTCATGGGATTGAGTGGATTGGTGGGATTCAAATAATTTAACAACCGGTTCACCCAGGGTTAGATTGGCTGTCATGAGAGGCATGGCCCATCCCCGTCCTCCAGCTCTGCCGCACATGCGGGATGAACTTCCCTGATGGCCAACCTGACCTGGGCAAACCAGTTGTTAAATTACCCACCCACCCCCGCTATCAAAGTGGATCCTGGGTGTTGCGCTGCAATGAAGAAATGGGCAACGGGACAGGCGGCGTACTGGAAGAAAGAGAAGCAGGGAGAAGAAAGCGGGAAAGCGGCCTACTCTTTCCCTCACAAACCGGCTGAATCCCATCACTGGTTGTAAGTCATATTTTTCAGCACCACTCCAAATAGTAGCTAAGCAAATGACTGTTAGTCAATGACTACCTGTAATAATCTTTCTTGTGTAGATCAAAATATAATTCCCAGAATTCCCCAGCCAGCCAGAATTCTGAAAGTTGAAGTCCACAGGTTTTTACGTCGCCATGGTTGGACATCCCTGCTCTATAGGAAATCAAGGAAGATACATATCTCATTTGAAAGGACTACCTTGATAAATAGCACAATGTCTGACACTGCTTCTGTCTAATCAGGATTTTGACACATCTGGCTAGGTTGCCCAATTTTGTGCTTTCATGTGTTGTATCCGTCCAACCTACCATTGATACTTAGCACAAAGTTTGGTGATTGTCACTGCTGTTTGTACTACAGTTACTCTAATAATGTGTTTTATGTAGTTTTATTGCATTTTAAAAGACTTTTATAATTGCAGTTTTTTACATTCTACCATTGTGGCCCACAGGCCCTAGCGAAGATTTGATTGATTTTTCCTTTTTTCCTTTCTGTTTGAGGGTTCATCGATTGATTTATTCGTACAAGCCACACATTTTCATAAAATAAGGAAAAATAACTTCTTTTAAACAGATATCCTCATTGCAATGTACAGTAAATTGTCTTTTTCCTTCATTGTTAGATTCAACATTTATTACTTGCTTTTTCTCCTCAGCTTCAGACCGAGAAACTAAAGGCTGGTGAAGCCCAACGTATAGCTGACTGGGAAGAATTCATGAAGGAGCAGCACCGCCTGAAGACAATGGTCAATGAAGAGCATACAAAAGCTTTGGAGCATCTTAAAGAACAATATGCAGCTTTGGAGAAGGACCTCCCAAAACAGGCTCTCTAAGAAACTCTCTTCTGGCATTTCCCGGCAGTTTTCAAGTTTCAGGATTTCCAGCACAGTATTAGAATTTAGATAAAAATAACAGGGACCGAAACCAAAAGTGCTACGTAGCAATTGAATTTGGTTTCTTGCACTGAATGATTGTTTCAAACACACACACTAAAGGTTTGGTAGCAGCAATAACAGTACTGTACTTCAACAAACTATGTTAAGTGCACAATTTAAAGTCTATTTACGAAATGAATCATTAGGTATGTTTTGTTTGAGTCCTTTCAATGAGCTCTCCTGTTATTTTCCCTGAAGAATTCACTTCGGTTGGAGGCAGGGAGGGTCATAATTATGTGCAGACATACAGCAATGGCCTAACGTGTAGAGTAATAACTGTAAAAGGCCACTTAACTTGGGGGTATAATAGTCTGAAGTCTATGAATGAATTCTTTATGTTACTAAGGTTATCAGGATAAGTTTTAAAAACCTTGAGAAAGAAGTCATTATTGCACTGAATTTGTTCTGATTAGAGAGAATGGGAAGGTATTAGGTTGGCTGTCTTTGAGGTATGCATTTATCTTATTATTATTATTCCTGTGGGCCATACAAATAAATACTCGTATGTTTAATGGCCTGAAAAGCTCTGGAATAGGATTGTGTAGATTCAAAGGCAAAATGCAATGTGTAGTATGCAATGATGTGCCTATAATATCTTCAGGATCATCACAGACTTTCCCAGGATCATGCTGCAGCTGCAAATGACACTCACATGAGTCTTAAGAAAAATCACTGCTTCTTTAAGATGTTCTTTACGGATGCTACTTTTGGCTCCACATGCACTTTGAAGCCTGTGTTGGCTTTGAATCCTCTGTAGCCCTTCACTGAATATTTAACATTATAGGGGGTGGAGCCCTTTTGGTGAACACTGCAAATGAGCAGTGTTCTTGCAGATCAAATTGTGTTTTACAAGTAAATAGTATTCTGGAGCATAATTCATTTGTGGGTGAATTCCATGATTTAATACGTATTAAATATTTGCATACTGTGGGCAAAGTTCATGATTTCTTTGTCCTTTTATCTGTAAAAAAAAGCATTATTAACAAAGTGAAAGTTGAAGTAAGTTAGGCAAAAGGCAGGAGAATTGAGTGTTGTTTTAACGGGCAGTGCATAAAATAGAGAAATGTAAAACAAAATTACCCATTCTCTGTGTTGCAATTGCAATAAGCCAACAATGGGTTGCTTGTGTGAATGTATGGCTTGTGTCAAGACTATATCCTGACAGTCTGTTGATAATGTGATTAAAGTGAGCAGAGGAGATGGAATAAGTATTTGTGATTTCTTTCAATAACACTGAACCTCTGCCAAGCTGTTCTATCCACTACTGTATAGCTGACAAGCGTCATCAATCATCAGGTAGCTAGACTAAAACTCCATTTGCCAGCATTGAGGTATGCTGGAATGTTGTTAACTCTCTTGTGAGCTGTGAGGGGAGGGGGGGGCAATAGATGACTTTAAAATATTTCTCTACTGGAGAAAGAAGAACTCCTAATGAAATCCCTATTCAGGGGAAAACAGTTTTTCATATCTGTGTAGCCCCGTCTTGCTCGGTGGGAGAGTAAATTAATAAGAGTTCAAGGTTTATTACAAAAAGGTCTTTAAGAGTTCTGTCTGTGTGCATTTAATCCTCAAAGGACTATTGATGCTCTTGCTACAATATAACTTTGCCTTGGATATTGAATTTGGTTTTCATAACAGAATAAATTAAAGACACGGTAGCCCCAGAGCACCTCTTCCAATTTATAGCTCTGGGGGGAAAAAGGTGGTGGAGAAATGCCTGGTTGTAGAGTGCCTATCAGAGATAACAATGGCATCTTCATTTGTCAAAAGACAAGAATGTCAGTTCTCACTTGCTTGGCATGGCAGAGTTAAGTCTTGTCTTTCCACTTCATGAGTCTTCATATATTTCCCATCTGTTACCTGTTTAGCAGTAGCTCACAGCTTCACCTGAAAATTTCTTATTGAATCTTCACCTTCTTCATCCCTCACCCACATACTGTACTCCATTCCATATTCCATTTCGTATTCCGACTTTCTTGCTGTTTGTTTTGTTTGTTTGTTTGTTTGTTTGTTTTATTGGATTTATATGCCGCCCTTCTCCCAAAGGACTCAGGGCGGCGTACAGCATTAAAAAACACATATTACAAAAGTTAAAAGGAAATTAGAAACAATCCAAAAAACAAACCCCATTAATATAACACTAACACTTAAAAAATTAGATAAAATTAACAGGCAGGCCGGCTTGCTGGCAAAGCCAACTTTTTAGGGCACGTCGGAAGGACCGGAGGTCAGGGATTATGCGAAGCTCCGGGGGCAGCTCATTCCAGAGGAAAGATGCTCCCACAGAGAAGTCTTCCCCTGGGGGTCGCTAGCCGACACTGTTTGGCCGATGGCACCCTGAGGAGGCCAACTCTGTAGGATCGCACTGGACGGTGGGTGGCTACTGGTGGCAGTAGGTGGTCTCGCAGGTACCCTGGGCCTAAGCCATGGAGCGCTTTAAAGGTCATAATTAGTACCTTGAATTGCACCCGGAAAACAATTGGCAACCAGTGCAGGCCGCCTAAAAGGGGTGTAACATGGGAGCACCTAGGTACCCCCATGATAACCCGCGCGGCTGCATTCTGGACCAGCTGAAGCCTCCGGGTGCTCTTCAAGGGCAGCCCCATGTAGAGAGCATTGCAGTAGTCCAGGCAAGAAAGGATGAGGGCATGAGTGACTGTGCATAGAGCATCCCGATCCAGGAAGGGGCACAACTGACGTACCAGGTGAACCTGGTAAAAGGCCCCCCTGGTCACGGCCATCAGGTGATCTTCTAAACTAAGCCACGTGTCCAGGAGGACTCCCAGATTGCGGGCCCTCTCTGAAGGGGCTAAAATTTCTCCCCCTATCATCAAATATGGAACAAGATCCTCGAGGGGAAAACAACTCAAGAAGCTTGGGAAATTTTGAAAAATGAGATTAGAAAAGCCCAGTCTAACACAATACCAATGAAGAAGAAAAACAACAGCTCCCAAAAGAAACCAGCATGGCTGCATAAACAACTATCTGACAAACTGAAAGACAAAAAAAGTAAGTATAAAAAGTGGAAGGAGGGGGACATAACTAAGGCAGAATATCAGCAAATAGCCCGAGCCTGTAAAGATGAAGTGAGGAAAGCTAAGGCTCACAATGAAGAAAGGCTTGCCACAAAAGTAAAAATTAACAAAAAAAGCTTCTTCCAACATGTTAAAAACAAGAAAAAAGTTAAGGAAACAATTGGTCCATTGCTAGGAGAAAGTGGCAAGAAGGTGACAAGCAACAGGGAGAAAGCAGAACTATTTAACTCATGTTTTGCATCTGTCTTTACACAAAGGGATAAAACAGTCCAACCTATCAAAAGCAGCACCACAAAATTAGGAACACAAATTGAAATAGGGAAGAAAATGGTAAGTGAGCACCTGTCTACCCTAGATGAGTTCAAATCACCAGGACCGGATGGATTACACCCCAGAGTTCTGAAGGAACTAGCAGACGAGATCTCAGAACCACTGAATTATATCTTTCAGAGATCCTGGAACACCGGGGAACTACCAGAGGACTGGAAAAGAGCTGATGTGGTTCCCATCTTCAAAAAAGGGAAAAAATTAGATCCAGGAAACTACAGACCTATCAGCCTAACCTCAATACCAGGAAAGATTCTGGAAAAAATAATCAAGCAACGAATTTGCGAACACCTAGAAGCAAACAAAGTAATAGCCAAAAGCCAACATGGATTTGTCAAAAACAGATCATGCCAGACTAATCTTATTGCATTCTTTGATAATGTGACAAAATTAGTGGACCAGAGGAATGCCGTTGATATAGTTTACTTGGACTTCAGTAAGGCTTTTGATAAGGTAGACCATAACCTACTACTAGATAAAGTAGAAGAATGTGGGTTAGACAGCATCACCACCAGATGGATTGGTAACTGGCTGACCAACCGCACTCAACGTGTAGTTCTCAATGGAACTGCATCTACATGGAGGGAAGTATGCAGTGGAGTACCCCAAGGCTCTGTTTTAGGCCCAGTACTCTTCAACATCTTCATCAATGATTTGGATGAGGGAATAAATGGGGAACTCATCAAATTTGCAGATGATACCAAGCTGGCAGGAATAGCCAACACTCCAGAAGATAGGCTTAAGATACAGAAGGATCTTGACAAACTTGAACATTGGGCACTATCTAATAAAATGAAATTCAATGGTGAAAAGAGTAAGGTTCTACATTTAGGCAACAAAAACGGAATGCACAGGTACAGTATAGGTGATACCTTACTCAGTAGTAGTAACTGTGAAAGGGATCTTGGAGTCCTAGTGGACAACCATTTAAATATGAGCCAGCAGTGTGCAGCAGCTGCCAAAAAAGCCAACACAGTTCTAGGCTGCATCAACAGAGGGATAGAATCAAGATCACGTGAAGTGTTAATACCACTTTATAATGCCTTGGTAAGGCCACACTTGGAATACTGCATTCAGTTCTGGTCGCCACGATGTAAAAAAGATGTGGAGACTCTAGAAAGAGTGCAGAGAAGAGCAACAAAGATGATTAGGGGACTGGAGACTAAAACATATGAAGAACGGTTGCAGGAACTGGGTATGTTTAGCTTAAGAGAAAGAAGGACTAGGGGAGACATGATAGCATTATTCCAATATCTCAGAGGTTGCCACAAAGAAGAGGGAGTCAAACTATTCTCCAAAGCACCTGAGGGTAGAACAAGAAGCAATGGGTGGAAACTAATCAAGGAGAGAAGCAACTTAGAACTGAGGAGAAATTTCCTGACAGTGAGAACAATTAATCACTGGAACAGCTTGCCTCCAGAAGTTGTGAATGCCCCAACACTGGAAGTCTTTAAGAAGATGTTGGATAGCCATTTGTCTGGAACAGTATAGGGTTTCCTGCCTAGGCAGGGGGTTGGACTAGAAGACCTCCAAGGTCCCTTCCAACTCTACTATTGTATTGTATTGTATTGTAAGATGCATAAATCGGGATGACGGAAACCACAGCCACTCAGTCTTGGAGGGATTGAGCTTGAGCCTGTTCCTCCCCATCCAGATCCGCACAGCCTCCAGGCATCGGGACATCACATCGAGGGCATCGTTTGGGTGGTTTGGGGTAGAGATGAAAAGTTGGGTATCATCAGCATATTGATGATACTGTACCCCAAAACCACAGATGATCTCACCCAGCGGTTTCATATATATGTTGAACAGGAGGGGTGAGAGAACCAACCCCTGGGGCAACCCACAAGGGTCTCAGGGTCGGCCTCAGGGTTGATCCCTGCCCTCCAGTCAACACGAACTGCGACCGATCAGACAGGTAGGAGGAGAACCACCGTAAAACGGTGCCCCCCACTCCCAACCCCCCAGTCGTTGCAGTAGGATACCATGGTCGATGGTATCGAAAGCCGCTGAGAAGTCTAATAGGACCTGGACAGAGGAGCAGCCCCTGTCCCAGGCCCGCCAGAGATCATCAACCAATGCGACCAATGCCGTCTCCGTGCTGTACCCGGGCCTGAAACCCGACTGATCCAGGTAGACAGCTTCATCCAGGTACTGGGGAAGCTGACGTGCTACCACACTCTCGACAACCTTTGCTACAAAGCAAAGGTTGGAGACCGGACGATAGTTGGCTAAAGAAGCTGGGTCCAGGGAAGGCTTCTTAAGGAGGGGCCTCACTACCGCCTCCTTCAAGGTGATGGGAAAGAACCCCTCTCTCAATGAAGCGTTGGTAATCGCCTGGAGCCAGCCTCGTGTCACCTTCCGGGAAGCCGAAACTAACCAAGAGGGACACGGGTCCAGCACACAAGTGGCAGTCTCCCCATAATCCTATCCATGCCCTCGGGGGTCACAGTGTCAAACTCATCCCAGATTGTCTCCACAAGATTCATTCCCATCGACTCGCCCTAATCTACCCAGAGTCCAAGCCTGTCTGGATCTGAGCGATTTTATCCTGCAGATACTGAACAAATTCTTCAGCCCTACCCTGCAAGGGGTCTTTCCCAGTTCCCTGGTTAAGTAAGGAATGGGTCACCCTAAACAGGGTGGCTGGGCAGTTATCTGCGGCCATGATAAGAGCAGAAAAATGTTGCCATTTTGCCGCTTTTATCGCCACTAAGTAGGATTTAATATGAATTCTTACTAGTGTTCGATCAGATTCGGACCGACTGGCCCTCCAACCACTCTCTAGGCTTCTTTTCCGGCGTTTCATCTCCCAGAGCTCCTTGGTAAACCAGGGAGTCACCCGGGATCGACACCGGGTTAGAGGCCGCAAAGGCACAACGCGATCCAAGGCCCCAGTGGCCACCCTATCCCAGGCTTCCACTAGGGCTTCGGTCGAGTTATGAGCAAGGGATTCAGGAAAAGTCCCAAGCTCCATCAGGAACCTTTCAGGGTCCATCAGGCACCTGGGGCGGAACCATCGAGTTAGTTCCGCCTCCCTGCGGCGAGGGGTAGTAGTAGCTACTCCTCGCCACAGGGAGGCGGAACTAACTAGAAACATTTAGCTAGGAACATTTTTTTTCTATTTGTTGTTCCTCTTAAGATTTTTTTATTCTTCCCAATCTTCATTTTCTTCTCTTTTCCTTATTTCTGTCTGTCTTCATTGTGCACTTTTCATTTTCTTTTACCTACCTACCTGTTTAGTTTCTGAAAATAGGGACCAAAAAGAATAAACATTCTGTCATCATTATTCTCTAATAGCCTACTTTGATTTATTTATGGTTCTGTTTGTTCTTAATTTACCGTCTTTTCACCCGTCTCTTGTTTAACATTGCTCTTTATAATGCTTTCTTGTTTGCTGTTGTAATTATATTAGCCAACGAGTTGGCATAGCATTTTTTGGACATTCTGCTCCCTCTTGAAGGTAGAGATTGCCAGTTTTTCAGACAATAGGGAGAGAAAAAATCCCTGCTTTTTATGAAGAACCTCAAAAGCCATACACATTGCCTAACTATTAAAGAGCACCTGGATTTGAATAATTGTTCACAATGAGCAAACACAACTTCAAAAAATATTTAAAAGATTAGGAATGAATGAACCAGAGTAGATCAGTTTCATGTAATTGCCTCCTTCCAGTGATCTAGTATGGATCCTACTATTTCCTACTCTGTAGGAAAAATCAGATTTTGTTTCTTTTTTTTTTATGCCAGTCTCCTCTTTAGTCCAATCCCGTTATGTGAGCCTTTCTAATCATATTAAGTAGTTTAATAGCTCTATAATGAACAAGATTTACATTGCAATGGAATAGCCATACTCCCATCAGGATTTATAATAGAAATCTTTTTAATCTCTGTAAAAGACTCATGGCCATGTAAACGCTGATAAGCAGAAGCTATCCAAGGATAGAATTTGAGATTGTGACAAAATCCCTCCTAACAGCTTGAATAATAAAATTAACAACTTCTACTTTTTACAAATATCTCAAAATAATTTCTTGCTGCTGAGATCATTTCTTTAAGTTTTCTTTCTAGACTTTGAGATCATCCATTTGACTTTTTCATTGTTTCCTATAATCTTCAAAGAATCACCTGGGTTTTTAATATAATTGAATACCAATAAATGCCTAACCCTTAGTCTTAAAACGTATTTAACAAATATTCACTCTTTCCTCTCCCATCACCCACCATTATTGACTTATTTATTTGTTCATTTAATTTATATACTGTAGCTGCCCATCTTACATATATGTCTCTGAGCGACTCACAATTTTTTTAAAAAAACAATAAACAAGTGCAAATAACAAACATATAAAGTATACTAAATCCATTATAAAAACTATATTGAGAGAAAAACAGTTGAAAAATTAAATGAGTTAGAAATTTGACCGTGTGTGTGTGTGTGTGTGTGTGTGTGTGTGTGTGTGTATGCAGTATGTATGTATGTATGTATAGTGGGAAAGAGAGAACAACCAAATTTAGTTATTTATCTATCCATTGTGCATGTTTCAAACTTGTTTGATTGACTTGGTGTTTTATTTTAACCCCACCTCTTGAGCTAAGAGGTAAGCAAATTATGATGGTGATATAGCTTTTTGTTTGGAGAGTTATTGTTTTCACCCAGAGTGTCATGGGCTGTTGTGGTGGTTTTAATTTTTGTACCTTGTCCAGTCACTGCTGTGAGATAGGCAGCTCTACAGGGCAGGCCATGAATACATAAATATTTTTTTTTAAACTATTCTAAAACCTTGGGTTTTCCTTCAGCATTCCAACTCTTTTCTCTTGTTTCTTAAAAGAAACAACTTGATCAGATTACCAACTTCCTAGTACTCACCAGCTGACTTAATTATTAAAGGGAAATGAATGTTTGTACTCAAATGTCAAAATGGTATTCATTGAATATGTAAAATAAATTCCTGGTACATTTTTGTTTGTTCCACACTTTATAAGAAACAACAATATGACTTGGCTGATCTCAGACGGTTAAGCTGGGTCAGCCCTGATTAATTCTTGGAAAACTACCAGGAAATACCAGAGCTGTAGGCTAGACTGGACTGGAAAAAGATCTTGAAAATAAGGCAGTGGAAAACCACTTCCATGTTGTAAGTGGTGTGGGGGGGAGGGGGAACCGTACGTGGGAAACATGTAAGAAATTTCCAGGAATTGTGTTAGATCCAAGACTTTACTTTTACAAGGAAGCATACCACTGATGGAATTGCTGCAGTTTGTTTCTCATCAACAGATGGCAGTAGAAGAATTTAACAAACTTTCAAATGAGAGTGAATTTATTGCTACCTGTTTTTGACATCCCCATCTTCCAATGCTATTTATATATTAATATGGTTGCCTGCACCATTTTCTTCAAAATGTTTTTGCAGCAACATATTTTTGGTTGCAACAATCCAGTGCAGCACCAAATTGTTTATCATGCTCGAGAAACGGAAGAGAATGCTGAAGCCCAGAGGAAGACATCATAACAAGGCAAACCAATTTGTCTATCAATTACTTCTGAACAATACAACCAGTATAAAAAGTACTTTTTTTCTGAATACACCGACTGCAGTGAAGAGAGTCACTGGGATTAGTTCCACGCATGATGCAGAAGTGAATGGGTACAAAAATACACCACTTAGGTCACTGGGAAGAGTTTGCAATGCATCTAGAGGACAAAATTGTTCTGAATTCAGATCTGGCAACTGGGCAGATCTAACTGAAGTCAGCCAGAGTTTATCTGGCATGATAACCTAGGGTAAATTTAAGTTTCTTGCTCCTAAGGAATGGAAAGAGTCCTTTGTAATATCAACATTACTTTTTATGGGTTACATCCAGTGGTGGGTTTCAAAAATTTTTGGAACTTACTCTGTGGGTGTGGCCTCCTTTGTGGGAGTGGCTTGCCGGCCATGTGACCGGGTGGGAGTGGCTTGCCGGCCATGTGACTGGGTGGGAGTGGCTTGCCGGCCATGTGACCGGGTGGGAGTGGCTTGCCGGCCATGTGACCGGGTGGGAGTGGCTTGGCAGTCATGTGACCGGATGGGAGTGGCCAAGACAATGTCACTGAATTTTTTGCCCCAATGAATGATCTACAAAAAGAAGATATCAAAAAGGAAATTTATTATTTTGTGCACTTACTACTTAAATAAGATTAAAATAAGTACACAAAACAATAAAAGAGATACTTACAGAAGGTAAGTAGCTTACTACTTACTACCTGCATTTCAAAGGAAATAAATACATATTTAATTTTACACATGTTAACAGCTGTTGGAATTGTGTTTGCACAACAGTGGAAAAAACAAAGATATGAAAATGAATAAATATTAGAATGTGCAAGAATGAATAAATTGACAATTAAAACCAAGAAGGCTTTGAATACTTTTTCATGTGGAATTTGTTTTATCAATTGCTAACTAACAGAAACAGCAATTAGAAATCTAAAAGTATGAAAGAAAACACCAATTATGAAAGGAAAGGTCATTAAAATGTATAAGGAAATATTATTAGTACTTGATCATTATTAATGTGTAGATAACTGCAGGACATTACATACCCACAAACACAAACTATGACAGTGCCAGGAAAACACACACACACACACACACACAAACAATTTCCCCCCAAAAGACTGCAGATGAAACCAGTTTTTTTCCCTAACCCTAAGAACAGGAAAGACAAAGCCACAGGAATAAAAATCATCAAGGCATTGTGGGAAATTATAAAGGACAGTGCCAGGAAGCTCACAGAACCAGCAACCACCTCACAATTACCTAAACAACCAGGTATCACATAGAAACACACAAAATCTGGCAAAGCTGCCTTGCACCAACCTGGCCTGCCCATAGAAAAGAAGCCACCTTGAGACACATACCATACACCAACCTGTACACTTAAAAGCAACATATTGCATCACAAATAAAACATTTGCAAAAAGGAATAACATTTCTTGTAATAAACATTCTATAAACAATAAATAAATAAAAATTCCCTAAAAATAATTAAAAACCACCAGGTTCAGAGAACACTAAAGGACCCCACAGTCCTCTCCCTCATCTTTTTCCTTTTTGTCCTTCAACTTCTCCTCCTCCTCCTTTCCCCACAACCCCATCTAGCACTGATGATGTTACCTAGTTTGGTAGTGAAATGTCTGTAAAAAAAACCACCAAGCTCAGAAAGCAGCAAGGATCCCACTTTCCCCCACCTCCTCCCTCTTTCTCCTTTTTGTCCCCCCCCCCCAAAGACTGCAAATGAAACCAGTGTTTTTTCCCCCCTAACCCTAAGGACAGGAAAGACAAAGCCACTGGAATAAAAACCATCAAGGCATTGTGGGAAATTATAAAGGACAGTGCCAGGAAGCTCACAGAACCAGCAACCACCTCAGAATTACCTAAACAACCAGGGTGAAACACATTAAATGTGGCAAAGCTGCCTTGCACCAACCTGGCCTGCCCATAGAAAAGCACCCACTTTGAGATATATAAACCTGGTCTGAACACTTTTAAGCAACATATTGCACCACAAAGAAAACATTTGCAAAAAGGAATAACATTTCTTGTAGTAAATATATTTTATAAACAATTAAAACATAAAAATTCCCAAACAATAATTTAAAAAAGATATTCTATAAATAAATAAAAATCCTTAAAAACCATTGTTAAGTATTCCACCAGCAATAATTTATACTATAACTATTTTAAGGTATTGTACCAACTGTAACCATTATTCCACCAACAATAATTTATACTGTACCATTTCAAACTACTCCACACACAATAATTTAAAATGAAACCATTGAAAACATTCAATACACAATAAATTACAATAAAACAATTTAAAACAATTCTATACACAATACATTTTAAAGTATTGAGTATAGAATATTTTAAAATGGTTTATTTTAATTTATTTTGGATAGAATCTTTTTTAAAATAGTCTGAGACAATTTTAAAAAAGAATCCATACACAATAAATTGAAGTAAACCATTTTAAAATATTCTACACTCAATACTTTTAAGTAAAAATATTTTAAAAAATTCTATGCACAATAAATAAAATATTATTTTAAAATACATTAAAAAAATAAAAGAAAAAAACCAGGTTACTTACCAGCAGGCAGAATCAGCAGCTCTCCGATGCAACAGGCAGCAGACAGGCAGAGAGGCAGGAGGACAGGTAAGACTGTTTAAGACTGCTTAGGGCTTAGCCAGCCAGGCGAGGCTGGAGAGGGGAGGGTGGGGGGCTTTTGGCCTAGCCACGCGGAGGCTTGCCACCCACGCCAGCCTGGTGCTTCATCCCGGAAAGGCCCAGGGGCCTCTCCGGGGCTAAGCTGGCTTCCCGGCGGCCGCGCTTCCCACGCGACGCCGGCGCTTCGTCCCGGAAAGGCCCAGGGGCCTCTCCGGGGCTAAGCTGGCTTCCCGGCGGCCGCGCTTCCCACGCGACGCCGGCGCTTCGTCCCGGAAAGGCCCAGGGGCCTCTCCGGGGCTAAGCTGGCTTCCCGGCGGCCGCGCTTCCCACGCGACGCCGGCGCTTCGTCCCGGAAAGGCCCCGGGGCCTCTCCTGGGCGAAGCTGGCTTCCCGGCGGCCGCGCTTCCCACGCGACGCCGGCGCTTCGTCCCGGAAAGGCCCCGGGGCCTCTCCTGGGCGAAGCTGGCTTCCCGGCGGACGCGCTTCCCACGCGACGCCGGCGCTTCGTCCCGGAAAGGCCCCGGGGCCTCTCCTGGGCGAAGCTGGCTTCCCGGCGGCCGCGCTTCCCACGCGACGCCGGCGCTTCGTCCCGGAAAGGCCCCGGGGCCTCTCCTGGGCGAAGCTGGCTTCCCGGCGGACGCGCTTCCCACGCGACGCCGGCGCTTCGTCCCGGAAAGGCCCCGGGGCCTCTCCTGGGCGAAGCTGGCTTCCCGGCGGCCGCGCTTCCCACGCGACGCCGGCGCTTCGTCCCGGAAAGGCCCCGGGGCCTCTCCGGGGCGAAGCTGGCTTCCCGGCGGCCGCACATCCCACGCGACGCCGGCGCTTCGTCTCGGAAAGGCCCCGGGGCCTCTCCGGGGCTAAGCTGGCTTCCCGGCGGCCGCGCTTCCCACGCGACGCCGGCGCTTCGTCCCGGAAAGGCCCAGGGGCCTCTCCGGGGCTAAGCTGGCTTCCCGGCGGCCGCGCTTCCCACGCGACGCCGGCGCTTCGTCCCGGAAAGGCCCCGGGGCCTCTCCTGGGCGAAGCTGGCTTCCCGGCGGCCGCGCTTCCCACGCGACGCCGGCGCTTCGTCCCGGAAAGGCCCCGGGGCCTCTCCTGGGCGAAGCTGGCTTCCCGGCGGACGCGCTTCCCACGCGACGCCGGCGCTTCGTCCCGGAAAGGCCCCGGGGCCTCTCCTGGGCGAAGCTGGCTTCCCGGCGGCCGCGCTTCCCACGCGACGCCGGCGCTTCGTCCCGGAAAGGCCCCGGGGCCTCTCCTGGGCGAAGCTGGCTTCCCAGCGGACGCGCTTCCCACGCGACGCCGGCGCTTCGTCCCGGAAAGGCCCCGGGGCCTCTCCTGGGCGAAGCTGGCTTCCCGGCGGCCGCGCTTCCCACGCGACGCCGGCGCTTCGTCCCGGAAAGGCCCCGGGGCCTCTCCTGGGCGAAGCTGGCTTCCCGGCGGCCGCGCTTCCCACGCGACGCCGGCGCTTCGTCCCGGAAAGGCCCCGGGGCCTCTCCTGGGCGAAGCTGGCTTCCCGGCGGACGCGCTTCCCACGCGACGCCGGCGCTTCGTCCCGGAAAGGCCCCGGGGCCTCTCCTGGGCGAAGCTGGCTTCCCGGCGGCCGCGCTTCCCACGCGACGCCGGCGCTTCGTCCCGGAAAGGCCCCGGGGCCTCTCCTGGGCGAAGCTGGCTTCCCGGCGGACGCGCTTCCCACGCGACGCCGGCGCTTCGTCCCGGAAAGGCCCCGGGGCCTCTCCTGGGCGAAGCTGGCTTCCCGGCGGCCGCGCTTCCCACGCGACGCCGGCGCTTCGTCCCGGAAAGGCCCCGGGGCCTCTCCGGGGCGAAGCTGGCTTCCCGGCGGCCGCACATCCCACGCGACGCCGGCGCTTCGTCTCGGAAAGGCCCCGGGGCCTCTCCTGGGCGAAGCTAGCTTCCCGGCGGCCGCGCGTCCCACGCGACGCCGGCGCTTCGTCCCGGAAAGGCCACGGGGCCTCTCCTGGGCGAAGCTAGCTGCCCGGCGGCCGCATGGCCCACACCAGCCCGCCGCTTCAGCGAGGCCTTTCCTCGCCAAAGCTAGCCTCCCGCCCCCCCCCCTCGTGCTTAGTTGCTTACCTGAGGGAAGCAGCAAGCTCCTGGAAGGCGAAGAGAAGAGAGTTTTGAAATGGAGGACCCACTTTTAAACGGGTCGCC
The DNA here is from genome assembly GCF_964273705.1 of Natrix helvetica. Lineage (NCBI taxonomy): Eukaryota > Metazoa > Chordata > Lepidosauria > Squamata > Natricidae > Natrix > Natrix helvetica. The sequence goes on along the minus strand of NC_138550.1, from coordinate 98,058,562 downwards.
TCCAGCCCGCTCACTGATTGGCTGGACTCCAGCCAATCAGTGAGCAGCTGCCTGGGCTAGCTAGTTTAGTGTAGATGGGCGGGGGAGCGAGCGAGCTGCATTGGGATGGCAAGGGCGATTGAGCGACAGGACCGGTGCCGGTTCCCAGAAGTTACTTCCGGGTCCGGTTACTTCCGGGTTCGGTCGCCAACCGGTTCGCGCGATCCGGTGCGAACCGGTAGGAACCCACCACTGGTTACATCACTACTTCCTTTATGGAGGTGACAGGCTGAATGAAAGCAATGGTAAATGTATCCTGGAGGAAGACCAACAGCTTTAAAAAAGGTGGTAATGTACCCCCGATGAAGAAATCATTGCTTCACCCAGCTAGTTTGGGGAACAGTCAACTAGTTTCTAAGTTGTCATTTTTAATTAAGGTAGTTGAGAAAGTGGTTGTGGAAGACCTCAAAAGAAAGGACTGTGTGAAACTTTCAGTCGAGCTGTTATACCATGATCACACTGATCACTCTTGTCGATTACCTGTGGTGAGAAAAAGAATGGGGAAAACATGACCACCTATATCTCTTTGATCTATGAGAAACGTTCAACGCCATTGATTGCAGTATCCTTCTGGACTTTCTCCAGGGATTTGAAATGTAATATATGATGTTACAATGGTTGTACACCTTCCTCTGGGATTGGTTGGGAGAGTCAATGATAGTGGGAGGTAGAGGTCAAGTCAGAAAGCCTTTCATCATGAGGTTCTTAAGGGTTCAACCCAGTGGTGGGTTTGAGGTGGTACACCCCAGTACGGGCGTACTGGAGCCTGCCCGGAGCACTGGATACTGTTCCGGTATGGTGCTCCGGACGGCCCACCTGCCCGTCCGAGCTCCTTACCTGTATTTTAAGTCTTCAGCACTTCTGCGCACACGCACATAGTGTACAGCGCCTGCGCGACGCTCCGCTGAGCAGCTGGAGCATTCCGGAGGCTCGCAGAAGCAGTAAGATGCATGTGTGTGCTGCGCACGTTTGCACGTGCGCTGCACGCATCCATGTGGACAACGCTGGGCCCGTTCCAACCATACTGGTTGGAACGGGACCCAGAACCCACCACTGGTTCAACCCTCCTACTATATATATGTACCCATTGGGAGAATTCATCCCTTGCTATAGATTCAGATATCAACAGTATATTTAAAAGTTGAGCATCTCAATTCTAGATTGAACAAGATTCCTAGAGATTGTTAGGATCTGGACAGGTGTACTCAATCCCCTAAAGATTGAGCTTCTGATGCATGGTCACTAGATCCAGTGTTGTTTCATCATTTGTTCTTGACAGTTTGAACTCCATGATTTAAAACAGATTTGCAATCTTAAAGTGCTTCTGGATTTAAAGTTTCCGCTCAATGGAGGAGTGGCAGCTATGGACTAAAATGACCTTTGTAAAGCTCCATTGTCAAGATCCACACAACTGGCAAGGATCAAGGAAGTAAGACATATACAGGTTTCAAATAAGATATTTTTTTTACTACTAGTCAGAATTACTACATAATCTTGGACATTATGAGAGTCTTTGTCTGTCATTTATAATGAATTAATTAAGGAGAAATCTCTTTGGTGTGACAAAATGAAACATTTCTTGCCATCTGGACCATTTGTTATTTGTGAATATGTTGTCAACTCACTTTCCTGAGCTGCCTCTTGATTATTATTATTTATTCTCTTTTCCACTTTCTCATCCATTTTGTGCTCTGGTTACAACCTTTCATGGACCAGTAGTCTTAATATGCATAATCAAATATGTTTTGGTAACTTCTGGATTGAAAAATTGCAATGCATTCTCCATGTGTCTGTCCTGGAAGATCATTTGGAAGGTAAGGTAGTGCAGAAAGCAGCAGTTCACAGGTTGTAGGTTGTCCACATACTGCCACTCCTTTCAAAGCTGCACTATTTAATAAGTACAAGTCAAAGTGTTGGTTATGGTTTTTAAAGCCCTATCTGAAGGAATTCCTGCTCCCAGTGATATTTGACCTCACACAGGCTTGATGGGGAGGAGGTCCCTATTCTAGGAAAATATTATTGTCAGGGCTCCCAAATGTCAGGTTGCTCCCCATTTCTCCCTGCCTCCATCCGGGGCCCCTCTTTAAATTTAGAAAAGCTGTATTAAAACGTGGCTGATCCAGGAAGGGAACTTTAAGGAGTGACATGCAGATGCTCCCCCCTCCCCGCTCCTGTAGTGTTTCGCAGATACATCAATATTGATAATGTCAACTTTTTAAGCCATTTTAATCTGTGTTACAATGAATAAGTATTCACCACTTAAAGGTCAGGAGGTAAGTGGTAATGAACATCTTTTTCTATCACTGGACTGTCAAACTCATCCAGCATTTCTTTCTTTCTTTTTAACTCCTTGCTCATATTACATTACACTGAACTGAATAATATCTTTGTTTTATCCGAGCAGCCCAGGAATTTCTAAAAAAAAAAATGTTTTTAATGCTGTAGGTAGAAGTGCTGGCTGAATCTATTCTAAGATCATTTGGGTTTCTGAAATACCTGTGGATCATTTCTTTCTCTTTTTTTCAAATACTCTGGCTGATCTTTAGGGTTAGTTTACTTAGCATAAATGGTTGGCGTGCTAACAAAGTTATCTAACAAAAACGAGGCAATTAACCTATAAAAAAATCCACAATTACTCTTGCAAGTAAATAGTGTTTCCTTCGAACTACTTAGGTCAAAGATGTCAAATTTGCCATGACACATTATCATCACTTGACATATTGCAACTTTTTTCCCTTTTGTTAAAACGAGGGTGAGCATGGCCAGCGTGTTATGTATGTGGCCAGAGGCCGCAGGTTTGAAGCCCCTGATATAGATTAACAAAGACTGCTATAAATTTGCATTCTTATAACTGTCATTCAAATATTCTTAATTATCCAAATTGTTATTCTTAAATTTCAGAATCTTTTTGGTGGTGGTCACATACCCTATTTCCCTGAAAATAAGACCTCCCCAGATAATAAGCCCAATCGGGCTTTCGAGTGCTTGCACTAAAATAAGCCCTCTCCCGAAAATAAGCCCTCCCTGAAAATATTGCAAAACAGCAGCAGCCATGAAATGACCATACTCGCCGCCTTCTGTACCTCAAAGATAATAAGACCTCCCCAAAAATAAGGTCAAGCGCTTATTTTGGGGGCCAAAAGAAAATAAGACCCTGTCTTATTTTCAGGGAAACATGGTAGAAACAATGTATTATCTGCCAGAAGCATTTTCTGATTGTAGATAATCTTGCCTTACGTAAATAACTTTTTCAATAGATATCATAATAGATTTTGTTTGGGAGTCCTTTTTTCCCCCTTTTTCTTTTCCTGAAAACAGGAAAAAGAAAAAGCATGCTTTCAGTCACGTGATCCATTTGTCTGAGCCAAAATCTTATCTACATAAAGTCTGATTTAGCTTCAGGGATTTAGACAAAATGTCCTCACGGTACTTGTTTCTTTTGAAATCACATATATGTGCTTTGTTTAAAAACAATTTAGGAAATAAATTGAAATTGTTTAAAAACCTTGCTGGCCCTGTCTAGGAACAATCCAACACTCACATCATTTCCTTAAAAAATACAGTTTTGGAAAGCAATTATCTATTCACTAAGTAAGCCAAAACAATAGTTCCTGATGTTCTTCAGAAATATTTCAACTTCCCCAAGAATCCGGAAAAAATAGTTTCATGGGCTGGCGCTATGAATGAAAGTATGGCATTTTGGTTTGTTCATCAAAGGCTAATAAATTACTATGGATTTAGCACTGGTACACAAATGTTCAGTTGGATATGGATAAGGAACAACTAAGTGCACATTTCTTTTAGTACATGGACAAAATTTTGGCATTTGTTTGTACCTTAAGGGGAGAAAAATGGATTGGCCAGCAACAATATGAACTATCTTCCATTTTTATCTTAAGAATATAAAATTATCCATTAAAATAACATTATAATCCAAAGAAAAATAACTAAGATAAATTCCAATTTAGAAAACAAATGCTTTTATTGTTCTTTTCCAACAATTCAACAGTACAATTCTCAGTTAATGTTTTTAAATAGTTTCTTCCAAAAACCTCTTTTCCAAAAATTTCACGTGAAACTCAAGATACATTAGATGTTGGCTTAGCATGGCTTAGTTTGAATCCAGTATCTATGGTTTGTAACCTGTATCTGAGCATTTAGGCTAATGATTGAACCATGCCACTGGAGGCTATTCAAATAGTGAATAGAAGAGAGGCAGAGACAAGGAGAGGGGGGAGAGAGTGAGTGAGTGAGTGTGTGTGTGTGAGAGAGAGAGACAAACACACACAAACATAGGCGCGCACGCACACACACACACACAGAGGGAGACCGGCTGTCGGGTGAGTGTCTTTGACAAGGGCCCTCTGGTTTTCTCTGAATCTGACCCCCGGGGTGGGCGTGCAAGTTTCGGTGGGGCCAGCCCCTGTTCCCACTGCCCTGAGCTTCTTAAAACCACAGCTGGGCAGTGCGACCCCATCCCTTCCATCGTCCCCTCCTCCGGGTTTCCGATTCCCTTGTGTTAGCGAGGCCAGCATCGGTTGCAGGTGGGTCGGGCCAGTGTCTCAAGGCGGAGAGCAGGTTGCATGACTCTCCAAGCAACTGAAGCATGCCCAGCACCAACAAGGGCCGTAAGAAGCTCCAGCAAGAGTGAGGGGCCAGAGAATCAGCCCTGGCCACTTCTCCATCACCTGCCATCATCCTTACCTCCTCAGGCCAAGTGAGGAGTGACTGGGAGGGGAGGGCAAGGAGTGGGGCTAGCCAGTGATGGGACAGGGAGCCGCAGTAGAGGGCCCAAAGAGCCGCATGCAGCTCTGGAGCCATGGGTTGCAGACACCCGATCTAATGCCAATGAGCCCTGTTCTACAAGTATATTTTGTACATCTGTCATAACTTCTTACTTCATGACCATAATATAAAGAAATTATTATAGGGAGAAGAAGGAAGGCCTTTTAAGAATGGGTGGAAGAGGTCCTATATATAATAGGGGCTTGAGTGTGAGAAAGTATCTCAGACAAGCCGCTCCCTAGTTCGTACAAAAATCAGATCAGGGAAAGGAGAAGCAAATCAGATTTGCAAGATTCTGTTCCTGTGGCGACTGCAATAAAAGTAATCCTGACCTAAATGGTATTGGTTTCTTAGTCTGACCTACTTTGATGGTCGATAATTATATTGTGGCCGAAGATTCTAGGAGTCATTAAACATTGGTGCAATTTGTCAGAATACACTTTTGAAGCACACCCTATTTTCAATAGGATCAAAATCCCTTATCCTCCCTCATCATTAACTATGGCCCAATGGGCAGGTTGGAAGCTGTATTCCACACTGGATATCTAAAGTTGATAAAATATATTTTAGAGCATTACTTATACCTTTTGGCATGGGAATTTGATCCACCATTGCTCATCTTCTTCTTGATGTTAATCCATGTATTCCACAATCTCAAAGGCAGTTTAAAAACCCTACTACAGACCGGCCGGGGGAGGGGTCTGTTTCTCTGAAATTCAATCTTTTCCATTTCTTTTTAAAGAATCCAACCGTTCAGCCTCATGATTGAAGACATGTTGAAAGAAACTACAGTTTGAGACCGTTGGGGTAAATAAGGAATGTCCAAATTCAGAAGGCTACGTTGTTTAACCCAAAGGCAGCAGAGAACAGAAATGAATGGAGCAAAGTGAAGGAATGCTTACAGGGAAATGTCTCACGGTGAAGACACAAAGACGGCTGTAATCCTCTCTGCCATTTTCTCCATCGTACTACAATCATACTTTCTGGTGAAAGAGGAGGCCAACCGCAGTCATGAGCCAATAGAGTTCTTAAAGGGAGTTTCATATTCTCAGGGCAAAGGTGGCAGCTTGTAACCATCGTCAACAGTTAGTTTCAAACTAGGCCATACAGAAAAAAAAAGAGGGGGGGGGAGAACCGAATGCTTTAAGAACACCCAACATGCTCAAATATAATTAAGCACAGTAAGCTGGCTCAGTTTTGGAGTTTTCTGTTTTTGAGACTCCTTTGCAGGAATGCGTAGGACATACAAGAGAGTGAACCAAGCCAACCGGATGGGCTGCTGTCTGCTAATTGGACAAGGCCCGCCCACATATCCGGCCACCGGATGAGAGATATTACCGTACTTTTCAAGACTGCTACCTCCAAATGAACCCCTGGCTTGAAGAGCCATTTATATCTTTGAAAACTCTTTAAAAAGTGTACTAATCTTCTTTATTTTTCTGTATCATTCCAGAATTATAATTCTATCCCAGCTAACATGCCACAAAGAAGAGGAGGTCAACTTATCCTCCAAAGCACCTGAAGGCAGGACAAAAATAATGAACGGGAACCAATCAAGTAGAGAAGCAACCTGGAATTAAGGAGAAACTTCCTAACAGTGAGAACAATTAATCATTGGAACAGCTTGCCTTCAGAAGTTGTGGGTGCTTCATCACTGGAGGTTTTTAAGAAGAATCTGGACAGCCACTTGCCTGAAATAGTACAGAGTCTCCTGCTTGAGCAGGGGGTTGGCCTAGAGGACCTCCAAGGTCCCTTTCAGCTCTATTCTGAATTCGAATTCAAATAACAATGTTGATCTTACAGATTTTAGTACCTTCTGTCGCTAGCCAGACACCCACTCCCGCAAAAAATGTTACATATAGTTCAGGTGCATATTTCTAAAGTTGAGTTAATCCAGATGTCTGCTTGTCCTAACTGTAATATTTTTTAAAAAAATTCTCACCTCGCTTTTACAAAATCATGTCCATCCAGTTATATTTTTCTAAGTTTTTCTCCTCTCTGTTAAATCTATTTATCTTTTCTTCTTGTATTTGTTTTCAATTCTCATTTTCTTTACAGCAGGATCTTAAAACTGACAGAAAAATAATTTTCCGTTTCCTCCAATGATATTTCATAGGCACTCAGTACGCCAAGCAAGGTCACCTTTTCAAGTATCACGCAGAAGCTAGACCATATAATGTAGATCAGCAGTGCCCAAACTTTCCGGCTTTATGGACTGGTGGGGCGAGGAGAGAACATGGTTCCCTGTAAGCAGCAGGTGAGCGCGCAGGTGCATTTATGAGAGCAGCAGGCACATGCACCAGAGGTGGGTTGCTCCCAGTTCGGCCCAGTTTAACTGAACTGGTAGTGGCGGCAGCAGGAGGCTCTGGCCGCCTACCCCGGGATGCTTCTGCGCATGTGTAGAATTGGCACGAGAGAGAGAGCGCACGAGCAAACCGGTAGTAAAACCAGTACAAACCCACCACTGGCATGCACCTGCCACTCGCACCAAAGAAGCTGCTTGCAACCTCGCCAAGTATTCACACAAGTGGAGATACATGCACAGGAAATATCTTCCCAATTAATAATTGTAAGAATCAATGTTCTGAATTACCTCAGGCCCTGAACATCATCTGCTTGCAAAATGTCCAGGGATAAATATAACACCAATAAGAGATACTTTCATTTATGTGCTTTCCAAGGATTAGTCCTGTGTGCCATTGCTATATTAAGTCCTGCGGAAATATAATACTTCATATGTGTGTATGTTTTTAAGTTCAAAAATAGATTGCTATAATTTCCAAGTTACAGTAAAGGATTGGGAGAATAGCAAAAGAATCTAGACTCTTTCACAAGTTTTAGGCTGTCTGAAGAAGATACCATTATAAGAATGATGTTCACAGAGATTGGGGCGGGGGAAAGAATGAATACATCAAAAGAGAGATGTAATATTAAAGGCATGCAAAGAGAAAACTATTGGAAAATGCTACAATAGCCCTTGATTAAATTTAATGAGGTTGTCATCATAGGAAGTTTCAATCTGATACTCATTGACATCCATTATATACTTGAAATATACATATTATCTCTCTTTACTCATATCTTCAGGACATTTTTCAAAACGAATACAGCTCATTGAAGTCCAAAATAAAATAAGCTATTTGCTACAAAAAAGAAAAAGATAAATGGCATATAGTGATACAATTAAAATTGCACTAGGAGTAGTAATTAACTGGTGCCAAATGTACAATGAGAGTTACTTCAGTGAGGGAGATATGTTGGAAAGAAACAATAAAATGTGGCACAATGTATATTTTTGTCATTGAAAAATCTCTCTAAAAACAGGAAAAGAATAAAACATCAATGCCAAGAATGCTTCTTACAGGAAACTTATTTATTTGTATCTCTCTACATGTGATGGTTACCTATTATTATGATTGAGGGTCCATCTTTATGATGGCTTTATTGGTAATGATATAAACTTTATTATAAGGCATAAAGCATGAGTTAGGCAGTCTTTGGGGTCTTTCATATCCATAATGTCCTACCCTGCACTGCCAATGCAAGGACAACATACATAGATAACACTAGACTGGGAAAGGCTATTAACTAGAACAGGGTTAGGCTTAGACCAATGACTGTGATTAGGCAACAATAAAGAATAGGAAATGGTCATTTTTGAGCCCAGCATCAATGAAAATGCTTAAAATATTTTCTGTGTTTATGTAATACCTCAAAACTGAAGCTGATTACCTTTTGATAACCATTGACCTCCCCATTCCTTTATTAGGAAGACTGTGGAGCAAGATAAAAACCATGTCATAATGCTGAGGACAAACATCACAACATCCAATGCACTCTGCTATGTACATATTTTGTTAAGACTGATTCCTATTTCCTTATTTGTTAATGAGTTGACTTATCCAGTTATTCAAGTCATGTTTCCAACACCAGCGAGCTAAATCTGAATATCTGCCAAGTAGGGTTGGAGGCAGAGATAACAGTCAGCTATGACAATAGCCTTCCTTAGCCCATTTGCCAAAAACAACTGGCAGAAAGCAGTTAAAGTCAAACTTATCACTTGGTATGTGGAGAATTCTGAAGTTCTGGAAGAATACAGCAAATAGTTGCTTATTGCAGATAAACTGCAGGATGCAAGAAAGAGTCACGCTTCTCCTAAAGACGTCTACCTGACTTGCCATGTTTGCCTATTTTAAAAATTATAACAACACGTCATTGAATCACAGCAACTCTCTTTCTCCATAGTACGTAATGTGTAAGTGCATGGACTGCCTCTGGAGTGTACAATGGAATGTGAGAATGTTCTTAGGGAAACGGAGGAAGAGATGCTGCCTAGGAAATAATCAGACAAGAGAGGCAGGAGCCCCCAGAGATGTAATGGTCAGAGAAAGAAATTTAAGAAGGACCTACTCTAATGGATCAAGCAGTGAAAAATGACAGTGGGAAGTTTGGCTCTTTCACCCTTGCAAGATTCTCTTAATGTAGCTTCACAATAAAGTAGATGTAGCTCTCCTAGTCATCTTGCCTTATCTGGTTTACCTGGGAGGGCTGCAATCTCGCAAGTCTGAAAGAACAAAGCTTCCCACTACCACATTTAACGGCTTTATCCACTGAGGGGAGTCCTTTCTTTCCCTGACTTTTAAGTCAATGGGGGCTCCTGCTTCTCTTGTCAAATTGTTTCCTAGATAGTAATTCCCATCCCCTTCCCCTCAGGTAATTTCATTACATCTACTGAAGACCTTCTCTTTGACTTAGCACCCTGGGAGTGAACAGCTGCATAGTGGAACCTTAGACTCACAAAACCCTGAGCAAAGAGGATGAGGCCCTACTGATTGGCTGTCCTCCTTCTTAGTACAAATATCTGCCTATTTTTCTTGTTTAGTTTATTTCAGTTGATTGTCCATTTGCTGTTTTTAGCAATAGCGCTTAGATTTATATACCGCCTTATAGTGCTTTACAGCCCTCTCTAAGCGGTTCACAGAGCCAGCATATTTCCCCCAACAATTTGGGTCCTCATTTTACCAACCTCGGAAGAATGGAAGGCCGAGTCAACCTTGAGCCTGGTGGAAAAAAATTTTTGTCAATTTTTTTTATTGATTTTAAAAATTTTACAAGGGGAAAGGGGTTAAGAGGTTATGAAACATTTTGACAGCTACATCGTGCGGGGGGGGAGAAGCCCCCAGGGTCTTGCAACTTTTACAAAAAGGAAAAATAAAAAACTATGAACTTTTGCATAGATATTAGCAGTTTTAAGTTTACACAAAATCGTCAGTATGATTCAATCATTTTACTTTTGTCACTTCCTTGAAAATACATTGTAACAACATTTAGAATAGTGTTTCAATTCACTTTTGTGATCTGAGTCTTCTTGTTGTCGCATCCTCCCCGCCATCCACTGGCAGAGCCTCAGCCCCTCCCTGCTTTGTTTCTTGTGTGACATCCCCCACGTCACCTAAGAGAGCAGTATGTTTTTTCATGAAAGCCTCTGCTTCCGCAACTGTGTTAATTCTGATTCTACTGTTCTCCCAAAAAATCAACATGCCTTCTGGTAACAACCACTTAAACCAAACCCCGTCATTATATAATTTTTTTGCTAAGAAGGTATATTTCCTTCTCTTATTCTTTGGGATCTACTTAAGAATGGTTATTTCTTTATCCTTATATTTTAATGGTCCTCCCCTTTGAGCTCATAGAACCTCATCTCTTGTGGTTTTTCTAAGAAATTTAACATGAACTTCCCTTGGAACATTATGTGTTCTTGCATAGGCTGAATTAATCCTATAAACCAGGTCAATATCCCACCCAAGCTGTTGTTTATCTCTGTTAATATATTCTGCTAACATTGTGGTCATGATCTCTTTAAGATCTTCATTTTCGACTTCTGATAAATTTTGAAACCTAAGAAAAAAAGACATCCTTTCAAATTCCGTTTTTATCACGATTCTCAAATTCTGCGTTCCCCCTTTGGACTGCCTCCAGGTGGCTCCTCATCCCAGCCACACCCTCCTCCAGTACACCTATCCTCTGCTCATTCTGTGTAGTTTTTTGTTGTGTCTCTCTGAGCTGGTCATTTAAGTCCTGCAGCTGTTTTTTTCATTTCATCCTGTCCCTTTAAGAGGGCCTGAAGCATCTGCTGAGTAGAGAAATCCTTTGAACTCTCTTCAGGGGCTTTAGGTTGTAAAAAAGACCCCAATTGTGACTCGTGGGCAATGGGGCTGGATGTAGAAGATGTCGGGGCCGATGAGGCCTTTCCAGGTGGTAATTTTTTTGGACCCATCATGAAGCTCGGAGATAGTTATTGTTCTATACAGGGAATGGTGTCCGTAGGAAAGCACAGCCAGTAGAAACCACCAAACAGGCAAATCCAAAGGAGAATAAGTGTTTAGTTCAAGACCAAAGCAGATGGGTGGATCAAAACATTCCAAATCCAGGGAAAAAGTTTGTTTGAAGAAGCTCCTGCAGGTCTCTGGGGTGGAAATTAAATCAAGGCAACAAAGTTTTTCAAGGGAGGAGTCTCATGCTCAAAGAGAAAGAAGAAAGAGGAAGTGAGCCATCTTGGCTCAGCCAGCACCGGTGGTCAGGAAACAACAAAGTCAAAGTTCCCATAGATAGCTTAGAGAAGAATCAGTTCAACCATCCTTTCTCTCACAGTTGTAGTCAAAAGAGAAAAAAAGGGTTCTCTTTTCCTTTTTTCCCATTAATTAAGGGAAGTGAAAGCATTTTAAACTTTTTTGAACTTTCTCTCCCTTGCAAGGGAGAGATTTTCAAGGTGCCGCTTTTCCGAGGGGGGTGGAAATTCCCTCCCCCCTCCACTTTTAACTCCTCCACTGGTTGAAACAAAATCCAAAAAAACCTGCAAGTCAGTCAATAAGGTATTAAACTGTAAAAGACCCGGGGAGCGCCCCCACCTCACTGCGCTTCAGCTGTTGCATTCAAATTAATCGCTTCCTTCCTGGCTGCGCTCGGCGAAGCGCGCGTTGGCATTCCGCACGCTCCCTACGCTCCACGGCTCCTGGGGCAAAGCTGGAGACACCCCCCTGCAGCCACTGCCATTCCAGGGGGTCCCAGCAAGCCGCCCCCACGGCAGGGCGCCACTCCAAGGCACCCTATGCTCCCCTAGGATTCAGGGGAGACCACCGAAGCAGCGAGAAGGTGGACGCACGCATCTGTCGCCTTCGGCCGCCGGAAGTGGCCTCCAGCCTGGTGAAATTTTAACTGCCAAATTTCAGGCAGACAGCAGTCAACAAAAGCAGCCTGCAGTACTGCACTTTAACCACTGCACTCTAACCACTGTGTCACTGTGGCTCATTTTACCTGTTTTTTTTTAGCTTTGTACACTACCCAGAGTCTGTTGAGTTGCACAGCTAATAAATACATCTAAATAAATAATACACAGGGAGGGGGAGCATTAACTTCTTTCAATGCATAGAGTGTTTTGGCTCTGTCTCTCCCATCCCTATCTTATCTTTGTCTACCACTTCTTGTTTTTTGAAGATGCTTTTCTCAATCAAGCAATTTGATAGTTCAGAGACAATTCCTGGCATACAAAGAAGTTTTTCCAATGTCATAGCAAGCTTATACAAATAAAGGAGAAGATGAAAGAGCGGTAATTTTCCAGTTGCTCAGGCTGTGTTTTGTTTTTCTTTACATTTTCCTTTCAACATTTTTTTTTTGCTTTACCATAGCAGAGGAATTAAAAGTTTTGGTCCCAGCTCAAGTTTCCCTAACAGTGTTCCAAAATACTTCTGAAGAACCCATACAAGTGAACCTTCAGTAGCACAGGAGATTTCTGCTTCTCTTAGCAACCACAAAATTTTGATCTTATTGTGACATTTGCTTCTATGAATGACTTATGAGATCCCTGGTCCATATGTGGCCTGCATGATTTTTGAATCCAGCCTACAGCCCCCCTTCTCAGTATCAGTAAGAGATCATGCATGCAAAAATTAGTAACAATCCCTTTTCTCTTAAAAATGATAAAAATGTATAAGAAAAACCTACAGGATGGGCAGGACCTGTTTCCCAAAATGCTGGCATTTTAACTATAGGATTTGTTTTCCAAGTTGAGGGGGGGTATTTTTGAAATAACATTCCTTTTGCAAACTATTTTGATTTGCCACTTTATGTAAAAAAAAAGTTGGCTTATAAATGAAAAAGAATAAATTTAACACTGGCAGAAATGTTGGTGGAATGATGGGCTACCTGATTTTTTAAAGTCCTGCTACAGAGCCCTACAAGTTTTGAAAGCTTTTATTTTAATACTGAAAAAGTTGTTGACTTCAGTATGATGGTTTTAAATGTCAGTCCCTGAGGCCTCAGGCTCTATTATTGTCATTTATTTTTGTCTACATAGCATCCTTTAAATTACAGATTGAAAACATGTTGTTTTTATGAATTATATTATAATTCTAAAAGAAGCATCATGGATAGAAGAAAAAGCAGCAGACAAGATGGCTGACATAACTAATACTACACCTTGGTACCTTTTCCTGAAAAAAACCCTACTTTCTCTGTTCAACCAGGCACTAACAACCACTCAAAAATCCCAATAAACAATAATATTTTGATATATGATATTTAAATCATCAAAACTTCTGTAGATCATCGCTTATTCATTTGTTCATTTGCAATTTTTAATTTGCAGTGAGGGTAATCATGGATTCCCAATTTAAAACTTAATTTACAATCCAAACAAATTTTGAGCATGTAGGCCTGAGGCAGTCATTCACAGATGACCAACCTACTGATTTAGAAATGCCTAATCCACATTTTCACAAGAGACCATATACTCAGCCTCTTCCTAGGTTAGAAAAAGATCTGGTCCTTTTAAAACAGAGGTCAAAATAACTATGAGGCTGGAATGTGGGGTTTACCATTTCCCCCAAATACCCCCTAATAAATTCCTGGAATGTCCAGGAATCTACAGGAAAGTCCAAATAATTAGAAGTAGACGTAATTGTCTGCTTCTGAAAACTATTTTTGAAGTAATTTCTAACAGTCTAGCCAGGAACCTGCACTAGGATTAATTTGTTTTATGGTGCTTATGTTTATGTTTTTGTGAGAATTGTTTTTTGTTTAGAATCTTTTATGAGTGCCAATATTTTTCAGTATCTGGGTAGATTTTAGCTCTAAAGATATTTGCATTAACCAGAATTACCTTGTGGTCAGCCAAAACATTAGTTTCTTTTTATTTTTAAATCAAGCTTCTATTTTTCAATCATCTGAACAGGTTTATAATTGACTGCACCTAGATCCCACATCTTTTTTACACATATAATAAACGTGGTGGATGTAAAAAGGGGGCTGGTTTGGACTGTGTGGTCACAACTATGATCTTAATTTGTTTTAATACCCCTTCTCCACACATTACCCTGCTTTCAAAAATATGATTTATACGTTTTCTGGCCTATTGTGATGTGCGAGCCCAGCTGGCTTGCTGAAATTCATTAAACCTCAGTCTTACAGATTGTATTGGATGAACGCTAAACATGACTACATTTTTGATAATCCAGCCATTTCATTGGGATTAGCATTGTCTGAACGGTAGCTAATCTCTTTGAAAGGCTAGTCCCTACCCCCATAATTATAGGTATCTTCCTTGCATTTATAAAGGTCCCTGTACCATCATTTTACTTACAATGTCTAAAAAGTGAAATGGGAAATTAGCATGCAGACCAGCTTCAAATATAACATTTATTTCCAATAATCCTTCACCTGACATATCACCTTCTTGTGGAAAGGGATGGTATATATATATTATTATACACACACACACCTACCTCAGAGGTATTTTAAGAAATTAAAAATGGTAAATAGCAATAGTACTTAGACTTATATACCGCTTCACAGCCCTGTCTAAGCAGTTTGCAGTCAGCATATTGCCCCAACAATTTGGTCCTCAGTATACCAAACTCTGAAGGATGGAAGGCTGAGTCAACCTTGAGCCTGGTGACATTCGAACTGTCAAATTGCAGGTAGCCAGCAGTCAGCAGTAGCAGCCTGCAGTATTCTAACCACTGCGCCACCACGGCTCATAAAACACAACTTTTCAGGAAAAAAATAAGTCAGTCAAAAAATGGATAGCACCAAAGGACTGTTGAGAACTACTTTCTAATTTGCCCTCTAACAATTTTTCATCACACCTATCCATCATGGTGGCCATTTTGTGGGAATGCCCATAAACTTGCTTTTGAGATTTCAGATGCAGTCATATTCAATGATGAAGTTTCCCACTTTAAAATTATTACTCTCTTTTTTTGCCACATTTGTTAAGTGAATCACTCATTGTTAAATGAATCACATGGTTGTTCACAAAATGCTTGTTGGAAGACATCTGGGAAGATTGCAAATGGCGATCACATGACCCTGAGGCATTGCAATTGTCACAAATATGTTGCCAAGCACCTGAATTTTGATCGTATCACTATGAATGTTGCGACTATCATAAGTGCAAGGACTGGTCGTAAATCATTTTTTTCAGTGTTGTTGTAACTGAACGATTAAATGAATGGTTGTTGCGTACTGCCCATATTTTAACTGTTCTTTTACATGACTCCATATTTCATTTTAGCCCATTATTTTCAGAAAATAAAGATTTTAGTTTTTAACTTATCACTTCATAAAATTATTCTGTTAAGTTGATTTATCAGCATTTTTGCTTGTTGCAGTCATATATCAATTCATCACTTTAAGGGAGCTGATCCTGAAACTCGCCTCTCATTGCTTATAAGATTTGTGACTCATTGTTCAGACTTCAATCCCATTAAATCAAAGTACTTATGTTTAGAATGATTGCAATTCATGAATGGGCTAAATGTCACCAATATGCATTTCATGCAATGAAGTGACACTGCATATCCAAACTTCTTTATTTATAACTCAAAGTCTTATTCAAAAGATAAATCTCATCAAAATGTCAATGCAGTTTTAATTTAGTGTTTGGAAGAGATCGTTTGTTCCAGTATAACTCCCATTAATTTCAGTAAGGATGAAAAGAAAATGTGATATTTCTTAGCAAGCGTTGCTGGTTTCAAACATCACGCTAAGCCCTCTAGAGAAACAATCATCTCAAGGATTTGTGGTGCTCAGCTGTCTTCTGATGGGGAAAAAGTCTGTTTTAATTTACTCCTACGGAGGGTAAAATAAGTGACCTCTTAGTAGATGTTACTATCTTTACCATTTAATTTCCTATTTTAAAATGTAGGGTAAAGTACAAGTGGGATGTATTTGACAAATTGTCTGGATAAGCCTTAAATTCTACTAAACACTATTAAAATGCGTTGGCGTCCCTTCAATACTTTGTAGCAGTACATCTTAAAAAATGGTACTTATTTATAGAACTAGCTTAAAAAATGCTACTAACATCTGTGAGGTTCCACCATTACCTATGTTTGAAAAAAGTGAATAGATTTATGTGAAAAAAGTATATGTATCATTTTGTGCCAGAACTCTAAAATTTTGACTTAATCAGGAATGAGCCAAATATTAGTGCACATACAGTAGTTCAGCTGGTTCAATGCTCCTATAAATAGGAACAAATGAACATGCCCATATGTGGTCTCCAAATCCAGACCTCTGTCTTATTCTGTCTATGAACCAGACTTAGAACAAACCTAGTTGAAAGAGTAAGCCTAACAAACATTTTTTGCATAAATATGGCTGCCCAACAATGACCTATGAATGAATAACCTATGAATTGATTTTGAAATCAAATGAACCCCTCCATGAATAGTATTAACTAAGGATGTGCACGACATTCCATGTATGAAACAATAACATACACAGAAAAGTTGGTTTTGCGTTGATTACACATTTCAATCCTGACGCAGAACAAAACAAAGCTCACTTCTATACACAGGTCAAAATACTTTGTTCCGGTTAAGACGGGGGAAGTGAAGAGAAAGAGCAAAAGGCTGAAAAGTTTTCTTGGCAGCAGGGTGTGGAGGAGGTGTTTCTTTTGAGCCAAACCCTGGAAACCAAAAGATTTTGTTTCTGCCAAACCACAGTGAATTCAAAATAGTTCAGCAGGTGTCATCCATATTCAAGAGGAAACTTTTTTTTTTTACTTTATGCACCCCCTGGTCTTAATTAATATGACTTGTTACAAGCCAAATTCCTAGCTCAAATATCATGAGAACGAAGTCATGGAAAAGTCTTACAGAATGCACTAAATCTGAATTCCTTGAATCATGGCTGAGTATGTAATTTAACTTTGAAGGACCATCCCTTCTTAAATTCTGAAAGCAATCCAATGGCACTTTTAGTTATTCTAAAAAAGTGTAGTAGGATGTGATCTTCCCTCACCTCAAAGTTTAAAGCTATGAAACCAACAGAACAAAAGTCTAAAACTGATTCCTTTCAAGAACCAATGGAAGGAAATGATGAATTTGGTTACTAAAACAATATTAAAGAGCTGTTAATCAGCTAGGTACCTGACAGCCTATTACTGAAAGTAGCATTGTAAAAGCTGCAGGTGTAAGGCAATATGTATTTTATCTACAATACTTTGTTTACTTACCTGAAAGTAATACTTTCTGGAAAGTAAATAGGCCAAGCCTTATGATATAACTCATTAGACTTTTTCAATAAATCTTCTATCCATGACGCACACACACAGGATATGTGCGCCCTCACCTATCATTCACTATTTGTCAGGAACAAAATGCCAGGAAATGTTCTGGATCTTCCTGAAAGCATTTGTGGTACATATGGTTCTTAAATCTAAGACCCAGCATATACATTGCTTAAGACCTCAGTACAAATACCCATTCAATTGTAGAGTTCACTGGGTGATTTTAGGTCACTCGCTCTCAGCCTAATCTATTGTACAGGATTGTTATAGCAAGGAGGTAATTAGGTGACAATTCTTTATATATCCTTGAGTTGTCAGAGAAAGGGTAGGACATAAATACTGGAGGGAAATAAATATTACCATTGTATTAACAGTTGAAATTTGGTATTGGGGGAAAAACCCGACTATACCATGGACAGCCAAGGAAACAAGCAAAAAGGGGAATTCACTAACATGGCAAAAAGATTATAAAATCAGGCTCAACTCACTTAACAGCCTTGCTTAGCAGTGGAAATTCTGGCCATATGTTAAGGAATTGTGGTCATAAGTTAAGGAATACTCATACACTCAACTTTCTAGCTCCCATTTTTCTAGAATGGTTTATAGAATAATAAAAAAATATTCCAAGGCACCAGTCTAAAAAGATACTATAGATGAAAAAGATATAGTGCTTTTTAAAAAGGCTGGAAATTCAGAAAGCAGTTCGCAACGTTCATAGTTTGTGTAATGGTAACAATGATAGATGTGTATTGATGTGTATAGTACCCAATGATACTATCATCTCCCACAGCTGATACTCTTCCTCACAGGAGAATTGGACCCAAGGAGTTCAGGAAGGGACTTCACCTTAAATTTGCAGGGGCTTATGGAAAAACTGAACAATGATTGCATAAAACCAGGAGGGAAATGTGATTTGGACAGAAATACGGTGTGAAAAAATTAGATAGCAGTCAATAAATATACAAAGCATACAAAGATGGCATTCTGCCAGTTCGGACCGGTTCGCCCAAACTGGTAGTGGAAATCGGAGGGGGGGCACCCCCCTTCCCCAAGTCTATGCCATCCCATTTAGGCACCATTTTTAGCCAAAGTGCATGCGTGGAAGGCTGAGTGCATGCACGGATGGGGCATTTGTGAGTGAAGTGAGTGCACATGCATGCATGCTCACATTTGCGAACTGGTAGGAAAGGTAAGTGAATACCACCCCTGAAAGCATAGCTCAGTAGCAGAAGAGACCTGAGATTTAATAAAACCCCAAATGTTACCTTGAGGTAAGATGGGCGGCCTATATATTTTATAAATAAATGAATAATAAAATAAAACAAATGTAGGCCTCCTAGCATTAGTGCTATTTTATGATTTAACAGAGTTTGGGGGGGGGGGGGGAGATCTGATGTATTTCACTGTCTAATTTAGAATCTGTTTTAGCTACATGTTTTCTCTAGCGCAGTTTTCCCTAACCCTGGCACTTTAGTATATATGATCTTCAATTTCAAGAATTTCTCAATAGTATATAATTTCTCAATATAGTCATTACAAAAGATCTTGGAGATGTAATTTCACATAAGGAAGAAGCTAATATGGACCAAGTGTGGTCTAGATACTTCAAAATGAAGTTTAATATAGGGTAAATAAGATTGTTGTTATGTCCTCTTTAGCTCTAGGAAGTGGGACAAAGCAACACAAAATCCCTTTTTGGCAACTGTTAAATCTGATGTAAACCAATTCTTCAATTTATACTTCCCAAATTTATATACTTTTGCATAGGATCAACTATGCAAGATCTTTGTGGCAGTGGTGAAATCTAATTATTTTGTCCAACAGTTCTGTGAGCGTGACTTGGTTGGGGGGGGGTTGTCATGTGACTTGGTGGGCGTGGCCATCTTTTTTCCACTTTTTAAAGCATTTTTTCCCTGCCTATTCGCCCAAGCCAGCAGGAAAAAAATGCTTTTTTTAAAAAAAGGGGGGGAGCTTCCGACAATCATGCAGCTCACAGCTGAGCCGCGCGATCCTTGGAAGCTTTTTTTTTTACTACCGGTTCGCAGAACCAGGTACAATCATCCCTACCTGGGCCGAAGGATTTCACCCCTGCTTTGTGGTTTTTTTTTTAAAGCTTCTTGCACCATTCAACTAAAATCCAAAAAACAGCTTGATAAAATTCATTTGAGTTTTATTTAAATAATAGTTTTTTAACTGTGGTGAAAGATTAGAGTGCTATTTTTAGTGGCAACAGATCTGAACTCGGGGGTATCACTTTTTGTCATATGCTTCAAAGGTTTTTAGGCTGAGTTCTTGTTCAAGCACGACATGCTTGCTTGCTTTTAATCCCCATATTAATATGGACTTAAGGCACCCCCATCCCAAGAGAAATAATTATAAAAAGTCTTTCTTGAAATCTGCAGATGGTTTTACTCCCAAGTGGCTCCTTATACATTTGATCAACACTTCACCTGAGAAACAATTTTCTAGAACTGGAAAAGAGCAAACACAATGATTAAGAGACTAAGAAGAGCTAACCAAGGGGGAAAGACCATAATATCTGGGGACTTTGAACTTAAAACAAAAGTAAAAGGAGGTATAAAGCAAGATTTCAACTCATAAATGATGTGAACAATGTGAACAGACATTTGTCTTTCTCACAGACACATTTACATTTTTAAAATCTCACTGAAATTAAATGTAAAGAGAGTTAGGATAAATAATAATTTATGCAATGCAAAATTAGTTTGGGTTAATATTTGCTGCCATTCAGATGTTAAGGATTAGCATCAATTTAGAGAGTTGTAAAAGTGAATTGATAAATTCACACAGGTCATCATGTATGGTTTTTGTGCCTGACATTTGGCTTGCTGCTATAAAAATGGGCCCAGCTGCATGAGCAAATTCTCAACATCTTGCTCTGTTTCCACCAATAATCCACAGCTTCTCCAAGAAAAGTTCAATAACTTCTTTGATCTCATCACTCAGCTTTGCCAAGCATAATTATTTTTCTAGTTGAACATTTGTTCATAATCTATGTCTAAATTATGTGAGGTTTTTCCTGCTGCTATTGTTCCAAGGGAGCAATAATTCTTTATCTGGTCCACGACTGTTTAATTCATCTGCTGTCTCTGGTACTCTGAAGTAACCATCACAGTTCATAAACCAAAGATGTTTTCTTTCCCTCTTTTTCAATATCCAGCTTTCATAATCATACTGTAAAGATAAACACATATTGTATTGCAATCTTTATTGTTAAGTATTCTTCCTACCTTAATGTGGTGGGAGGGTTCAGAAATTTTAATACTGTAATCCCTCAATAGAAGTCTGAACTGCTGGCAAGGAGGCCAATATTTATGGTAAAAGTGAATGAAGGACCTACTAAGAGTTATCTACAGCTGAGGTGCGAACAAAAAGGGCTTTGCAAGCAAGAGAGAAGCCTAAGATAAGGAACTCTAAAATCAAACATAGAACAAAAGAATGGTAAATTACTTCTGTTATTGTTGTCTAGAAAACTGTATGGGCATGTCCACAAGTTGTACTAGTCACATTGTTGCTCAATCATATGTTGTTCAACACATACAAGTAAAAGCTTTCAAGTGAAATCTGACAAAAACATCTTTCTTGCAACCCTACAGCACTACCGTAAAAACATGAGATTTAGCTTGATCAATTAATTAAATGTGAATGTATGCCATCTCCTTAATCATAGGCAGCATATTTTAAAAGCCATAATTAAATGCTGGGCAGCAGGAAAAGAGCTACTCCCCTGAATTTCCTAATGATACCTGGTTGACAACTTTAGGTTTATAAATTTTAATGAGGGGGTATATTTGGAGCAATTAACCACTGTATTAATAATTTACTCAAAGCAACTAATGAAACTTCAGCCTACGTAGCACAATCCTATGTAAATGTGCTCAAAACTGAATCTGATTATCTTGAATTGGGCTTAAGCTTAGGTTAGAATGCAACCATATACTCAGGCTCCACAGGTTTGTTAATTTATTTATAATCCCCTATTTCCCTGAAAATAAGACCTCCCTGGATAATAAGCCCAATTGGGCTTTTGAGCACATGCACTAAAATAAGCCCTTCACCCAAAATAAGCCCTCCCCGAAAATACTGCAACACAGCAGCAGCCATGAGGTGACTACTCTCAACACCTCCTGCACCTCAAAAATAATAAGACCTCCCCAAAAATAAGGCTTATTTCAGGGGTCAAAATAAAATAAGATCCTGTCTCATTTTCGGGGAAACATGGTATATATATTTCAAGAACTCCAGGCTGGCAAGATGATAATTCTCTCCCCATTTGATCCTCCAAACTCTTTTGCGATAGGTTTTTGAAGAGTGCAACCAAGGGGCCAAGTTCACTCAAATGAATTTTATGGATAAGTGGGATTTTGAACACGGTCTCTGTGATTCTATTGAGCCTAACCTCAATACCAGGAAAGATTCTGGAAAAAATAATCAAGCAACGAATTTGCGAACACCTAGAAGCAAACAAAGTAATAGCCAAAAGCCAACATGGATTTGTCAAAAACAGATCATGCCAGACTAATCTTATTGCATTCTTTGATGATGTGACAAAATTAGTGGACCAGAGGAATGCCGTTGATATAGTTTACTTGGACTTCAGTAAGGCTTTTGATAAGGTAGACCATAACCTACTACTAGATAAAGTAGAAGAATGTGGGTTAGACAGCATCACCACCAGATGGATTGGTAACTGGCTGACCAACCGCACTCAACGTGTAGTTCTCAATGGAACTGCATCTACATGGAGGGAAGTATGCAGTGGAGTACCCCAAGGCTCTGTTTTAGGCCCAGTACTCTTCAACATCTTCATCAATGATTTGGATGAGGGAATAAATGGGGAACTCATCAAATTTGCAGATGATACCAAGCTGGCAGGAATAGCCAACACTCCAGAAGATAGGCTTAAGATACAGAAGGATCTTGACAAACTTGAACATTGGGCACTATCTAATAAAATGAAATTCAATGGTGAAAAGAGTAAGGTTCTACATTTAGGCAACAAAAACGGAATGCACAGGTACAGTATAGGTGATACCTTACTCAGTAGTAGTAACTGTGAAAGGGATCTTGGAGTCCTAGTGGACAACCATTTAAATATGAGCCAGCAGTGTGCAGCAGCTGCCAAAAAAGCCAACACAGTTCTAGGCTGCATCAACAGAGGGATAGAATCAAGATCACGTGAAGTGTTAATACCACTTTATAATGCCTTGGTAAGGCCACACTTGGAATACTGCATTCAGTTCTGGTCGCCACGATGTAAAAAAGATGTGGAGACTCTAGAAAGAGTGCAGAGAAGAGCAACAAAGATGATTAGGGGACTGGAGACTAAAACATATGAAGAACGGTTGCAGGAACTGGGTATGTTTAGCTTAAGAGAAAGAAGGACTAGGGGAGACATGATAGCATTATTCCAATATCTCAGAGGTTGCCACAAAGAAGAAGGAGTCAAACTATTCTCCAAAGCACCTGAGGGTAGAACAAGAAGCAATGGGTGGAAACTAATCAAGGAGAGAAGCAACTTAGAACTGAGGAGAAATTTCCTGACAGTGAGAACAATTAATCAGTGGAACAGCTTGCCTCCAGAAGTTGTGAATGCCCCAACACTGGAAGTCTTTAAGAAGATGTTGGATAGCTATTTGTCTGAAACGGTATAGGGTTTCCTGCCTAGGCAGGGGGTTGGACTAGAAGACCTCCAAGGTCCCTTCCAACTCTACTATTGTATTGTATTGTATTCTACAACCCTGTTAGAATTTCCAGAAGCTAAAAAAGATGGATTCCTCTACTCAGTTGGGGATACTAATATATAAATTCATTCCTGTAAGTTCTTTTTCAGCACACAAAATGCAACATTCTCTCATGGCCATTTACCGTGATTTGCAAAAAAAAAAAAAAAACCACGCCTTGTGAGTTTGTTATCTCCATTCTTATCTTATCTTTCTGGGAGAGCTCCACGCAAATAAATACTATGTTCTTTTTCACATGGCAGATAACCCAACTCCTTAATACAAAGCTACAGGTAATGGAATTGGACTGGCACCGCTTCGCTCACAGTGGGCAAGGGTGCCCACCAGCTTCTTGCCAATGAATTAAAGCAGTTTCAAAACCTTGGCTCTCATCAGAAAGAAACCGCGTGCGTGTGTGAACCCCAGGTGGAGACTGCGACCCGCCACCGCGTATTTGGGGAGGCTTGCCCATGGCCACTTTATGCATAACTTCCTATCCGACCTGAACTCCGGAGCCCCCGGTTCTTGAAAAGATAACACCGAGGCGCTTCCTCCTCCGAGCCCTCTTCGGCCACGGCTGATCCGCGGGGAAAGAGCAAGATAAGACGCGCCTCGTCGTCGCCGGCCCTTTCCTTCCAGCCCCTCCCCTGATCGCCCTTTGACTTGTCGAGGCGGGCTAAGGGCGGAGGCTGGTGCTGGAGGGAGGACGGGGCGGGCGGAAGACGGGTCGACGTTGCCCGGGCCGGTGTCTCTCTTACTCCTGCCTTTGTAAGCACGGCGTCATGGCTTCGGCTCTCCTTCCCGGCGCCTCCTGTCCCTCCGTCGCCTGCCTACTTCTGCTCCTCGGCTGCCTCGTCTTCCGCGGAGCTTCCGCGTGGTCCGATGAGATGGAGGAGGAAGGCGACAGCGACGACACCGACCCCCACGGGCAGCACCTCTACAACGCCGAGATGCTGCGCCATGGCGTCCAGAGCGCACCGCACTTCGTCATGTTCTTCGCCCCGTGGTGAGCGGCAGCGGCCTGGACGGGGAGGAAGGGCGCGCCGCGCTCCTCTCCCGGCTCTCGCTATTGTGGCAGCCGGAGGGAGAGCCGGTGAGGGCGGGTTGGGAAAGGAGCTCCCGGGAAAATCCAGGGCGGGAGAGGGGGGATCTCTTTTCTCTCCGCGCCCCTTCTCGATTAGCTTTCCCCCAAATCCCGTGCCCGCCCACTCCCCCGCTACCCACAGCCGCAGACCGTGCCAGGAAGAGCCTGGGATTTGCTGAGTCTTGGAGAGTTCACTTCCACGCAAGCAAATCCTTTAATCTCTTCTTGGCACAAGCTAGTGAGCTAAAGTTACTGTCTTTCCCCCAAAGGCGTAAAGCAGCCTTCTCCCAGGGGTCGCTGGTGTGAATGGATAAAAAGTGGAGAAACTTGCACAAAGTGCCCCTGTTGGGTACATAAACATTAAAAGGCCTGGGGGGGGGGAGCCCTGGGATGTTTGTAATCACGGAAGCCATCTTTTCTGACCTGGATGGACTTTCTGTACGGTTGAGGTAGGGCCAGGAGAAAGGAAGGGTGCAACAGAGGAAACCCATCCTAGAAGCAGTTTCTGAAGTTCAGATGTCGTTTATGACTGCATTTAGCTCATGCCTTCCCCTTGAATGCATACAATATTAGCTCCTGCAAAACTGAGCCAAGTGCTGTCAACCCACGCCTTATGCAGATGGCATAGAAAACTCAGCAACTTTTAACAGGTGAAGCAGGGATCACAAAGGCTTCTTTAAAATACCAACATCAGTTCCAAAGGCAAATAGGTGCTGAAGTAACGAAGTTAAAGTGTCTAGCACTGCAGATTGATATTCATGGAACAACAACAAAAAGAAAACCACCGCAGGGCAAGGTGATGGTGTTTGTGCATCCATGTATGTGCACTCCTTTAAGTCAGTTTTTGACTCCCCGCGACTGCCTAGATCAGGGGTGTCCAAACTTGGGAACTTTAAGACTGGTGGACTTCAACTCCCAGAATTCCCCAGCCAGCTATGCTGGCTGGGGAATTCTGGGAGTTGAAGTCCACCAGTCTTAAAAGTTCTCAAGTTTGGACACCCCTGGCCTAGATGAAGTCCTGCAGTTTTTTTGACAAGGTTTTTGCCATTGTCTTATTCCTAAGGCTGAAAGAAAATGATTGGCCAAGGTCACCCAGCTGGTTGATTGTGTAAGGCAGGACTAGAACTCAAGGTCTCTTCATCCCAAAGTTAAAATTCATAGTGCTGAAATCATGAATGTTGAGTTCCATCTTAGACCGTAGTAAAAATGGGACTTATTTCAACTCAATAATTTGGGCTTAACTATAGATTGATGTTAAACATCCTTCACAGGACCACAATAGTGTCCTACTGATGACCTAAGCCTATGGGATAGGCTTATTGGGAGCAGATATTACTGGAGCTTAGGCCTAAACAAGTAAGGCTTCATGCACCAGTGTGAATGTGTTTCACTGGAGGTTGATGGTGCCGAATGGCATGATGAAAGCTTTGACTTGGGATGTAACTTTTGTGAAATAGGCAGATTTATATTGATCAACATTATTTGGAAAGTTCTCCAGAGTAAAACTGGCAGACCCTTATACAGTCCTGCTCATGCTCAGAAAGTGATACAGAGCTGCAAAAATGCAAGAAATACTGGATAAAGTGATTGGTCATAACTCTTCTATGAAAAAAAGGCAACAATATTGAGTATAATTGTTGTAGAAATAAAATATAGAAAAAGAGTTCTTTTGCACAAAACGTTTTATGGCATCCTGCCATAAAATACACTGATCGCCACAAACCTCTTTAAGTGGATTAGACCAAAATCTACTAATCATGATTACTGTGTGTTATCCTGAGTCTGAAATGCCTGACGGTACAGTTTCCGGGAACCATAACCATATTTGTAGATGCCTGTTTGGCCATTTTGAGAACAGAATACTGAAACGATTTAAGCATTGGTTTATCTAGCAGGCTCTTACTTAATTATGGTAATTGAAACAGCCAGCTCTGTTGCTAAGTGACCCAGTCATAAAGCACAACTTCACATGATTGTGCCGACTTACAAGAGAGTCGTGGCAAATTTCATGTAATCACAGCATCTCACGGTCATGTGATTGCCATTTGTGACCTCCTGCCAGCTTCCCTATTGACTTTGCTTGATGGAAGCTGGCAGTGAACGTCACAAATGATGATCATGTGACTATGTGATATTGAGAGCTGTCGTAATTGCAGGATGGTTGCCAAGTATCTGAATCATAATTAGATGACCACCAAGATGCTGCAATGGCCACAATTGCAAGGAATGGTCATAATCTCCTTTGTTCGGGTCATCGTATCTTGGAATAATTGCTGAATAAATGATTGCTTTACAAGAACTACCCTTAATATTCTTTTCCATTACTTTGAAGAGGGGATAATGCTCATTGCTGCAGAGGACTTTTAAATGGATGTATTCCCTGAAAACTTAATCTCTCTCACCCCCGCTCCCAATATCTAGAACCTGTTTTCAAGAATAATGTGTAAATTTCAGTACAGGTGACTATAAGGCTTTCTGCCCCCTCTCCCTGCCTTAAATTCAGTAGAACTTCATTTCTAGATCAATATGCAGAATTACTTATGAAGAATATAATCAAAATGGATTTTAGTTACTTGAGAAGCCATAAACTATTATATTTCCATACAACAGTTAGTTGCATGCTAGTTTCTCTAAAGACAGGTGTAACTTTTCCAATAAGGACAGACAACTAATTGTGTACCAATATAGGAGAACTGAAGCCAACTAAAGCCCTTCAAAACATGCTAAGTAAACCAAAAGATCTAGCAACCCCAGAAGAAAAAAACAGCAATCATCTACAACACTCAGTGTAAGAACTGCAACAACCACTGAGTAGATGTAGGACAAACAGGCAGAAGACTGGCAGAATGCATCCATGAACACCAATTGGCAGTCAGAAAACACAATGAAAATTCTTTAATTTCACAACATAGACCTATTTAATTGTAGTTTCAATTGGGTAACTGTGGCAATCTTAGACCAGGCCAAGTCCCAAAATGCCAGGGAATTTCTAGAAGTCTGAGATTCTGACAAACCATCAATAGACACATAGACATTATCAACATTTATGGACTGTGTAAAAGAGACAATCATCCAGCCCAAAAGAGAAAAAAAGTATCCAGCACCTCTCCACCAGTCATCAGCACCCAGGTCAGCATAGATTAACTCCAAGATTAACTTCAGACCAACAATGAAGTAAACAATATCTCAATCAAGAAACTGCCAAAGAGCCATCAGTAAACAGCCCAAGCAAAGAATCTCTAAGACTATCCCACCCACACAGACAGGGTTAGGGTTAGGGGTTAGGGTTAGACACCAGAATATAAACTGACAGCAAACAGCATTCCTTACTAGCACTGATGGTGTTACTGAGTTAGGGCAATGAAACATTGGCAAGAAAACAAGAAGCTTGGCACCAAGGACCCTCAACTAATTATGTGTTCATATCTTTTCTTAGATTTGTCTCAACAAGAATGACAATAGGGTATATACAGAATTGTGATCATAATTTAAATGTTATCTAGGAAACAGGTTTCTAGTAGCCATAATTGATTTTTGTAACCTGTTTAATGAGAATTGTTTACAAGTTCTGAATTATTGTATTAGTTTAAATGGATTTTATATGATATTCTCTATGTTTCCACTTCAAAGTTAATTTAAAGATGGAAAAACAGATGGAAAATCTTACTAAATAATGTGTCCAGCCAGTCCTGTGCTCCTCGGTTTGTCCTTGGCTGCTTTTTCTTACTTCTTCCAAGGGAAACAAACCAGACTCCATGGCTCAGACAACAGACTACATGAACCATGGACAGAAACAACCATATTTTTCAGCTGTGCTGGTTTGTAGGCGGAGTTAACAGACATGACTCAGAGCACTGCTCATTTGCGTGTTTTTATTTCCAAGGGCTGCTGGGGAAATAGGAGGTGACATGGAGATGCAGTTCGTTAAGGCACATGGTAAATATTTGTGAATGGGGCTTTGGGGACATTATGGGTAACCATAATGTGAGCTCTGCCCTATCCAAAATTGCTTTGAGGTGAACAAAAGAAACCTGGGAAGGAAAGAATCAATAGTATATAAATAATATTATTTGAATAGCACAGTATTTATTAGTTTGGAAGTGAGTCACCCCACCCTAAAATAAGGGGGAAAACCAACTATGTTGAAATATATCAGTTTGTTAACTGAAATATTTCCTTAAATGGCAGAAAAAAGATTCTAAAAAGATATTCTCTTGATAATTTCCTGGGACCTGGTCAAATTTCCACATCAATAAAATGAGAAAATAGAGTTAGAGCAGGATGAGTGTGTATGTGTGCATTTAACACTGTTATAATTGCATGATGCTTATTCCTACAAAGGAGAAATTTCTGCCCTAGAGGCTATATTCCATTTTGCGCAAACAGCAAAACTTTCTTCTGCTTTTGTGTTTCTTGTAACCCCCTTTGCATGACTTCAAAATCTACTGTGAAAATTGGGAGGCCCCTCTATGGCAGATTTTGGAACTCATGGCAGGTCATAGTGGAAGTGGAAACCATTGTCTCCCCTGCAATTTTTACTTCCACTGAATGAAGACTGTATATTATTCCATTAGGCCTTGCTCTGCTGAATTTCACTTTTCCCATGTGAAATCACAGCCATTTTGTATTAAATGTGTTTTAAAGTTTTGCTTTGATTCTGTAACTTGGTTGCTATTAAAACTGCTTTTTTAAACAAATGTGACACTTTAGTAGTGGGAGGATTTAATCTTCCCAGCTTCTTTTCGAAATAATGTTTGCAAACACTTCAGTGAATTTTGATTTCTTCTGTGGACAACTTTCTCTTTCATGCTTATGAAGAAAGTACAAGAACAGGTTTTTGGTTTTTTTGTATCTTGATTGTAGTCAGTAAAGGAGCCTTAGCTAATTATGTATAAAGCATTTGAGGAGAAAGTAAGTCATGGTAGAATTCCTGATTTCACCTATATCTGGATATACTCAAGCTTACATCCTAGACGTTTAAGAAAGTATATTTTAATAAGCTTCAATTATTGATATGTAGAATTCTTATAAGAGATCATTCATGGAAAAAAACCTCAACATTGGCCAGTGTTTCCTTTAAAAAAAGTGTGGGAGGAAATACTATAAGCATAATTACAGAAAGTTCCAATGAAAAGGAAAATGGAAATTCACAACAATCTGGGGTCATTGAGAAAGAAAAAATGAGGACTTCAATTGAGCTCGACTTTTGATGTCTTATGTGGCCACATCCTTGCAAAATATTCCTTAGAGAAATGTGAAGAAAATAAATTTAGCAGAGATAAATGGAGAATTCTCTTAGCAAACAATAAGTACGGTACATGTTCAAGTTCGAGACAGATACCTATCTTGGCATTACTTGGGGAAAAGAGTTTTCAACAGAAATTGATTATGAACTGAGTATGAATCAATAGCATGATGTAGCCAAAATAATAAATAAATGCAGATTCAATTTTTTCCACAAAAATATTGTTGCCAAATCATAGAAAGTAGTAATTCCACTGTTCTGCATTCATTACATACCACCACCCCCCCCTTTAATATTGTGTCCAGTTCTGGGCACATTTTTAGAAGGATTTAGAAAAACTACAAGCAGTTCAGAGAAGAGCAGCAAGGGTGATCAGATGATTTAAAATTTAAGTCCTGGGAAGTAGGAAAGCTTATCTTAAAGACAAGAACTGTCTGATATCATAGCGCTCTTCAAGAACTGGAAAAGGAAGATGAATATGTATACCTGCATTCAAGTGTTTATAGACAACTCTTCAAAACAAGAGTTCTATTACCCAGAAGAAAATCAGAACTTGATTTTTGTTGTTCCAAAGGGCAATAGAATTATGGAATTATTAGAAATATAATTATGGATCTAAAGTTCCAATAAAACCAGTTCCTCTTGTGCTTCACAGAACATTTTCTAACACTAAAGGCAGTTTGACAGTGGAATCAATTTCCCAAGGTAGGTTCCTGTTACAAGTTAGATACTATAGCTATCAGTTACAGATGCTTTATCCTGAATCCATTCATGGAGCAGAGAATTGGACTTGATGACTTAAGCAGAACTTTCCAGTTTTGTAATTCTATGAAATACTAATACTATAGTCTTCAGTAGAGTTGTACCACAGCACATCCTACTAAATTCACTGAGATTTGCTATGTTCAGGTTCGAGACGGATACCTATACAGTTCTAGAAACTATTTCATACTTTTCATTGTAATCATAGCTATTACTTCATTTCTTAAAATGCTGGTTTTTAAATTATTATATTTTAAATTTTTTATAGCAAAGGCTGTGATGACTGTATTTACTTTCAAATAATTAGTGTCATGTTTATTAACCAAAATATCCAGGAATTTGTTTTTGTAGGATTTTCTGTCTTCATTATTGCTATCATTCTTCAGTTCTGTTCCAGAATAATTAATCTCATAAAGTCTTTTTTTTTTCCATTTTGATCTCCATGTTCCCCGCATGACTTCTAAGGTTTATTTCTTTATATTAGTTTGCTATGAAAGTAATAGATTGACTTAAAATAAAAAGGGCAAATCTGTTTTATGTATTTTATAAAGAGCACAGCAAGTTCACAATAACGTACTATTTATTATATTTAGCTATTAAATAAAATGTGAGATTCTAGGAGCTTCAAAGAATGGGGATGGGCCTGTGGTTTTTAATAGTATCTGCGGCAGAGTATTTCTTAAAGTTCTGTCAGACTTGCAGAATTTCAGAACTATTCCTAAATTTTCACTGTTTAACAGGAATGCCATATTCAACCAGAATAGCTATTGTCTGGTTACTGGTGTCCAAAATCATAGATTTTAGGCAGTTAATATGAGATTTTTGTATGTGGAAAAAGAGCTGCTAATTCTTTCTTATCTGTGTATATTCAAATCAGTCTTTTAAACATTTTCTGGGTTCAGAAAGATCTCACCTTATGTCGCTGCAAACAATAACTTCCTGAAAATTAAATACAATGGAACCAAATTGGATGTGAGGGGAGAAGCCAGCAAAATAAAGATTGATTGAGCTCAGAAATGGGATAGATCAAACGGGGGGTATATAGAAAAAAAATTAAAATTATTTCTATGATTCTCTATTGGGGAGTCAGTTTGGAAGTGACTCAGAATCTTACTGTCTGCTCCCTTCTAACAGAGCTTTCAATTCACAACAAATATACTGGTACCTTGAGATGAAATGGTTTGCTGCTCTAATATAACTTAAAGTATTAACTGATATTCCCTGGTTAGTCAAAATGTTAAAGAGTATTGTTGCAGGCAGTATTTCTCAACCTTGGCGAGTATAACATGGGTGGACTTCAATTCCCAGAATTCCCCAGCCACCCTTGCTTGAGAAATACCATCTCAGGAAAAGCAAAGGGCAAAGTAAAAAGAAGGAAAGAAATCAAATAACTGAAGCCTAAACAGAAGGTGCTAGTAGCTCCTTAGGGCAGGGGTGTCCAAACTTGGCTGGGGAATTCTGGGAGTTGAAGTCCACAAGTCTTAAAGTTGCCAAGTTTGGACACCCCTGCCTTAGGGCAAACAAAACACATAATTTCTAATTAAGGATGGAGGACTTTTACTAAGGTCTTTGAATAAAGAGAAACAATTTGTCATATACTATCCATTTAGACAACATTATTGTTAAGTGAAATGCTAACTGCTTAAAACCAAATGATCCTGGAATAAATGAGAGGCTGAATATTAGTACCTTCCTCCTTGGTTACTGTGCTGATAGGAAAGGAGCTGAAGATAAGAGATAATGCCAGTCAAAGAAAACGTATCAAATTCTTTTTTATTGTTTTATGTTTTTGATGTCAGCAATGCGTTTTTAAAGTATAGATATTCAATCAATAATAGTACAGTAAAAATTATATAGTATCTAGTTTATCAATGAATGCAACATTAATAATAAAAGAAAAACTAATTTTTATTGTCCTCATATTAAAAAATATCTGCCAAAGTTTGAAGGAACCAAAGAATTTTTTTTTTTTTAAAAAAAAAGACTGAAAATGAACTTGGGCAAGGACCTACCGTACTTTCTATATCTTACATAAAATCCAATTTTGGGGAGAGAAAATCTAACTTAGGTAATACCGTATGTAGAATTCCTCATGTCACTAATCTCAATAAAATAGAATAGTGGATTCAGAATTGTTAACAATGTTTTCACCAGAATATTTTTTTAAAAAACTTGCAGGTGTGGGCATTGCCAGAGTCTCCAGCCAACTTGGAACAAACTTGCAAACAAATACAACAAAATGGATAATCCACAAGTCTATGTTGTAAAAGTGGACTGCACTGCAGATACACCAGTGTGTTCTGAACATGGTGTCAGGGGATACCCAACGTATGTGTAAAAAAATAATACTTTTCCCCTCAATTCTTATGGATTTAAGAGAGCTTCTGAATGTTTGTTTTGTAAATACATGGCATTCCATATTTGCATTAATTCCTTCCCCTTCTTTGAATATACCATGTAAGCAGCAATAGCTTATGCAGCTGTAAAACAGAGTACATGCAAAAGTCTCTTAATATCTGTTGCTTTCATTATTTTGCTCATGGTAGTAAAAGCCGTATGGTGATACAAGATGCAATATTTTCATTACTGACCCTTTGCAGCCTATTGTAAACAAATGTGTTTCTACCTGGTAGGCACAGCTGTGCAAATATACCACAACAGTTTTATAACTAGCAGAAAGTAGATGAATTGCTTTCATAGACTAGGACAAAAAATGCATTAGCCATTTTCTTACATTAAGAAACTGTTTGTTACTGTAAATCAAGATCAAAACAGTGGGGAGTCAGGAAGTTTAGGATATAATGCCAAAGCTCTAAGGTTCTTAGCATGGGCTATAGAGTAGAGCCAGCAAAAATATTCCTCTCTAAAGACGCCCCTCTCTTTTGTAGATGTTTTATGAATTCATCCTAGCCAAGCTGCATTTTGTGACATCATGTCCGCCATTTTGCATTTATAAGGATTTTATATGTAGCACCACATCACACTTAGTTCTTGAGGCCTGCTTTTTAAATTTTATTATTTTTATAATTGCTAATGTAAGAGTGATGGCATGCAATTTCCTAAGTGTAGCAGTAGTGTGTTTTTTACCTAGAGTTAACAGCTGAACTTCCAGTTTGGCTACCTTGCAAGCCAAATAAATACCAGAGCAGATCTGGTTTATCTCTGCCATATTTTTTCAGGCATTCTGTTCCCATTTTTTAATATTTTCTAAAAAAAAAAAAGATACAAACACTAAAAGGGGAAATGCATAATGGATCCAAAGTCTGGGGAAAAAAAGAATACGGATACTTTAATAAAATCATAGGCAACCATCATTTCCCTTGTAAACTAGAAATATGAATAATTGGTTCATTTAATTACTTTGTTTAGAACCGAAGAATATATACTTTGTTTTCGGGACAAATAAAGTTTATTGATAGTGTGCTTATGGGAGTTAACTTGGCTTTTGTCTTTACTTTAAAAGAGCTTTTGAAAGTCTGCAGAACAATGGCAGTTTAAATTTGGAAATTCAAAGGCTATGCTATTGAAATTAACGGAAATGTTAGAATTAATATTAATAAACCATTGTGAGGAATGTTGTTAGGGATCCGATATGACATGATGATTGTTTTAAAAATGTTTCCAGTTTAAATGACTATGAACCTGTTTTGCTTATTGCTTTCTTAAATTTGCAGTCTAAAATTACTTAGACGACACCAGGAAGACGCAAAATATCAGGGACCTAGAGAACTTGAGGAACTAGAGAACTGGATGTTGAAGAAATTAAAAGAGGGATCTGATGTAAGTAATCAGAAACAGTTCTTATTCAAGAGACAATATAACTTGAACTGTTAAAGGACGCCAGTAGAGCAGTATTTACGTTTCTGGAACAAACTTTTATGAGCCCAGGTATCTTATCTTTATGGAAATGTGAGAAGAATATTGGAAGAGAAATTGCTTTGACTAAAATTCAGGGGAACTCGGACATCGGATTTGCTGTCTTCATGATAATGGGAGGAAGACGCTTAGAAATTGAAATAAATAAAATTTGACCCATTGTTTTCTTTATTTGACCAAAAACAAATTACTTGTATGTATGCATGAAGAAAATTTCTCCCATGAGGAGCTGTTTCTGCTGTTAGCCTTTCTTCATTTTTCTTGAAATATGACGATTTCTGAATTTTAATTTAGGGATTTCTTCAACCTCACTCCCTATAACAATACCTGTCTAAGGTGGGCAGGGAATTCTGGGTGATACAGTCCCAAGACATCCATTTATGAAAAAATATGCTGTAGGGAAAGAGGATGTCTTCATTTATAATCATGCCCAAGTTTTGTGTTTTTGTTAGGGAGATATTCTGTCTTTCTCTCTCTTTTCTTTTTCTTCTCTCTTCTTTCTTCTCTTTCTTTCTCTCTCTCACTCACATACACTCAAACAAACTAGACATCCACACACAGAGACACGAATTGTAATGTTTATTGTTAACATGGATAGTTGTTATAGTTTTATTAAGTACATAGCAATATAGACTTTGATCTACAACTACAGCAAAACTTAGAACTGCGGTCGTAAGTCAAGGCATGGTGTAATTTGATGTGATTTTACAATCATATTTACAATGGTTGTAAAGCGGATCACACGATTGTTCAGCAAATTCATTATTCCAAATGGCCAAACTGACAAAAAGTTGCAAACCACGATCATCAGAGCATGACATCTGCGTTCAGTTGTAAATCTGAGCTGGTTGCCAAGTGCCCAAAATGGGATCATGTGACATAGGGTAGGGGGCAGCTGTTGTAAGGTCCAGTATTTCAAGTATATTTTTTTAAAAGTCCTTTCTAACTTTGAATAGTTGTTAAACAATCTATCATAAACCTAGGACTACCTGTAACTCTTATCTTTTTGAAATTTAAGCATGCTATTTTCTATGTTCTTTTTCTTGTTGCTAAATATAAGGAGGAAGAACCTAAACCGAAGCCATCAAAAGCACCTGATACAAAGCAAGGTCTTTATGAGCTCTCAGCAGATAATTTCAAGCAACATGTAGCAGAAGGTAATTGTATTGATTTATTGATTGATCAAATTAAGAATAATATTTGTGGCTCAGGGTTGAAATGAGGGGCCCTTCGTGCTCTCTGAGCTTAGTTGTTTTCTTGCAGACATTTCATTATCCAAACTAGGTAACATCATGAATGCTAGTAAGGAATGGGGTTTCCTCTCAATTTACATTTAGTGTATTGCCCTATCAGTGTTGGTGGGAGTGGTCTTGGAGTTTCTTTGGTTGGGTTGTTTACTGTTAGCTTGTTTGACGTTTCCTTGATTGTGGTATTATTTACTTCTTGATTGTTGGTCTGATGTTGATCCTGTAGGTGTACCTTTAATTTGTTGACAAGTTTATCCTTCAAATTGAAAGTATATGGTTAGGTAGAGGTTGATAAGATCACCACTTTCAAGACTCCTAGTGGAGGTTGTAATTCAACATCTTGGATCAATAGCAATCCCACAAATACAACACAAATATGGATCAGTTGACACCTTCACCATAAGAAAAAAGTGACCACTTAAGATCAGCAGAGACTATGATGGCACACTATAGTAAAAACACAAATGTACCTAAAAATCACCCACACCAATCAATGTAATGCTCCACTACCAAAGCAATAACCCAATCTCCCACAAGAGAATCTGTATAGGAACTGTAGATGACCACAAGCATACTACAGCAACCCTAAACAGCAGAAAAGGGAAATAGATCAGCTAGACAACATCTTCCAACAAAATTGCAACTTCATCAGAAATTGCCTGACCACTCAATCCAATATAGCGCAACCAACACAAGCTGTAAAAAGAATAACAATGCCATATATCAAAAACATCTCAACCACAGGGAATCAGCATAGCACACAAACCAACTAAAGCCCTCCAAATCATCATTAAGTAAACCAAAAGACCCAGCAGCTGCAGAAGAAAAAATAGGATTCATGTACACCATATAGTGTAAAGACTGCAATTGCTACTATGTAGGACAAATAGGCAGAAGCTTAACAGACTATCTACGAACATCAAGTAGCAGTCAGAAGACGTGATGGAAAGTATTTAATTTCACAATGTATGGACAGACATAACCATACTTTTCAACTGGGAATGTGACCATTCTGGACCAAGCCAAGTCCGAAAACGCTAAAGAATTCCTGATAAATTGGCTATCAATAGACACATAAATATAAACAACATGTACATATTGTGCAAAAGAATCCATTAACAAACCAAAAAGGGAACAAAAGATCTAAACACTTCCCCTCCAGCAATTAACATCCAGATGAGCATAGATTAACACCAGACCAACACTCAAAGTAAACAATACCCCAATCAAGGAACTGCTGAACAAGCTAACAATAAAGAACTTCCAAGACAACTCCCACCAACTTTGACAGGACTAGCCACTAGAATTGAAAGCAAACCACATTCTTTACTAGCTGTTACCTAGTTTGGGTAATGAAATGTCTGCAAGACATTTCAAACTCCGACAGAGACCCTCAGTTATCAAATTTATATATAGCGATCATTGATACTGAACATTCTTTTTAATGTTTCATTTTAAAGGATTTTTAATTTATAGTATCCCATAATGGAAAAGAAATTGGACCAGACAGCAATGTGACAGAGGCCTTCCACAATCTGATTAATAGTCTGATTGTAGCAGTTGCTCTATTATTGGAACTTTAAACTTAAACCCATGGTGGTGATTAACTCAACTCATTTCTCAGTTTAAGGTTGGAGTGGGAGCAATGGCTGGCTATTCCATGGTTTGAATGGCAGTTGAGTTCCAAATGATGTTCTGAAGGGCTTTTTTTACTTTATTAAATCTATGACACCCAATGAGTTATTAGTTGCAACATGGTTTGAA
Organism: Natrix helvetica; assembly: GCF_964273705.1. Taxonomy (NCBI): domain Eukaryota; kingdom Metazoa; phylum Chordata; class Lepidosauria; order Squamata; family Natricidae; genus Natrix; species Natrix helvetica. The sequence continues at coordinate 98,021,445 of NC_138550.1, read as the reverse complement.
AATATTTTATTTCCAGTATCTTCCTCCACTGAGAATTCACCAGCAATTGCTGCTGTCATCCACCCAAGCAGATCTATAAGATTTAAAGAGGAATGTAATTGGAAGTATGATGAAAAGTTTTAGAATTAAGCTACATCAGCAAGTGTTAATTTCTGCTCTTTGAGGAAACTTGTCTGAGAACTTTGAAAAGCTATATATCATTATAAGGCAGGGGTCCCTGGCGACGGCTACTACCAGGCCTTGAGCCGTTGGGATTAAGATCTTCACCCTCAGGACATGATAGGATTAGCTTAATTACATCACACAGCAATATTCAACCAACCCTGAGACTCAAGACAACCTACAAAGTTACCCCTGCATGGTCCCATGGGAGCCTGACAACCAATCAGAATACATTTCTTACACAGGAACAGGAAGCTCCAAGGCAGGGCCCAAGAGAGGGTATAAATCTCTCTCACACCCATGTGCTTGATTGCCCAGGATCTCAAACCATGTGGTCTTGTCCACCATTAAACCGTCCTTCCAAAGTTTCCAGTGACTTTCTCCCCACTTGGAACTGAACCCAGATAGACATTTCTTCCAACACGTATTAAGTATAAAACTAGAAGATAAGTGTTTCAATGTTTCCAGTGACTTTCTCCCCACTTGGAACTGAACCCAGATAGACATTTCTTCCAACACGTATTAAGTATAAAACTAGAAGATAAGTGTGTAATACAGGAAATCAAAGTGTGTTTCTTTGGGAATGGAAATCTAAATATGGTATAAGCCAAAGACTTGTCTTCTTGAAGCTGTACTGCATAAAGAGAGATACGTAATAACTAAATGAATGAATAAACTGTTTTGTGTGAGTACTGCAGCCCTTCTTTTCTTTTAAAGGCAATCACTTCATCAAATTCTATGCCCCTTGGTGTGGTCACTGCAAGGCATTGGCACCTACTTGGGAACAGTTAGCTCTGTCCCTTGAACGGTCAAAGTCCGCCAAGATTGGAAAGGTAAGTTTGATTGGCAAAGCAGTTCAGTCTTCTTAAGTTGAAAATGAATTACTTTGGGAGTAGCACTGACCAAAAAAAAAAAAAAAGAACACTGTTTTCCTTCATAGACTACAATTAACATTATTAATTCCCATTTTGGAATCTTTCATGCAAGCTATTCACCCACCATAATTCCTGAATTTATTGGAGTATGTTAATCAAAACGCATTTGCTTGAGATTGATTGATTGATTGATTGGGCTTCCTGAAAAGTAGCGTTAGCCAACAGCTTATCCTGGAGAAACTCTTAACTCTTTGTAAGAAATCTCATGAGTAGTTAATACAGAGACAGGGGTACCATAGGCTTTGTTATTTTAAAGAAGAAAAAGGCCAGCCCTGCAGCTTACTTTTATGACAGAGCTCTTGTTTTTATTGTAGGCATTTGCTTGTAGTTATTGGAACAACTGAAAGGAGTACAGTTATATTGTTGGCTTTCTGATGGGAAGAAAAAAAAACAGCTGGTAGTATGAGTATTCAATTGGGTACACTGTTAAAACTGAGAAAAAATTCTCAACCATATGTAAGAAAGCCCCTTTTAAAAATGTTTTCCATTTTTAAAAAAACACAGTTTGGGGCTGGTAATTTTTTTAACCTTTTCTCTGCTAACTTCTTTTTCTTGTTTTATGTTGCCCCTTACCTATTTTCTTTCTTATTGAGTCACTGTTAGAGCCATGTGGTTTCATAATTATAGACCCTAAGGACTAGTCTGGGGAAAGCTACGGTACTTTAAAATGTATTGAAATCAGAAGTATTTAATTTAGCCTATTTCCATTGAGTTCAATGGACTTAAAAGTATTATTTGTTTGACTTGACTATCTCATTTCATCAGAGCATTAGGAACAGAGAAATGATTGCCTTTAAAGTAAATGAATTAATTTCTTTTTCCTCCCTGCTTTGGTCAGATAAAAACTATAATTTCTTTGCTTAATAAATTTAGATACTCAGAGTTAACTAGAGTTGAACAGCATCCCAATTTAAATGCATGCCCGCATGTACACACACATGCTCAGATGTTAGAGATAGATAGATGATAGATAGATAGATAGATAGATAGATAGATAGATAGATAGATAGATAGATAGATAGATGATAGATAGATAGATGATAGATAGATTATTCAACAATTCTACTTCTAATGTTCTTAAGGTTTAGAGTACTTCTGCTATGAAAAATGGGGTGGCTCATTTCATTGTTATGAAAGTTTTTGGTTATTTATTTCCCCCTTTCCATTTTTTTTTCAAGTTATGGATTTTGCTTTTGTTTTTATTCATAAATTGCTACCATTTCTTTTCCCTACTCATTTTTCTGATTTTATATCCTATCTTTGTCCATACTTCTAGCTCTTATTCTTAATTATTTCCCCATGTATGATTCCTTACTTAACATTTTCCTAGTCTTCAAGATTTTCTCTCATTATTCCTTTTTTTTCTGATAAATTCTACTAATTACATTTTAAATCATATTGTTTTGTAGTTCATATCTTAATCTTGATTGTTCTGCCATAAACTTTTCTGTTCCGTTCCTATCACTATTTTTGTTGGATACCATTAATGCTGAAGGATGCTGACAAAATACACAATAGCCAAGTCACCTTTCTTCTCCCCTCATCACTCAGTTATAAGTAGACTTGATTCTCTTTGAACCTCTTTGGCATTTTTTATACCCTCTGCAGAAAAATACCATAGTAGACATCTCACTTTGAGCAGTGCTCTTAAACACTGTCTGAAAATATTAGGTGGTATAAAATATAGCAACTCCAGAAATAACAAGAACTAGATATTAGGATCAAATCATCCCAATATTTTGGTGTCTCTCAGTTCATTTCGGTATCTATTTCAGGTAGAAACCTGTAAAGTCTTTCATGATTTGGGATCACAGTGTCTTATTTTGTATATTCCACCAAGTTCTGTAATCATCTTTGGAGAGTCTTTTCTGTATGCCCCCCACCCAGATTGAGGTTTAGAGTGCAGCTGCTAAGAATATGTATGCAGATTCCTAGAAAGATATACCTTTTTTCTTACTTTCTAGCCCCAAGCAAAAAGCCCTATAACTTTAAATTAAACACTTAATGTTTACATACTCTTCTAGATAATCTTACTTTTTATGTTTCAGTTTGTGCCATTAGTTTAAATTGTTTTCTTTAATAATTTTAAGTTGTTCTTAAATATTTGGACTCCAGGTTTTTTTATGGTGTTTATGTGTTGATTGCAACTTGTCTTGAGGGATATTTTACTCTGTTTGATGTCTCTAATTATATTAATTGTGTCACATCAGAAGAACTATTGTCAGCTCTTATTCTCCTTGATTGTTCCTTACTATTTGATATAGCTTTTCATTTTTTATTCCTTTGCTTCATTTTTCTGGATTTTTGCTTCATTTTTCTGGTATTTTCTTGGTTTCCCTCCTATCATTATTTTTTTTAAAACAAACACTATATTTCCTTTAATGGGCTTTAGCTTCCTCTCAGGGTCCTTGAATGTTGTTCTTAGTTTATTTTTTTACTTACTGTATATTTGCTTTTGATAATCCTATTTCCTCTTTAGTCCTTACCCGCTATCATTAGACAATGTTTTCCAGGTGTATTTTGCCCCAGCTTCTGTATTACAGAAAACAAGCATAAATATCTGCTGAATCTAGCTAGATTTTCTATTTTTAAAAAAATCAAACTTCTGTATGAAGGCAAATATCCCCAAGCATGATTTTTAGTGATATGCTGCCTCTAAACACAAAGTTTGTCTAATATTTCCCATTAAATTAGGTCTGTTTCTGCTTTTGAGGTGGTTCACTCATTGTCTCAAACTTAGTGTACTCAAGACAGGATTTGTTTCCCCTTAAATTATCACTTTCATCTTCTTTTTCTCTTTCAGTCCCAACTTCATTCTTCAATCTTCTCTGCAAGTTGAGTTTTGGGCATATTCTCTCTGATTCTTCTTTGCCTTGCTTGGCTCACATTACTACTCTAGCTGAGGTCTGTCTATTCTCTTTATAATGCTTTAAAATGTGCGTTTTCATTTCAAAAAACACTCTTCGTGCCATGCTGATTGCACTGTTGTTTGTCTTCCAGACTGCTTGATATTCTCCGCTTCAATCCATTATAGCTTTCTTAACTCTTCACTCATTTAATATTTCTATTGCTGTGTTTAAATGTTACCTGTAACCTTGTTTCTCTTTAGTAGATTTTCTATTTGACCATATTTAGGTTTTTAAAAGTTACATCAGTAGTTACAATGTATGTTTGAAAAATGTAAAGAATATGACCAAGGTTTAGATGGCTCCATCTGTACATCTCTATCACTTTATTTTCATAATCTTTTACCTTATCTTTTAATTGTTTTTCCACGATTTCATTCCATTCAATAAATATTAAACTTCTAAATTTCTATTATCATTTGCTGTTTTCATCTTCGTAATGTTCTTTCTTTCCTGGCTTTCTATGCATGAAACTCTTTTTTGCTTAAGTTTTTACAAGTTTTTTATGATGCTTACAAAAATTGTTTAAAAAGTTATTCATGTCTTTATGCTTTTCCAATATCGAGTTTCATGTTTGTTATTTAATTCTGTTATCAATGTAGTTATTTTATTGGGTATACATATCTCCTTTTTTCACTCTAGTCTTAGCCAGCAATTTGTCTATTTCCCCTTTTGTGGTTTGAAATTGGGAGCCTATAAGTGTAGAAATATATGTATTTTATTTCAACACCATTTCTAATAAGTTTAGTTCCATACATAACCTAATTTAATTTACAGTACATCAATTCAATAGTTGCTCCTTTTGTACAGTTGAGTGTATGGATTTAAACATTTTAAAACAGCTATTCATGATATACTTACTGTGTAAATTTGCACTATAATATTGGGCTTTGTGGATTAAAGAAAAATCTTGAATCCTAGGTGGACTGCACAGTGCATTCTGCAATCTGCTCAGAAAATCAGGTACGGGGTTATCCAACTCTGCTTTGGTTCAGAGATGGACAAAAGGTAAGAAAATTGCAAATTGGCCTTATTTGTGAAATTACAGATGTACTTTTATATGATTGCTGGGACCAGATTATCTTTCAGCCTACCTCAGAGGTGGTTATGAAAAGCTAGCCCTGTAGTTGTTGAAGTTAATTCTTTATATTATTGAATCATAACACATACGCATGTTAGACAAAGATAAACTTTGCTGTAAGAGTTCCAATTTTATTTATGCTGAATTTACAAAAAGCAATATTTTCTGAACTCTGGATTTCACTAGGAAGATAAAAGACAGTCATGATAGCCTTCAGGCAAGGTGTAAATGAAGATGTCTCATTGGAATAATGAGATCTTAGCTCTTTTCCTCATAAAGGCCTAATAGTAAGATTGTTCTATCTGTTGAATGTATGCTTTAGTTTAAGCCATTTCCTTTATTTTCTTGCACTATCTTCTCCTGCCATACCAGATTCCTTTTCCTTGGACTAAAAAAACAACACCCCTTTTCCCTTTTGCCCATGTACAACTGCAGTCAAAATACTGGTATTTCCCCCCCCCCCCCTAAAATTCGTCTTGATTTTCCTAATGCCTGTTTAGAGCCAATTAAAGCAAATTTTTACTTCAGTATGACTCCCTCAAGTGTTGTTTAGCAAAGATTCACTGTCTAAGCACATTCAGATTTTCAAGGTTTTTAAAAATAATTAAGCTAGGAATCCAGCTAAATCAAAGCCATGGGTAAAATAATATATCTATTAGCTATTGTATCCTGCAAAATAATCATATTCTAATAGGGCATTCGAAAATGTTTGCTAAGCTAGTAATAATTGTGGTTTGATTTTTAGGTTGACCAATACAAAGGAAAGAGAGATTTCGATTCTTTGAAAGAGTATATTGAATCTCAGTTAAAAGATTCCAAGGAAGCCATGAATGATGGTAAACCCACTAAAGCACCAATAATTGCTGAGGTAAGTCTTTGGAAGTTCTTGCATTAAAGGGATTTTTTTTTCTTTCATTAAATTTATTTTCTAAACTAGGGTTCTAGCCCAATTCCAAATATATGCCTGTATTTGGAAAACCAAAATAGTTCCCCATCTGCACTTTGTTTAAACGACTCATATATTGTATGTATATTTAAATGTAGTGGGTTTACTTCCTGTTGGATGGCAGCAAATTAAATTTCACTGCTTTTTTTTTCCCTCAGTCATTATCCTTGTGACATCATATTCTGTTGCCAGGTTGAGCTACTCAGAAATATCTTCTGTCTTAGTATGTGACCCAGCAAGGTGACAGGGTAGAAATGGACAGGTCAGACAGGTCAGACGGGATAACAATAAACAAGAATATCCGAAAAGAAGAACCATGGGAAAACCTAGAGATCACTGGACCAAAAAAAGTAAAAAGTTCATTAGCATTTCCATAACTTTAAATGTAGTTCTTTTCCACATCTATTAAGCTATCACACAGTGGGTATAAAACAGGAAAGATGTTGCATCACTTTGACTTTAAAACAATTGCCAGTGTGGGATCAGAATGTTTCAGAGAATCCAGAACATTCCATTTCCGTTTGGATTATGCTGTTCCTGGAGCTACCAATGTTGCATATTCACAATAAAGGGTTTATAATTAGGATCCTGGGTAAGGCAATTTGATTCTAATCTTCATTTCTTTTTATAGGGCCAAGTTCTTTCCCTGTCTGAAAAAGATTTTGACAAAGAAGTGGCTAATGGGATCACTTTCATCAAGTTTTATGCTCCATGGTAAGTTTTCAGAGCGGTATATTACAAGTATTTAACATCTGTTTCTCTTTTTGTTGTGGAGCATATTCTACCACCCACGCTACCTATTTTATTCTCTGGAATTGGAAAATATAGCATAGAATAATTTATTAGTTTTATATATAGTTAATAGTTTCCTGATATCAGTGGAATCCCTGAAATAAACCGAAATTACCCATAGTTAACTTTTGATAGCTATGAATAATTTGTGGTTACATTTTAATGTTAGATATTAGGCAGAATTGTATAATTTTATTAAAAGTATAAGGTAGTCTTTTCTGAACTCATCCCACTGCAGTGTTTTAATGTGGTCCTCAGATAGTACTACTTTCCTCATTTATTTTGTTAGCAGTTAATACACTATCTACTCAAATAGTTCTGTGCTACTTCCACCTCTATTCATAAACCTCAGTGTTGACATACTGTGTGAACCTCAATGTTGCCTGTAACATACTTTGCCTGAAGGAAAATTAAGAATGGTTTTTTTCCTGTTAACCAGCTGCATATAACTCAAAGAATTGTTTGTTCCCTCAGAAGTGTATGATTTAATTTATATGGATTTAGTCTATATCCATGTCAGAAAGTATATGAGCATTTAGAAGGCTAATTCACATGTACATTTGTAAAGATTCATTGCTTGATAATGAATACAGATAGCTTAACTTTGCTAAAAGTAATTGATTGAATCAAGACTTAGTCTTAAAATAATAGAAGTTAATTAATGATGACATTGATTTCATTGGGTTGCTTCTGATTATGTTGGATTGAACACATTACTTTGATAGACTTTAACTGTTGGTATTTTTGTAATAACAACATATACTTGTGTGATTAAGTATGAATCTGTAAACTGATGTAAGATTTGCTCATGATTCAGTAATTTCATGGTTGATTACAATGGGATCTAAATTTGTATCTGTTCAAGTGGTTTGAATCATCCTCTAATTCAGAATAGATCATTTTTGTGTGCATATGTAACATTTGTGCCAGTAGTGGGTTTCTATTTCTTTTTACTACCGGTTTGCTTGTGCCCCCGCGTGTGCATGCGCAGAAGCATCCAGACAGGTGGGCGGAGCCTCCCACCGTCACCACTACCGGTTCGCCTGATCCGGGCCGAATCGGGAGCAACCCACCTCTGATTTGTGCTCATGTTCATATTGTCTGAAGCTTCCCATCTAACCCATCCTAGCAATACAACTTATAATAGGTGAAGAAATACTTAACATTGGGGATTGGGTGTGTGTATCTTTCACTTATTACATGTTAGCTTAAGTAGCCATGAGTGTATGGAGGCTACTTTTGCTGTTTATTTTAACTAAATATTTACATTAAGCTGAGTAACAAGAAGTTCATCTTATCTTAGTAGCTTTCAATATATATACATGCCCGTAATGTGCACTCTGCATATATAGTAAGCGTATTTAAAAGGACAATTTTATTATCTGAGATAATGATAGGGAACAGATGGCAGTGTACATTATGGAACAGTGGAATAAATTCTTTTCGAGCTGGATATCATGGACATTTAATAATTTACATGTTAAATTCAGCTTCTAACTGCTAGTTTGTAAAAATTGTTTTGTAAGAAGAATATTAATTTTATATGCTTATTCCAGTGCTATTTATTGTAGATGTGCTCACTCCAGAATTTATATAGTTTAGATTTTGTGATGTAGCTCAAAGTTCATAAAACTGTTTTAACATTTACTAGAGTGTACCTATGATTCAACAGTTCAAATGAGGACATTTGTAGAAAATCAGATTTTCAAGTGTCATTCTCAATAAACTATTTGCAAAAATAAATTAGAATATATATAGCATTGATTGAAGTATTTCTGATAAAGTTTAGTCCTAACTGTAACTATACTCCTTAAAGGAAATTTACCTAGGGGAATACTGGAAAGAAATGTAGCAATCAATATAACAGACAGAACTTCTCAAAACATTATTAATGGGTGTATTTTTTTTAATTTAACAAGCTAGTAAAGGGCAGCTAGCAGCTTAAAAGAGAATAATCTTCAAAATAAATCTAAATTTACAACATATCAAGTTTATACAAAGTACAGTGGTATTAAAAATTTGTGAACCTTTTGAATGTTTGCACTATTACGACCTAAAATGTGACCTGTTCTTCACACAAGCCCTTCAAAAAGGCTGCCTCGAACTGTTCCCCAGGACCCAAAAGCCTTGGGGAGCAGCACAATTGCCCCCACAACTCAGTACTCCCCAGGATCTGCCATGTGCCATTTACCTTTAGGCAGTGTTGTCTTTGTGTTGACGGGCCCCTACACGAAGTTGCACGAAGCCCCTCTTCTTGAAGTATCTTCAGAGAAGGCTCTTTCACAGCCTCTGCAGCCACCAAAAACTGCACGCACACCCCATTCTCATACAATTTTCAGAAGCTCCGGAGGCCAAACAGAGCACACCCCATTCTTGTGCAGCCTCCAAACTTAGCATGAAAACAGGGTGTGTGCTTTTGAGAATAGTTGTCAGGAGGTAGTGAATGCCACCGTGTTCCCCAAAACGTTGTGGCATGTCACCGTTCACACCTGTGTCATACATTCGCCATCACTGTGCTAGACTCAGTGGTAAGAGAAGGCCTTTGTCATCCCATTCAGTGGAATTTAACTTCTTTTAAAGTACCTTAGAAAAGGTTTTGTTTAAATGGTACATTATTTCCACATTTAAAGATTTGACAGTCCTTAACTCAGATATTATATTATATCGTGAAAGAATGCAAGAGCTGTTGACGTAGTTTACTTTTATATTGCCACACAAAATGATACAGGTTTCCAGATAGTTTGGCTTGTTATTGATCCTCTCCCTCCCCAAACACGAAGAGAGGAGTGTGTTTTGTCTTAGGTCTTGCATTTCAGAACCATTTTTGAATTCTCCAAACTTCCATTTTCCAAGAAACATTGCAAAATTAAGGAGATTGTGTCATATTCTCCTAAATCTGTGAGAAAGACAATCTCCTTAATCCTTCATAATGAATTTATCAAATTCAAAGGGAGTAGTTGAATGAACCTTTGGTAGGATGATACATATTTGTACTCATGCAAAATGGGTGGTGATTCTTGTAAGTCTAATGAAGTAGATGTGATTTAAGATTAAGTTAAACTATGATCAGAAATGATAGGATTGTATGAAAGGCTTCATATTTATATCCGTATTTAATCATCTTGTGTGACTACTAACCCATTGTATTGTGATATGCTCAAACTTAGTTTTCTTTCAGTTTTCTCTTTTTAAAAAAAAGGTATTTCTTACATAACAATCAAAACCAAAATAAAATTTACTCATTATTTCAGGTGTGGACATTGTAAAAACCTGGCTCCGGTATGGGAGAACCTCTCAAAAAAGAACTTTCCAGGGCGAGTAGATGTGAAGATAGCAGAAGTAGACTGCACTGCTGAACGCAATGTCTGCAACAGATTTTCTGTAAGCACAAGGCTAGATGGTATTCCAGTTTGTGCTAAATGTTGAAATTGCTTGTGGCCATTATTTTAATCCAGAGATGGGGAAACTATGGCCCTTTTATGATTTGTGGACTTCAATTCCCAAAATTCCTGAACCAGCCATGCTCACGCTGGCTCAGGAATTTTGGGAGTTGAAGTCCACAAGTCATAAAGGGGCCATAGCTCCCCATCTCTGGTTTAGCCAGTTCTACTGTTTTATTGTTAAATCCATACACTGGGATTTAAAGGGTTTCCTCACACCTGTTATACAAGGTCAACATGCTGGAGATCTTGAAACGCTTAAAAAGGGCAGGCCTAGTTAGTACTTGGCTAGGAGACTTCTGGGCAATTCCTGGGACTATAGCATTAGGAAATTAAAACAAAGGGCAGAAGATGGTCAAGACAAACGACATCTATATTGCTGCCAAAGAAAACAGCAGTGATTTAGGTTGACTTAAATATGCCTTAGACATGTACCGAATCTCATTTAATGCAATGGGGGTGTTTCTGCTAATGAACATATGCTGAATAAAGGGATACGGTTAAAATGATGGTGTTTTCAGATTTCTTTTTTTCTCTTTCTGAAGGTCCATGGCTACCCAACACTCATACTTTTCCGTAGTGGTGAGAAAATAACTGAACACACAGGAGCCAGAGATCTCGACACACTGCACAACTTTGTTCTGGGACAGTCCAAGGATGAACTGTAAAAATGTACCTGCTTAGTTACTGCTTCTTTAGCTGGGTCCAGTAAACTTGGAAGTTGAATCATGGTAACGTTATTGGATTTCCAATAGTGGTCATGCGGGAAACTGGATGTTCTAAAGCGTGGTACTGTCTGTTCATATGTTTGTATTTCCTATTATCTACTCAGCTAAACTTGAGGGAAGGTTACAACAAACAGTAACTGTTCAAATTGGGAACTAGTATTTATAGTACTGATTACATTAATGAATTTCCACTTGTCCTATGATGAAAAAATGTGTTTTGAAACAAAAATTAAGAGGAAAACAGCTAACATCAGAACACATTAGTTTCACTGCAAATAACACATTAGTACAATATCAATTGCATAAAATTTGCAGAGTTTAATCTCCTTCGGAAACCAAATTAGAAGAAATTCTAAAGAAAAGCACACAGAAGGACAAACACTTAGGAAGCTATCCCTGGCTATTTGCTTTCTGTTGTTGTATCCTCTCATGTGCACTCCTCTCAAGTGCAATGAAAATTAACGGTACTACCTAGGTCTGGATATTGGACAGTGCTACCTCTCAGCTAAGCCCAACACTCCATTTAATTAAATTGCATGACTTGGCTGTCTTCCCATAGATTTGATGTTCATTTCAATTCTAAACATCGTAAATCAAATTTTACTGGGTGAGGATTGTCCCCCCGTTTACAACTTGTCATATTCAGATTAGCTAGGATCCATGTTTACATATGAACAAGTACAACTTTAGAAGTCTACGAAAGACCTTCTCTTTTCCCAAGTCCACAGTAACAAAGAAATCAAACTTGCTCATCAAATTTTTCTAGTTGATACGTAGGTTTGTGTATTCTCCAGCCCCACTAAATCCTGTTTCCAATTTAGTATGCCCTAAGAGGGAGAATTAAAGCCAAAGACTTTCTTGTGCAAGTAGTGATACAAGATCAAAGTATAGCAGCTAAATCTTGATCTATTTTGCATATGGATTATTGCCATCTTTCTGGGGCAGAGTTACGGGTTGTTATCTGCAGGTCTATAGAGAGGATATACGATATTCATAGCCATGTCTAGATGCTCTGTGTTTGTACTCTAGTTGGTCTGTCCTTCATTTTTTGAAGGCTAGGAAATTTGTCCAGAACAAAGCTGGAAAAAATCCTTGTCAATTGTGGAAGTTAACTGAAAGGGCTAATCACATACGGCAGAGAAATCAACACGTATTTCTGCCTTAAAGGGAGCCTTTATTCATTTTAAAAACCTAAAGAAGCACAATCTTACGAGCCGGCTAAGTTGTAACTCATGAGTTTCTTGTACAAAATCAAGTGGTACAATTGTTTACACAATTTCTGAATAAATTTTTTTTTTAAAAAAAACATGGTCTTACTAAATAATACATCGAAGTTAATATATCTGATGACTGCAATAAATTATACCTTTAGTTATTTACAAAAATCTTCTTGAAATGCAAAGTAGTCAAAGGAAAGCGCACTTTGTTGAAATTTTGCCTGGGAATTTATCTGGAATCTGACATTAGAAATAAGGTTCATATACCATTGAGATGTATTTTTCTCAAATTAAGAATGTGCCCCATTACTATTAGTAAAATGTAAAGCAGTTCTACTTCTGACTGCAGCTTTGCCTCATTTCCATCTTGTCAACTTACATTATTCTGAAGAGCAATCAGATAAGTGTCTCCTCTTCTTTAGTAAACTTGGTACCATTCATTTTCTTTCCCATTTCAGGAAACCAGATTTTTTTAAAAAAACCAACAACATGTTGTTTGAAACTCCTCAATTCCTCCATATGTCCATTGAAGTTGCATGTTTTTGTCTAAGGAATAGACTGGGTTCATGTGCACCGCTTGGTCATGGTGATGCCAAGACACAGAAAGTCAGAATTAGCAATAGGATATAACTGTAGAAAATGCCTTTGAAAATAACACAGAAGCATCTTCCTATCTGATAATTTTGCCTCTAAATACCCCCTTCTTTCCAAAATGGTAGCTCAACCAAGGTTGTCCTAATCTGATTATTAAGAGGCATATGGCCAGTTCTTTTATTTGAAAGGACAATGTAGAAAAACTGTCTTTAGCTTCTAAAGGAAGCAATTTAAGTGAAACAATTCATCAAAATAGAAGACATTTTCTTGCAGTAGTTTCCAGGTCTCGCATATTTAGTTTCTATGCCTTAAGGGTAAGCAAAGATAGTTTCGTTAATTTCTATGTGGTTGTAATTTCAACTTAAAATTGTGCTTTTTATTTCTTAGACAGACTCCTGTTTTCTTCTTGAGATATTATCCAAAACGTGAGGGACACACATTGAGTAAGGCTGAAATGTAGTTCAAACATCAGATTATTTATGTCACATCACTTTGTATTCATAGGATCCATATTTAATAACTTGCTCTGGCCTACTTAAAACTATCAGATCAAAAAGCAATGAGTGTGCAAATACCGGTACTTAACAAGTAGTAACAGAATTCTTTGCTTTTCATTATTCTTTCTTAAGGCACAAATGCTGTTCCAGAAGCATTAGATTTTCTTTTTTTGCTGCGTCTTGTAAAGATACTTTGTCAGTGACACCCACAAGCTCTTACCACCATATTCCTGTATTTTTTCAAAATGACGTTGGAATTGTCATCAAAGTAAAGAACTGAAATTGCATTAAGCTTTGTAGGAGCGCAACATGGTTTAGGGACGTTCTCTGGATTCATTAGGTGAACCTGTTTAAAGAAATTGATAATATTACCTGTAATTTCAGCATGGTCCTTTTTAAAACTGCAGTTATATCTGAGATTGGGACATGTTTATCAAGTTGACCTCTATGCCTATAAAGCCACCCTATGCTCTTACTCAGTTTTGCAAGCCCATACTATTATTTTTAGCTACTTAAAGGGAGGTGCAGTTACACATTTTCATACAAAGTTAATGAAATCAGAATTTGCCCATCTGAAGTATCCCTCTGCTTTCTATAATCCTGTTAGCATTCCTACCACTAACATTAATAAATTAATTTATGAACGCCAAAATTATCTTCCTATTTCCATGTAAGTTTAAGTCTCAGCCAAGTCTCAGTCCAGACATGCTGGAGAAATCAGTTATGCAACAACTTCAGGAGGAAACACACAAGTTTAAATCCTTCAAAATAATTAGTTGTAATATATATATACATATATACTCACCAAAGTTTGCACAATGGCATGATTTGTGGCATTCATATGAGCATTGAGAGGGAAAGAGCATTCTCCATCACAGTAGTTTGCTGCATAACCCTTTGGTGCAATTATCCAATCCTTAACACGAATATAATATGGGTTAGAACAGGTTAATTAATACATATAACAGGAACACTGAAATCAGTGTTTATGAATTTGCAGGATGTTATAAATTTGTTTACTATGCCTTGAATTTTAGACAATATAACCAAATAATTTATATTGTATAAGGCTGTTGTCTTTGTGTAATATAAAAGACCAATGTGATAGTAAACCATTCTTTATAACATCCTGCAAATTCATAGAGAAACACTTATTTCAGGAAAATCTTTACTGTTGCTTCTAATACTGACTTTCATGCATGACTCTGCCTCCCATCCTCCCAAGGTCAGTAAAATGAGGACCCAGATTGTTGGGGACAATATGCGGACTCTAAACCCCTTAGAGAGGGCTCTAAAGCACTGTGAAATGGTATATAAGTCTAAGCACTATTAAATCAATGCTGAATCGTCTCTACCAATCCTATGAAGAGTATACTCATACACAGATAATCCCCATTTAGCAACCAGAAATGGAACCAGTAACTTGGTTGTTAAGCAAAGTCGCCACTAAGTGAAATAGCAACTGGCTTATGATCTTACTTAGCTTTCCTTTGCTTTACAGACCTGCAAATATCATAAATGTCAAAATTGGTTACTAAGTTATGGACATGGTGAATGTCTATAGCACGGATGCACAGATTCTGTCACTTCAGCTTTGTGTGCCATGTCAAAGTGGGCAAGGGTAGAGTGTTCTGCAAGGGGGTTTCAGGATTTTTAAGGCATTAAATAAACGATCAAAAGAGTTTCTGCTTGGAGTTAGGTTGCAAGTGATTTCAACCCCTCCAAGCTTTAAGTCCTTATTGTAAACTTGCATGCCCAGTATATGCAAATAAAAAAACACCACATTTTGGTTCTACCCACCTACTGTGAGTGTTTAGAAGCTACAAGAGGGGTCCTCACATTTCTTGCACCCCTGATGTCTAATGGAGAGTGCATTTGTTTCCAAAACTCTATAATGCATGTACACTAACCTTCACTATGCAGTAGTGAATGGAGTACAAGCTACATTTTTAAATGGAAGCTTCTACAGCTAGAAACAGAGGCTTCCTTGCCTAGAACCATTTTACTACACACTACTGCATGCACCAGCAAGGCAAGAGTCAATTACAGAAAGACAATTTAATCCAAAAGGAAGGAAGCCATTTTAGTAAGATCTATGCAAGACTTTAGACACTTGGAACCAGGGGTGGGTTCCTACCAGTTCTAACCTCTTCTATAGAAGAGGTTCCACAAATCTACAGTGCCGTTTAGAACCGGTTCCAGCTCCCTCCCCCCGCCCGTCCGCACATCATGAAGATGAAGAGCGAGAGGAGGAATTCTGGGAGTTGAAGTCCACAAGTCTTAAAGCTGTCAAGTTTGAACATCCCTGGGTTTTTTTTTCTAATGCTGGGGTTTCAGAGCCAACATTTTGGTTGCTAAGCAAGAGCGTTGTTAAGTGAGTTTCACCACATTTTACAAGTTGGCCACGCCCACCCAGTCACATGGCCAGCAAGCCACTCCCACAAAGCAGGCCATACCTACAGAAGAGGTTCTAAAAATTTTGAAACCCACCACTGCTTGGAACCTACATTCAGAGGGCTTTACAAGCAAATGGACAACTTATAATAATTTTTAAAATTTAAAAGCTGACAAACCAAATGACAGTTTTGCTGACCCTGATCCAAAATCCATCAGGAATGGAGAGGACTATATTATAAGTAAACAAAATAGTATTAGATATGTTCTAGAAAACACTTGAAAAAGCATTTTATTACAGCCTATAACTAAAATTTGATCTTCAATCCAAGTGAGATCTATGACAAATATATCATTAAGCAAGATATTCAATAAAAATTTCCTTTCTCCCTGCATGTACTTCTGTAGAACTCACACAAATCTAAACTGCTAAAAAGAAAACCAGCATCAATAACCCAGATAGTATTTTAAGGCCACATTTAAGACAGAAACATCACATACCTGCCATCCCAAGTCTTGGAAGCTAACATAAAGTTCATGTTTTCTGCAAGCTGTTTTTAGGTCGCTGCTGTTGTAATCTGTTAGGAGGTATTTTTAAAAAAGCTGTTGGAAATTGTAAGTGTAAGTTGATGGAAGACGCTATAGTTCTTAAAGCAAGGGTGGGCAATTTTTAATAGGCAAAGGTGCAGATAGCACATGGAAGACAAAAACCATAAAAAGCTACTACATACATGGGGCATTGCCAAACATAATTTTCTTGCAGGAATAAACATTGTTTTTAACTCTGAAAGCAGTTTTAAAAACCACAGCCTTAGCATTGATCAGTTTCCTCAGGATGTAGTACAGGTAATCCTCGACTTACAACCAAAATTGAGCCCAAAATTTATGTTGCTAAGCTAGACATTTGTTAAGTTGTTTTGCCTCATTTTATGACCTTTCTTGCCACAGTTGTTGAATCACTGCAGTGTTTAGTGAGTAACATGGTTGTTAAATGAATCTGGCTTCCCTTTTGACTTTGTTTGTCAGAAGGTTGCAAAAAGTGATCACATGATCCTGTGACACTATAACCGTCATAAATATGAGTCACTTGCCAATTGTCTGGATGTTGATCATATGACTATAGGGATGCTGCAATGGTTGTAAGTGTGGAAAATTATCAGGTCACTTTTTCAGTGATGGGCCACTAAATGAACAGTTGTAAATCGAGGCCTACCTGTACAGAGCTGACTTTCAGCAAAAGCGCAAAATTAAGCAGCATAGTAGAGAGGCTGCTTGAATCGCAGACTATTCACACCTGCTTTAAAACACCTTAAATTTTGCAGGCTGCTAATTGCAATTATCTGAAAGCACAACTTCAGCACCTGACAGGACCTGTTTTGGATTTTGAAAATCCAAAATAATTTTTTAATTCCTGGGCTACCGTGCAGAAGATTAAAATTATTTCAAGAAATACTATCCTGTTTCCCCGAAAATAACCTCCCCCCCAAAAAAATAAGCCCTCCCCAAAAATATTGCAACACAGCAGCAGCCATGAGGTGACCACAATTGCTGCCTCCTGCACCTCAAAGATCATAAGACTTCCCCGAAAATAAGGCCAAGTGCTTATTTCGGGAGTCAAAAGAAAATAAGACCGTGTCTTATTTGGGTGGAAACAAATAAGGGTTTGGGTTATTTTTTGTAAACTAAGGTGTTTAGTACCGTTAGATGTATGCAAAGGTGTTCTTATTAGCAATCATTTGGAAAACCCAGAGATAATAGGTCATCAGAGCGATATTGATGTGTTATGATAAGCGGTGCCTTTTTTCTTGCCCTATCCTGTACTCCCATCAGCTTTGCTCTTCTACTATTCTACCTGGATGAAAGGGCCGATTTGCTTTCCATCACTGAGTTCTGGTAGGTGACTTGGTGATACCCGACGTCCCTCAGATCAATCCTCGTAAATAATCGACATAGCACCAACAGAGGTTAAAAGAGAGAAGCTTTTATCATCTATCATAAATCGGCCTCTCCAAAGATTGGAGTTTTCATTGTAGGATGAAAACTGGGTACAAGTAGTCCTCAACAGTTTGTTTAATGACCGTTCGAAGTTACAACGGCATTGAACAACGTGACTTATGACCATTGTTCACGCTTATGACTGTTGCAGCCGCCCCACAGTCACATGTTTGACAACTGTCTCATATTTATGACAATTGCAGTGTCCTGGGGTCATGCGATCACCTTTTGCAACTTCTGACAAGACAATGGGGAAACCAGATTCACTTAACAACTGTTACTAACTTAAAAACTGCAGTGATTCACTTAACAACTATGGCAGGAAAGGTCATAAAATGAGGCAAAATTCACTTACTAAATGTCTCACTTAGCAACAAACATTTTGGGCTTAACAGTGGTCATAGGTTGAGAAGTACCTATATTCTATTATCATTAAAAATCAGGGGCCTACTTGTACCTTTTCAAACTAATCAATTTTATTAAAAGGCATGAGCTTTTGTAAATTACACTCCCTTCTAAATCGGTCCCTGATTTCCTCTACCATTAGGAAATTAAGGTGTTTAGGAGTATTTCTGCTTAGAGTTGAGTTACAGACAATTGAACTTGTTAGTGTTTTGCTGTCCAAATATCTTCCCTGTTTGTTTTATCCCAGAAAGTGTTTCCGTTAGCTCAGGCAAGTGGTTTATGGAGACAGCAAGATAATTTAAGGAAGAGAGCTTATTACTTTATTGACTACAGCAAAGCCTTTGTGTGGATCAGAACAGAATGTGGAATGCATTAAAGCTAATACATTTGCCGGAAAGCTTGATTATTGTTGTGAGGAATTTTTAAAATGAACAAAAAGCTATTGTAAGACATGAATGTGGGAGCAACAAAGTGGTCCTGAATGGGGAAAGAAGTAAGACAAAGATATTTTGTCTCCATAACTTTTAATATTGGCACAGGTGACGGCTAAAATCAAAACTGGAGACTGAAACACTGACGATTTGAGATATATAGCTGACATTAATTCTTTAACTGAATGTTAAGAAACTTGGCCTCATTATGAAAGTAAAAAAATGAAAAATCTGGGATTATGTGAAATATTGCGATGACACAGATAATGCCATCATGCTTTATGAATTCTGAGTCGACCAGGAAAATATGAAGATGATATTTTATTTTGTTGGGCTAATAGAGAAAATGCTGGATGAAAAAAGGATTAATACACTAGCATCAGAAAATTATATAAATTCATGAAGAAAAAGGATATGTAACAACAAAGATCACAACAGCCATGGTAATTTTTTCCTCAGCAGTTAAGATATGAATATGAAAAATGATCATTCATTAAGACCAGGAGAAATAAATTTGACTTCTCCATTTAAGGATTTTGAGTCAATTAAGATTACCATAAACTACCATAAACTAAGGTCTGAGACAGTTTGAGAAGTCAGCACTTGCAGGTAAAATCAATGGCAGGACTGAATGGAAGATATATAACAAACAATAACTCTGGAAGAAAATAACCCAGTTTCTAAGTAAGATTTAATATACATTTCTTTAAAAGTGCACACAATTATCTATTTCTTTAAAAAAAAACACCAATATAATGTAATAGTGAAGGTGCTTTTTTGCTCGTTTTTTGCCCTCCCTGGCCTTCAGGAGCACTCTGCAGAACTCCCAAACTCTCTGCATGCCCCATGTTTTGTGAAAAAGGGGCATGCAGAGAGTTTGAGAAGCCTGCAAAGTGCTCCAGGGGGCCAAGGAGGGCAAAAATGTGACACGTGGGGAGTTTGGGAGGCAAAAAACGGGCCTGTTTTTTGCAAAAATGGGACGTGCAGAGGGTGTGGGAGGCCTGTAGAGAGCTCCTGGGGGCTGGGGAGGACAAAAAAAGAGCAAAAAAGGCCTGTTTTTTTGCAAAAAAGAGGGGGGCGTGCAGAGGGTGTGGGAGGCCTGCAGAGTGCTCCTGGCGGCATGGGAGGGCATGAACGACCCCATTTTTGTGAAAAACGGGCCCATTTTTTGCTCATTTTTGCCCTCTTCAGCCCCCAGGAGCACTTTGCAGACCTCCAAAACCCTCTGCGCCTCCATTTTTGTGAAAAACGGGATGCGCGGGGTGGGGTTTCAGGAGGCCAAAAGATGTATTCAGTGTATAAGACGCACCCAGATTTTCACCCTCTTTTTGGGTATGTCTTATACTCCGAAAAATACGGTATGTAAGAGGTTACCTGTGATACTGGATGTCCTGGAAACATCTTGTGGTTGTGTGGAGCGGTTTCTGCTCTGGTCCCTGCGTCTGCTGGGTGCTGACCTAACAGTCCGAACATGAACTTCACTCACTTTAAAAAAAGCCACCATGAAAGGCTGTTTATCATAAGGGCCATCTCGACCTATTAGTCCTGCTTCTCTAGGGTTTATGCTGAGACCTATAAATTAAACCAAAAAAGGTAGTATGTCATATAAAGAGCACAGTGTTTCTGAATAGCTCTTTTGAGTCATGCAGATGTTTTCATACATGCAACATCTTACTGACCCTCCTTAATTTTCCCCTGCTTGTTCTTCCTATTCAATAGCTGTTATCATTTATTTATTTAAAATTATAATATGAACATGACAGTTGAATCAAATTTCTTTTTTATTTCTCACAATTCTTTGTCTTGCAAAATGTTTCCTGTATTATTTTTTAAAATCTTGTTAACGCATAATGGGAATCAATTAAATCACCTAGTAATTGCATCATAAGCCTGGATATGTTGGATTTGCAAAGGTGGCAATCAATAAACCACATTTCAAAAACATGAATAGCTCAATTGACATAGCAGAACTAAGAACAAAACCAACTAAGCTATACTGTGGATTCATGCAATATTTGAATAACAAAATGTAACACGAGACCTCCCCCAGCATCACATAAGTTAAATTCTATAGCAGAGGTGTCAAACTCATGTCGTTACGGTGTCATCACATGACGTATCGCAACTTCGCTAAACCAGGCGTGGGGGTGGCCAGCATGTGACATATCCGGACCACAGGCCATGAGTTCTATAGCTTTATCAGATATACATCCTGACAGAATGATGCAATATTTTACATTGTTTCACCACTGCTGGTCTACAGAGAAAAGTAAGCTGTGTGATTTCTGATCCAGTCAAGAGAATGCATTGAAATTCCTGTCTATCTCCTAGACAATTGTTCAATTAATCTACATGTAGTAGTCATTCCTAGAAAAAGTACTTTCAGAGAGTTTTTCAACAACCACCAACAATATTCACAAGTCAGGAATTCTCAGTATTTCATAACTACAAACATGGGATAAAATAATCAAGAAGCTTTCAATCTGTGCTGTTGGACTCAGAGCCCAGTTATCATATCACAGCTGTGGGTCTGCATGAGCCAGATAAATCATAACTTAATGCTATAAACATAGCTTCCATTTAATGATAAGGTCATTGGCCAGATGTTTAAAATATGTTAGTCTAATACCTACCATCTCTAGTCACCACACTCATCTGGAGTCCCAAATTATGCTGAGGTTTTATCACCCACATGTTGCTAGTAGCAGTGATGTCAAATTCTAGCCATCCTTCTTCTGAGGCCCATACTATTCGGGTGTCCAGCATAAACAAGTTTGAATTTCTGAAGGAAGAAAACAAGGGGGGGGGGAATAGTTTAGGAGTACAAAAAGGACTGCATTAAATACTGAAATCATTAAAGTAATGGGAAAAAATAATTCCATTGTGTCACTTTTATTTTATCCAGCCCTTTAGTCCTACTTTTATAGGAATGGAATCATTATCATATCTACATTGAAAAGATTCAGAAGATTAATAATGTAGATCAGGGGTGTCAAACTCACAACATCACAGCGGTATCACGTGAATATCGGGACTTCCCCCCCCTTCGCTAAACAGGGTGTGGGTGTGGCCAGCATGTGATGCATCCAGCCCATGGACCACGAATTGGATAGTTCTGATATAGATATAAGCTCAAATTGTTTTCTGACATCTAGTTGTCGACCAGAATTTACAACTCGCTTAACGCCAGGTCCGTGGTACATAAGGCTCCCCTCATTTACGACCTCATATGGATTTAATCTTTTTTTTAACTTTTGGGATGTGTGTTTTTTAATGTTTAATGTTGTACGCCGCCCTGAGGCCTTTTGGAGAAGGGCGGCATATAAATCCAAACAAACAAACAAACAAACAAACAAACTCAGATATGGTAGCCCAAAATTATCTTTAATTTCCAATTGCGTCTCTACTTAATGCTTAGGATTATAATTATTTTAATTAACAAGTATTTGTTATATTATTTCATTATATTATCTCTAACCTAGTATGTTATTAATATAGTACCACATACCAGATTAGAAGATATGCAATTAGCTGTATACTTTTACAAATTAAGGGAATGGGAACAATGTATGAAGCAAATGTACAGAGCTGGAACAAGACATGTCTACTTTCATGATTCAAAAAAAATGTTTCAGATGTTCTCTTGCATATTGCAAAGGATCTCCTTCAAACAAATTGCACAACTCAAGCAATTAATAGATTCCGTTTCCTCACATTGTTATATGCTAAGTGTGGGAAATATTCTTCCCATATTTTATGGGAAATGTTCAAATGTCTGAAACTCATATCCTTATTCTGGAGAGATACAGTCTAAAATTCTATTACCACCTTATTGCATGTCATGTAATGACTTCTCAGTCTTGGCAACTTCTAGATGTGTTCTAGACTGCTAGACTTCAACTTGCCAAATTTCCCAGCCAATCACTCTGTAGACCTTGTCTAAGGGGGTACTTCAAGGTGGCAGCATGCTACATGATTCCATTCCTAATTCTGACCTTAACATTTCCTAATTATTTTATATCAAAACCTTATGAGTTTTAAGATATGTGGACTAACTCCCCAGTAAGTCAAGGTTGAGAAACAATGCTTTATATAAGAGAAAAGACTTGTCCTATTATACATTACAGCAAAGAAAATCTAGAGGGATTACTAATACTCTTTTTTTTAATCAGTTAACATGTTCATTTTACAATAAAAAGGTATGTATCAAATATCCTGGCAAATACCTTTTTATATTAAGAGTGATTGCAAGAACAAAAAATATCACATAGTACAAAATGGAGGTAAGACAGAGGAATATAGAAAGAAACAGGGTTACCATGAATTCCAGTTTGACTGGGATTGTCCTGAATTAAATTCCAAACTGGAATTTAATGGAATTTAGTGGAAAATAGAACTGTACAGTCCCCACATCAAAGTCGGATTGCGGATTTAGCCAACATGCACAATGAGAAAGTTTAAATGGTAAAAGAGAATACTTGCAGTTCAGGATTGATCTGTAATATTATCTTCCTTGATGATATTACCTAGTCTGACAATGAAATGTCTGCAAGAAAACCAAGCTCAGAGACCACCAAGGACCCCACAATTTGACCTCTTCATTCAATAGAAAGAACAAGAAATGAGAACAAGAAAAAAAACATGATTTCCTGCTATATTTTCTGAGACTGAAAGCTGAGGATCAATTACTGATAGCAGTTTTGTTATTTATGTGTTGAATTCTATGCCCCATCTTTTGCTTTTCACAACATAAGGCAGCATTAATAATTCTCCTTTCTCCTATTCACCCTATTAGGTGGAATGGGTTAAGCAAGAAACTGGCCTGAAGTTCCTGAGCTGACTTCCATGTTATAAGAGGAGCAAAGACCTCATGTTTTCCCAGTTTTTAGTCCAGCACCTTAGCCTCTACATCAAATGGGCACTCACTGTTTTAAATGACTGTAAATTACTTTAATATTTACTTATGTTGGAAGAAATGTCCTTCTGGGTTCGGCTCCAAGTGGGGAAAAAGACACTGGAGACATGGAGGCTGCTTGGAAAGATGGTTTTAATGGTGGACAGGACCACATGGCTTGAGTTCTGAACAGAAAAGGTGATCATATGCTTCAATGTTGGTGGAGAAGAAGTGAAGGGAAGAGAAGAGAAGAGATTGAAGAAGGGCTTGCAGGGCTTTTTATAATCTGTTCTTTCCCACCTATCTGTTTCCTGTTCCTGTGTAAGAAATGTATTCTGATTGGTTGCCAGACTCCCATGGGCCCATGCAAGGGCAACCCTCTAGGGTGAGTTTTTGAATTCAGGTTTGATTGAGTTTAGATGCCATGTGGTCAGTTGAGTAAAAGGCAATATTATCCTGCCTTAATCCCATCACAGCTGAAGAGGAGAACTCTTTATTATGTAAAGTGGACTAGCTTGGCCTTCTTAATGGCCCATTGACAAAGTGGGGATGGGCAGGAAGCTGCAGGAATTTAGTTTTTTAAAATGTGTTTCTCCCTTTTTCACATCCAGGAAAATATAATATTCTGCCTTATCAATATTTCCTAGATATTTCATTTTCCTGGGAGAGGGCTGGGTGATAACTTCCTACACTTACATAGAGAAAATTTTAATCATTTATTGGGATTTGATGGGTTCTTTTCAGTCCTTCCATTTGAACTACTATAGCATGCACACTTAAAACATCTCCAAATGCAGACTTCAGCTAACTAGAGAAGTCAAGGGGTTCTATAGATTTCTCCCGCGCCCCCTTTTTTTTTCTTTTTTCCCTACAAGGTGGTTTTTGTGTGTGAGTGTGTGTGCGTGTGCATGTCTGTAAACACAATTTTTACTACAGTAAACCTCTGTAAGAGTAAATAAGGTCAGCAAACAGATGATCTAGAAAAAAAACAGCGCCCAGTCTACCTAAGCAAGATAGATGTGCTGCTAACACAGAAATCATTTATTTCTGGAATTTCCATCCCACATTTCTAGACCACAAGGTTCTCAAGAAAGGAAAAATTAGCTCCAGCATTGAAAGAAGAGTGTTCATTTGCTTTTTTATAAATATCAGCCCTACTTACTATTTTTAACCAATATATCTTGACTTTATATTTACAGCATTCATGAGACAAGTACTTTGCAACTGATTACAGTATTTCCAACACAATCTGAAATTTCTTTTTCTAAAATTCTATTTAGGGCTATTGGAAAGAATCCTGAAGCTGTTTTACTTTTTTTTAGCATTGACTGTGTAATAATATTTTATGTAATTTGGAGAACAGTTGGTTTTGCTGGTTTAATAAGTCCACTGTCAGACAAAAATAATTTTCCTCCTTCTCATACAAGCAATAAAGTTTTAGGGAGACCCTCAAAAAACCTTTTTTTCCTCTTACAGTTACTATCCAACGCTCTAGTTGTTTTTTTTCCAACCAGTCAGGTATATTTCTTTAAATTCAGGGAGAATAAACAGACCTTTTTTTTTTCAATCTGTTGAGTTTCAAACAGAGACCTTCTTATTTTAATTACCTTTTAAAAACTGCAGGTTTTGGCCTGTCTTCAAAGATTACCGTTACCCAGGTGCTTAACAGGACCATTACACATCAACAGCAATTTATGGAGCTATTAATTATCCTTACTCAATAAAACTTTCCTCATGCTCAACTTTTTTTTGGATGTTTACTATTCTTCAATGACACATTGACATAACAGTCTAGACTCTGCATATTCTTTAAAAAAAAAAGCCTGCAGCTGTGACAGTTATATATGTATGTATCTTTCCTAATGAGGTTAAATTTGATGAGTTGATTAATTCTGTAGATATTTTGCTCCATACGTCACTGATATTTTCCCCTCAATCCAATACTATTTTATGAGTAACCTTTCATTTCAAGCAGGCCTCTGATGATTAAGTGAAATGAAACAATCCTCAAATAATACATTTTCAGAAGTAGGACATTTTCTGCCATCTTCTACTTCTGAGCTTTTTCTGAGTTAGGACCACAGGAAACTGCCTTCTCGAACTGAACAGTGATTCAGATATGAAAGCAAAAAGGTTCTTTGACTCAAAGGAACACAAACACGCATCTATCTGTAACTTGTGAAAGCAACTGTGTCTTTTTCGGAGATTGTGTAGCTTCCTTTTGCAGCTGCTGTTTCCTATGAGTTAACTGAAATCGGTATGCACTCGGTATTACGGTAATATCAGTAATAAAATTGGTGGACAGTATAACTTTTGGAGTTTTGCATACCGATGCAAACTATGAAAGTGTAGTTTGCAAAAGTCTTTTAAAGATATATTTAATTATTTGAAAAACGTAAACATTAGTGCAACGTACAACGTACAATGAAACAAACTAAATAAATGCACGTCTCTTTCAAATATTTTAAGGAAATTATTTTCTAAGTAATGAATCTTATTGGCAAACTGCCTCACTATATTCTAGACTTAAAACTGAACCCAAACATGTACCGCTTACTTTAATATCCCTGCTTTATCCTTTTTATTGATTACTCTGAGGGTAATTTTATAAAACAAGACATATCACAAACTGCAAAGTACATTAGTCACTACTTTTTTTTCAATTAGACATTCATAGAACTAAAAGTTCCTGTTGTTTGCAGAACATGGGAGAAAAGCAGTGGTGGGATTCAATTTTTTTTTACTATCGGTTCTGTGGGCATAGCTTGGTGGGCATGGCTTGGTGGGCGTGGCAGGGAAAGGATACTGTAAAAGCTCCACTCCCTCCCCACTCCAGGGGAAGGTTATTGCAAAATCCCCATTTTCTCCCGATCAGCTGGGACTTGGGGGGCAGAGAATAGATGGGAGGGGGCAGTCAGAGATAGTATTTACCAGTTCTCCAAACTACCGTGCTTTTTTGGAGTATAAGACACATCGGAGTATAAAACGCACCAATATTTTGAAGAGGCAAATACATTTTTAAAAAAGGTTTTGCACTCTGCAAACCTCACAAAAACGGCCCATTTTTCGCAAAAACGGCCCCGTTTTTTTTTTCAAAAAAAGGGCATGAATAGCTTTTAGGAAGCTGAGTGTTTCTGGGGTGTGGGCCCCCCAAAAAAACAAGCAAAAAAACAGCCCATTTTTCGCTCATTTCTGCCCTCCCCAGCCCCCAGGAGCTCTCTGAAAGTTTCCTACAAGCTATGCACGGCCATTTTGGTGAAGGAGGCAGGGTTTTGGGAGGCAAAAAAATGCTGTATTCAGTATATAAGACGCATCCAGATTTTCAGTCTCTTTTTTGAGGGAAAAAGGTGTGTCTTATACTCCGAAAAATATGGTACTCAAAATTTCTGCTACCAGTTCTCCAGAACTGGTCAGAACCTGCTGAATACTACTACAGGAGATAAAATGGGGAGAGGGAGCCCCAACCCCACCAGAGCCCTGGGCCATGGGGTTTTGTGAAGTCATTAGTTTTCTCTGAACGTTTAATTTTTGTATTCTTTTTGAGTGGTGGTTGCTATTTGGTTTTTCTTTTCTGTTACATTTGGGATTATTAAATATTTTATATGAATGCCACTTTGACTCATTTGATGTTTAAATAAACTGAGAAATATTTTCAGTATTTAATTTCAGTATTTCCAGCACTGATTTACTTTATTTATTAATAAATAAATTATATTCTTCTGCTGTGTTGCAATAGTAAGAACATTAAAGTAAATTAACATTTATGTCTTGCTATTATACATTATACTGTAACAAAGCAAAAGAATATTAGTATTAGGCATAGGCTGCCATTCCGTCATAGTATTATTCATGAATTCATACATAGTCAGCAAGCCATCTTTTACTAAGCAGTTTTGGTACAAAAAGGGCAACCATAAAATATACCATCTCTCTTTGATTACTTCCCTATTATCTTAATTAGTTGTTTAATGTACTTTGAGGGAAGGAGTACTGCAATCTGATCTAACAAGATATTTAGATATTATGATAAATAATCAATCTTGGAATAACTTGGTTTGTCTTATCCACCATTTTTTTGCACTCAAAAAATATATAGAGGAATCATATTGTTGGGAGAAATGTCCTTCTGGGTTCGGCTCCAAGTGGGGAAAAAGACACTGGAGACATGGAAGCTGCTTGGAAAGATGGTTTTAATGGTGGACAGGACCACATGGCCTGAGCCCTGAACAGCAAAGGTGATCACATGCTTCAATGTTGGTGGAGAAGAGAAGAGAAGGGAAGAGAAGAAGAAGAGCAGACAAGAAGAAGGGCTGAAGAAGGGCTTGCAGGGATTTTTTATAATCTGTTCTGCCCCACCTCTCTGTTTCCTGTTCCTGTGTAAGAAGTGTATTCTGATTGGTTGTCAGACTCCCATGGGCCCGTGCAAGGGCAACCCTCTAGGCTGTTTTGAATTCAGGTTTGATTGAGTTCAGATGCCATGTGGTCAGTTGAGTAAAGGCTTATTATCCTGCCTTAATCCCATCACAGCTGAAGAGGAGAACTCTTTATTATGTAAAGTGGACTAGCTTGGCCTTCTTAATGGCCCATTGACAAAAGTGGGGATGGGCAGGAAGCTGTAGGAATTTAGTGTTTAAAATGTGTTTCTCCCTTTTTCACATCCAGGAAAATATAATATTCTGCCTTTTCAATATTTCCTAGGATATTTCATTTTTCTGGGAGAGGGCTAGGTGATAACTTCCTACAATATTATAATCAGCACCTTAAAATAAACAACCCTTTCCTTTTTTTTAAAAAAATGGTTGTCTTCAAAATGAAGAGAAATTTCCAGGAAGGTTTAGATTTAACAATATACAAAAGGATTGTCTCCAGGATTTATGGCAAGCGTCAAGTAAAAGGAGGTTAAAAACTAATATTCTGCCTGTTGTTGGGAAATGATCTGAAGATGCCTAATTTGCATATGTTTCTAAAGTTCTTAGAAAGAAAAGACAAGGCAAGACAGGATGGGACAGGACAAGACAATAGATAGATCAGGGCAGGGCAGAGTCAGAATGGAGCATGTTCAGAATCTTCTACTTTATGTTGTGCAAATGAAAAACTGTTTCCAAATTACTTCACTCTGTCTCAGAATTCAGATCTTGATTGAATCAGATACTTGCCTAAAGATGCGTGAAAAGCAACATGAAAAGATGCAGACAAAACTGGGTCTACCTATTCCTTTCCTCCACTGGAAGCTTTTGTGAGATGCTGGTATCTTTAGAGTCTGTTCATGAGAATATGGTAACAGGTAGTCCTCTTTCATTTAATGGTATTCAAAGTTACAACAAAATCAGAAAAAAAATTACTTATGACCTGCACTCACACTTATGATTGTTGCACCAGTTTCATAGCCATCCGATCACACTTTGGGTTCTTGGAAGCCAGCTCACATTTATGGTCAGTTGCAGTGTCCTGATTGTGATTTGCAACTTATTTTGCCCCATTCTGGCAGCAAACGTGCATTAGGGAAGCTGGATTTGCTTAAACATCACATGATTCACTTAATGACTGTGGTGATTCACTAAACAACTGCTGTAAGAACTGTCATAAAATTGGGTCAGACTCAACCTATGACTTGTGAAAGAAATTCTGGTTCTAACTGTGGTCATGAGTTGAGGGTAGTCATGGTAGATCTAATCTAATATTAACAATAGCTGTAATACAGAAGTATTATTTGTGCTGAAAGTCCCTTACAGTAGAACTCTCTCTTAAATTATTTTAACAAGCCTGGGTGGGATTTAGAGTGGAGTCCATTCCATCTAGAACAGGGGTCAGCAACCTGTGGCTCTGGAGCCACATGTGGCTCTTTCATCCCTCTGCTGCGTCTCCCTGTCATTCAAAATATGGGTCACAACCGCCAATGTGCAACACCCACCGGCATGTGATTTATTGAGCTTTTCGACCCCCAGTAAACCAACCATGAATAAATCCAAGAAAAGAAAAGTTTCAGAAGAAAACAGAACATTTAATTCAACTACAGTTTTGTGGCTGCTCAGGAAATAGTCAGGGTTTGTGGTTCCCGGTGTTTTCTTTTCTGTAGGAAATGGGTCCAAATGGCTCTTTGAGCGTTTAAGGTTGCTGACTCCTGATCTAGAAGATACTCCAATGGCAATAATCACTCATGATGTAATTTTTGTTCCGTGGAGGCAGGCAAATAACCGCTGTGCTTGCTTACAATATGAGCGTGAATAACAAAAGCAATGTATGATATTTCGAATGAAGGAGAAATATAAGCTATCTGAACAGAGATGTATTTGCTGTCTTCTATAGCAAAGTTCTCAGTTTCAAAGTGTGCTCCCATTTTAGTTTGTTTTCTTTTCCATGTTCCTTAATGGAACACAAGGCTCTGCATAAACAAGACTGTATACACAATAAACTGAATGGCTACCCAGTCAACTGACTCATTCTAAACTGAAACATCTTTCCTTGTGGAGGCAACTCTCTTCCTTATAACCACCCAAAATGCCTTCTATTTGTTTGTCCTTTTCCTTCACTTTGTTTTTCCCTTTCCATTCCCTTTTTCTTGCATGCCGCCCTTGGGAGAGACACAACCATAGTTGCCACACTAAGCCAAGCTTGAAACTTCTACCAAGTTCTGGTTTGTGATTACAGCTGCCTTTACAACTGATAAGGTGTTTGAAGATGGTGGTTTTGTTCCCTTCGTTTGTGGGAAAGGAAAAATGGACTTGAAGGTACTTTCGAACTTGCAGGATTGAGGGCAGTCTTGAGAGGCACTCGCAGTTACAATCCAAAAACTAGGGAGGTCCCCTCTGAGGTATTCAATTCCTTCTGCAGTTTCAGCTGCAATGACCATTCCATAGTCGGCATCCCTTCCTCCCATATCATTTCCCGTACATCATTATGCCTAGACATTCAACTACCTCCCATTCCCCCCTACCAGGTCCCCACAGGCCTTAGGCCTGCTTACCCCCACTCCCCCGGGTCCTCCCAGGGCTTGAGCCTTCTCTCCATCACCCATAGAGCATTTATTCTTTGAAGACCTCCAGAGCTCCGAACCTAAAACTTTAAGTCTTTTCTATGTATAACATTCAGCATGAATAGAATTAAAGATCTTTTTTAAAAAAATAAACAGCTTTAATTCCACAGGATTAAAACAAAATGGTTCAAGAAGTAGGAGATGATAGAATCTGAATTTTTATGCCCATGTTGGTTTCAAGGTTTTAGCAGTAAGGACAAACCTGTTCTGATATTCTTGCAATACTTGATAGATGCTAATCAGAAAGGTTTGATTTTTAAAGCCTCCAAAAACACAGTCCTTGTAGATTCGGAACTCAGCAGCAGTAACAGCCTCTCCTTCTGGAATCTGAGACAAATTAAATTTGAACTCCTTGTGATGATGCTGATAAGGCATGAATTCCTTGTCATATTCAACTGTATAAAAAACAAGAAGATGACAATTATAATTTAACCATAAATTATTTCCCTTCCAATCTAATTTTCAGAAATAAATTGTGTTTGTTTGCTTGTTTGCTTGTTTCTAATGACAAATTTGCCTCAGGAAAACTAAAATAAGGCAGCTGAGAAATCTAAGAAAATAATATTTTGTAAAAAGAAATAATCAGAATTGGGCAATTTCGTGTTGGCAAAAATGGAAACAATGTTTGTTCCATTTGATTTTTGGCTTTTCTCCAAAGTATTCGCATTTGGTATATACAGATCTATTGGCTCAATTGCCCCAGGCCCCCTACATCCTTTTTCCCACAGTAAACCTGCTTTCCCACCATCATCAGAGCCCTACAGGCCTTTCTGCCTCCCCAGAGGGCCCTGCAGGCCTTGGACCTGCTTCCTCCTCTGGAGCTTTCCACAGCGTTGCACAGAATGTGTTAGGGAAGCATAATGGATTGCTCCATTTAACACTATGAACGTTCTAGCACTTTCCACATCCTCTCACTCACCCAAAACCGTATGAGTTCTTATTCCCAATTACTCATAATTCTGTCACTTCCAGGATGAATATTATGATAAAAAAATACGGTGACCAAAGGAATAGTAACTGCAGGAAATCACTCTGTTTTTTCTGTTAGCTACAATATTCAACTGTTATTAAGTGTTTGCCTGGAATGAAGAGCAACTTAGACACTGTCACTGAATTTTTTGATCAAGATATTACTAGAAATTACTAGTTTCTATTACTTGAAACTGGAATTCCACATACATTAAAGGCATCTTATGCTCTGGGATTCATTCATATAAAGAAATTGAAATGAATGTATAAAATATGTATTAGCTTCTGATAAGACGAGGATCAATGAATATGAATATTCTGCTTTAGTATCTCAACTATAGGTTAGCTGAAAAATTGTGAAACTAGATTAGTTGATCTTAAAATTCAGTTAATACCATACACCGATCAGGTCCCCTCAGGGAACATAAATTTACTTCCAATCAGTTTCTGACTGATAGAAGTTTGAACATTAATTCATATGGCTTGGACTTATTATCCCTATAGTAAAGGGTGAACTTTATTTTCCTTGATCACATCCTATACCTTTTTTGGATTTTCTTGTATTTAGCCTTTTTTTCCTGGCTGGCTGCCAGTCAAGATCTCCAAGGAATGCCTTCCTGACACAGCATTTTTCTGCTTTGTTGGCATACTGCCACTATCCATTCTATTTTGGTATGCTTTTTCTCCATATCCCTGTTTCTCATCTAAAACAAGAAATCCTTCTAGCCTTCTGTTAATGTTCAACCTGTAGTATGTTACTAAGTCTCATTGAGTTCTATAGCTCTTATTCTTAGATAAGGATGCAGAGGTTGCAGTTGTATGGAACGGATATGTTTAGCCCAGCTTGCTCTATGTATGCTAGGGATGGAATTGTTTTGGTATTGGGCTGACCTTTTTTGCAAAAAACAAAATTATTGTACTGGGCATTGAACCCAATGAAATCTATATACACTTTCCTGGCAGCATGTCAACCTAAGCTCTAGTGCAGGGGTGTCCAAACTTGGGAACTTTAAGACTTGTGGACTTCAACTCCCAGAATTCCCCAGCCAGCCATGCTGGCTGGGGAATTCTGGGAGTTGAAGTCCACAAGTCTTAAAGTTCCCAAGTTTGGACACCCCTGCTCTAGTGGCTCTTCCTCTTGAGAAGCACACATAGGATCTAGTTTCTTTAGTCAGTTTATTAGCCTTATTTTCTTCTCATTTACAAAGGATTCTGATTTTTCAGAGTTCTCATTGAGCAATTTCTCTGGCGGAGGGGATTTATCTACTATAGACCATACTTTTTAAAAGCAGAGCTCAAGAAGAGCTCATGTTCTCATCAATCTTCCATTGATGGAATGCAGGTAAGTCTTTCCTGTCTTGTACTTCCTGCTTTGTACTTCCTGCCCACTGAACTGATTTCAATAGCATCTTCCTTTATTTTCTCCATTAACAACCACATTTCCAGAAAATGTAAGATGGCATACACACCCTGCCATTCACTGCTCTTTATTTGGAAGAAAACGATTCTTATATATATCGTATTTCAAATGAATGAGAAAAAAATCCCCAATGCCTAACCAGTATCGGGAGGTGGTGAACGAATTAGTAGTAAGTTGAGTTAATTAACTTAAAAACTGACAAGTATCCAAACTCATTAGACAGAATAGGAACCCTTTATGGGAAATCTTATTGCAAAAGAAAAAGAAGTTATCCAACCGTGCAAGCAAAACAAATGTGAAACTAGTAAGTTTGTCTTATCAAAGACACATGAATAAAATAATAAGAAATAAAATAATTTATCTAATATTAATTTATACAGTGAATATATTATAAAAATGATCACACTGGAAAAGATGATAGCTGGAATGAAAATAGCAGCAACAGCAGATATCTAGACAGTAAAACACCAACCTATACACTCAATGAGCTTATACTGGATGGCAACAACATAACAGTAATATCTATTTTGTTTCTGAGAGTTAAAACACAGCTGAAGATTGATGATATGCTGGCCAAGCAAAGAGGCACTTAATTGTAGGGAGGAAGGCAATAACAAACAAACAAGATAAGGCTATATCTATAACAATAAATA
Source organism: Natrix helvetica (assembly GCF_964273705.1). Classification (NCBI taxonomy): domain Eukaryota; kingdom Metazoa; phylum Chordata; class Lepidosauria; order Squamata; family Natricidae; genus Natrix; species Natrix helvetica. The sequence continues at coordinate 97,987,953 of NC_138550.1, read as the reverse complement.
TTAGGACACTTAAATCAGTGCTCTTCTCGTTGGTAATATATGGCTTTGAAAGCTGGAGAGATAAGGAAAGAAAGAGATGGTGGGGTTTTAAATTATGGACTAGAAGTAGAACCATTATTAATTTTGTGAGAAATAAAGATTGCTTCCTTGAGTCAGGGATCCACAAACAAAAACTGGCATGCTTTGTGCATGTGATGCAAATCAATGATTGAAAACATTATGCAAAAACCCGAAAGCCACTATATCACATATGTATATGATCCACTAATATCTGCTGCTTTGTTTTATTTCTCCTTATAAAATCTACATTGTTCTGTTACTAGTTCAATGATAAGCTAAATGCAGCTTTAAATCAATATACTGATGCATTAATCATCAAAACTGCCCTTTTCAATAACATTTCTATCTATCATTTAACTGTTTTGTCAGAAAAAAACAGAACGATTATTCATGTGTAGCAATATATTTTGGGAAAAGTTTTTTTTACAAAAAGAGATGGAAACTACTCATTTTACAGTACTATTTTGGCACAAGTCATTTTTAATACATACTAAATCCAAAGGTGAAAATATCAGTCCAATATAAAACATAATACAATGTCACTATAAGGAATATTAAATTTGCTGTTATTTCCATTATTCAGGGGCATAACCAAAAACTATTCCAGGTTAGCAAGCCTATAATAAGTAGTCATGATTTTGCAGATGTGGCATAAACTATGATTATCTGAAAAGAGATATGAAAAAAGCTTACAGATTCTCTTTCCACACATAGGGTTTTTAAATTAATATCCCTGATGAGTTAGAACATACTTGAAATGCCTCCGTCCATCTGATAAAGAGATTGGATGCTGCAATCCAGTTCCACATACTCTTACTCTAAAATATGCAGCTAAATTTTCTTCAAGAAATCCACTTCTCTGTAAATTTAAATGGGAGTTCACAAAAAGTCAGGAAAATAATACATTGTGGTTATGAAGCCCAAGCTATGGGTAAATATTCTTTCTCATGTGAAAAAAGGAAACAAATATTATTACCCACAAGTAAAAATAGTTTACTTCATTCTTATGCCGAAATACTATTGTGTTGAATATAACAAAAGGAACTGCTTATTCCAATGTAGGAAACCATATTCATAGTTAACATTATAAAAAAACACAAGTTTGCTACGATATACAATTTGTGTCAGTTTTGTTGACTGATGTAAGTAGTCAAATACTGTGGAAGTATAAATATCATTAATACTGGAAAACCGTAATAAAGAATGGAATAGAATAGAATAGAATTCTGTATTGGCCAAGTGTAATTGGACACACAAGGAATTTGTCTTTAGTGCATATGCTGTCAGTGTACATAAAAGAAAAGATACTGTACTGTACCCTAGGAAAAGTTATCTAAATCATTATTGAATTGCCCTAAAGATTCATGTATGTATGTATGTATGTATGTATGTATGTATGTATGTATGTATGTATGTATCTGTATACACAATATCTCAAGTTCAATGTTTTTCATTCAGGGACCAAATATTCATTCTATGTTTTTATATTCAGATTTATGTTCACAAGATGTAAAATGAAGAACAAATTTTCAAAATATTCAGTGGGTAGGTGTATTAGCAAACAGCCGTTTTTGAACATTCCCTATCCTGTTTCATGTTTAGCTTTAAATAATAAACCACGAATTTGGTGCCCTCTTTTGCATTCATTTTAAGTAGAATTTTACAATAGTGCCTCCCAGAACAGTAATTGCCCTGAAAGAAAATTTTGCTTTCAGAATGCCAATATAATTCCTTCTTGTCACATACCATGCTGGTCTACACCAGGTGTGTCTAACCTTGGCAACTTTAAGACCTGTGGACTTCAACTCCCAGAATTCCCTCACCACACTCACGTCGCTTGCTGTCATGCAGAAATCTATTTCACTTCTGTATTTGATAATAAGCAAAGACCAAAAGGAAAGTTCAGATACTAACTAGAGCATCAGTAGTGATGTCTCAAGAAAAGCTGAGATGCGGAAGCAGCAGCAATGTTCTTTGACCAGTGACAGTGAAGCAAAGAAATTCTGATCCATGTTTAGGTGATGCATCTTTTCATAAGAAGTCATAATAATGACCACTCGTCGTCTCCTTGCCACCATCTTTACTTGCCTAAACTCCAAACAATGGAGATGACTCACAAAACTTATCTTTCTGCCAGAGGTTTCAAATAGAGAAAATCAAAAACTATGGTTTTATTTATTTTATTTATTTACTGAGCGCTTATAGACCGCCCCCTCTCCCAAAAGGGACTCGGGGCGGTGTACAGTCCATACACGAAATACATCATATAAATAACTAAATAATTGAACAGTTAAAATTGTTAAATAGATAGAAAAATAGAAAAATATGGAGGAGGTTAAAAAGAAGGTTAAAAGAACTGTACGGCTGAGTAAAGTATATAAATATAATTTTAAAAACCCCTAAAAATATCCCATACAATTAAATTTTAAAAATAATTCCCTTAAAATACCAGTTAAGAAATATGTCTGCCAGGAGGTATCAGTTATGATTGTGCCAGGCCAGCCAATCGGAACAGGTGAGTCTTCAATTTTTGGCGGAAGGAGCGGAAGTCGGTGGTGGTTCTAATGTCGGGGGGGAGGTCATTCCAGAGGGTTGGGCCCATCACAGAGAAGGCCCTGCTCCTTGGCGTCGCCCGTTGGCATTGCCTAGTGGACGGCACCAGGAGAAGTCCCTCCCTGTGAGAGCGAATTGTCCGCAGGGATGTGTGTGGCAGGATGCGATCCCGCAAGTAGCTAGGTCCTGTGCCATGGAGCGCTTTAAAGATGGTAATCAAAACCTTGAAACGCACCCGAAAAACCACAGGCAGCCAGTGCAGCTCGCGCAGGAGAGGTGTTACGTGGGAGTACCTAGTACTCCCCATGACAGCCCGCGCGGCTGCGTTCTGGACTAGCTGCAGTCTTCGGGCGCGTCCCAAGGGAAGCCCCATGTAGAGAGCATTGCAGTAGTCCAGGCGAGACGTCACCAGTGCATGAGTGACCGTGCGTATGGCATCCCGGTCCAGTAGGGGGCGCAATTGGCGCACCAAGCGAACCTGGTGGAACGCCCCCCTTGCCACGGCTGCCACATGGTCATCCATTGACAGCCGGGCATCTAGGAGGACGCCCAAATTGCGCGCCCGTTCCACAGGGGGCATTTGTTCGCCCCCTATGGCCAGCGATGGAGTCAGCTGGCTGAACCAAGGTGCCGGTAGCCACAGCCACTCAGTCTTGGAGGGGTTGAGTTTGAGTCTGTTATCCCCCATCCAGACCCCGACGGCTTCCAAACATCGGGACATCACTTCGACAGCCTCGTTGGGGTGGTTTGGGGTTGAAATATACAGCTGGGTATCATCAGCGTACAGATGATACTCAACCCCAAAACCATGAATGATCTCCCCGAGTGGCTTCACATATGCGTTGAACAGGAGAGGCGAGAGGACCGACCCCTGTGGCACCCCACAAGTGAGTGGCCTCAGGGTCGACCTCTGCCCCCCTGTCAACACACATTGCGTCCGGTCGGAGAGGTAGGAGCCGAACCACCGCAAAACGGTGCCTCCGACTCCCATCCCCTCCAGCCGGCGCAATAGGATACCATGGTCAATGGTATCAAAAGCCGCTGAGAGGTCTAATAGGACCAGGATAGAGGAACAACCTCTATCTCTGGCCCTCCAGAGATCATCCACCAACGCGACCAAGGCTGTCTCTGTGCTGTGCCCAGGTCGGAAGCCGGACTGGCGTGGGTCTAGATATTCGGATTCATCAAGGTGTCGCGGAAATTGCTGTGCCACCACATTCTCAACAACCTTCGCTAGAAAGGGAAGGTTGGAGACTGGACGATAATTAGCTAGCTCCGTTGGGTCAAGTGAAGGCCTCTTGAGTAAGGGCCTCACCACCGCCTCTTTCAAGGCAGTTGGTAAGGATCCCTCGCCCAATGAGGCGTTCACCAGGCCCAGAAGCCAGCCTCGTGTCACCTCCCAGGTTGCCAGTACCAGCCAGGAGGGACACGGGTCCATTGAACATGTGGTGGGTCACAGCCGTCCACGCAGCCTGTCCAAATCCTCGGGGGCAACAGAGTTAAACTCCTCCCAGAATGGTCTCACAAGACTCACTGTTGACGGCCCGTCCGGTCCACTGGGGGGGGCCCATCCGCTCCGGATCTGAGCGACTTTGTCCTGCAGATATTCCCCAAACTCCTCTGCTCTGCCCTGCAAGGGTGCCCCCCGCGTCCTCTGCGATAAGAGGGAGCGGGTCACCCTAAACAGGGCAGCAGGGCGGTTATCAGCGGACGCAATAAGAGCGGCACAGTGTCTACGTTTGGCCACTCTCAATGCCACAAGGTAGGTCCGTAAATAGGCTCTTACCTGTGTTCGATCAGATTCGGAGTGTGAGGACCTCCACCTGCTCTCTAGACGTCTCCTATGGCGCTTCATCACCCTCAACTCCTCGGTATACCAAGAAGCTCGGGCGAGTCGCTGCCGTAGGAGAGGTCGCAAAGGCGCGACCCGGTCCAAGGCCCCAGCCGTCACCCTATTCCAGGCGGCCACTAGGTCCTCCGACCGAGCGCGGGTCAGGGCTACAGGTAGTGGCCCAAGCTCCGTCTGGAACCTATCCGGTTCCATCAGGTGCTTGGGGCGGTACCAGCTTGGGCAGTCTTGCTCCGCCTCCTCGCGGTGGGGGGTAGCGCCAGGGAAGTCCAGCCGGAGACATGAGTGATCTGACCATGACAGGGGAGTAATAACTAAATCCTCTATTCCCAGATCACTCGTCCACTGCTCAGATACAAAAACAAGGTCCAGTGTGTGGCCACCTTCGTGTGTGGGGCCCTGAATTAATTGGGTCAGGTCCATGGCTGTCATGGAAGCCATGAACTCCCGAGCCACCTCAGATGCTGCTCCCGTCGACGGCAGGTTGAAATCCCCCATGACCAAAAGCTTGGGGATCTCAACCGCCGTCTCTGAGATCAGCTCGAGGAGCTCGGGCAGGGCCGCTGATGTATAGCGAGGAGCCAAGTATACAATCAGCAGACCCCACTGCCTCCCTGGGCCCCATTTCACACCTAGGGACTCACACCCGGGTATCTGAGGAACAGTGAACTCCCTCGGCTCTAGACAATCCCGTATAACTACCGCCACCCCACCACCCTTACCCAGGGCCCGAGGCTGATGGAATGCACGGAAACCCGGTGGGCACATTTCCACGAGGGGTAAACCACCCTCATGGCCCAACCAGGTCTCCGTTATCCCTGCAAGGTCCAGCTCCCCCTCAGAGATCAACTCATTGATGAGGGGGGCCTTGTTGGTTACGGACCTTGCATTGCAAAGCATCAGCCGCAGGCCCTGGCTCTGTAGTTCCTGGCCACCTAGACTGCGGGGGTTGGTACAAACGACCGGGCGTAGCCAGCAGCCATGGTCTCCCAACCGACCTTGTGATCTTCTCTTGTCCTCGCATCCCCCCCTCCCCGCGACCGTTGTAATAAAACAACCCTCTGTTGGAATAACTTGTTCCCTCTCCCCCCCCACCCCGCTCACTTCCCTCCTGGACTCACCTGTTCGTCTGGCACTGGCTCCCCTCCCGGCCTGGTTGACCCACCCCCCTCCCTGGAACCCCCTAACAACAATACAAAACATTTAGATAAAAATCCCCTCAGCTTCCGTTTCTTCCACCTCTCGGGGTTCACAAACCCGTCATCAAGGCAGGCCCTTGAGAGAGCCAAGGGCCATGCCTGCGAGAGAGGGGCCTCCCGCAGGCGGAGCAGGTCAGACCTCGAGTAGATTGTTAAAAGCCCAGTGGGGTCAGGGTGCTGGTGATGAAAAGTTAGTAGACAGTGGGTTAGAGTCTCAATAGGAAGTGGTGCAGCAGCAACCTAATACATTCAAACTTTGATCACACTGGAGAAGGCATTTCCAGAGGAGGACAACCAAGGTTCTTTACTTACTCCCCTTGGACAAAGACTAAATTATTTATTGTGTTTCTGTCTATGAAGATCTTTATTTTCTCTATTGTATGTTAGTCTCTTTCTGGGCTTCTTTTAAGCCAAAACTGTCTCCTATAGAAAGTGATATTACAGTTAGTATATTTTGCTCCACTTAAAAATAGGAGAGAATTGGGGCATAAAGCCAGAACGCCTAGACTAAAATAGCTTACCTATAATCTGCTCGTGGAGCCAAGCAACTAAACAAAAGATAGGAAAAGCAGATGCTGTCTGAAGTTGGAGTGTGACAATTGTATATGCTCAGCCGCAAAGTTATTTCTTTCTTGTCTATTGAGTAGGTCCAGGGAATGGGAAGGTTATTGAATATTTTACTTTTGTGGATATGGATGTGATCTAAGTACTCTGCTCCTTCATTTCCTCTAAATTTTAAAAATATTTTCCTGATAACTTCCATTAAGCACAAGGTACAGCTAAGAGCCATCTTAGTGAATCTGTAAACCATGCCTCCCCTAGACCAGCATAGACTATGTGTATTAGAAATTAAGATATAAAGAAAATATGAAGAACAGCTACTGTTTCTAGACAGACTATGAGAGCTTCAGACTTTCCTTGTAGACTCACAAGAGAGAAGTAGTTGGATCACACAAAAGCCATATTAGGCACAAGGCATTAGAACATGGCACAAGGACAAATTCTAATAGCTACTGAAGGTGCATAAAGATCTCTTGGAAAGGAAATGGAATGACAACTGCTGGAACAGAAGCAATGAGGCCACAATTATATCCCTTTTATGTTGTTTTAAACAGTACAAAAGGAACATTAAATGCCAAGATTACGATACCTGAGAAATTATAAATTAAGGAGACGGGATTATACTGAAGCTCCATGAATCTACAAATGCAAATTAACAAAGCAGCAACAAGAACATATGACTTAAGTATTTGTAGTGCTTTGGCAAGCAGGATGGCCGTATGTACAGAAATGGACAGATTCCGTATGGAGGATATTAGCCTTACAGTTGCTGTTGTTGCTGTTGTTGTTGTATATGCTATCCATTTGTCAACAACAGGTTATGTAATCCTATAATTAGTTATATAAGTGACATTTGAAGAAGGCAAAGTGGATCATAATACTCTTATTTCCTCAAAAACCCACCTTAGCTATAGCACAGACAAACCCTATCTTTTGAGGCTAGTTAGCAATGGCCATCCAACAAGCCTTCCAGAATATTGTGTGCCTTTCCAGCTTGTATCTCTTCTCTGGATAGAGGGACTTATTCCAAACAGAATCCTTAGCTGCGGTGACTAGTTTTAATTTATTTTTAACTATTTCTAGGGCCGTGATGGCTAACTTTTTTCTAAAGGTGTGCCAAAATTGTGCATGTGCACACCATCGCGCATGCACACATGCCCACCCACCTGCGCATGCATGCACAATCACCACCATCACCCACCTGTGCATGCACTTGTGCATGGGAGTTCTCAGGAACAAACTGCATTTGCAGATGTTTTAAGTGTGCATGCTATAGTACCATGATGGTGAATCTATGGCACACGTGCCACAGGTGGCACACGGAGCCATATTTGCTGACATGCCAGGCATCAGCTCCGGTGTACATCCGTGCGCCAGCCAGCTTATTTTCAGCTTTCCAGAGGGGCCAGGGGAAGCCATTTTCACCCTCCCCAGGCTTTAGGAAAGCCTCCGGAGACTGGGGAGGGTGAAAAACAGCCCAACGGCACAACCGGAAGTTTGGGAATGAACTTCCGGTTGACCCATTGAGTCTGTTTTTTGCCATCCCCAGCCTCCGGAGGCTTTCCTGAAGCCTGGGGAGGGTGAAAACGGCCTCCTCCAGCCCTCCGCAAGGCTGAAAAATCAGCTGGCCAGCGTGCGCATGTCTGTCGGAGCTGACTTCTGCCATGCTGGCTAATATGGTTCTGCATGCCACCTGTGACACGTGTGCCATAGGTTTGCCATCACGGTTCTAGGGTTTCTAGAATCATTCTTGGAAATAGGCAATCACATGGCCACTACATTGAAAGCCTAGAGTATACAATGTTCCCCTAGGCCAGTGGTGGGCAACCTTTTTTTTCAACTGAGCCAAATTTCGCCAAAACCACGATTGAAATTTATTTTGAGAGCCACATTTTTAAAACCGAAAATACATAGGATGGTACACTGTTTTTAGTTTCAATAAACTCTGGCATTTGAAGCACGCAAGTCTTAAAGCTGTCAAGTTACAAGATCCTTGCATCCCTAACCCTTTAGGAAAAAAACCCCAAGGGGTCTTCAAACCTGACAGCTTTAAGACTTGTGGACTTCAACTCCCAGAATTCTGAGAATTGAAGTCCACCAAGGGCATCAATCATATTAGCCCAGGCAGGGATCTGCAAAATTGGCTCTTAAGACTGGTGGACTTCAACTCCCAGAATTCTGAGAATTGAAGTCCACCAGTCTTAAAACAGCCAACTTTGCAGACCTCTGTGTTAGCCCAAAGCCTGGCGCTGGGCGGGCCTTGCTCCCCCATTGGTGGAGCCCCAGGAAGCGAGGAGGGAGAAAAAGAGACGGAGGCCAAGGAGCTTCCCCCCGCCTCCTCCCAGCAAAAATCTAACCGGGGAGCCGGGCGGGCAGTAGCAAATTAGCCGATCACGCCGCGTGATCAGCTAATTTGCTACTGCCCGCCGGCTTCCTGATAAGATTTTTGAGGGGGGGGGGGAGAAGCTCCTTGGCCTCCGTCTCTTTTTCTCCCTCCTCGCTTCCTGGGGCTCCACCAATGGGGGAGCAAGGCCCGCCCAGCACCAGGCTTTGGGCTAACACAGAGGTCTGCAAAGTTGGCTGTTTTAAGACTGGTGGACTTCAATTCTCAGAATTCTGGGAGTTGAAGTCCACCAGTCTTAAGAGCCAATTTTGCAGATCCCTGCCTGGGCTAATATGAGGCAGAAAAAGAAACGGCGGCTAAGGAGCTTCCCCCCGCCTCCTCCCAGCAAAAATCTTATCAGGAAGCCGGCGGGCAGTAGCAAATTAGCTGATCACGCGGCGTGATCGGCTAATTTGCTACTGCCCGCCCGGCTCCCCGGTTAGATTTTTGCTGGGAGGAGGCGGGGGGAAGCTCCTTAGCCGCCGTTTCTTTTTCTGCCTCCTCGCTTCTCGTCCCCGCCTGACTTCAGGATCTTCCCTAATCATTGTGGGTCGAAAAGAAAAAAGGGAAAGGGGCGCTTGTTTTGAAGTGCCCGAGAGGAGGGAGGGGAGCGGGCGCCCGGCACACAGAAGAGCCATATTAAAGTGTGTAAAGAGCCGCATGTGGCTCGCGAGCCACGGCTTGCCGACCACTGCCCTAGGCAATTACAGGCAATTATAAAATGCCTCTTCAACAGTAAGGCATGTTTCCGTCTATGAACTGACTCTATGAGAGGCTAAATATATTTGTTAGAGGTGCATTCAGCAATATGGGGAGATGATATATTCAGCAAAGAAGACAATAATGGTGACATGACTTCATGGACAGCAATAAACCATGGTTTTGCAATTCTTATAATAACCTGAAATGAACTCTCAAAAAACAGTTTTTTGAACAAGCACCATTGAGAACTTATTTATTTTAAGGAATTTACACTGGCTGTTCAATGTTAAAAAAAAACCTGAAGATGACTTACAAACCAATATTAACACATTTTAAAGATAAAATTGTTAATAAGAACTATTAAAATAAAGAAGAAAAATGATCAAAACACAGATCAAAGCACATCTAAAAACAAAGTTATAACTAGTAGCCAGCCCAGGTTTGTTAAAAACAGAACATGCCAAACCAATCTTATTTCATTCTTTGACAGAGTGACTAAATTAGTAGACCCGCAAAATGCAGTGGACATAGTATACTTAGACTTCAGCAAGGCATTCACAACCTACTTTTTGGTAAACTAGAAAAATATGGGATAGACAGTACCATCACCAGATGGATTTGTAACTGGCTGACAAACCATACTCAACAAGTAGTCCTAAATAGCACTACATTACATGGAAGGAAGGAAACAATAGGGTACCACAAGGTTCCATCTTAGGCCCAGTAATCTTCAATATCTTCATAAATGACTTAGATGAGGGAATAGAAGGGGAACTCATCACATTTACAGATGACACTAAACTGGCAGGAATAGCTAATGTCCCAAAAGACAAGGACCTATCCAACAATATAAAATTTAATGTGGAGAAAAGCAAGGTTTTACACCAGGGCAGGAAAAACCAAAGGTACAAGTGCAGATTAGGTGAAACCTAGGTCAAAAACAGTAACTGGGAGAGAGACCTTGGAGTCCTAGTAGTTGATCACTTAAACATGAGCCAACCAAAAAAGCTAATACAATTCTTGGTTGTATAAACAGAATTTATCACTATTTTCTGCTGACATCCTGCCAGATTTAAAACTCTGGCTTATTTGAAGTATTTTATTAGGAGCAAGCAGTTTTTTTCATATCAATAGCCTTCCCAATAGATAACATTCCATCCATTCATACTTATACTAGATAACTTTTAACTTTGTCTTAATGGAGCTACAGAAAAGTGAATTATGTGTGTGTCATTTTTCACAGAGCACATGAGGAGATTTCTTTTGAAAACTGCCAAACAGGTGCAAAGGCACACATGGAGGCAATTTAATACTGAAGCTCCTCTGAGATCTTTTTTCCAGATTACTTCTGATGTTTTGGTGGAAACTGCTTCATTTAATCCAACAAGCATTTTAAGAAAAACACCCCATTTTGATGCTGCTTCTCAAATATCTCTAGAAACCAGATGAGAACATCAAAATAAACCAATCCTGTGAGCTCCCACCTGCTATTTTGTCCTGTTAAGCAATGAAGCCAAATTCTTCACCATATATATGCACATACTAATTCATATATATGCACATACTAATTCTAATTTCAAGCAGTCACCAATATAATTTATTCCAAAAATACTTGTTCATGGACGTTTCTTTTAATTAAGATTCATGTGGCTATGGACAGGCGTGGTCCTAAGCTACAACTTCACTGCTTGCTGGGGTGCCTTTATTAGAGTTCAGTGAGTCAATCATAAACTATGAAGAAACTGATTTAAATGCAGAAGTTGTCACAGTTCAAAAAATGAGAGGAGGGAAAGAAATAATAATAGGATTATTACAATTCTTAGGAAAAAGAGAAAACAAGTTTTCTTACATACAAAACATTTGCTATTCTGAAATAGAAATTTTTGTCCTTCGGTCACTACTTGTTAATTCATATAACAGCAGGACTAATATCAAATATCAAATCTGAATAACAGAAAAATGTACTATTTAATCAACTTTGAAAGACCTGTGGGGCACCCTCTTCTGAAGAGACCATCTCTTGACCTGGAAATTTTAGACAGCTATCAATCCAAAGTCTCCTTTCTGTTGAGATAGTGGGGGCAGAAAAACTATGAAGGATATAGGATGCAGGGTTGTCAAACTGGCAACCTGGATGCATCATGTGCAGGCCACGCCCATCCCCGCAAATGGGGAAAACATTGCAAAATGTCACATGATCGCAACGTGATGCCACGAGTTTGACACCCGTGACATAGAGGAATTGGTACTTTCTCATCTTTCCTCCTGGACCATCTGCTGGGAATAGGAACTAAAAGCACTCTTCTGGAGTTCTCTGCTCCTTCAATGGGTGTATTCCAGAGGTGGTATTCAGCAGGTTCTGACCAGTTCTGGAAAAACAGTAGTGGAAATTTTGAGTAGTTCGGAGAACCTATAAATACCCTATCTGACTGGCCCTGCCCCCATCTATTCTCTGCCTCCCGAGTCCCAGCTGATCAACAGGGAATGGGGATTTTGCAGTAACCTTCCCCTGGAGTGGAATGGGAAGATTTTACAGTATCCTTCCCCTGCCATGCCCACTATGCCATGCCCACCAAGCCATACCATGCCCATCAAGTCACGCCCACAGAACCAGTAATAAAAAAATTTGAATCCCACCACTGGTGACTTCAGTTAGAAGTTGTGAAAGAAGAGAATTGGTCAGCTCACTCTGGCCTTTATCTTGGGCAGCACATAAAAGTCTGTCCTCTCTCCTACTTTTAACATTTAGATAAAGTTTCTGAGGCAATTTGTCTGACAGTTCAAGCTATAGTATCATCAGTGCACTGATGACAATCAACTGCACATCACCACCCTGGACTGTAAGAAAGAAGCGCTGGTATCCACATATTTCCAGGATAAATATTTATATAAAATAGAATATCTGTAGCTCAGGGTTGACATGAGGGGTCCTTGATGCTGTCGAAGCTTCATTGTTTTCTTGCAAATGTTTCACTACTGAAATGTACAGTGCACTGATGATGTTACCTAGTTTGGGCGATGAAACCTCTGCAAGAAAACAAGCTCAGAGAGCAAAAGGACCCCTCGTTTCCAGGTATGCTTTAAAGTCCCATTTTTGACCTATGAAATTTTTATGCCTTGGTACTGAGTACTTACAGGGCCACTCACTCCAATCTGAAGTGCTTCAAAAAACTACTCTTAGTTCCCTACTTCCAGGAAAGAAAGGAACAATGCATGGCTTTTCTGAGTCAGTACCAGCCCTCTGGAATAGTCTCCCCGTAGCAAAAAAGTTGGGACCTTCCCTTAATGGCATTCAGTACAATGCCATCATTTAAACTGCTTTAGAGAGTGTCATAACTAGCTATGGATATTTTCTCTTTATTTTTTATTTATTTTACTGCTATCTCTTACCATTATTTTTAATCCTGGTTTACTTGGAATTGACAGTTCACTTCGTTCTAGATTGTTTATATATTTTAAGATTAATCATGGATGTTCTCATATTTCTATATCATGTAAGCCACAACAGTCACTTAGATTGAAACAGGCTAGTAATTATATGAATAAATGAAAAATAATAGGTCAATATATAATTTAAGTCTGCCTATCTGAGTAGCACATATAGCAGATAGCAGGATTTTAAAGTTTTGAGCAGGATGGCCTGTGATTTGATCTGTGGCATGAAGTTAAATTTTCATCTCTAATTGTATTGCAATTTCTGTACAGACTTATGGAATTATCTCATTTTGTCTATCCTGAGGCGTATCCAGGATGAACAAATCTTAAACTTCTTCTTTCCATTTCTATCACTAGCACTACCAGTCCTGAAATAAAGATCTATGTTGCTGTGATAAAGCATGCCATTTAATCGTGTATCCCTGATGTTTAAGATTGTAAAGATATTTATGTGGATCATTGATTGTAGTAAGTAATACCCTGCTCAGATGGACAACTGCCCAAATGCAGCAGGTTAATTTGGTTAAAGTACTTAATTAATTATCAAAAGCCAGATTCATTGAGGCACAAATGAACAGATTGTAAATAGATAACTTTTTCCATGGGGAAGCCTAAATTTGAAATACACTGTGGATTTTTTACAACATTAACATTTTTCTACTTGAGATTGAACAGAGTTAATTAATTCCACAACATTACCAACTTCAAAAATATATGGACAAATGCAACATTTAAAATGATTCCCTGGCTGATAAAGATTCAAGGAACTTTTATATAGATAGCCAGCTGCAAGCTTCTCTGTTGTCAGTGAACAAATTCATTCCCTCATCCCTCCAATTTGAAAGAAAATCGGAAAGTCTATGCTCTAAAATACGTGGAGATATATGTACTGATTCTAAATAGTTTAGTTGCTGGAATTCATCCATCCCATTTATCTCAATAAATCTTGCTCAAAAGAACACTATGGGAATCATTTTTGGAAAAGAATTATTCTTGTTTTTAAACAGCTGGCAAAGATCCTGACAACAATATAGAACAAGGCACAGATCAACAGAACTGAATTAATGTATATTAATGACTTATTAATATAGAAACTTTTAAATTAATATTTTAAGAAGAACTCTCCATGCATCCTCTTCTTACAACTATGGTGAACTATCACCTAAAAAAATTTCTCTTTAGAAATTCAATTCTAATAATTCAGTTGATCCATATAATTGTAGCGTGCCACATTTAGAGACAATCTTTGATTATTTGTTAGAAGGCCCTATTTTTCTGATCAGCCCTTTGATTCTAGAAATTAAGTTTGTGTTCATTATTGTTTAAATTGGCCAACTACCGTGTTTCCCCGAAAATATGACCTGTCCTGAAACTAAAGCCTTGCCACATATTTCGGGTGGGCAAAACTATTAGCCCCTCCCCCCAAAAATAAGCCCCCTGGAGAATCCCCCCCTCTGGCCAGGCAGAGCACCGCTCGCCGACCTAGCGGTATCCCGAAGATGCCAGGCCAAGCGGGAACAAGGTGGGGGGCAAAGGCGCTTACGTTGCTTGGTGGTTACTGCTAGGTCGGTCAGCGGTGCTGTGCCCAGCTGAAAAGGGGGGTTGCTGGGCAGCTGCTCTCTTGCGAGCGGGCTCCCGAAGAGCCAGGCACAGCCTCAGGGTCGAATGGCTGTGTTGCGCTGTCGCAGCAGCAATACAGCAGCCATGAGGTGACCATGGTCACGAGCAACCGCCCGGCAACCCCCTTTCCAGCCGGGCACAGCGCCGCATACCAATCTAGTGGTACCCAGAAGACACCAAGCAATGCGAGCGCCTGTTCGCCGCCCTCCACCTCCCGCGGCTTGGCGCCTTCGGAATGCCCCTAGGTGAGTGAATGGGGCTCTGCATGGCTGGAGAGGGGGGTTGCGCAAGCAGCTTTTCCGCTCCCCGCTCACACGACTCGCAGGCTCACGATGCCCTTGGCTAACTCTACAGTACCTGCAGAGCCAGGGCATCTCCACTGCTGGTGCCGCCCGCTGCTTGTTTTTTTTTTTTTTTTTTTGCAGCTTTCAAAGCACGGAGGACGGATGCCACTCTGGGAGCATGGTATATGGTTGTGGGCTGCAGAGCGTACAACCATAGAGCGTACTCCCAGAGCGGCATCTGTCCTCTGTTGCGGCTTCCAAAGCACAGAGGTAGGATACCGCTCTGGGAGTACGCTCTATGGTTGTACACTACCATAGAGCGTACTTCCAGAGCGGCATCCGTCCTCCGTGCTTTGAAAGCTGCAAAAAAAACCAAGTGGTGGGCACATGACTGCCAAGCCACTCCCACCCAGTCACATGACCACCAAACCACTTCCACCTGGTCAAATGACCGCCGAGCTACTCCCACAAAACAGGCCACACCTACAGAATAGGTTCTAAATTTTTTTGAAAGTGACCACTGCAACTTACATGTCTTGGATTATGTGGAGTTCACCAGCACTGAGTCCCAGATGAGCTGGGTAGGACATGTTGTCAGAATGGATGTCTCACCAGTTGCTTATAGTGTACTAGAGTTTGGGAAGAGAACTCTGAGACTGGCCACACAAGCACTAGAAAAGATGCCGTGAAGGAATCCTATATCACTGTGACATTCAGTGATTCAGACATTCAGACATATATTCAAGGAAACTAGAAGCTGCATTTGCAGCAGAACCCACCAGCAACCTTTGTGCTATGAAGACTCCACCAGCTTTGTAGATGAGCAGCACCAAAACCCGATAGAAAAACCATGAGCAGCATCATAAAATGACACTGATAGGTATTACAGCAATGGATTTCCAGCGCTCTCGTTGTGCTAGACTGCACTTCCAAACTGGGACGGAGGGCTATCACTGTGTCCAGAGAGGAACTGAACAAAAGTGTGCCTTTTCAAATCCAAAGGATGACCATATTTTTCATCCTATAACTTATTGTCAGCCGTTTGAGCTAGGCCAGGTGACAGCACAGAAATATTAAAACTCTGCTTTATTGATCTGGACTATAATAACACAATCTTGAAAGCCTGACCGTGTTCTTCCTTTCCTTTCTCTTTACCCAAAGAGAACCAAGGTGGAACACCTTTTTAAGATTTTTTTTTCTCATGCTGCCATGTTTCCCTGAACTCATGTTTTGTTAATCTCAGCATATCTTATCTCTGTGTTCCTTTACACTTACTCATCAAAAGTATTTTCATAGGTAATTTTAGCTTCATAAAACAATGGTTATTCTGTAATATTTCAGCATTTAGGAGGGGTAGTTTATACATAGCATTTATTTATAATTAACCTCTTGGATTATACTTATGCTAATTACTATAAAACCTTACACAAAAAGTTACTAAGATCTAACTTTAACCCAATCTTTGAATAAAAAAGTTTGGAAGAAAATCTTCCATGTTGGTATTTAACAAGACTCAGTGGATTCCAACAGAAATAATATTTCTCTGTTCACATATGAAGACAGAGGGAGAAAGAGAGACTGGAAGTCCTGATATATTCACATTTTCATATTCAGTATTTGGACTAATTCTGTTTTGGTTTCAGGCTTATCCAAAAACCTCCAAATTAAGTAAAATTAAATTGTAAGTTTACATACGGTCATATTTTTATAAATTCATTAAAAAGTAAATATTGAGGGCAAAGAGATGAGGCTGTCAACATGGAGAACTTAGCGACCAACAGCTGTCCAGCTTGGGGGAAATCCATAAGTAGAATATTAAAAGCATTTTGTTTTCCAAGACAGGACTATGTGTTTCTTTCCTTTTTGTTTGTAATAACCCAATTTCTTTAAAACTGCCAAAATTAAAAGAAAAAAACGTTTCTACTTCTTAATTGCCATTAAATCAAACATTCCAAGGACTGAGGCATTTGATTATCTTTGCAAGCTGTACAAGTTTGGTCAAACTGTGAAAGTTCAAGAAGTGTTAAGTATTTGGAGCATTGGCTGAATAACAAAACTGAAAGATTGAAATAAACAGGCTTCATCTCTTTGAATTAGTGTCAATGGAAACAGGTGTTTGATATTTTGTCCATTTATGCATAATTCATTTTCTTATACTATTACTTACCAGACACATGGTTCTAACAAGTACTGAAAGACAGTTTGCTAAAGAAATTACATGATAACTGTGATTAGCAGCAGATGCTAGATGGGTTGAAAGTTAATATATTTAAAGATTCAGTCTAAGCAGCTTGCAGTCATAGCTAATAGATACCTAAAATAAGCATACAACTTTATTATCAATGCTAAGGTCCACCTGCCACCCCTGATGGCAGCCCAAAACTGTTATCAGGGGCTCTTCTGTTTGAAAGTCCTGTAGAAGAGCACAGTTTTTACTGTGGCACTTTGATCCTACAATCATTACCACCATTTCAGATATTTGTGAGAAATCCCTGCTGATGTTTATGTCTGTGATATCAAGAGAGTCTGGAACTCAATATTCACTCATCCCTCAAGTTTATTTATTTCCACAATATTATTAGTTATGGTATTTATTCCAATTACATGTCATCTATAACCGTACAAAGTTCATATGAATACATTTTGCCTTTATCATAATTTTCATAATTTTGCTAAGATCAATCAATTATTATCAACTGGAGAACTACACTATATTGCCAAAAGTGTTCGCTCACCCATCCAAATAATCAGAATCAGGTGTTCCAATCACTTCCATGGCCACAGGTGTATAAAATCAAGTACCTAGGCATGCAGACTGTTTTTGCAAACATTTGTGAAAGAATGGGTCGCTCTCAGGAGCTCAGTGAATTCCAGCGTGGAACTGTGATAGGATGCCACCTGTGCAATAAATCCAATTGTGAAATTTCCTCGCTCCTAAATATTCCACCGTCAGCTGTCAGCTGTATTATAAGAATGTGGAAGTGTTTGGGAACGACAGCAACTCAGCCACAAAGTGGTAGGCCACGTAAACTCGTACAACATCAGTGTGTGACCTCACAAATGCGCTTCTGGAAAAATGGTCAAAAATTCCCATAAACACACTCCTAAACCTTGTGGACAGACTTCCCAGAAGAGTTGAAGCTGTTATAGCTGCAAAGGGTGGACCAAGGTCATATGCTTTTGTATTTTTCCTTTTTAAAAAATCTGATAAAACTGACAAATATAAACAAATTAATGGGACTGTATGTTAAAAATATATATAACAGATTGAATAATCCCACAAATGATACAACAAAAGAAAATCCTGTCTGATCTCTACCCCATTCCCAACCAAACATAGCTGCCAGAAATATCAAAGTTGCTATTTGTCTTCTTCATAATAAAAAACCTAAAATCTCTGGTCTCAAAAACAACACACAATCAAAAAGTGTAGGCCCTTACCACCCAAAGTTGCCTGATGTTTATCAAAAATAGTATGATCACTCACAACTCAAATATTCCGCTATCTACAGACGACATCCTAGAAAGACAGATTAAAGCTATGGTATAGTGGTGAGTGTTGCTTGAGACTAGGGAAACTATGATTCCTGTGTATCTTCAGCCATGCACATTCATCAGCACGATACTCTCTCTCAGACAGACACTCAGCCTGGTTTAAAAATTGCACCCAAAGCGCTCATGCTTACAATATTAGGTATCTGTCCATTCCTTCAAATGGGAGGAAAGGATGTGGTGAAAAGGTTAAGGTGCAAACTGGGAAATGGTGAGTTCTGGTCAAAGATGACTCAAAGGAATAACAACAACAACAAAATCAATATAAAAAAACAAGGCCTCACAGCCTTGCTTTTTACTGAGATTCAGCAATGTTACTGTTTTTCATATAAAAACAAAGAATACAACAGGTTATTTCCAGTGCAGCAATGGTGGGTTATAATGAAAAAAGAGTTTTGCTATTTCTGATCAGGAAAAATAATCACTACTACTGGTTTACAGATATTGCCAAGACCGGTTGGCTAAAAACCATTTAATGTACTTTGAAAGGCAACATGCAATTCCTACTGCATTTTAAGTCACCTCACTGCTGATAGACACACTATAAAGATGCCAAGAGTATTATCACACTTTCATCTTACTCTAAACTAATTGGGCAAACTGATAAGATCCTGAAAAAAAAACTAAGAACTGGCAGCTTTGAGTAGTCACACAGCATTTAGGTCACAATTCAGAGCAAAAAAAAAATATCAGACTGAACACAGCTGGTTTTCTGGAATTCTGAGCAGAAAGCTTTCCTGTTTACTGCATATTCCTGCTCAAAAAAAAAAAGCAAAGTTGTTACGTACATGTTGCAAACAATAAATGCAGACTTTAGAAATAAAAATTCAAAAGTAATGTTTATTTCCTTCACTGTCACTTAGATTCTACTCTTTCTATCCTGAAGCAGTAATCACTGAAGGGGGAGTGGGGAGGAGAAAGAGATCAATGGAGAAAGGAAAAGAAAGAGTACTGGAGTTTCCTGCTTTAATGGTAAGAAATAAAATAATTTAGTGAAAACTTAAAACAAGATCAATCCACACCTTCATTGACAGAAAGGGTGGGTTTTTTGTTTTTGTTTTTTGCTTCTGGGACTGTTTTTTGCTTCTGGAAATGTTGCAGGCACAAAAACACCAGCAGTGAAATTTGCTCTATTGTGTAGCACAATGCATAGCTCCTAAGTATTTTCAAGGCAGTATAGTTTGGAACTGTAGACAAGGGTATAACAACACGGCATTTAAAGTTACATTTGAAAGGGATTTAGTACTACTACTGATGAAATATAAATTACAAGACTCCATTGCATGAATATTTAGGGATATTCTCCATCATCCAGGTCATGGTTATTTTTCAAAAGGCAACTGGACTTTCTTTGTTTTTCCCTGAACACGTTTCGTTTCTCATCCTGTTAGATCTGGGCAGCGAGAGGACAGACTGCGGACACGAAGTGACTTATCAGCTCTTTATTAATAGTAGTAGTGATCCAGCTTGCTCTGTGGTCGGAGGGTTCCCCTTTTATAGGGATTGGGTACGCCCCTCGACCAATCAGAACGATACCTGTTTCCCGCTGTAGCAGCGGACCAGAGGGGAGACTTGCCACGATATATGCTAATATCTAACACCCCTCCCCTCCTAGACGGAACGTTGCGGTAGGTAACATAATCTTTTAGGTATGTTGGGGGTTGCCTTACTCGGGAGGAACGTCGTGGTTCTGGTTGGTCAGAAATGGTTTCCGGATCGGTTGCTTTTCCCGTTCCACGTTCGGGAGGTTTCGTACCCTCGTTGCTAGGGCGTTCCGGAGTCTGCTCGGTTGCGTTGCCTGGGGGTTGCTCTGCTTCGTGCGTGCTTTCTTGTTCCGAGCTTGGTTCGCAGGTGTCGTAGTTTTCTATGATGGGGCTTTCGCGTGGCTGACTTTCTGTAGGCAGGAAAATCTCGTCTTCGTTTCGAAGGTCTGAGTGCGCTAGGCGACCCCGAAGTTGATCGATGTGCCTTTTCCAGTTCCGCCCATCTTCCAGTTCCAGCAGATACGATCGTGGACCCGTGATGCCAATGACCTTTGCCGGCATCCACAATGTTCCCCCTGCATAGTTGTGGGCGTATACTGAATCCCCTATGCTAAAAGACCGAATTTTGCTTGTGGAGTCTGGGGGAGCTGTGGCAGAGTAATTTGGGTGAAGACGGTCCAAGTGAGACCGTAGACGGCGGCCCATGAGTAGTTCAGCGGGGCTCCTACCCGTCGTTGCACTTGGGGTGATATGCTGAATTAAAAGGTAATGATCAATGCGTGTTTGCCAATCACCTGGACCCATCCTAGCGAGGGCCTCTTTTGCGAATCGTACCATTCTCTCCGCCTGTCCATTTGATGCCGGATGGAATGGCGCGACGAGGGCGTGTCGAATTCCCTGACCTGCTAGATATGTCTCAAATTGCATGGCCGTGAACTGGGGCCCGTTATCGGAGACCAGGAGGTCGGGCAGGCCATGGGTGGCGAAAAGTTGCCGTAGAATCTTAATGACTGCCTCTGCCGTGGTTGAAGTCATTAGGACTACTTCTAGCCATTTTGAGTATGCATCCACAACTATAAGGAAAGTCTGACCTTGGAATGGCCCTGCGAAGTCGATGTGTATTCGCAACCAGGGTGCTTTAGGTTTCTCCCATTCTGTGGCGGGCGCTTCCGGGGGTGCTGGTCTCGATTCCTGGCATGGGTCGCAAGTGGCCACCCACTCCTCTATTTCTTTGTCCATGTTTGGCCACCAAACGTAACTTCTTGCTAACGCCTTCATCCTAACAATCCCCGGATGACCCACATGTAAAGCATCTAATACATTCCTACGTAACGCATACGGAATAACAACTCGATCCCCCCACAATAAACAACCTTGCAACACTGAGAGTTCGTCCCGTTTTGACCAAAACACTTTGAATTCCAGGCCCACGTTTCCCTTCGGCCACCCCCTCCAAACCCAAGTTTGAACTTGCTTTATTAAATTGTCTTTAGAGGAGAACCTTGCAACGTCGTATGAAGAAACCGGTCCAGAGTCCAAACAGTCAATGAGCAATACCGGTACTTCTGGAGTGGGGTCTGGCAGAATGTCAGGTAATGGGCAACGGCTGAGTGCGTCTGCGTGTCCGAGAGTGGAGCCCAGTCGATGAATCAATTTGTATGAGTACGCAGCCAGGAAAACAGTCCACCTGGTCATGCGTGGAGAAAGGGAGACCGGAGTGGGGCGGTTTCCCGCCAAAAGTCCCAACAACGGTTTGTGATCTGTAATTAGTTCAAAATCGCGGCCGTAGAGGTATTCGTGGAAACGTTTTACTCCAGCTACAGCAGCCAGCGCTTCCCTGTCCATTTGGCTGTAATTCCTTTCGGCCGATGAAAGAGTCCTGGAGTAGAAGGCGATGGGCGCTTCTTTTCCGTCGGGCATCCTGTGGCTGAGGACTGCTCCAACTCCGAAGGGTGATGCATCGCAGGTCAATACCAGCGGTAGGGTCTGGCTGTATTGGACAAGCAGTGAGTCAGTGGTGAGCAGGCGCTTTACCCCGGCGAAAGCTGCAGCTTCGGATCGTCCCCATTTCCATGGTGCGTTCCTCTGGAGTAGACGGTGTAGTGGCTCAGCAACGGTCGCCTTCTGCCTCAGAAAAACGCTGTAGAAGTTAAGTAGTCCGAGGAAGGCCTGCAACTCGGTCTGATTTCGTGGTGTGGGGGCGTCCTGGATCGCCTTAATTTTCTTTGAAGTGGGGTGTATTCCCTGACCATCGATTCTATAACCCAGGAATTCTACGCTAGGCACGTTAATTTGGCATTTTTCCTTTTTTAGGCGGAGACCCTTTTCTCTGATTCTGGCCAAAACAGTTCTGACTCTTTTATTTAATTGCTCCTCATTTGCAGCGGACACCAAGATGTCGTCAAAATAGGGGACGACTCCCGGTATCCCTTGCAAAAGTCGTTCCATGACGCTCTGGAACAATCCTGGGGCAATGCTCACGCCGAATTGTAGCCGGTTGCATTTGAATGCTCCTCTATGCGTCACTATAGTTTGGGCCTCCGCTGTGGCGCTATCCACTGGCAGTTGCTGGTAAGCTTGTGCCATGTCTAATTTAGCAAATACCTTTCCTGGCCCCAACGAGTGCAATAAGTGCTGTACTACAGGCACAGGATATGCGCTCTGTTGTAGCGCGACATTAATTGTGCATTTATAGTCCGCGCAGATGCGGACTGATCCGTCTGGTTTGACTGGGGTCACGATGGGTGTTTCCCAGCGCGCGTGATCCACCGGCTCAAGGATTCCTTGCTCCACTAACTTATCTATTTCCTTATCTATTTTTGGGCGGAGTGCAAAAGGCACTCGTCTCGGTTTAAGTCGGATTGGCGCCACTTTGGGGTCTAAATTGAATGATATTGGTTTACCCACATACTTACCAAGACCGGGGCTGAACACATCCTCGAACTCCTTAAAATCTGTTCAGCGCTGCTGTTTCTCACGGCGTTGATTCCGGTGACTTCTAACCCCAGGGCTTCAAACCAATCAAGCCCCAGAAGGTTCTGTAATGGCGCGCTGGCGATGGTCACGGGCAGCTGGGCTTCGATGTCCTTGAAACGGATTTGGAATGTGCCTTGGCCCACGATGGGGACTTGGTTCCCCTGGTAGTCTCGTAGCAGGACGTCTGGAGCGCGTAGTTGGCTCTTTCTGAGGCTAGGGATAGCCTGTTTCATGGATGCCCATGAAATAATCGTCAGGGTCGATCCTGTGTCAACTTCTAGCTCGCAAGGTGAGCCCTCCAAGAGGACTGTGACTCTCAGCCTTTTTGGCCGCTTAGGGCGGACCTGATGTATTGTGGTGAGATACGTTCGCAACTCCTCTCTCTGGGTCAACTCTATCTCATCGTCTCCATCCTGAAAATACTCTCGTTGAGCATCTTGATAGAACGCTCTTTCAGCTCTTTGTGTGTATTCTCTCTGGGGATACGCTCGCTCAGCTCCTTGTGAGTAATCTCTCTGGGGATACGCTCGCTCAGCTCTTTGGGAATTTTCTCTCTGGGTATACACTTGTGGATTTCTCTCTGGGCGCCCTTTCTGATTTCGCCAAGCCCCTGGGTTGGGCTTCTGTTGGCGGTACATGGGTGGCTGCCATGAAGCAGGGACTCCGCTCCGGCACACTCGTGCGATGTGCCCAAGTTTGTTGCAGTGCGAACAAACAACGTTCCTGAACCTACAAGTAGACCTGGGGTGATTCCCTCCGCAACTTGCGCAGGGCGGCAAACGGGATCCGGGTCTCCCCCCAGGCCTCAAGTGACTACTCTGCATCATGTGACTGTCCTCGAACTCGGGATTCTCGTAGTCGGGGCTTGTGTCCTCGTAGTGTACTCTGGTTTGTCTTGGTGCTAGCTGGTTTACGTTGGCCCCTCGTTGTATGGTCACCGATGATTTCTCCGCTGACTCTGACGCTCTTGCTTCGTTTAGCGCTATCTGTAGGGTTAAATTCGGGTTTGCCAACAGCTTCTTTTGTAGTGAAATGTCTCTTAACCCACAGATGAGCTGCGCTAAGATGTGCTCGTCCAGATCCCTGAACTCGCAGTGAGTTGCTGCTTTTCGTAGGGCTGCAACATATTGATTTATGGATTCTCCCGCCTTCTGGTTCCTCGTGTTGAATTCCTTGCGGCAGACATGGCGGGAAGGTTTTGGCGCGTAATGAGTTTGCAGGGCCTGTTGCAACGCCGTCCACGATACTGCCTGTATTGGAGTAGGCGCGGTGAGGTCTCTGGCCGTATTGAAGACTTCCTTTCCGCAGTAGCCGAGGAAGATGTTTTTCTTCCTCGCGTCGGTGATCCCCGTGTATTCGTTCGCTTCGAGGAAACACTCGAAACGAATCATGAAGGCTTCCCATTCGTCGTTTGCTGGGTCGAAAGGAGCGGGGGGAGCATGCATCGCCATCTTCTCTGTTTGAATTTGCCGCGCTGCGGTGATCTGAGATGGCTGCCGGAATTTCTGCCGAATTCCTGGGCTGGATCAAATCCGGAGATTCTGGAGGTAGCGTTCTTCGTCCTATCTGCCTCTCGATCCCACCCTCGTCGCCAATGTTAGATCTGGGCAGCGAGAGGACAGACTGCGGACACGAAGTGACTTATCAGCTCTTTATTAATAGTAGTAGTGATCCAGCTTGCTCTGTGGTCGGAGGGTTCCCCTTTTATAGGGATCGGGTACACCCCTCGACCAATCAGAACGATACCTGTTTCCCGCTGTAGCAGCGGACCAGAGGGGAGACTTGCCATGATATATGCTAATATCTAACACATCCAAAAAGCTTCATCAGTTCTGATTGGAAGCTTCATCAGTTCTGACAGGAATGGAAGGATTCTTATGAGAACTAATCCTTCCATCCCTACCACCATTCAGTAAGAACTGATGAGGCTTCTTAGATGAGAAGGAAATTTTCTTTAAAGAAAAACAAGGAAAGTCCAGTTGTCTTTGAGACATTGATGAATCGGACTTCATAAACTGCCTTATTTCCCCAAAACTAAGACAAGGTCTTATTTTCTTTTGACCCCCAAAACAAGTGCTTATTTTTGGGGAGGTCTTATTATTTTTGAGGAGGCGGTGAGCGTGGTCACCCCATGGTTGCTGCTGTGTTGCAATATTTTCAGGGGGAGATTATTTTAGCGTATGCGCTCAAAAGCCTGATTGGGCTTATTATCCGGGGAGGTCTTGTTTTGGGGAAAACGGTATATTTTTCAATAACAAAACTAAGGTAGCAATATATTGCCACAATATATCTCAATCAGGTAATATTGTATTAATATATAAATGGAACAGTGAGAGAATATGTAGTTAAAAGGACTGATATTTACATTATGTTGTGGTCTTAAAGATAATTTTTATAAAATGATGAATTGTTGGTACGTGTCACCAGAAAAGCTATCTAGAATGTATAAAGGTTCTTCAAACTTATGCTGGAAATGTAATCAACAAAAAAGGACATTTTATCATTCTTGGTAGACGTGTAAAAAAGCCAAAAAGAAAATTGGACTCAATTACATAAAAATACAGAAGATTTTTAAAGATTCATATACAACTGAAACCAGATATTTTTCTTTTGGGATTCAGGGATAAGCAAATGGGGAAAAAATATGGAATTTTGTTTTTATATATGACAACTGTAGGAAAATTATTATATACAAATCATTGACTTTACCCACAATGGAGGAATAGATGTTGAAGATGATGGAACTTGCTGAGATGACCAAAATGATTCTTTAATTAAAGATAGGTCATTTCTAAGTTTAATGATGACTGGAAAGCCCTTGTTGCGTTTTTGCAGAAAACAGAAAAAAATGAAGTTATGATACATAGTTTTGATGATTGGAAGAAAAATAATAGATTATAGAAAAATGTAAACAGTGTGGTAGACATAACAGTAAGAGTTAATTTATATTTACACTTATAACTGTTCCAAAAGAAAATTGGAAATCATTTTTAAAATTCTTTTTTTCTTTTCTTTGTTTTCTGTACTCTTGCACAGATTTGCTTTGTATCTTTGCTCTTTTCTTCCTTTTTCCCTTTATTTTATTCTAAATATTAGTTCTTGTTCGTTTTTATTCTGTCTTCAAAACACTAATAATATTTACTAGACAATCAGGTAATTGTATATGCAATAATTAAACCAGCAATTAAACCATAGAGGTACTTAAATACTGTAATTGTATAACTTCAATGCCTTTTTCCATTATAAGTCACAGTAGCTAATAATAGAAAGTGAGGGAACGAAAGAGGCCAGTTAGACCCTATGTATTGGCCAGAAAAAGTGCAGGTGTAAGTAGCTTAAGATCTCCTCCCAGCCAACAAACTTACCACAACTAATACATGGTCTGGCATTGCAGACCTGAAGACTGGCGTGGGCTTTCACTTCTACCAGCCAGGAAAACAAGAAGAAAGGAAAGAGGAAATGACTTTGTTTTATTCAGCCAATTTATAGAAATATGATCTGAGAGCACACAAGGAATGATACACCACTTAGAAACCTGGTGCATTCATTCTTGAGTGGCATAGTGGAAGCAAAACGAAATACACTTATATAGATTAAAGATATAAGAGAGAGTCCAGAGTATGTCAGATAAGGAGTTTTAGTCCTGCTTTAGATACAGAAGCCAGTCAGGAGATTTTTTTTTTAACCAGTCACTTTCTCAGCCCTAGCAAGAAGGAAGCCATATATTCTAAAACATATTGCTAAGAAAACTTTATGGACATAGACATGTACACATAAATAAAAATAATACAAGTAATATGAACCCTAATAAGAAGTATATATTTGTACTTGAGTTCAGCACATTTTATAAGGCTATTTTTATAAGCCACAAAGGGTTATAGCAAAGAGAGGAACCTGTCCCACTCTACATCAAGGAGGGCTGTGTGGAGAGGGTCTCCTCTTTCAAATTTCTGGAAGTCCACTTTAGCCAAGATCTGACCTGGAAAAATAACACGGTCCAGGTTGTCAGAAAGGCTCAACAGAGACTCCATTTCCTTAGGGTTTTGTGGAAAAATCAGGTGGAACAACAACCGATGACTTCCTTTTACCTTTTAGTACGGTAGAAAGCGTCCTTACATATTGTGTTACGGCATGTTATGCTGCTTGACAGCCGTGGACAGAACGACATTACAGAGGGTGATGAGCACAGCATAAAAAAATTATGGGCTGACACCACTGGATGAAATCGCCAGGACCCCACTGCCTCACTAGAGTGAGGAAAATCCTCAGCGATGATTCACATCCCGGTCAGCACTTCTTAACTCTCCTACCATCAGGCAGGAGATATAGAAGTATAGCCAGCTGAATGAATAAGCTGAAAAATAGCTTTTATTGGTGAGCCGTCAGACTTCTAAACGCAACATAACACCACAATTAGGTTTAATATGACAGACGTGCAGGGCCAGCGCAACATGCAACATGTTCATACTGATGTAATATAATACAATGTTACATACATATAGGTATATGGGAATGTGTGTTAGTTATTACTTATTTGTGTTTAGGGATTCTATTTCTTTCATTTATTGAGTTATTGAGATGTATTTTGTATTTCGGGGGGGGGGGGCTGCACCAAGGGAGACTCATTCAATTTCATTGTACACATGTTGTGCATTGACAATAAAGCTTTGATTTGATTTAAAT
Organism: Natrix helvetica; assembly: GCF_964273705.1. NCBI lineage: Eukaryota > Metazoa > Chordata > Lepidosauria > Squamata > Natricidae > Natrix > Natrix helvetica. Next base: position 97,960,612 of record NC_138550.1, on the reverse strand, counting down.
TCACAAATTTAAACTTTATGTTAACTTTAAACCACAGTTTACAAACCACAATAGCTTAATTCACACAATGCATCAAAGCAATTTTGTGCCTTTACCATGTCCATCCAAGTATCTCTATGTTCCATCTGGGTACAAAAGCTGCTTTACAAATGTATGATAAATAATTATCAATTATTTAAATAATATAAACAAAAATCTCATTAAAACTTTACCATAATATTAAGGCAAAGGTAAAGATTCCCCGCACATGTATGCTAGTCATTCCTGACTCTAGGGGGCAGTGCTCATCTCCGTTTCAAAGCCGAAGAGCCAGCACCGTCAGAAGACGTCTCTATGGTCATGTGGCTAGCAAGACTAAATGCCAAAGGCACAAGGAACGCTGTTACCTTCCCACCAAAGGTGGTCTCTATTTTTCTACTTGCATTTTTATGTGCTTTTGAACTGCTAGGTTGGCAGAAGCTGGGACAAGTAACGGGAGCTCACTCCATTACATGGCACTAGGCATTCGAACCACCAAACCGCCGACCTTTCTGATTGACAAGCTCAGCAACTTAGCCACTGAGCCGCCATGTCCAATCACTGTGTCCCACCTTAATATTACCTAAGCAAAAATTCAATCTGGAAAGCTAAAGGCATTTTGAAGCAAAAAAGCTTTCATTTGCTAGCAAAAAGCCATCACAGAACAGAAATTAGGAAAAGAGTGTCAGAAATGTGGCCCAGACTAATGAGACATATTCCTAAATCCCTGTTAAACAGATTTTGGTGATACACACACAGAAGGACACATCTATAGATAAATACTCTAGAAGAAAACTTGATATAGCAGAATGTTCCTCCTCTGTAATACATGTATTTCCTTTGGCTTATGTCAACAGAAGAAAAACCAAGGACTTATCCAGCCAATTACAGAAGGAACACAAAGTAGTCCAGAATTACTCTTTCTGGCCAGCTTGTAGGGAGCCTTGAGAATCTACTTATTTTCTGTGAAAGCATAGGTAATTGTAGCCAAGGTGAGATTATTCAACAGCTAATTAAGATTGGAGGCAGAGGACACACTCCCAATGGATAAGGTATATAACAAGGTATCTCAGTGCATTTCTGTTTCTGTCCTTGTTAAAGCATAGGATTCAAATTGCAAGGAGAATAACAATGCCAAGAAGGAAACTTGGATACCAAAAACAAGGATACTAGAAAAAGTCAGGCATATTTCCCAAACCTTGGAGAGGGAAACTGGCAGTAGTTATTTTTGGTGTACCTAAAAGTATAGAGAGTGAGTTCCTAATCATGCTTGCCATATCTTTATTTAAAAGGAAAGGAGCAAGGCAAAATAGACAAAACCTCTGGTCCAGTAAAGAAAGAAATATGGAAAGTAACATGGAAAACACTTTGCTCTACTGTTGCTAAGTCATATATGCACCACACACTTGAACAGGGCAAGTTTTGGCTTGATTAAGACCCTTCAAATCAGGCTTTGGGTCAAAACTTTCTTTTCCCCTCCGTAAGAATAATGCCAATGGTGTAATGACAGAAAAATATAAGCAGCAATTTAAAGATGATACAAGAGAAACATTTCAAGAGGTGCCAGGAGCATTGTTTATTGAGGAATAGCCTGGGTTATGTCAGGAACATTTTAATTCTGAACAAAGCCTGTCGTTAGTTAGTCCGATCAGGTTACAGTCTTCATTTTCGAGGGCTGCATAGATATTTGACTCCAAAACAGGAATTCAACAAAATTCCAGAGAAAGTTCAGCTTAGCAAAACAGCTTTTCTCATCAACATAGCAATAGTGCAACATTAAAAGACAACCCCCAAAAGCTACTGTCCTCTATTTATTTTAGATGGATCAAAACAACACAACAATGGAAATGGAACATGCAAAGTAACAAACAAAACCCCTTTTTCCTAAATAACATCTGAAGGAAAGGGACATGATGCTTCCAACCTTCATTTTAAGTGTGAACATGTTTGAATGAAGTCATTCCACTCTTTTTCTTCTCTCAAATGTTTTTTTCCTGATTATAAATTAAACATATTAGGGAACTCAACTGAAACTGATTTGCAATCTGTGAGATAATAATTGACACGAGGCCACTCTCATTCAAGAGCCCTGAATTTTTAAAGAGTCTAAGTAAATAAGACAACTGCCCAGGAGTGAAATTCAGCAGGTTCTGGAGAACCGGTAACAGGAATTTTGAGTAGTTTGGAGAACCGGCAAATACCATCTCTGGCTTGCCCCTGAGTGGGGTGGGAATGGAGATTTTGCAGTATCCTTCCCCTGCCACGCCCACCAAGCCACACCCAGAGAACCAGTAGTAAAAAAAAAATTGAATTCCACCACTGCAACTGTCCCTGCCCTTGCTTATACTTATACCTATATTGAAGTTTTGGAATAAAAAAAAACCTATTGGGTTTATTCTGCACATGAAAAAGACTCCTCCCCCAAAATGTTTAATTAACTATTATATCAACATATTTTTAAACTCAAAAATTCTCCTCTTGTCCAGACACTCAATAAGTAGATATTAGTTTTGCAGGATACAATCTTTGGTCACTGGGACCAAAGATTCAGTTTGTATCCTACAACATTATCTTGGGATACATATATTTGCCTTCATTTGTGAGATAATCATTTTATCTACATATCAGGTATAAACTTCATACAACGCAAGATAACGTAGATTAGACCTATCCTTCTACTTAAGAGACTATGGAAAGGATTTAAGTTATAGGACTGAGACAAAGCACTAACTATTTCCCCTTATACCATTCTCCCAATTTAGGTATCTTTCTTCTGAACATGATAACTCTGGTTTGGATTTTAAGAATACATTATCTGAATTTTTCTTTATGTGCTTACATAAACATACAGTATATGTTTAGGTAAAAATAAATATCATAATAAACTCAAACTCTCTCCAAAGCAACAAATCCTACAACAATACTGTACATGTACCAGTGTCACCGATTTCCATTCTGAGGCAGAGGGAAAGAGTATACCAGAATTTGTGCTCAGGAGTTTAGGAATAGCATTGCTGGTGAAATAACCTTCCTTTTTCTGCATTCTGATCAACTAGACAGCAGTGGAAGTTAAGAAATACATGTTTCAGAGAAATCAAACTAAAATGGGATGACACTATGTAATTTAGAATCAAACTTTCAGGAAACAATAAAATAAATCCCCTAATTGAAGCCTTTTTAAATTGGTTTGCCTTAGATTCCCAGATGAGGGCGAAACTTCAGCCTTTGATGAAAAAAACCAAAAAGCTTTTTTTTCTCCATATATTTCCATTTCTTTCCACTTTGTTTTATGGAATGCTAGATATGTCAGGGAGGGCTGGCAGCTTTCTTAATCGGATGGAATTTGTGAAATATTCCTGCATATACTTTCTCCTTCTCTCACACATATGGGTGTACACATTAATCCCCCATACTCCTGACAACAACCTGTTAAATCTATAAACCTACTAAGAAACAGGTGCTACTTATGAAGCATTCTTTCTGTGCAGCTTTCAAATATTTTCACTGAGGAGGCAACTGCCAAAGTTTCAAGCAGACAGACTTCCCATGGGATTTGATAAATAAGGAAAAACAGACTAAAGAAAGGGAAGGCAGCTGTTTGGAAATGAACTATAAAACATCTGTACTGCACTCTGAGAAACTTTAAAGGAATACAGCTTCAAAAGACAGTTCAGCCTACTGGAAAGTGTACACTCAGACATGAACAAAACCAAAGGCGTGTCACAGAAGTGCCCTTGTGGTGTGTTTGTGCTAAATCAAGCTTCAAAATAAATGGAAGTTGAGGAAACTGTTATTACAAATTCAACTGGAACATTGTGGTGTATTTGTGCAAAGCTATGGATGTGACTACACCCAAGTGCAGAACACGTTGAGGAGGACAATTAATGAATGCACAAAAGTGTTAAATGGCAGCGCCAAGACTATAAATCCAGCTCTCCTCAATGACATAGAAAATGGAAACTAATTTTAAAGTAATTGTTCATGTTTGTGTTTTCGAAATTCCAGTGTTGCAGGGGTGATACAGGGGGGAAAAGTCTGTTCCTTGCCCTTCTTTATAAATAATTACCCCAAAGTGAGTTTTCACAAAGGAAAGTGAAAAAAAAAGAAAGAAAAACCCTTGGGTTTCAAAGTTACAACAAATACTACATGGCAAGAAAAACCTGGAGAAGCGTCATGGAGATAAACTTGCTCCTTTGATTTTGAAAGTTAGATCTGCACATAGACAGACTGGCATTTGCACATACCGTATATTTCGGAGTATAAGATGCACCTTTTCCCATCAAAAAGCAGAGTGAAAATTTGGGTGCGTCTTATACACCCAATGTAGCTCGACCCACCCCCACCAGAGGCCAAAAACACGGGGCATGAAGGCATCAATGGTCTGCGGCAATCCCTGCAGACTGGAACAGCTGACTGGGGGTATTCCAGCAGTCCGATCCACCCGCCAATCAGCTGTGCTGAATCAGGCTGCAATAAGTGCTGAAGCTGCCTTGGCTGGTCAGAGTTTGCAGCAGCAATCACATTCAGAAAGCACAGTAAACTGATTCAGCAGGATTCAAAATAATAATAGTATACAATCCATTACAAAAAACAGGTTTTCCAAGGTAGCAGTAAATACAACCAAAACACAAGCAGTTTCACTTTCAGTTCTCAGCTAAGCCAGGCTCCTTCCTGTCTCCTTGTTGCTCACCTTGTTACCATGTTTCAGCTGAATAACCTCTGCTAGGCAGAGGCAGATTTTTTCTTATTATTATTTTCCTCCCTCAAAATTAAGGTGCGTCTTATACTCCAGAGCATCTTATGCTCCAAAAAGTACGGTATATAGGAATGCTTTACATGTAGTCCTTGAGTTACAATCACATATGGGATCGGAACTTACATCATTAAGTGATATATTTGTTAAGTAAATCATCATGTGACCATGTCAAACTTTATGACATTTTTTGCCACAGTTGCTAAGCAAATCTGGCTTTCTTTACTGACTTTGTTTGTCAGAAGCCAGGAGGGATGGTCACAAATGACAATCATGGAGTCCCAGGAAGTTGCAATCATGATAATAAATACATGCCAGTTGCCAAGCGCCTAACCAGTGATCACGTGATCATGGAGACGTCTTGGTGGATCAGTTTTAAGTCATTTATTCAGTGCCATTGTAATTTTAAACAAATGGTCATAAGTTGAAGACCGCCAGTAGTACATTAACACTTATGGGGCAATTGTAACCCAATTTCTTCAGAAAATAAATTCATTTGAGTACAATTAAATGTTATAAACTAATGTCAAATATATGAGTTAATCAAAGATGATAGGGTTGCCCAGAAGATTTGACCTGAATATTCACTTAAGCTAAGACAACAAATTCAGCATGTGTAAATTAATGTAAAGGCAGGATTTTGTCTGCTATGGAAAAAAAAAGATGTTGTGAAAAGTGTACTGAAAAAATGTATCCAAAATTTCAAAGAAGAAATGATTCCAGTTTCTTTTAGTACAAACAATAATGATAGCCAGGAAAAAAACAGTGGATGAAAGCTTTAAGCAACACGGAGGACTTATTCTAGCTGACTGAAAACTTATAAAACAAAGATTAGGAAATCTTTGTTTTATAATATCTCAGTTCAGAGTGTTAAATTGAGGAAAACAAGAAAACAGCAGCATTTTCAGGAAACAATTCTGCTAAAATTGAAGTATGTGGTCTATTTCAATAGGAGAATAGAAATCCCTACTGAGCTGCAGGAGGCAAGACAAAGCCTTAACCACTCTGTTCCAATAAATATAGAACAATAATGTGTATCTAGAAATAGGAAAATATGGCATATGCTATACCACAGAAAGATGGTATATGAGAATATGCAGATTAACAAAGTATTATACCATTCTTTCCTCATACAAGGCTGTTTTTCTAAGATTTTACAAAAATGGAGCTAGATATGTGGAGAGAAACAGATAGAAAATGCAGAATGACATGATATAAGGGACTTTATGTAAGACAGAGAATGAAGATGACAAATACAATTTAAGAAATAAATTTACCTTTCTTACTATTGCAATAGTGGATCATGTCAGAATTTAAAATATATTAACTTTTAACAAGTATGACAGAACACATGGTTCTTATTTTAAGGAACCTTTACAATGAACAAAAAACTATTGTAAGAATAGAATTTGGAATAGTTCAGATTGAGAGATAAAGATGTTTATTCTCCCTGTGTCTGTTTAAAGTATAGAGTCAATATATTATAAGAATGGCAGGATTGAAGAAGAGCTCACAATTAAAGTGAAAATGTAACAACTAAATTATTGTTAAATATTAAGAGAAAAATAAAACTATCTTGCTTATTAAATCACACTTGACAGTGTAGAACTATAGCTGAGAAGTAGATTTTATTTCTTCAGGTTCAGAAATAGAAATAGACAGTGGACTGGGAAAAAGAACATGAATCCTATGGAGGAACATAATGACAAATTTGGATAAGTTCATGAAGGTTAAGGTCGTTGCTATAACAACAAAGATCAGAACTGGGACCACATTTCGTTGCATCTGCTCTGAAGAAAAATGGTATAGTTATATATTTAAGAAAAGATTTAAAGGCTGAATTAATCGAAGCTGATCCTCAAGGAAGATATATTGCACTTGAACTATTAATAGAAGGCAAGAAAATACTCTTAACAGGAGTATATGCTCCCAATCAACAACAAGAAAAATTTTATAAGTTGCTTCATACTAAATTAACACAATGCGGTTACAGATTGTGTGTTTTATTGGGTGACTGGAATGGAGTACTGGATCCGGTTCAAGATAAGAAGAGGCTCTTGCAAAATACTCAAACACGAACAAGACTACCTAAATCTTTTTTTGATATGATAGATGATTTTGAGTTGAGAGATATTTGGAGAGAGCGGAATGTTACAGAACGGGATTTTACTTTTTTTTCAGATAGGCATCAATCTTTTTCTAGAATTGACTTTATATTAATTACAAATGATCTTTTTTCTAGGATGAAGAAGACTAAGATATGCTTGAGAACTTTAACAGATCATAATCCAGTTTGGATAGAATTTCAAAATGGAGAGCGACCAAGGAGGTCGTGGAGATTGAATGAAAATCTATTTAGATACGAGAAAAATGTTATGGAATGTAAAAAATTATTGAAAGAATATTTTGCTTTTAATATGTGCAAAGGGATATGTATAGATATGGTTTGGGACGCAAGTAAAGCATACATGAGGGGTGTCTTAATAAAGTTGAATAATATTTACAGACACAAACAAGAGGAGAAACGTAGGGAACTAGAGACAGAGATTAAAAAGAAAGAACAGGAGTTAATGTCCAAGCCAGATGATAAAAAGACGAAGGAGGTAATTAGCTTCTTGCGAGGGCAGTTTAACATGTTGATAACAGACCAGGTGGCTACTAACCTTCTATATGCTAAACATAATACCTTTTGTAATGCCAATAAACCAGGTAGATGGTTAGCATACATGTTAAGGAAAAAACAAAAGTCCCGTATAATAGAAAAAGTAGAATATAAAGGTAAAGAAGTTTTTCAACAGGATATGATTAAAAAGGCCTTTTTAGAATTTTACACTAGATTGTACACTGGTGATAAAATACAAGGTTTAGATATTGACAGATATTTGGAGAAAGCGAAAACCTCTATACTTACAGATCAGCAAAGAGGAAGACGGAATCAATTTGTAACTACAGAGGAGATTCTCCTGGCAATTAAGCAGTTAAAAATGGGTAAGGTTCCTGGTACAGATGGTTTGCCTGCAGTTTATTATAAAAAGCTACAACTAGAGATGGTGGAACCTCTCAAGGAATTATTTAACAAAATCCAAGTGGAAGGCAGGGTTCCACCATCTTGGAGAACGGCTTTTATTTCTTTGATTCCTAAAGAGGAACAGGATTCTACCCAGCCAAAAAATTATAGGCCTATCTCACTACTTAATACAAACTACAAAATTTTTGCTAAAATACTGGTAAATAGGTTGATGCCAATCATGCAACAAATGATTCATAATGATCAGTCTGGTTTTATACAGGGGAGACAAATGAAAAATAATGTAAGACAAATCATTAATATAATGGAATATCTGGGAAAGAACAACCAAGTCCCGGCAGTGCTCTTATTTTTAGACGCGGAGAAAGCATTCGACCAAGTCAATTGGCAATTTTAAAATTTTTACAAAAGATGCAGTTTGGAGAGCACTTTATACAATCTATTACAGCAATATACCAGAAACAGACAGCTCAAATTATAGTTAATGGAGGTCTAACAGAACCTTTCCAAATTGAGAAAGGAACAAGACAGGGATGTCCCTTGTCTCCATTATTATTTATTTTAACCTTGGAGTTGTTGCTGAATAGAATACATGGGTCCGATGAGCTTCGAGGAATTAGGATCAGACAGTATTAATATAGAGTAAGAGCATTTGCGGATGATTTGGTTGTAACTTTAACTCAGCTGGGGGAATCTGTTATAGGCTTAATGAATGTAATTAATCAATACGGTCAAGTATCTGGGTTCAAAATAAATTTAGGAAAGACAAAGATGATAGTTAAAAACATAGCTACAAATCAAAAAGAAGAACTACAAAGAGTAACAGGATGTGAGATAGTAAAAAAGGTCAAATATTTAGGAATTTACATTACAATTTCAAATGGGAAATTATATAAGTATAATTATGAACCATTATGGCAAAAAATACAGATAGAAATGAACAAATGGGAAAAATTACAACTGTCCTGGTTGGGAAGGATCGCAGCAGTTAAAATGAACGTTTTGCCTAAGTTTTTATTTCTTTTTCAAATGATACCAATACTTAAAAAAGATGCAAACCTGGAAGAATGGCAGAAAGGTATTAATAAATTTGTTTGTGCAGGGAAGAAACCGAGAATAAAACTTAAAATAATACAAGATACACATGAAAGAGAAGGTTTGAAAATGCCCAATTTAAAACTATATTATGAAGCAGTAGTTTTAACAATTAGCGATTGGATTAATCTAACAGGATATAATACTGAATGTTGAGGGTCATGATTTGCTATATGGCTGGCATGCTTACTTAATATATGATTAAAAAGTAGACAAGATTTTTAAAAGTCATATCTTAAGGAATGCTTTGCTGTGTGTTTGGAAAAAATATCAATATAAACTAAATGACAAGATACCTATGTGGGGGGTGCCCAGACACGCAATAGAGAATATAAGTATAGAACAAAAAAAAAAGATGTGACTACATATAGAGTATAGATAGAGGTGTATTACAGTTAAAATCCTTGAATGTACTAAGAGAGGAAAGGATAATTCAAACGTGGTTTCAGTATGGACAGCTGCAAGCTAGATGGCAAAAAGATCAGAAAATTGGTATTATTCAAAATGAGGATAACTTGGTAAAACAAATTAGGGACCAGGGTCAAATGCATATAAAAAGGTTGTATAATGTACTGATAGAAATAGACTCCGAAACAGAGTTAGTCAAAGATTGCATGATAAAATGGGCACAAAATTTTGAGGAACCAATAATGATGGAAACATGGGAAAAGATCTGGGTAAGAAACGTAAAATTTACACAAGCTCAGAACTTGAGAGAGAATTTTATAAGATGTTTTATAGATGGCACCTTGATCCCAAAAAACTAGCGTGTATGTACCCGAACTTACAATCTAAATGTTGGAGATGTGATTGTGTTGATGCCACGTATTAATCATATTTGGTGGACTTGTAAAAAAGTTAAAGCATTTTGGATAAAAATATGGTGGATTATTCAAAATATTTTGAAAAAGAGGATAAAATTCTTGCCCCAGTTGTTTTTGTTAGGCATAGTTTCTGATTCTAATTTGATTTTGAATTTAACGACGGCAGTGAGACTGTTGGTGGCGCAGTACTAGAAGAAGGAAGAGTTGCCTACTATTCAAGAATGGACGTTAAAAGTAGTAAATCTAGCTGAGATGGCCAAAATTTCAGCGTATTTGAAGGACCACTCAGATGAGAAATACAAGTTGGACTGTGGTGGGTTGCACTTACCTTCACTACTGGTTCACTGATCGCGCTTGTGTGTGTTCCATTCACATGTGTGCCTGATGCATGCTGCGCACAGGCGCACAATCCCTGCAACAACCATATGGCAATTTGCCTTTTGCCATAAAAACAGGTATAGAGCGTGGGAGGGCGAAAAGAGCCACTGTACCAGTTCGCTCTCAGTTGCTCCAGGCCACTACTACCGCTTTGGGCAAACTGGGCTGAACTGGCAGCAACCCCTCTTTATAAGATATGATCAATCAGTAGAAGGAAACTTAAAAATATCTCCCCTATTGTCATCCAGACTTGCTATTAGAACACGCATAACCAAGTTCTATGATTACTAGTAAAATTTGTATTTTCCATTCTATGTATGAGCTTACGTTTTTGACTATTTGGAGCAAGTATCAATTTATTTTTTAGTAACTAACTTACCCAAAAGTTGTAGTGGTAGTTATTTTTTGAATGAAAATCCAAGTTGGCTGAAAAACATTTGAAATTTCTGCACATTCTGTATATTCTCGTGATCTCAGTGTATGAAGGTTAATTTAATAGCTGTTTTATGTACAAGAGTTTTTTCAGGTACATATTAGTGATGGGATACAACTGGTACACCCTAGTACAGGTGTACCGGTGCCTGCTGGGGGCACCAGGTACTGTTCCCATACGGTGCACCGGAGGGCCCACCAGCCCGCCCTCCTTACCTGTATTTGAGCCGATCGGGGCTTTCACGCACACGCACGGAGCATACGGCGCCTGCACAACGCTCCGCCGAGTAGCTGGAGCGTCACGGGTGGTAAGTATGCATGCGCATGCTGCGTGCATGCATGTGGTGGATGCCGGGCCACATTGCAGCATACCGGTTGCAATGGAATCCAGAACCCACCACTGGTACATATCCATGCACCATAAACATATTAAAAGGGAAAAGAAAAAATCCTCAAAAATAAAAATGAAATAATAAGTTGCTGTAGCTCTTCTCATCTATCTTTGCAGAAAATACAATCTATCTTAAAATGTTGGTTTTTCCATATTATATTGTCAAAATAATTACTATTCAATAGACAGTTGCTTAAAAGCTATGCAAATTTGCACACATAAATACAATTATATTAACCTTGTACTACTTCAATTATTTAGTTTTTAATATGTATGGCGGATAAAGTAGACTTCAGAAGTATCATACCCTTACACTGTAGGATAGGATAAATTATAAGACAATAGTATTTTCACTGATAATTTTCTAAAAACTTTTTACAAAGGCATATTTCTATTTTTAAAAGCACGTTAAAGAGCAGGGATGAAAAACATTTGTATAGTGTCCGTTTAAAAAGAAGTCAGCTTTCATACTTATTTATTATATTTAACTGGATGATGTATAAAAAAATAATAGAGAGTTCCTTGTAATTTTTAAAGTCATTGGCTAGAAATCAGGAGACTGGGAGTTCTAGTCCAGCCTTAGGCATGAAACTACCTTGGGAAAGTCACACATTCTCAACCCTAAGATGAAAGCAATGGCAAACCACTTTGAAATCTTTTGCCAAAAAATTGTGGATTATGTCGATGTAATTTCCAGGAATTAAGACGGCCTTGAAGACAGTTCTCCCCACCCCCGTTCCTCTCCCACACACAGAGACATAAAAGTATTAAAATCATTAAATATTTTAGAATGCAAAAAATAAATTAAAAGCAAGCTATCATCACATTGTGACATAACTTGCATACCATCTCTATGAACTTGGTACATGTATATGCCAAGACATCTGTTTTTTTCCATTGTACTTATTGTGTTATTCTTATCCAAAAAAAGAAAGAAAAATCTTCCAGCTGCCACTTAATTTAAAAAACAAAACACAATCCTGACATTTTGGAAGTGCAATAAAACTCTGCATATTTTATGTTATTGTTTGCTTAAATCAAACCATTGTAAGAACTTGTAACTCTCAAACTTTAAGAGAACTCTTCCCATGTTGCCGGATCTATGGAATTATTTCTAGGTTTGATAAGGCATTCTTTAATTCTACCAAGTAAAACACCATCCTCATATCTGGTAGGCTCCTAACCTTTAGACTTTTGGAAGGCTTTGAAGACCTGGCTTTTCCCCCAATCACTGGGATGGGTTGAGGTTCGATCCAGTAATAATTGTTGTTATTATTGAGGAGTGTTATTTTAGCATTGGACACTGTTATTTAGATGATTTTTTTTTCTTATGTGTTGTTGCTGTGGGCTATACTAGATGAGATGTGTAGCCAGTGTTGGGATTCAAATAATTTAACAACCGGTTCACCCAGAGTCAGGTTGGCCATCGTAGGAGGCATGGTCCATCTCTGTCCTCCAGCTCCACCACACATGCGGGATGAGCCTCTCGACCCTGGGTAATTGATCATACGCCAAACCCCCTCGCTGTCAAAGTGGATCCTGGGCACTGCGCTGCAATGGAGAAATGGAAAATGGAGCAGCCGGCGCATTTCCCTCTTTTTTCTCCCTGCTCCTCCTTCCCTTGTACTGGCTATTCTGTTTCCTTTTTCTCCATTGCAGCACAGCACTGCGCTGTAGAGCTTGCTTCACCCACCACCACACAGATGCCCTTGCTTCCCCTAAGCATTTCTTTGCTAACCTGATTTCCAGGTTGGTCACATTTCTCCATCGCGTTTCTCGCCGTCGTATGCAGGGAAACAGAAGTTTGTGCGACTAAAAAGAAAACATTCAATCAATCAACTCCAACTTTGCCAAATATTTTTGCGAAAAGTTGGAATTGATTTAATTTCTTTTTTTTAGTCCCACAAACTTTTGTTTACGCAAATGAGAAATGTGACAGAGAAATGTGACCAACCTATCAGGTTAGCAAAGAAATGTTTGGGGGAAGCAAAGGCATCTGGGTGCCTGGCAATGAAACAGGCCTGCCTCTCTCCAGCAGCTGCCAAGGCCTACCAGAGGAAAGTATGGCATCTATTGGCACTTAAACGCAGAGGCATTCCAGCTGTAGCTGGGAAGGAGTAGCCGGCATGGGTGCTGTAGGCAGGACAGCCACATGCTTTAGCACCCTTCCCAACCCTCTGGCGCTCCACCAGCACTTTTGCCCTGGGCTGCCCCCTTGTACGCAGACCCCGCCCCTGACTTTTGAGGAGAAGCGGGTTTCCCTGCCTGGAAGAAAGTTGAACAAAAAAACCAGACATGTTCCAGAAAATCCAAACTCAACAAAAAATAAGGTATCAGTTCTGCTGAACCAGTGGGAAACAGCTGAATTCTACCACTGTAGTGTAGCCTTATAAATTTTATTCATAAAGAAAGAAACAAATCAAATTATATCTACTCCTAGGCTTCTTTTGAAAATTAAAACGATTCAGCTATGATTCACTCAGAAGAAAGTTGTTCCAAAACCATGATTATTTTTGTTAGTTTTCATACAGCTGTTTCACAGGATGTCTACCCATCCAACTAGAGCAGAGGTGGGGAACGATGGCCCCTTTATTATTCCCCACCCAGGCACTAGATGGAACAAGATAGGCTAACTCCAGGTCCCTCTATTAAGTGTTGTCATCTGCTGGGACCTCGATAACTGCATCTACCTTCTTTGCCTTCTTTCTTATAAAATCAGACCATTTCCCCTAAGTAGTTAGGAGAATGTGGGCCTATAAATACCCAGAACACAAGTCACAAAGAGCTTTATAGATTAATACCAACAGCTTAAACTGTACTTGAAAACCTACCAGTAACTAGTGCAGAGTAAGTTATATGTTTCTAATATTGGGAATTGATAAGAATGTAGACCGCTGTATTCTGGACCACTGTAAATTCTGAATGTTCTTCAATGGCAGCCCTGTTAAAAATGCATCACAGTATTCAACTGGGTAGTGATATGGGCATGAATCACTGTAATTACATAGATATGGGAGTTATAGTTTGTATTCAAACTAGCGTAATCAAACATAATACACCAATGATACATAATACTCCAATGCCAAACATTCCCCTTTTAAGTAGGAAGAAAGGTTATGAATCATAATTTTTAGAAGAAAATAACATGTCAAATGATTATTTATTGTAATCCAGCAGAGAAATTCGCAGAAAACAATGGAACATACCTATTCAAATCTATAGAATTAGTAAGGTAACTCAATCCTATGTTTCCAACAGTAAATTAATGCGATACAATCCACAGGAAGAAACATAGTGAGTATAAATAGGAAAATAAATGTTTGAAAGTATTAATTATATATGAAAATACCATAAAGCTTCCACAGATCATCATGGTCTCTGTCTCCTTTAGAAGCTCTACACAGCATAGTTGAAGTTTGACTTGCTTGAATTTGTCCATCACTTTTCTTAATTCTTCCACATAGTTACTCACATAACTAAGTTATGAATGAGTGCAGCTATTTTTTGTTCTGTAACACTTTTTGTCTCTCCTACTCATTTTACTCATCTGTTTACTATTTCTGCCAACTCAAACACATAACATAGAGATTTCCCAGTCACCCACCTGGACTCCAGATCCAAATCCTGAACACAATGATCCTCTGTCCTTCTTGTCATGCTTTTCCCTTGTAGTTGGAGGGGTGAGAGTTACTGCTTGTGTTTGTAAATGCAACATCTGAATGGCAATTTCCTGTGTGGGCAGTTCATCATTGTAGTGTGCAACTGACAGGATGGGAAGCATCTCCGGAAAGGTCAAATCACTATCCTTCCAGAGTAACTCTGAATTGGCCCAGGGAATCAGGTTGTTTAAAAGGCAAATCTGACCCAGTTTTCCCTTTTCATTATATATACAGTACTAGGAAGAATTAAGCAAGAAAACATTGTCCACAGCCTGTATGGGAGGCCTCAATAAAATGATATCAATTTCATTTCCTAACTGAGGATAGCAAAGAATTCCTAGACTATATTGGAATACATTTTCCTAAAAGGAGGGACAATTAGGTAAGTGCATAAAGCCTTTTCGGATTCACAGTTAACTGAATGAAATCTGAATAGGTAAAGGTAAAGATTCCCCTTGCGCATATCAGCCTGACCTCAATACTAGGAAAGATTCTGGAAAAGATAATCAAGCAATGAATTAGCAAACATCTAGAAGCAAACAAAGTAATAGCTAAAAGCCAACATGGGTTTGTCAAAAACAGATCATGCCAGAATAATCTTATTGCATTCTTTGATAATGTGACAAAATTAGTGGACCAGAGGAATGCTGTCGATACAGTTTACTTGGACTTCAGTAAGACATTTGATAAGGTGGATTATAACCTACTACTAGATAAAGTAGAAGAATGTGGGTTAGACAGCATAATCACCAGATGGATTCGTAACTGGCTGATCAACATGTAGTCCTCAATGGAACTGCATCTTCAAGGCTCGGTTTTGAGCCCAGTACTCTTCAACATCTTCATCTATGATTTGGATGAAGGAATAAATGGGGAACTCATCAAATTTGCAGATGACACCAAGCTGGCAGGAATAGCCAACACTCCAGAAGATAGGCTAAAGATACAGAAGGATCTTGACAAACTTGAACATTGGGCACTATTTAATAAAATGAAATTCAATGGTGAAAAGAGTAAGGTTCTACATTTAGGCAACAAAAACGAAATGCACAGGTACAGAATAGGTGGTACCTTGCTCAACAATAGTAACTGTGAAAGGGATCTTGGATTCCTAGTGGACAACCATTTAAATATGAGCCAGCAGTCTGCAACAGCTGCCAAAAAAGCCAACACAGTTCTAGGCTGCATCAACAGAGGGATAGAATCAAGATCACGTGAAGTGTTAATACCACTTTATAATGCCTTGGTAAGGCCACACTTGGAATAATGCATTCAGTTTTGGTCACCATGATGTAGAAAAGATGTGGAGACTCTAGAAAGAGTGCAGAGAAGAGCAACAAAGATGATTAGGGGAGTAGAAACTAAAACATATGAAAAACGGTTGCAGGAACTGGGTATGTCCAGTTTAATAGAAAGAAGGACTAGGGGAGACATGATAGCAGTGTTCCAATATCTCAGGGGTTGCCACAAAGAAGAGGGAGTCAAACTATTCTCCAAGACACCTGAGGGTAGAACAAGAAGCAATGGGTGGAAACTAATCAAGAAGAGAAGCAACTTAGAACTGAGGAGAAATTTCCTGACAGTTAGAACAATTAATCAGTGGAACAGCTTGCCTCCAGAAGTTGTGAATGCCCCAACACCGGAAGTCTTTAAGAACATGTTGGATAGCCATTTGTCTGAAACAGTATAGGGTTTCCTGCCTAGGCAGGGGGTTGGACTAGAGGACCTCCAAGGTCCCTTCCAACTCTGCTATTGTATTGTATATTGTATAGTCATTCTCAACTCTAGGGAGCGGTGATCATCTCCATTTCAAAGCCGAAGAGCCAGCACTGTCCGAAGACATCTCCATAGTCATGTGGCTGGCATGACTAAATGCTAAAGGTGCATGGAATACTGTTACCTTTCCACCAAGGTGGTCCCTATTTTTCTACTTGCATTTTTACATTCTTTCAAACTGCTAGGTTGGCACAAGGTGGGACAAGTAACGGGAGCTCACTCTGTTACGCAGCACTAGGATTTGAACTGCCGAACTGTGTGTCATGTATGTGATGTATCTGTATGTGATGTATCTAAAATCCTTCCAATGCTCAAGTACAAACCTCAAAACAAGAAGCAAGATTTGAAATCATTTCCATGACCATATTCCTTTTTGAAAACAACAAACAAATAGGACATAAAATCCTTCTCCCCTCCCCCTGCATTTTCCTTAGATTTCTATTTTTTGGCAGAATTGCAATGTTTCATACCCCAGAGAGGAAACCCTAGAAGCAAATAAATGTACAGTACTTCTAGGCAGCAGTATTTTTTCTCAAATTATCAAAGAAGCCAAAGCATTTTTGGCAGATGTTATCAGGAAATCCGTGTTAACAGCATCTAAGATATGCTTTTATGCGACTCTCATTAAATTGTCTCCTAGGATCACCACAAAGAGATATCTCTCTTTTTCTGTCTGAAAATTTACAGCTCTAAAGCCAGACAGGACATGCAGGCTTGAATAAGACAAGAAGGTTGTGAATGACATGTAATGAATTATTAGGTTGAGGTAACAAAATAAATACACCAGCAGGAAAAAGGAAATCTATTTTTCAACTGAACAGATTTGAAATTTGTGTCCTTAAAGATAACTTCATTGGGAGGGGGGCTGAGAAATGTTTTATTATAGTCTTTGTCTAGATTTTGACACTGGACCATATTCTTTACAAAACAAAAACAAAGAAATATCTGTAAATGACATACCTCACATTTTTTGTTCACTGTTTGGTCTCATCAGAATCCATTCTCAGAAGTAACCACTAAAAAATACTCAATTATAATTGTGTGTCCAACAAAATATGTCGAATGCAGCATTTTTACTGGATTTGATTTAAATCAAGTCAATTTTAGTCACCATTTAAATCATGATTTAAATCACTAGTAAAAAGGCTTGATTTAAATCAATTCATTTTAAATCATAATTTTTAAAGATCAACTGTTATCTCTGTCCTGCAGCGGCTCCTCCTCTGACCCACTGTTGACTCACCGACAGTCCCATTGATTTTAATAGGGCGGCTGGTGACGTGGCAGTGACACAACAAGGTTAGGGACATGGCGGGCAGCAGGTGAGTGGATGCCCACTAACAGGCACTGCCATGATGGATCTGAAATGACGGGTGCTCTTTAAATGTAAGGACTCATTCTTGCTGGTAGTTAGAATCTTTAATATTATTATTTGCAAACAAAATGAAGGTTTCCTATTTCTTATCCTTGCAGAGCTTGGATTCATTGAATGAGTTTACCAAAAATGTAAATATTGCAGAATATACAACCTCATGCTACAAAACTAAGCTCCATTTCACGCTGAATAAACTAAATTATTAATGTATCTTAAATAGAAAACTTTTCTTTAGTTAGATTTTTTACTCCAAAAGCATTTTATTAAAATAAATATGATAAAAAAATTTAAAATCCAATTAAAATAAAAATCTGATTTAAATTTTAAAAATCCATTTTTTTTAATTTTAAAAAAATCATCGATTTTTATCCACCCTGATTTTTACAGAACTCATTTAAACATGAATTCTATTTCATGAATCCAAGGGGGGCAGGAAACCCCAAAGGGTGAAGTACACCTGCTAAACAGAGTAGGTGCATTCCTCTGCCCAGATTTGCAAGCCTTAAGACATACCTGAATAGTATCATTGAATTTATTTGAGAAACATCTATTCAGGAACCATATTTTGTTCATCGGGCTTTTATATTTTGCCCTTCTTACTTATACAGTTGAACCTTTCATAACAATGAAAGTTTTATCCAGCCAATAGCATGGGACAAATTCAGGAGAAAAGGGAGGGAGGGAGGCCATTCTATCTGGGAGAGGTCTGTGGGCAATAGTTATCATTTGCTATCATAATCTATAGTATGATAAATCTGATAAGTATGACAAGCAATATTTCACAAATTTCATGTGACAGTTCCAATTACATGTTGGCTGGAACCAGTTCTTTGAACCTGCTAGGGAAATAGGCTAATTTGTCTTGTATTTTCAAGTCTGGAGCCTATATACCACTGAACATCATTAGTAGGTACTTGTTTCGACTCTGCAAACTGGCGTCATTCCTAATGCTATCTGCCTTAACATGCAATAAAAATATGTAGTAAGTAGCATATATATATATATGTATTTGTGTTACAACCCCTGGTATGCCCAAATATGGGAGGAAGCTCACTACTCCCTCTTTCTGTCCTTCGGCTCATCACAGAAAACCACCCAGGCAGAAAACCATATTTTTATTTTTAATGTTGCCTTTTTATATTTGTGCTGTTTTTGTGCTGATAAATAAATAAATACATACCTATTTCCCTGGCTCTGCTGATAAGGGAGGAGAACCTGTGGCTTAGTGGCTAGGACTCCTGCTTAGTATGTAATACAGCCCAGGTTCGAATCCCAGTAAGGGTATGGCTAGCTGAAGAGAGCTAAATAGCTCGAAATGGATCTATACTAGTCTCCCTTTATTTATTTATCAGCACAAAAACAACACAAATTGTGTGTGTGTGTGTGTGTGTGTTGTATTTGTACTGTATGTGTTGTATTTGTACAATATAAAAAGGCAACATTAAAAATAAAAATATGGTTTTCTGCCTGCATGGTCTTCTGTGATGAGCCGAAGGACAGAAAGAGGGAGTAGTGACCTCCCTCCCATATTTAGGCATACCAGGGGTTGTAACACAAATACATACCTATTTCCCTGGCTCAACTGATAAGGAGGCGAGCCTGTGGCTTAGACTCCTGCCTAAGATATAATACAGCCCAGGCTCAAATCCCAGTAAGGGTATGGCTAGCTGATGAGAGCTAATTAGCTCGAAATAGATCTATACTAGTCTCCCTTTATTTATTTATCAGTACAAATACAACACAAATGTAAAAAGGCAACATTAAAAATAAAAATATGGTGTTCTGCCTGCATGGTCTTCTGTGATGAGCCGAAGGACAGAAAGAGGAAGTAGTGACCTCCCTCCCATATTTAGGCATACCAGGGGTTGTAACACATATACATACATACATACATACATACATACATACATACATACATACATACATGCTATTTGTAGACATTTTTCTTCCTGCTTTTGGGAGAAATGCTTTCAGGTGAGGATTTTATTGTTTCATTATTTTTAATATTTTTGATATACTGTATAATCCACATGTAATCTAATTTCCTTATTTTTTCTTAAGTTTCCCTCTTTTTAATGAATTTTCTACAATTATCTTTTGATTATTAACTTTAGGAATCCACTTACATAGAAAGATACAATGTTCAGAGAAATTTTGAAAAAATGTATACCCCAGGATATCCAATACCTGAAACTAAGTTGTCAGAATGCCATAAAGTTCCCCTACTCACTATTCATTCACAACATCCCTCTGATTTGCTTCTTTTGCCATTATAGTATTTTAAAATATGAGGCTGAATTATTGGAAAAAACCCACAGTCTTTGTCATAACCTGTCTATGTACTTTAACAAAAAAGAATCTCTAGACATTTCTTCAGATTTGTTAGATTTTAAAAACAGGAAATTATATTTAGTGACACAAAATTTACTTTGTTTCTTCAATGGTCAGATGCTTGCAAAATCTTACACAATTGTAGATGATAGAAAAACTGGATAGCATATGAAATCAAAATTTAGTGTTCTAAAAAAACCCACACTGGTCTAGTCTTATATGACAGTGGTCTCCAACTTTTTTGGCACCAGGACCCAGGTTCGTGGAAGTGATCTTCCATGAAACTGGACCGGGGGAGGGGTTCCTTTTTCCAAGGAAAACTTATGGAGAGCAAATCATGATGGATCTCACTCAAGACAGATAGTCTAGGAACTATCATTCAATTACAACGTACTTTGAGAAAAATCTGCCTGCCTGCCTGCTAATCAGGAGTGGAGTTGAATGAATTTGTTTCTTAGTTAGCTCCAAAACTTAATTTCTTTGAGCAACAGGTATATTGTTCTTCAGGTCACATAAACAGATTATAACAAAGCAACTATATACATTTTTGTTAGAAGCCACACTGGGTTAAATTCAGACTAATTTAGTTACAATTACTAAAATATGGATAATTTAATGTTAGATAGTACTATTGCTATTAATGGGACATTACTAATAACTGACTCATTCTTCAGCATATAATGGTTCAATATTTATTATAAATATTTAAATACAAAAATTAACATATTACTTGTTATCTCCCTAGTAGGCTTGGTTATGACATAGACAATGAAAAGCCAACTGGAATTCTATTGCTATAGGATATAAAAAAAACAGTATCCTGAAAAACTGTCAAAGTATCCCTCTTATACCAAACAAAATCAAGGTAGGTTTATTTTGAAATTCTTTCTTATACTTTCTTGTTTTCTACTGACTGAGTTGCTACCCTAGGCCCAGCCCTTAGATAGTTGTTGTGGTGGTAAAATTAGGAGACTCTCAATTATATTAATTTTTGAACTTTGAGAAAATAGCCTGACATAAATGCAACAAGGACTATTTTAAAGGAGAAAAAAAATCTTAACAGCCGGGTAAATGAATGAAATGACAAGTGCTTCAACAATACAGCAGAACATAGAAATAAAATAGTAAAATATTACAATATATTTTCTGAACTTTATAGGAATTTAGTCATAACATGGTTGTAATTTCATTCATAATACAAAGTTATATCCAACTGTAGACAACATTCAAAGCTAATTATTTTTGTTGATATAATATGTAAATGATGGTGTCCTTCAAATTTTATTAAATAATTATTTAGTAATGGGGATTAACTATGGTTTCAAACCAAATGCTGGAGTTTGGTCCTTTTAGTAAGGAGCATTGCTATATCTTCAAACTTCCTGCTTTTTGTGGGTCTCGGCACCTATATTTCAGGATGAACTCTATTGTGTAGTGGGCTTTAGTAGACAAGAAGCAGACCAGCATAGATACAACAGCATTTATTGACTCAAACTGGAACTGAGGAGCAGCAGGCAAATGCCTGTAATTTATACTCTGTGCCCATAGGGCCTTAACCACTCATAATACATGAAAAATCCGCCCAAATATGAATGTTCTAAGTTTCCCTCCAAAACAGTTAGAGCTAACAGTAAGGGTCATCAAAAGGTTAGTTTTACTTTAGCAGGGACTTAACCTTTAGAGTCATCTAAACGTTAGTTTTACTTTAGCAGGGCTTAACACAATCATATATATATTTAATACATAACAAACTCATTTTTGCACTTTTTAATTCTGACCCTTTTGGCCCTCCTTGTAATTGCTTCTGCTATAGTTATGTTCATTATTTTAAATGTAGACTTACATACCTTGTTAGATTGTGGGAATGCTTTATCCTTAAACTCTTACTATATACAGTTTTTATTCTTATAAACAGAAACATCCAACAAAATTGATTTGTTGTATTCTAATATGTAGATGGATTCCAGGGTAATAAAAAATAACAAAGTAGATCTCACAACAAATTTGATCTTACCACTTATACATGTTTGTATCTCAGCTATATCCCAGATCCCTGCATCTTTCATCTTCTACCTTAAACTGATAAACATTTGGATTTACTCTCCCTTGTTATACCAAGGAAAGCATGACAATTAAGATAATAGGTTACATTAAAAAAAACACAGAATTTCCACAGATGTTTTAAGTTGAAATCATTGCTCTTAAAAATGTGGTTTTTTTAGGAGTTTAGGAGTTTATTATTAGAATCTGTGTGGCCTCGGGAAGGGCATCTAGCTAGTAAATGCTCAAGTTTCATCCAGTTGCCCTGACTATCCTGAATTAAGGGCCGTAAAAAGTAAGTGTACAGTATTACTAGAACAGTGGTTTTCATGCTTTTATTTTTCCATCGGTATTTATTAAACATGTTATTGTCTTTACTGATTTAAATAGCTGTAGTAGAAGGACCGGCAGAAAGTATGTCTCAATAAGAGATATATTTCTGCCCTTGCTCATTCTGACTGGAAATTAATCCATTGTATCTCTGCACCAAACACAGCTATATTATGTGGCTTTGGGAGATGACAGTCATTTCAGTTTGATACCTATAACAGATTCTTCTGATCAGTTTCAAGTAAGTAAATTCTCCTTCAGTTTTGCCTCCGATATAAATCACTCCCAATGAAAAGTTGCTGTGGATTTTTTTTTTAGGCTAGCTAAAGCTTCTTGTTTTTATTTTTCTCACACTAGCTTTTGTATTTATATATATCTATATTTATACCCCTCAATGTTTAGAAAGTGAAGTCTTACTTATTTTATTTTAAAACAATTGTATCTTGGCCTTACACATTTTTATGCCATTTTATAACAAATGATACCAGGGATCCATCACTTCTCACTATTCCAAATTTGTCTCATTCCACTGATTCTCCCAGAAACAAAGCTAAGGTTTCCTTTGATGCTGATTCTTATATGCTGAAAGAAATCCTTTTTGAAGGCAAGAGACAGGTGTCTATTGTTTCAATTCAGAAAATGGATGTGCCAGAGCTGTCAGAAATATTGCTAAACCTTATATTTTTATTCAAACATCTTTATCTATTTGTGGTCTTTCCATGTGTTTTGGATTCCAGTTTCATTAGCTCTGTCTAATAAGATCAATGGTCAGAGATTACTATAGAAATGGTAGGTCAAAATACTCAGAGAGATAAAATTTGACAAGACTTTAATAAAACTTGGGATTCACTGCCAATGAAATGTGAAAAAAATGAACTGGACACTTATGAAAAATACTGCAAATAATCTTCCTCCCACACACCACAAAAACATCACTTTACATTTACACAAAGAGAATAAGACATTTGGTTGTTATCCATGCAGCCAGCCACACACACTAACACCACCAGTAAAAATTGCAAAGTTATTTAAACTATTTCAGATGGGAAAAGCCATATGCTGCAATTGGCTTCTGCAATGAATTTTATAAACTATTTGTGAACATTTGGCCCTTTTTTGGCAGCGTTCTTCTATTGGAGTGCCTTTTTTCTCAGACTTTAGCATTCTGCAGAAGGAATGCTAGGCGGCCAGTAAAATTTTCCCATCAATCTCAGTGGACAAAACAGTTTTCTACATTTACTAATTATGCAATATTATAGATTGATTGTTGAAATACAATGCTATAATACATAACAAAACTACTATTGCCTAAGTTATTTTTAGTCTATAATCATATATACGCATTTACTTAAGACAAAATCCCACTGAACAGTTCTGAGCAATCATATACAAATTTCTACAGAGTGAAGAACTAAATTATCTGAAAGTTCAGTTCCTCTATTTATTAAATAATGTCACATAATTTGGCTTACTTCATTTTTAGATACCTATGCAATCCAAATTACATTTTGATTTTGCTGATATAAAGCTTCTAAAATTTATTATCTTTGACAGAATTTTACAACAGACCATTTCTGTTTTCAAAGCTATACCAAATAGGCAGGTGAGGGTGAAGACAATAAGCAGAAAGTAACATATTCTGATTTTAAATGGTAATTCTGTGTTCACACCTACTGTAAATGAAGAAATGAGTAAAGTGAATCGGAACTTGCATAACATCATGGTTATGCAAAAGAAATAATGTTTCAAAAGTTGTAGAGTTTACTTCTATTTATTTTGTGTGTGGTACCATTTTATTTCTTAATGCTGTGGCATAAATAATTATTCTGCTGCTGTTGTTAATGATGTATCCCAAGAAAATTACAGTTGGTCATTGACTTATGACCACAATTGAGCCCAACATTTCTGTTGTTAAGTAAGACATTTGTTAAGTGTGTTTTGCTCCATTTTATGACCTTTCTAGCCACAGTTGTTAAGTGAATGATTGCAGTTGTCAAGTTAGTAACACGATTGTTAAGTGAATCTGGCTTCCCCATGACAAGGCTTTGCTTGTCAGAAGGTTGCAAAAGCTGTTCACATAACCCCAGGACACTGCAACAGTCATAAATATGAACCAGTTGCCAAGCATCCGAATTTTGATCACGTAACCATGGGAATGCTGCAACGGTCATAAGTGTGAAAAATGGGGACAAGTCACTTTTTTCTGTGCCATTGCAACTTTGAACAGTCACTAAACAAATTGTAAGTCGAGACTACCTGTATTGGAGAATTCTTCTTCCCTCTAGAAAAATAATCACTGTTTACATATAAACCAAGATATAGATATACATTCAATCTTCCACAAACAGGTTAGATCATTTTTGTCCAGTTAGTCTTCTTGATAATAATATAGAAATCGCTTGCCGTTGTCTTTTTTCTTGGTAGGAAATCAACTGTGAACGAAGGCAGTGGTTTTTCTTCACTATCCAGTGATCACATCCAAGTGTCTCTCTGAATGAAGCATTCTCAAGATAGAGCTACTACTTCCCTCTTAAGTGCTGGTGCCTAAAAATATGATTCTTAATATAGTTCTCTGAAAAAGTATCTGACTCCTTTTGGATATTCTGAATGTTTGCTTTGGAAAAAGCAAAATGTATGGCCTGACACTTAAGAATCACAAAACCAATCTGATATCATTTTTTTTTCTCAATTACTAGAGAAGTAACAAGAAACATTACCTTTTCTTAGTTCATCATGATTAAATCAGTTTCTTACAGGCAATGTTTAATTGTTTAATGTAACAATTTATGTTTAAAGCCGTACGTGAATTGTCAACTCCTTTATAACTAAATTTTGTTTTAACAAGAAATAAAAAAATGCATACAAGACTTAAATTATCAAATATATTTAAAACTTTATATGTATAGTGCAATAAAAATTAATTCTGCTTTCAATTAAACATTGAAATTTCTGTTTATAATTAAACAGTCTTGCGTTGACAATAAAAATATGGGAGCTTTGGTACTTGCATGCAGCTGATTTACTCTTCCTTTTTCATGGAACAAGTAAGGAAGCAAGAGTTAACTGTAATTTTTCATTACACTACATCCTTAGTTTAATCTACCTTTAGCAAACATTGGATAAATCGCCTGGAGCTATGTGTTGAGCAATGCCCCATTCGTTGCTTAGGATTGCATTTAGTTCGATGAATCTGGTTCAGATATGCCACAAATGAACATAGGATTGCAGTCTGAATTATCTGAGATCCTGATATTTTTATTGGCCGAGGAATGAGTTAAGACTATTTAAGTAGTGGCTTAATTTTCCCACTAAACAAATATTTCATGACTGTAAGCATAGTAACTACCTCAGGTATGTTTTATTGATTGAATAATATTTATTCTAAATATGCTGCAAAGCTAGAAAATGTAAGTTCATCATTAAATATAGAAAGCTAGTAATGGAATTTCATGATGGCAGTGATCAACAATTTTCAAATTCTCAAAGTATATCATTCAGTGTGAAGTTTGCCTAATTTGAAACTTTATTGTTTTAGGATGATTCTAACGAATATATTGTACAGTACTGTTAGATACAGCTTTTTAGTATATTTAACCATGGCTATCAGCCACAGTGAATATTCCCTTATTTGGAGACAGTTTGTGAATAGCCATTCTAGACCTAATCTCTCTCAAGCCTTAGCATGTATGTCAAATAACAACTTGTTTCTTGAGATGTTAATTTAGCAAGAGAATAAGCAATATTTGGTATTGGAAAAAGATAAGTCATAACAAGATACCTATAATGATGACTTTTCAGCTCTACATTCCAGGCATCCCAGAAGAAATTCCAATTGTCAGTTAATCATGGAGCAGCCCAGAAATTATGAAGGGATATTACTGGTAAGTATTGTAAGATCATGTGTTCTTGTCTTATCTTATCTTACATCTTATCCTAACCTACCAGTGACGTGCGGTGAGCTTTACGGCTGGTGAGGCTGGTGACGTCATCAGCGTGAGCCGCTGTCCCCTTCATGTTGACTCAGGAAGGAGGGGAATGGGACCATGTCAGCGCGCTCCGCAGGACAGCGGCTCCGCGGGACAGCGGCTCCGCGGGACAGCGGCTCACACTGTGCAATCCCTCCTCCGCGATCCCTCCAGCCTCCCTCCTGCGCGCTCCGCGGGACAGCGGCTCACACTCCACGATACCCTTCATGTTGACTCAGGAGTCAGGAAGGAGGGGAATTCCCCTCCTTCCTGACTCCTGAGTCAACATGAAGGGGATGTCAGCGCGCTCTGCGGGACAGTGGTTCCGCGGGACAATGGCTCACGCTGCGCGATCCCTCCTCCGCGATCCCTCCAGCCTCCCTCCTGCATGCTCCATGGGACAGCGGCTCACACTCCACGATCCCCTTCATGTTGACTCAGGAATCAGGAAGGAGGGGAATTCCCCTGCTTCCTGAGGGACCGCAGCTCACATTGTGCGATCCCTCCTCCGCGATCCCTCCAGCCTCCCTCCTGCGCACGTCCCATTCCCCACCTTCCTAAGTCAACATGAAGGGGACCACGCAGCGCGCTCCACGGGACCGCGGCTCACACTCCACGGTCCCTTTCATGTTGACTTAGGAAGGCGGGGAATGGGACGTGCGCAGGAGGGAGGCTGAGGCTAGAGGAGCCTCCTGCACACGTGGTCCCATTCCCCTCCTTCCTGACTCCTGAGTCAACATGAAGGGGACCACGGAGCGCTCCCATTCCCGACCACGTGTGCAGAAGGCTCCTCAGCGCCTTTTCCCTTTTCCCTTAGTTTTCACGATGAGAGCGGTGCGGCTCTGCCTCCCCTGCCTCCCCTGACCGCATGTCCCTGTAACCTACCCTAACCTACCCTATCCTATCATTAATGTAACTCTGAATGTCCCTCCCGCTTCCTGCCTTTGTCCTAAAAAAGAACTAGGAAAAAGACAAGTCTGAAACACTTTCTCATAGTAAATAACTAGAACTATCTCTGCGGTGGTCATATTCTCTGCCACCATTGTTTGCCTTTATTCTCTTCATTATTTTTTTATCTAGGCTTTATTTCCTTTATTTTAAAAAAGTGAAGTGATAAAATATATCAATGCTCACAACCAGAATATTTAAAAATTACAATAGTTCTACTTTAAAAATAATATGAAGGGGAAGTAGGATTTCTGTTGTAAAAGGTATAACTTATGGCAATGTAATTAAAAATATTATTCTGCTGACCCATTAAACATCTCAATAATGACAAAACATGCAAAATAAACTGTTGTAGAACAAACTGACATTCAAGATGCACTAAGAAACATAGCTCCAAGGTAGCTTAATGTCTTCTGTGTAACTTATTCAGGATACGGTGTGTGATTACAACTACATTGCAGTTAAGGTTTAAATAATCAATCAAATGCCTAATTAACATAAATAAATCTTGAATCAATAACATATTAAGTAAGTCTTTTCACTTCCCAAAAGAGATTATGCATCATTTTAGAAACAGAAAATCTAAGACCATTTTTCCAATTTTGGTAGCATCAACCGAACAGAGTAAATTTCTGACTGCCTTCATGCATGAGCTGTTCAGGAATGAGAGCATCTTGCTCATGTTAATTGTACCCTATAGTGTCATAAATATGTGGACTATATAAACAGAAAAGACCAATCTCAGTTGAAGATAGTCTTCAGTCCTTACGCAGGACTGCATTACATATTTTTCTGAAGTGATCTCACTACCAATTTTTACTACTCTTATTCACTAATTCTACACTCAGCAGCTGTGTTTGTTTACAGAGCTAGCAACTGACTCAGGATAATGGAGTTCATCCAGCAAATGTCTGTGGCATTTTCCACTACATGTTGCAATCTAACATTGGTCACTTGTGTTACTCAACTTGAGATCGTGTTTAGGAAAAGGCTTTTTCCAAATTATATGGAGAAATCTTGGTCCTGAAAGCTGGACGTATGTCATGTGTATTTCAAAAAGGCTATTGTGACATTTCAGCAGAGGTGGTATTCAGCAGGTTCTGACCAATTCTGGAGGACCGGTAGCGGAAATTTTGAGTAATTTGGAGAACCGATAAATACCATTTCTCACTGGCCCCACCCCTATCTATTCTCTGCCTGCCAAGTCCCAGCTGATCGGGAGGAAATGGGGATTTTGCCGTAACCTTCCCCTGGAGTGGGGAGGGAATGGAGATTTTACAGTATCCTTCCCCTGCCACACCCACCAAGCCACACCCACCAAGCCACGCCCACAGAACACATAGTAAAAAAATTGAATCCCACCACTGCATTTCAGCACTTGACATTTTCTCATAGATACAAAGAATGTTCACAATTTTAGTGTGCCACTTCCATAAAAGTTATGAAATCCAGTGCAGAATTTACCAGTAGACTCCATACATGATACATTTAAGACAAGGTCAAAAGGTGCTGGTTCTGACTTTTAAAGCCCTCCATGGCATGAGGTGGGTAATTAGAGGAACCACCTCTTCCCAATTACTTCTACCCATCCTATCATGTCAACCAGAAGACGCATCTTTTCAGATTCCATCTGTTAAGGAACTATGTTTGATGGGACACAGGAGATGGGGCTTTTCTGCCACAGCATCCATCTGTATGTACATTATTCCTGCAGAGGTGAGACTGGCCTCTTCTTGATGTCTTTCCTAGTCTCTTAAAACCAGGTTACGTCAACAGCTTGGGATTCTTATGGAAACGGGGCTTTAAGAGGTGACTATATTGCATATAATATCTCTGCTGCCCCTACCCTTCTTAGTTTTCTTTTTATAATAATTCTTTATGTTTTAATTGCAGAATGTTTCTGTAATTTTTTGTTTTTATTTGTATTTTATTAAAATTTTTAAACAAGAATATAAAAGCTAACACAAAATAATAGAAAGTAAGGAAGAAAAAAGAAAGAAAGAAAAGAAAAAGGTGCTAGAAAAGGAAAAAGTTAAACAAAAAGCAAAAGAAAAATATGGCTTTTGATATTCTTCACAAAAATTAAATACAAATACACTTTAACCTCTCTCTAAAGTTACATAATATTCTTCTTCTTTCTATAATATATCCTATCTAATTATCACACATGTAAATCAAAAGTTTATTTATTTTTATTCAAAAGTCCATAAGAGGCTTCATATTAGTAATAAATGTAGATAATGTCTTTTCTCTAATCAAAAAAGTTAATTTATCCATTTCAGCCAACTTCACCAACCATTCCATAGTAGGTTGTGTCAAAACTTTCCATCTCTGTGTATACAGTAAGAATGTATGATAAAATGGGCTAAGAATTTTGTTTAAAATATACAATTGGATCAATGGGAAAATATGTGGTCACAAGGACTGAAATTTAATTGTGTTATGTTTTCAAAGAAAACTTTTATAAAATGATTGGTACAATACCAGGAAAATTATCTAGAATGTATAAAAGCACTTCAAGTGTTATGTCAGAAATATGAACAACATGAAAGAACATTTTATATGAGTCCTGGTGGTGTAATGCTGAGAATGCAACATTGGAATAACTCTGCCCACAGACTGGAGTTCGATCCTGACAGGCTTAAGGCTGACTGAGCCTTCCATCCTTTCGAGATCGGTAAAACGAGGACACACAGATTGATAAAGTGAGGGTCGAATATGCTGACATTGTAAACTGTTCAGAGAGTGCTGTAAAGTGCTGTGGGGCAGTATATAAGTCTAAATGCTATCGCTATTGTTATCATGGTTAGGGTTTGTTTTAAGATGGCTGCTTTCTATTTTAGTAAATGGATTAGTATTCAAACATTTAACATAGAGAGGAAAGAGCAAACAAATGTCAAGAGATTTAGTTCTTGTTATGAGTTTGTGAGTTCGCTAAAATTTTCAGGAGATCACTTTTCTGTCTGTAAATCTTGACTTTGTATTTCTGTCACCTGTATATAGAGTGAGAGCCAGTAATACTTTCAGTAAGGATCAAGATTGCTTATTATGAATGGATCTTTAAAGCACTAAAGTAATGATAATAATTTATTGAACTTGTATGCTGTCCAACCCTTAATAATTTTAGGTCGCTCCCAGATTCAAAGAATTTACAATAAAATAAATAGAAGGTAAAAGGTAAAGATAAAAGAAGTCCAGTGCAGCAGATCAGACAGAATGAAGCCATTTTCCTTTACCAAAGATTTGGGAGAAGAGTCAGATTTTCATGGCTCTTCTAACCAGTAGCAGAGTATATGGACTGTGCACAGAAAAAAAAGGAGCCTGGGAGAGAAATAAATAGCTTTTGGCAAGAGACTTTATGGTACTATAAAATCTGATGAAGATCTGATGTGATTTTGCCAAGGTTGTGAACCTTCATATTGTACTTAACATGTATAAAGCATAAATACAATTTAGCACAAAACTCTCCAACAACCTATTGTGCTTTTCTTCCAGGAAACTCCATGGATAACCACCAAGTAATGCCTGAAACTTCCCAATGTTAAGTCATTGACTGCATGTAACAGCAGACTAAACCAAAAGGAGCCATTGAATCATCAAACAGAAGTTCTTCTGATGGTAACACCGTTTATAATTGGCTAAGATATCTGAAGAAGATCAGAGACAAAGTCCGGTCAGCTACTCTTTAACTAAACAGTGATAATACACAGCTTGGTTATATATATATTATCATTATGAGCTACC
Source organism: Natrix helvetica (assembly GCF_964273705.1). Taxonomy (NCBI): domain Eukaryota; kingdom Metazoa; phylum Chordata; class Lepidosauria; order Squamata; family Natricidae; genus Natrix; species Natrix helvetica. The sequence continues at coordinate 97,929,525 of NC_138550.1, read as the reverse complement.
ACACACATTACATGGAACGTCTGTGGCGATTATCAATTGCATGACATTTTATTTTACTCCATTTAATTAATAGGAAAAGAGGTTTGTGTTTAGGTAATGGAACTCATATGTAAAACTAAATGTCAGCTCTGTAATCATAGGTAGTGGTGAGATAATGTCCAAAAATCATAATAAGGCAAATAGGGTAATTTACAGCATTTCTTTCTGTGTAGTTATGTTATGTTGGAGCACAACAGTGGAAAGTTAGTATAATCATTAGCAAAGTGGTGAATGTTTTGATTGTCAGACAGGTTGTATATGATGCAAATATATGACTCAGAAATGATTTCACATAAACATTTTACTTAACAGTAATCTGACTCATAACCTCCTGCATAGAAAATAACAAATCCCATAAAACATCTGCGCACTACAAGTATTTGAAATTTGTAATAAATTAAATATTGCACAGAAAAATAGGAAGAAAATAGGAAGGGTGGGAATAAAAAGGTTTTGAAAAACTCTGTTAACTTGAGTTACAGAGTTGCTAGCAATATAAGTTTTTAAATATTTTTAAAAATTCTTTTCAGATAGATTTTTTTTCAATGTTAGAGACACTCATTTAAGACCCCTTGATATATTCACAAATCAAAGAGACTGTGCTATTGTTCTTTATACTACCATGTTTCCCCAAAAATATGACATGTCCTGAAAATAAGGCCATGCCACATTTTTTGGGTGGGCAAAAATATAAGTCCTCCCCGGAAAATAAGCCCCCTGGAAAACCAAACCTCCGGCCAGGCAGAGTGCCGCTCACCAACCTAGCAGTATCCCGAAGGTACCAAGCCACAGGGGCGAACGGCTGTGTTGGGCTGTCATTGCAGTGCAATACAGCAGCCATGAAGTGACAACCCTCACCAGCAGCCACCCAGCAAACCCCTTTTTCCAGCCGGGCACAGTGCCATTCACTGACCTAAGGGTATCGCCAAGCCATGTGAGTGTCTGTTCACCGTCCCCGGCTCTTGTAGCTTGGCACCTTCAGAATGCCCCTAGGTCAGTGAATGGTGCTCTGCACGGCTGGAGAGGAGGGTTGTGCGAGACTTTTTTCCGCTCTCCACTTGCGCACCTCCCAGCCTCACAATGCCTTGCCCAACTCTCCCTGCAGAGTCAAGGCACCTACGCTGCCACCACCCGCCGCCACCACCCTCCCAGCATGGCATTTTCTGCGGCTTCCAAACCATGGAGGTAGGCTGCCGAGTCTTCCGGCAGTGGTCGCTCTGGGAGTACACCATGGTGAGACAGTGGTGAGCAGCAGCAGCGGAGGTGCCCTGACTCTGCAGGGAGAGTTGGGTAAGGGCATCGTGAGGCTGGGAGGCGCGCGAGCGGGGAGGTGAAAAGCTGCTCGCACAACCCCCTCTCCAGCCATGCAGAGCGCCATTCACTGACCTAGGGACATTCCAAGGGTGCCAAGTCGTGGGAGCCGTGGGGCGGCGAATGGGTGGTCACACAGCTTGGCGATACCCCTAGGTCAGTGAATGGTGCTATGCCCGGCTGGAAAAGGGGTTTGCCAGGTGGCTTTCTCGTGAGGTTGGTCACTTCATGGCTGCTGTATTGCACTGCTGCGACAGCGCAACACAGCCATTTGCCCCTGAGGCTGTGCCCAGCTCTTTGGTAGCCCGCTCGCAAGAACAGCCGCCCGGCAACCCCAAAACAATAAGCCCTCCCCTGATAATAAGACCCAAGCCATATTTTTGCATCAAAAGAAAATAAGACCCTGTCTTATTTTCGGGAAAACATGGTAATATACAGTATTGTATCACAACTCTGAGGAAGCATCATAACCAAAGCATTGGTTAATCAAAGCAAAACCTAATCCATCAATAACTGATAAATTTTCCAACTTTCTGAACAGAATTGCTGCCTATGATGTACAAATATTACAGCATGCTATCCAAAACTCAGCCTGTACCCTACGCAAACAATATTTATCACCAATTTATCCACATATATTTATTTTATTATGTATGACCTAAAATAATTACCTTTTGTAAATGGAGGTTGTTCTTATTAGCAAGACACGAGGCCAATTGTTTTTAGATTTGGATTAATGACTTAGCTCTTAAACAATGCTTTGTGTAAATCACAATTAGTCAGGAGGAAATTGCATAATTAAAAAAAAAAGAATTCAGTCCCAGAAAACAAGAGTTTCACTTATCATTCTCATATAAAAGCAAATGTAGTGTTCTGTTTGATGTGATTAAGAGTATACTTTGTTCAGAGAAGGAACCATTAGCTACTTTAGGAATGGGGGGGACAACAATAATATGCCAGTTCTGAATTCAATAACACTGGCATTGACTAGTAAAAAAAGCACAGGAATCGCTGATATATTAAAATATAGCAAACAATGGAAAGACTTAAGCTGGCTTCAAAAAAAGCCACAAAATGAAACTATTCATGTATTTAACATTAATGTGAGTTGCTTTGAAAAAGTAAACACCAAGCAGGAGAACATGATCCAAATTGAATCCTTAAGAAAGCAGGCAAAATCCTTAGGTAAGTTGGCAACCTCTCCCTTCCCCCATTTGCATGGCAACAAGCTATCCCATACGTGTTGATCTATGTTTTTCTTCCAATGTACTGATTAGATGATAAGAATTCAGTCCATCTAAGACTGAAAGGGGAACAATTAATTAAAACCTCTAACTCAACCCAGACAAAAATCCAGGTTTTGTGCTACTATTTTAACCCATGCTCCTACTTTTAATTGTATTAATGGCATTTTTCTAATTTAGAAAAAAATATTTTGTTTTTATTAATATGTTTCATTTTGTCATTACTATTCATATTTCAAATCGTAAGACAAACATTTCTAGCTATACATTAAAAGTTGATCTGTATATTACATAGGAGAGTTACTATATATGTTGCTTAACAGACTGGTCCCTGACTACCTGAGTAAATAAGAAATACTGCAAGAACATATTGTACCAAAGAGTTCTGTATTACCATGCCAGAAGCAAATTGCTAGGTGTTTCATTTTTGAACTGGCAGCAGCTAAACTATGGCAATTAATTCTAAATTAGTTGTTATTGGTGTTACAGTTTATTGGCCAGAAGTCCAGCAATAACTAAATGACAGGTAGGCCAAATTTTTGGAACTGGACATCTGGTCCTGTTAAGAATAAGTTACAGCTTTATAGCTGTCAGTCCATTAAGGCCACCATATGCAATTAACAAAAACAAACAACTTGTTAAAAAATACAGCTTCTGTGTAGAATATAATTTTCGTTTTGCAAGCAGAAACATAGGAAGACTGTAACATGTAAACAAAACTGGCTTTAATTCTGGCCTCCTTGCCTCAGCTGCTAATTTGTTTCTGAACCTAATTCAAGATATTCTTATTTACTTTTAAAAGTGTAAACTCTCAGAAAAATTCTCCTGTATGTCTATGTAATTAGTAACATTAGTAAAAGCCACTATAGTAGTGTTTCTCAACTTTAGCAACTCTTAAGATATATGGGCTTTAAATCCCAGAATTCCCAAACAGCATGAAGTTGCTAAGGTTGAAAAATATTTTGCTATAGGAATCAACTTTGCTTTCCTTCTTTTTCCCTTACAAGTCTGATAAGAAGCAGGTAAAGACTTATTGGTTTGCATTTTTTCAAAAGACAGCTGCTTAAGTTAAGCAAAACATCTTTCTCCAGATTTCAATGCAATTTTATATTCATGAGCAGTTATCCACAGATTCAAAATAAGAAAATGCAAAAGCTTGTGTACCTTTTCAACCAGTACTTTGAAACACTTTTTATAACATGAATCTGTTTTTACTTTTAAGATTTTTTTAAAAGACTTCTCATACATTGCGTATTTAACATCTCCCTGCAGAGTTTATATAATATTCAGATTTGAGGTACCAGCCATTTCAAATCTTTGTTGTTCATTCCTGAAAGCATGTTAGTTGATTTGAAAGCATGTTTCCAAGCGTTGCTTTGCTGAAATATCTAACTTCTTTTCAGCTTCGATTGTAAACATGAATTTTTAATTAAATTATTTTGTGTTTGGGCTTTGTCACTTTATTGCATGTGACCTCTGGCCAATGTGTATATCTCTATAATGGATGTGTCACACGTATTAGGTGGACAAAGTTCTCCAGGACTGATTTATCTTGGAATAGGCAACTCTACTTGATAGGAAGAAAATATAGCACATGGGATTTTTGTATGTTTATAGCTTCTTTCTGTCTAAGAATTCTTTCTTAGACATCTTAAATTCAGTGTTGCCCTTTCTTTAGATAAATGCAATAGGTTGCCTCTGCTGTAGGCAGCGGAGGATCTCCTTCTTATGAGTGTGATTATCTATAAAAATGACTTGCTAGTAGTGAGTAACGTACACTACCAAGGTCCCTTTCAAGCAAGAGACCAGTAGTTGTAGCAATAAAGATATGCTATTCAGATTTAAAGAACTTAATCTGTTTCGTGTAAGATTGTAAAATACCAAAAGAATAGCAGTGAAAGAACAGAAATGGTACTGAAAACCAACACACTCTCACGAGAGAATGCTACAACAGTTGCACATTGCAGAACATCCCTCCCACCGAAATATCTCAGCACTAGAATACATATAAAATATAAATGATATAATTTCTAAAATGTTGATTTCTAAACTCACCTTCCCAACTGTTCTCCAATCACAATACATTAGGATCTGTGCTAGGTCTTAGGCAACTAAGCTACTCTTATAAATATGATTTTGGTAGCATGTTTCTATCGCAAAATATAGAGCAGTCTTTCAGCAATGTTTGAGTTGTTTGAGTACTCTGGATTCTGTTCTCTACTACAGGGGTCCCCAACTACCAGGTTGCAGATCAATACCGGTGTGCAGCCTGTTAGGAACCAGGCTGCACAGATGAAGGTGAGGGGTGGGTGAGAGAAACTATGTATATGTGGGACCTAGATTGCATGCTCCTCCCCCCCTCAGCCATGGAAAAATGGTCTTCCACAAAACTGGTCACTGGTATCAAAAAGGCTGGGGACTGCCACTCTAATACATACTCTAACAAAGTTAGAGATTATTTATTCAGAACAATTTATTTAACACAAATTTTCAACAAGAGGTGAAAAGAGATAAAGACATATATTTGAACTCTGTAACTAGCTAGGAAAAACAAGGAACTTCTTAAGAAAATAAGGAACACAGGAACATTCCAACCTCATATCTATATCATAAGATCAAGTTTGGAAAGAAGTTAATGATGGAACATCATATAAAAAAAAGGTGGATGGGATACATGGAATATTTGAATACAAATACCAATTCAATGACACTATATTTGAGAGAAATTAATAGTGGGGAAAATAAATGGTGTCTGAGGAGAAATTAATACAGTTTATAAAGAACTTGAAAATAGGAAGCAGGTAGGTGAAATCCCCACAGGGTGCTTAAAAGTGGCTGGCATAGAAACTTTAATGATTATGACAACCCTCTGCTAATAAATACGGGAAAAAGCAGCATTCTCCCCAAATTAGAAATCTCTAAAAAGGGAGAAGGGGTGCAGTGGCTCAGTGGCTAAGATGCTGAGCTTGTCAATCAGAAAGGTTGGCAGTTTGGCGGTTCGACTCCCTAGCACTGCATAATGGAGTGAACTCCTGTCACTTGTCCCAGCTTCTGCCAATCTAGCAGTTCGAAAGCATGTAAAAATGCAAGTAGAAAAATAGGAACCACCTTTGGTGGGAAGGTAACAGTGTTCCTGGTGCCTTCGGCATTGAGCCATGCTGACCACAGGACCTTGGAGACGTCTTTGGACAGTGCTGGCTCTTCGGCTTTGAAACAGAGATGAGCACCGCCCCCTAGAGTTGGGAACAACTAGCACATATGTGTGAGGGGAACCTTTACTTTTAAAAGGGGAGAATTAGAGGAACATACTAATTACAAGACTATAGACCTAATAAAACAGGCCAGCAAGATGGTTTCTTTTCTTTTTAAAAATTCTGTACCATATGGAGGGAGAAGTGGCAATTGAACGAGCAAGTTTATTCCTGTTTTATAGACTTTTCAAAAGATTTGATAGTGTTGATCATTCAAGACTTTGGAAGTCTCTCAAAGCAATCATATATTCCAGTATCTGATTCTTCTGATAACAAATCTATAATAACTAGGAAGCCACCTTAACAACAAAATATAATAAAACTAAATATTTTACCACTAGAGGAGGAGACAGACAGGGCTGCATTACATTACCACATCTGTTTGTGGTAAACACAGAAACATCAGACATGGATCATAGGTCTGGAAGAATTAAAGGATGGAGTCAAAATCAGGGGAACTAATGTCAGCAACCAGATTTATACATACAATAGTACCTTATTGTAGAAACTGAGCAAGTGCTAAAATGATCATTCTAAAAGTATAACAGGACAACTATAAAGTAGGGCTTCTGTTGTAACGGCGCCCAAGGAACCACTTGGATCAGAGTTGGCTCCGATAAGTCCTTCGCAGTTTCAAAGACCTCTCTGCCGCAGTATCCCAGGAAGAGGTTCTTTTTGCGGGTGTCGGGGACGCCCATAAGGTCGTTTGCCTCGAGGAAGCATTCGAACCTTAACATATACGATTCCCAGTGTTCGGCCACCGGGTCATACTGAGTTGGTGGGGTGTGCATGGCCATTCTTGGATGAGTCAATTCGAATTTGCCGCTCAAAATGGTAGCTCGATGCTGCACCGAAGCTCCAGGCTGGATTTACTTGCTGGATGTCTCGTTGTTCATTTCTTTGCCTATCTGCCTCTCAATCCCATCCTTGTCGCCAGTGTTAGATCGGGCAATGAGAAGGCAGACATTGGCTTAACGCCACAACAACTCTTTATTCAGACAGACAAGTATGTACAATCCAGCAACTGTTCAGTCTGACAGCAACCCTTTTATAGAGAGCTGTCAGACCTCTTAGCCAATCACATTAAACCTCTGTTCCCACCGGAACAGAGGACCAGAGTGGAAACTCTGGCAGCTAGTGTTGATATCTAACGCCCTTGTTTTCTAATTATGGAAAATCAAAATTGTCAAATATTATATTTTACATAAATCCAATTCTCATACTTTCCACCTACAACTTTCCAACATATTCAAAAATGTTTATGCTCAATTTATTTACCTATGACAATTAACAACAGTTTGACTTATGATCACGTTTAAAACTTTCAAAACAATTCAGGAGGAGTGTTCCAGACTGCACTGTGAGCACTGCACTTCCAAACTATATGTCTAAGGAGCTTTTTCAGGCTTCAGCCCAGGTCTGAAAACAATAGGCAGTGATAACTTTATCTTAGACTCGTGCAAAAACCTGAAAAAAGGTAATGCATAGCACAGAAGTTTTGCACTCATGCAATATCAGAAGCATGTGTTTTAAATCATTTCTGAAGTTTTCAAAACCTAAGTAATTATAGCAGAATTTCTTTGCACCATTGCAACTTTAAAACAAACTGCTTGGTCAGTTTTACCACACTCTGGTTGACCAGAGGGAGCCTTGACTGGCTGGTATTCTTCTCTAACTGTATTAAAACATCCATGAGTGAAGATGATTATACAACTAGCTTAAAGCAATTTAGAAGGAATAGGAATAGGTAGAAGTAGCCTGCTCTTTTTACAGTTTCAACTCCTGGGTTCTGCAAACAGGCAAATAAGTTGCTTAGTTAGAAATAGAGAATGGGGGAAGTACAAGGAAGGTACAAAATTAATCATGTCACTTTGTGGGATACATATTCAAAGCAGCTGTTTACATCCAAGTAACCCAAAAGCCTAGAAAAAAGGTCTTTAAAAACCACAGACACGTCCTCCCTTTTCCCTCCCAGCTGAGGAAAGGACTCCACAGAATGTTGTCTATGCAGCAGGAGTTCCACATTCATCATTTGTCAGTAAGACATTATTTTAAATGGTTAATTATTATGTATTCAATTTTTCATTTATGATGTTCATAAATTCACATCTGAATCCTTCAAGACCTAGACTTTTATTCTAAATACTTTTCCACATTAGCACTTGTTAAAGAGTTTCACGGCTTTTTCAAGTCATGGAACTTATTAGTTTTTTAAAAAAACAACAACCTTGATCTGTAAAATGGAAGCCATGGTTTGTTTTTCATGGAAGAACAAGTCAAAGTCTTTCCATTACAAATGGCCTTGAACAAATGAACTTTGTTCTTCCCTTAGTGTGTGCCATGGAACCCCATCAAGTTCTCATGCAGATTGGAATTCACAGAACATAGTTTGAAAAAAAACCTCCTCTAGATGATCAGGGGACCATGGCTTAGCTATGAGGTGTGAATTTCAGACATGCCTTAAGGCTTAAGCATAATGGATCTGGGTCTTCTGTATTGTTTAATGACTTTTATTTAGTGCTCATGGTAAAGTACAAATATCCAATGCAAATCAGAATCCTTTCTCCATATTCACTTAAAACTTGGCTAGTGGAAGACGGATCTTTTCTTGAAGAGACATGATGTCACTCTCTAGCCTTTGTGTAAATACAGCATTTAACCTTTTTATAACAAGGAAGATAAGTAGTTTTGCATGTGCACCTGTCTGGGAAATTTGCTAAGAACATCAGCTTAAATTATAAATGTTTTGCAAATAGAAAATTGCTATTCATGCAGTTCTAATAATGTTTACAGAATAATAGAATTCACAAAACTATTTTCATAGCCTTTTTATCTTATAAACAATTACAGAAATATAATACTAATTTTATAAGTACTACATTAGTTCTACATTACAGAATTTGTATTAGTCTTCCTGGCTGATTCATCATAATTGCTCAAATCATCTAACATTTTGACTTAATGAATATATTTCTAATACAATCTTAGCATTCTAGAACTAATTCCCTATTAGAAGTACACTGATGACAAATATGACTATGACATTCCAAAATCCTAAACAATTATAAAATATTTGTATATATAGATAAACATCAGGAAAAATTGGAAGTCAACCAGTTCATGGATTTTTTAAAAATGATATTGGTAAAATAAATGGTCAACAACATTTGGAACTAAACAACAGAGTTTCTTAAATAGAACTAAGAGCATTTTTATCCACATATCCACTGGCTCAGAAGAAAGAGAGAAAGAGAAAGGGAGAGAGAGGGAGAGGGGGGAGTCATGTGATACTGATGCTCCCAGTCAATATTTCGGAAGTTAGTTGTATCTCTTTTGCTTGTTAGTAGCATTCTAGAGATTGCTTAAAAAATGCAAACATGATCATACAGGAAATAGAAATGAAAAGAATGTCACACTTCTTGCTAGAACAATTAGCTATTTTCAAAGCTAGTAACCTGGATGATACTGGGAGGATTCTGTTTCTGAAGTTAAATTAGTATTTGAAATGCGTATATACTTTTTTCTTGGACCATTTGCAGCCACCAACTTGCATTAGATTACAAACGGAGGAAAAACTGAATGTTTTCCAAGGGCGGGGGGGGAGCGGTTGATCAAGAACCAGTTCTTAAGATCATACATGATTGGCTTCACCTATGAATGCTAGAAACACACATGCACATCATGTTTCATATTTATTCCTATTCTTGCTATGTCCTTTCTATTCAAGCTGCTTCTTTCCAAGTTAAAATTTCATTTTCTCCAATATGACCATGTAGAATTCTCACTACAACTAAGAAATTGGGGTGGTTAGTAGGGAAGAAGTGGCATCAAAAGATCAAAGTATATAATTTGTCTTTTTAAATATGGCAAAACTGATCCAATCAACAACTGCCTAATACGAAGAAAGGGGCTGACGTCGCGACAGCACACGATGCGATCCTGGTGCTACAAGATCGCAGTCGATATTTCTGCCACTGGACGGTTCATTCGGACCTAAACCGTCCCGCAGAGATGGTGATTGAGAAGGGCACCTCCTGCTGATTTCAGCGACACCGCAAAGTTCCTGAAAGATCCTGGAATAGCCATTTTTTCTGGCAACAGAAATGCAGCAAATGAAGCTGCTGAAGTTGGGACAGCTCCAGAATGGGAAGAAAGCAAAAAGAGAAATGTGTCAAATTGGTGAGGAAATTTTATTATTAGAAAAAGAGACTACTCCAAAAAAATTAAGTTAAATTAAAATTGAAGATAGAAATCTGTAAGCGGCGAAATTAATCTACATTAAACTTAGCGTGCTATCCTGTTTCTAATTTTTTTTCATGGATTGAATTTTTGCAAAGACTCCCTATTTTTTAAGCTGAATGGATTATTTTTTCTTCCTTTTTTCACTTTTGCTTACACCTATGGATTAAATAAATTTTTCCTTCTTTTTTTATAATGCTTGATTGGATTGATTGGATTGTTTTTCAACTCCATTTAAGGGTTTTTTCTTTCTTAAGCTTGGAATATAAAGAAAATAATAAGAAGGATTATAAAGAGGGTTGTAACAACACGAGGAAAAGCACGTACACTGTCACTTAGAAGCTGGAGGCTGGATACATTGTTTTTTATTCTTTCTCTTTGATCACTTGAGAGTCAAGGTTCTTTCAATTTGTTTACTGACAATGATAGTAGGAAGAGCCCAATTTGTTTATACAGGTGCTTTTGGGGAGTTCTATTACTAGCTATTGGAGGGAAGACAACATTTTGACTTGAAAGATAATAAATGAACCTGTTTGAAGTTTATTAAAATAGCCTTGAATCCTATGGTGGCAGTACCTGCAAAATTGGAAGAATGGCACAGCAGGAAAAAGAAACTATAACATTGCAAATGATTATGTTTGAAATTCAAAATCTATTAGTTGTGACAGAGAGAATTGAAAAGAGATTGGAGAATATGGAATACAAAACAGAAAAATTTGATGGAAAAACTGAGGATGTTTATCAAATGAAGAATGTGGAGGACAGAGTTCAAAAAATGGAAGAAAAAAATGAGCAAATAGATAAGAAAACTGTGGATACTGACAACAAAGTGAGTGTGGTTGGTAATGGCAAGAGCGGAATATAGATGGCTTGGAACTACCCGACTTCAAAGCACAGAAGAAAAGAGAGAAAAATTGACGGAAATAAGGAGAGAAATCTTGACAGAAGCACCAGTGATAACCAAAGATAAGCTGATGGAAAGAGCAGATGCTGGGTTTCGAGCTTTAATGAGATATGAAAGGAACATGTTGTGAAGTGAAGTTCATACAAGATTTATTAAGAAAGTAACTAAAATATTAATGCTAGAAATGGCAAGAGATATAAGACTGCACTATTACTGGAAAGATACAGGATGATGCAATGAAAATGTATAATAAAAGCTAAGCTAAATTTAGTTTACTAGTAGTATGTATAAAATGAAATGACAAAAGCTATAGTTAAATAATGATTAATAATGATAACAATACATATAGATATATTAGTTTGATAATATGAAATTTTATATAAACAGCACATGGAGAATATGAGAGGAGGTTTAAAAGCTTTATCTAGAATATGTTATAAAGATGAATTGCGATTGGATGATTTTAGGATGATTTAATAGAATGTTATAATCCTATTTTAGATTTTGAATATTATATATAAAAGGATGTAAAAACAATTATAGTCAAATTAAGTTGATATATAATAATTGTGATATATATGAATATATGTGAATTTAAAATATGCAATTTGATATGAAATGCAGGTGATGACCATGGAAGAGATGCATGGAAATACTGTAACCAACTGACACACTTTCTACAATTTGCAATGGAAGATGGTTTTTTTTATTTTCATGTTTGTCTTTGTTCAAAAATAAGTAAAATTTGTTTATTAAAAAACTGCATGATACATGAATGAACACAGGTGGTATTCAGCAGGTTCTGACCAGTTCTGGAGAACCGGTAGCAGAAATTTTGAGTAGTTCGGAGAACCAGTAAATACCACCTCTGACTGGCCCGCCTCCATCTATTCTCTACCTCCCAAGTCCCAGCTGATCAGGAGGGAATGGAGATTTTACAGTATCCTTCCCCTGCCATGCCCACCAAGCCACACCCACCAAACCATGCCACGCCCATCAAACCATGCTCACAGAACCAGTAGTAAAAGTTTTTTGAATCTTACCACTGAATAAAAAGCAAAGAAAAGTTTATTTCATTGGTGATAATATTTTAAGACATGAAGGTTTAAACTAGACAAACCAAATTTTGGGCCACATGCATAAAAATCCTATTTATGAGAAAAAGAAGCACACGCTGCTATTTTGCAGTTTAATCTCAAATATACTAAGAAATGAAGTCTCCTACTTATTCTGAATTGATAAGTAAGAAAGAGTTTGCTTAGCACAAGGAAAACACTAGGACATGAATGTAATGCAATCCTAGCACTTGGTATTCTATTCCTCCCCATAGCAAAATGCTATATGCATAGCAGTTCTAGGCTTTTTGAAAATAAATTTACTACACAAGTTAATGAAACTAATTAACAGTTTTCTTTAAACATGTCTTAACACAACAGTCCTTTTCCTGCTATTTTGGCTGCCAGGTAAACGTGTTTTGTTCATTGCTACAATTATAACATTGGATCGTATTTGAAAGAATGGAGAATATTCACAGACTATTTCATCAATCATTAACGAGACTATTTCATGAATATCATTTTTATTGAAATGTAATAACAGTGATATTAGTGTATCAAATTATCACTAAAAAATATATACTAAAGTACTTTCTCTAATTTACCATTGAAATAAATTTTAGTTCTTTTGCTTCTTCTTGAGCAGCACAAATTACTCTTTTCTAATTCAACATTTTAAGCAGGTTGCATTAGTAGATTTTATATTGGTCTTTCTAGATTTTCTAGGTGTCATTCATTGTTGTTAGTATTGAGTTAAGAATCACAATTAGCAAGTACTTTCAACCAGATTTAGCACATTTTTTATGTGCTGAAATTTTTAATGAACATACAGATCAAGCCAGGTACCACTGCATCTATATCATAACACACAACCAAACAATCAAAACAACAAAAATAGAATTGTTAGGCAAATGTGATAGTATTATATCCATCACATTAACCTAAGCGTGAGTGCACAAAATGCAGATTCTATGATTAGTTTGCACTACTATATGTTGGCTGGATTGTACCAATGTTTCCATTGCACGGCACATACAAGAAACATAGGGATAGCATGTTCAGGGTCTATTATTGGAGATGTCTGGACAAACGTCTTTATACCAAGAACACAAATATTCAAATTGTAGTTTGGGTCTTCTGAGATTACTATAACAATGTTCACCATCATCAAAATTTCTCTCCAACTAAATAATCTCTAATACTTACCAGTTGAATCTATTGTAATATTTGTCTTCAAAAATAATTTATATTTCTAGGTTTTGTTATTATGTTACTTATGTTATGTTATTTTACATAACTATAATATTACTTTGAGGTGGCAAAATAAGTACATTCAAATACAGCTAAATATCTATGGAGATTTTCAGTCATCCAGATCATGGTTGTCCCAAAGGTGGTTTTTCAAGAGGCAACTGGACTTTCTGGTTTTTCTTTCAAGAAGCGAAACGTCTTCAAAGAAAAAGCAGAAAGTCCAGTTGCCTCTTGAAAAAGCACCTTTGGCTTAAATATATGTAGTCCTCGACCTATGACTGTAATTGAGCCCGTAATTTTGGTTGCAAATCATGATGGTCATAAAGCAGATCATCACGTGGCCACATCCAATTTTACGACCAGCAGTCATTAAGCAAATGCCATGGTTGTTAAATGCTGCAGTGGTTAAGCAAACCTATTGTTCACTATGACTTCTTTTTTTTTTTGGCTGTAAACTGAAAGTAAACACTAGTTTTCAGGAAAAATATAAATTGGGAGCCCATGACCACAGGATGTTTAAATGGCTGTAAATATTGGTCTGTCTATTGAAAATCCAAAATGATGTTTTATGACTGGTGGAGGCAGATATCAGAATCTGGTACATAAGTCTCTTTTTCAAATCCATCATAACATATATCTATTTTGCTTAATTCCCATTTTTAATACCAAAAAACCACTGCAAAAGTTCATCCACATCGGGAAATCTGAGGAGGATGTTACCAAGTTACTTTCCTGCATCAGGAAAGACCACTTATGCTTTCTCAGAGAGTGAGCCAGTTCTTAATTGCACAGGGCAGTCACTGACATTTTAAATACTTTTTAACAATAAAGAGAGTGTAAGGCACAATGCATTCTGGAACGTAGCAGGATGTATAACAGAGAAGAAAGGATGCCTAACACAAGATCATAGTTAAGTGGTATTTTACATACAGAAATCTTATAGGTAGTCCATGGTAGTATAAGTTTCAATTAGTAGATCTGAGAAAATTTTCACTTGAAAGCCAGGACAGTAATTTTCAATAGGATAAATAATATTAGACAATAATTTCACACTTTCATACTCAAAAGAGTAAGTAATCCCCAGTTTAAGAAGAAGGTCTATTTCCAAGAGGTCTGTTTCCTGTTGTCCTTAGTTGAATTTGTTGGTAAACTAGAGCAGCATTATTATATAATACTCAGTGATGGCGAACATTTTCAGCACCAAGTGCCGAAAAGGGAGCCCATGCACATGTGCGCTCATCGGGGAAGAGGAGGTGCCCAGAGGTATGTGCGCATCCAAAAATGAACTTCTGGTTTCCGGCACAGGCATGCACACCGGCAAGCTAGTCTTCCGCACAATGACACACAAGCATGCGCAACGATAAGCTGGCTGGCACGCATGCTCACACTGAAAAATGGAAGACCAGGTCTTCCAGTTTCCAGCACTGCTGCATGCATGAAGGCCAGCTGACTGTCACACGGGCATGCATGCCGTAACACGGGCATGCATGAAAACTGCAAGAGGAATGGGCAATGCCATGTGTGTCAGGCGACATGGCTCTGGGTGCCACTTCGGGCAGGCATGCCATAGGTTCGCCATCATGGTTATAAGTTGTATTATATAATAACTTTGAATTATTGTGTGTGAATCATTGGGTATTTAACTCAACTTTTCTTAAGATAGGCTCCAATCTCAACTCTAGGTTGTCCTTAAACTAGGGCATTCTTAACCATAGGGACTTGCTATAGTATCAAATAGTTTGCACTCTGAAAAAACACAGATAGTCCCCATTGCTTTTGCAGGATAATAAAGTCCTATTACATGTTTACTCAGAAATAAGTCTCACGGTATATAATGGCTACTTTCTCGAGTTATATGCAGGTTCATTACTATACAGATAGAGAACAATCCCTTCTTTGAATTGTACTTTCATTCATTTTTGTTTGCACAACCAAATAACTAGCAGAAGATCTGTTGAAGGAAACAGCATCCACAATCAACCCCCTTCCCAGCATTCTTAAACCAGTTATTCTAAACCTGCTCGAAGTAGCACCGAAACAGTACCATGGTCAGTACCATAGAAGCGTGGAATGTCAGCTATCTATAATACAGAAAGGTAACATATGTGTAATGGCTAAAAAATTATGCAGGGAATTTAATGATACTCAGAATCAGTAAGAATGGAACTCTAAATTAAATATGTCGATTTTTCCCGGATGACAAAATCAACTTTAATCCCAAAGATATGGTTTCATATAAAGCCAATGCATAGCAAAACAAATTGTTATTTCTCATCGCCTCCTTCAATAAGAAGTACACTCCACCATTTAAAATCAATAGCTTGCTGATTTAACAGGAACTAGGAACTGAATTTAGGATACTATGCATACACAAGAATTTTCAGTGTATCAAAGTTTAAGAAATACTGAATATATCTGTCATGATTATTTAATTTATAAGACGCCCATCATGCCAAATGTATCTGTTAATCAAATTGATATGGCCATCCATTTCACTGGAAGAAACTCTGGGTAAATTCTGTTTTAAGCATATGATAAAATATTGAAATACAAACTCCAGACGAGAAAGGATAAAAATGATCACCTCACTGGTGGAGCCATCTAAAGCAAGCCTCCGGTTGCTTGGTAGCTGCAGGCTTGAGAACACAAACAGGTCTTAAGGGCTTTTTGGAATATCAAAATATTAAAATGAGCCTGTAATAAAGATGAAAGAGAAAGAAGAACCAAAGGCTCTTTCTATTTCTGATAATAACAGTCTATCAAGAGCAATTAGAGGATGCTTAGCTTGAATACAGGTTAGTTTAAGAATGAGGTCCATCCCCAAGGTCTCACCTTGTCCTAAATTTCTATGTGAACCAGAAATGTCTTTAGGTGAAATTTATACAGTGTGTGAACCAATTGTATAATATTGTATACTTAGGATATAGTACAAGTAGGATTGTGTAGTAAACTTGAACTATTAACTTGAACCGTTATGTATTTAACTCAAACTTTGCTACAGTAGGCTTAACTATGGGTTATCCTTAAGGTGGGTGTTCTTAGTAGGTCTTGCTGTATATTAATATTTTGTGAGGCACTAGCCCAAATGTTGGATATTGCATATCTTTGAAATAAGATATGTCTTCATTCAGCAGGATCCCTATCAAGCCCAGATACATAACTTTCTGTTTGCTTGGTTCCAGGCCAACTTCATAACATAATATGCAGTTACACTAAGGAATGCAGTTTGACTATATAATTTAGATCTTTATTCTGCTTTGTGAACTGGAGGTCATTAGCAGCAGCTTGAGAGGAGGGGGTCATTGAAAGTAGTTTAGGCATAGCAACTGGAAAGAGGGGGATGAGGATGCTCACTGGAGGAAAAGATAAAAGAAAAGTTTACAGCCAGATAGCGGTTAGTCTCCTGTAGTACAAGAGCATATGGGATTCAGCCAGTTCGCACCACTTCGGGAGAACCGGTTCTTAACTTTCTGAGCAGTTTGGTGAACTGGTTGTTGGAAGACATCATTAGGGCAGAGAACCGGTTGTTAAATTATTTGAATCCTACCACTGCATGTACTGCAATAAATAATAGAGTTTGGAGTTCCTCAACACACTTCTACAGGTTTTAACCGTACAAACAGTCTTCCACTTACAACTGTTCAATTAGTGACTGTCCAAAGTTACAGCAGCACTGAAAAAAGTGACTCATGACCATTTTTCACACTTACGACCGTTGCAGCATCCCCATGGTCACGTGATGAAAATTCAGATGCTTGGCAAGTGGTTCATACTTACAACCATTGCTGTGTCCCATGTGATCCCCTTTTGCGATCTTCTGACAAGGAAAGTCAATGGGGAAAGCCAGATTCACTTAACAACCAGGTTACTGACTTATCCACTGCAGTGAGTCACTTAACAACCGTGGCAAGAAAGGTCCTCCAACAGGGCAAAACTCACTTAGCAAATGTTACAATTAACAGCAGAAACATCGGGCTCAATTGTGGTCGTAAGTCGAGGACTACCTGTATTGCCTAATAGCTCAAATGGGGGGGGGGGGGTGTTCAATTGCCTGCCTTAAACAAG
The DNA here is from genome assembly GCF_964273705.1 of Natrix helvetica. Classification (NCBI taxonomy): domain Eukaryota; kingdom Metazoa; phylum Chordata; class Lepidosauria; order Squamata; family Natricidae; genus Natrix; species Natrix helvetica. Next base: position 97,912,166 of record NC_138550.1, on the reverse strand, counting down.
GGCCATCCGAGGCATCCACTCCCAGGGGATGGGCGCCACCTCTCACTCACCCAGGTTGACGAAGCTCATGATCATGTCGGCCTCGTTGAGAAAAGCGCTGTCCTGCGAGGTCGCCAGGCTAGGACTGCCGGAGGAACCCAGGTTGTGAGTCAGAAGAGTTTTGCCCTGCGGGGGTCGCGCAGTGGAGATGTGCCGGGTGCCGCCGCCGCCGCGATGCTCGGGCTCTCCTTCCTCCTCCGCTGCCGCCGCCGCCGCTTCCTCCTCCTCGCCGGACAGCGTGTTGTAGAGATCCAGCATGAAGAGGGGCGCGGAGTTCAGCCTGCCCAGCGGGGGCGCTGACTGCTGCTGCGGCCGCCGGCGTTGCTGCGGGAGAGGAACTTCGGGCTCTCCCGGCTGCTGCAGCTGAAGCCCGTGCGAGGGCCGGGGCCGGTGAGGCAAGCCCAGCACGGAGAGGATTTCCTTCTGCATCTCCCGCTTCTCGTGGGACTTCAGGCGACGGTAGAGGAAGCCCGCCGGGGAGGAAGAAGTGGAGACATGCCCCTGAGGCTGAGCCTTACCGCTCCCGGGGCCGAAGCCCGCGGCGCTGCGGCTGCCCAGGAGAAGCGCCCCCGCGGCAGGCAAGAGAGGCAGCCCAGGCAGGGCGCAGCAGCAGCAATAGCTCCCGCACACCACCGCCCACCACCAAAACCAGCGCAGCCTCCACGGCATCGCTTTTGCCCCGCTTCTGCTCTCCGCCCTTCACACGTTAACTTAAAGAGCCGAGTCTCGCCGCGGAAGCTGGAGCTCTTTCGCCTTGTTGCTTCCACCCACCTCCGCCTGCCCGGTCCTTTCCCTCAGGGGGGTGGCAGCGGTGCTAATTCACGGGAGGGGAAGATAAGCGCTCGGAGCTTCCCTCCTTCTCAACGACCCCATCCCTCGCTTCCATCCAGGGGCCGGTGGGGGGGGGGAAACACAGCCGCAAAGGGGTCTCTCGTCTACTGGCTCCTTTCTTGCGAACTCAGGTGCAAACCCTCTGGATCTCGCGCCCGGATTACATCTCCCGCTATCCCTGCGCGGGATGTTAGACCGCTCGGGCAAGTTCAGCGATCTAATTCCCGGGCGCTCTCTCTGTTTTTCCAACCGAGTCCGGCAACTTTTTACGCGCCCCTTCCGCGCCAAAGCCAAGGTAGAGCGGCCCGCGCAGCCCCCTTTTCCCCTCACAGGACTGAAGTTCTCGGGGGAAGGGGGAATTTTTTAAAAAAAGGTGAAAGTTCTCGACAGAGACCGAGCGGGAAAGGACCGGAGAAGGCAAACCGAAACAAAATCCCCAAATAATCCCAAAATCCTAATCATCCAACGCCTCCTTTTCTTTCTCCCCGCGACTCCCCGGGCACAAGAAAAGTGTGCCGAACTCCGCAGATGGTTGTTTCCGTCCCGTCCCCCCCCACGCAGAAGTTTGCGCCAAAGATGAGGGAGCTTTCAAGACCAATCCTAACGGCGCGACCGCTCTTCCTGGCGTCAGCCAGGGCAGCTCTTTTGAGTCGGTGGCGTCTGCGAGCGCGGCTGCCGAGCCTCACAGGTACCGCGCGATCATCCAGCTAGCCAGAAGCGGCCCGCCTCTTTTTTTCTCTCTTGACGGGCGGCGGCGGAGGCGACTTATTAAAGCGGCTCCCGGTCCCTATCCGTCACGGCTTGGAACCTCTCCGCCCCGAGAAGAGGCGTTGCCTCCTGCGGACGCTTGTTTGCTGCCCCTCGTTTAGGGACCCAGCTCAGCTAATGAGGCTAAGATAGGCGGGTACAGTTTAAACCCCGATGAGAGGGGGGGGGCTTTAACAAGTGTGAATGAGGGCGGGTCTGATACGCAGGTGGCTGGGAAACTTGCCTTGGCCAGGTTTTGAAAGCGGGGAGGGGAGGATTCTTCGCTTTTCAAGAATAAAATAATAATTTCCAAAGGATATGATTTGTATTTCTATCTGACTATTTTATGCATGTTTATGTATAATCTTACATTTTTACTTCCTAGAGCAATTTGATAAAAGTTTGGGGAAAGACACTTATGTCTCAAGAAATACTCTGTTGCTGAATTAAAACCCAATGAACAATGGTGCAGCCCTCCAGGTTTCACAGCACTCATTGTAGGAGCTCTTCAATTAGAGAATCACCTTGTCTGAAACAGGAAGCTCCTTATAAACTCAAATATAGTATAAATTTGAATTCTTGCCCAGAGGAAGGAAGGAAGGAAGGAAGGAAGGAAGGAAGGAAGGAAGGAAGGAAGGAAGGAAGGAAGGAAGGAAGGAAGGAAGGAAGGAAGGAAGGAAGGAAGGAAGGGACTATAATTAAAGAACTATAAAAGCAACAATCTATAAAGAACATGTTCCTTCCTACACTTCCAAGAGTGTAAAAAGAAAATGCTTTCAAGTTGTTGTATAGAATTACATATCCCTACCGATATCTCTAGCTGTACCAAAATTTGGCAGCATAATCTTAGGGGATTTCTCAGTTTCTTAGTTTTAACTTACCCCTTACCCTGCGTAACATTCAAGTTTCAGAAAAAGTGGAATCAAAAATTATTTGCCATCTTTTATTACTTTGCTTCCTAGTAATTATATAATGTCTTAGCTTTAATACCATTTTTAAATAAACCATATTTTCTCTCCCACAAAAAGAAAAGAAAAAGCATCTGTAAGGAGAACTTTCTTTGTGGGACAGGGACGTGCTTTGCCTGAAAATTGTATTTTAAGAATTTACAAAAACCATCAAGTTACAGGATCCAATCTAGTCCCAGTGACCGACCCAGATTAGATCCTGCAACATTATCCTGGGACACGTATATTTGCCTTCATTCGTGACCAACAGGTTGCTCTGTAGAGCCCTAAGTGGAAGGAGAAATGCTTTACACTCTCTTAATTAAACTCTCTTAAGAGTTTATCACCACTTGCTGTTCATTCAGAATTTCTGAGACTGTGCGTCATCTTTCCCATTTCTGTTATACTTTGTATCACTATTCTTATGAAAACTAAGTAGTTCTCAATTTCTGTTATACTTTGTATCACTATTCTTATGAAAACTAAGTAGTTCTCAATTAATGACCATTCAACAACCATTCAAAGTTATAGTGGGGCTGAAGAAATGATAGTTATGGCCAGTCCTTGAAATAATGGCCATTGCAAGGCTTCCCATCACCTGATCAAAATGTCAGTGCTTGATAGCCAACTCCATCTATGACCGAAAGGGCGCTTCAACTACCTATCTCTCTCCCCATCCCAATCTCTGCCCTTATGGATGTCTTGCACTCCATCACCCTACAGCCCCCAGATGATCTTCTTCCTCCTGATGCCGATGAAGTTCACCGATGTTCACCCTGGCCCTTCACAAAGCAGTTGCTGGTTCACCAGGCCACCTTCCCAAAAGTGTGCACAATCTTGTTCAAATCACATGCCGCCTTTGCACAGGGAATCCTTCCTGTGAGATCTCTGGATGGAGCACAGGGCGGCAGGCAGAGGAGTGCAGGCTGGCCAAAAGGACAGAGGTGGGAGAAATAGGTGGGAGGGAAGGGTCTCTTACCTCACCAAGGCTCTGGGTTGGGAGAAACCAAGCTGGGGACGGCGCGGATTGGGATGGATCCTCATCCAAAAACCAGGTAGGATTTGGTTAGAAATGGCAACTGGGACTGCTGGGATTGCTGTTGCTAAGTGATGCACTCACGTGACACTGCACTTTACAACCACATCACTTAGCATTGGAAATTCCAGTCCCAGTAACTATTAACTAAGGAGTACCTGCATTCCTGTGCAATTTGGACTGAGCTCTTCAGAACACCCTTTTAGAGCAAGGGAATCGTTGATAAAATCCCCTATTAAATAGTCCAGTAATCAGCTGTAACAGGCAAGAAAGGTCTACCTGTAATGCAATATGGAAGCAAGAAGTGAACAGGTGCAGGCTACTACAAAGTACCGTATTTTTTGCCCTATAAGATGCTCCGGAATATAAGACGCACCCAATTTTAAAGGAGGAAAATCTAGAAAAAAAAAGATTCTGAACCAAATACTGTAGTAAAATATTTTATATCAACTGTATAAAGTTAACAGCAGTTTAAGAACAATTTTATGTCAACCATGTAACATATTAAGAACTATCTTTACTCACATTAACAGTCAGTAAAGTCAGTAAACAGTGAAAGTAACAAAAATAAGGCTGTAATATTTTTATTCGAACCCCAAGAATTCCTCTTCTTCGCTGCTATCAGAAATGAGAAAGGACAGATCCACGCAGTCATTGTCATCACTTTCTTCCTCAGTGGTGTTTGCCTGCCCCATTTTTAGATGACCCAGGTGGCTACATTCGGCGTATAAGACGCACCCAGATTTTCACCCTCTTTTTTGGAGTAAAAAAGTGTGTCTTATAGGGCGAAAAATACGGTACTTTGCTAAACTATGACCCTTGTTTAATCATCACTACAAGTCACATTCTAACTTTTTATGGATTTATGTAGCTCTTTAGAAGGTCACAGAAAACTCTGACAGGTCAGGTCTGGTTAGCATTTGGATGGCAGAACACCAGGGAATATTATTAAGGCTGGAGGCTAGACTAGGAAATAAATGAAAATGAAAGCAATTCCATTCTGTTGCCAAGAAAATTACATGGACATGCCCATTAAACTAGCAGAATCAAGCTTAACTGAAACATGGCTTTTAAAAATGGCAATCCTATTTGGGGGGAAAAAATCGAAAGAGCAGATATACAATAGGGAAAAAAATCCCTAGACAAATGATTAAATCAAAATATTAGACAGATGTGTGTTTCCTCCTATTCTTCAATTGACTTATGGAGGCTCTCATACGAAAAACAATGTATCTTATTTCACAAGTGGAGTAGTTAACAGGAAGCCCTAATAGCTCGTAAATAACTAAACAGGAAGTCCATGAACTCAGAACAGTTTTTAAAAATAAACTAAGTAATAAATCTTTGTTCATTCCAAAAGATTCCTCAAGATAACAGGCATATTTTCCTTTGGCTGACAAATAAACCAAAGGCAGACGGCAGAGTAATTTAACTGTTATTAAAAACAGTACATCTAAAGTGTCAAAAAACGCAATACATTCCATAACCATGCGGCTCCATTAAAACACTGGCTGTTTTTGTACATTGTGCTAACCTATGATCTGCTTAGCTTTGATTTCATAAGTCGCAATTAGCTGGGATCACCCAGCCAAACTAAACAAGAACAATCCAAACCACTTTACAGGTTGGCTCAGTGTTTAAACTTAATCCCAGGTTTGTTTAAGTCTACCTTGTATGACAAGCTGAGAGAAAAATCTACCCTCCTCACACACACTTTTTCTCCTATAAGCAAGGAGCTGTGATCTAAGTACAAACGTAGGATTCAAAGCGCGACATTATACTGTGCATCACACAGTTTACGTCAATAAAGAGACAGAGATGATAAAATGGTTGTAAGATGTATTAAAGCAGCAAGTTTCTAATGATCAGCTGTCTTCAGAGGAACAGAAATAAAGATTCTGTCTACTCTATAACATTGTCAATATTGTTATTATTCAATTACAAATAGGCTTCCATCAAAATATAAGAGAATGAGTGACAGAGCAAAATCTGCTATTTGCCCTGTCCTCCTTATGCTGACTTTTATCTCAGCCAAAAGGTTTTCGTTCTGTGACATCTTAGGCCATACTCTAATGCTGTGTTGTAATCCTTCGCATAAACCTGAATAAAGCAATACTCTGCCAGCAAGATATTTGCTATCCTTATTGCTGATCTATTTCTAGCTGTATTGCCTCCATTTCAAGTCAATGAAATCACCTGTCAAGGAAGGTCTCGCTTTGAATTGAGAAGCTGGAGAAGTATTTTCTTATTCCATTATCATTCAGAAGAGGTATGTGAAGGTGCTGTTGGTCCCAATCCCAGACATTTGGAAAGCACTACAAGACAACAGGCTTTGTATTTAGTTCTGGGGTTCATATAGAATGATCCATTGTGCTGTGAGTGGCATCCATGCTGGAATCCAAGCTCAGAAGATTAGAAATCTGTTCTCTTTCTCATCTCCTGGGATAGGGATAGGGAGATTCAATAAATCAATGATTCTGAGAAAAATCCCCCCCCCCTCAGCCATCATCGTTTGAACTGTAAGAACAAGTCCACATTAGTGTTTCTCAACCTTGACAACTGTAAGGTGGGTGGACTTCATCTTCCAGAGCTCCCCAGCCAACAATGGTCCATACTGGTCATTTGTCTCTATTCATTTTCCCATCGATGTCTCTCTCTCTTATTATTATTATTATTTGGGAACTAGGAACGGGGATATGCATTTCCAAATCTCATTCTCCTTTCTTAGCTTCCTATTTCTATTGAAGTTGATTTCCAAAATAAATGCTTAAAATGTACATCCTCAAAAACAGTTCTCCTTCTCCAAATCTGCTAGATTCCTTGCTTCTCTTCAGCCTAACAGCCACCTAACAATTGAGGGACTGCACCTGTACGAAGAAAAGTTGACTCTACTCATTAGCTTTATTCATCTACAGTAGCAGCCGCAATGCTGCCATCTATCATGAAGTCATTGTATAAGTGACATGAATTAGGGAAATTGTATTATATAAATGACACGAATTAGGTAAATCACGTCATGGCACACAATAATTCATATCATTTGTACAGTGACACCATGATATCCCTTGTCCTCTCTTGCCAGGACATTGCTGGCTGTGTCAAGTCAGAATATAGTTTGTCTCCTTTGGTTTTAATGCAGTACTTTCTATAACGTCAAGAAACTGTGATGTTGGCTTAGCATAATATGGGAGCCCAGCCTCATTCCCCGTGAGCAGCTGGGTGGAGTGTGTCTTTTCAATAATTATTTTGCTGTGAAATTCAGAGCAGAACTTTCCAGAACCTTTTCATTGCAATTTTTTCCTTAATGCCATTTGTGAATTAAAGCTACATATTGAATTGAACTTTACTTATATTAAACATTCTGGAGTTTCAATGCTGTTAGAAAATGTTCGGCTTACTTAAATTTAATTTAAAAATAATTTGGATGTTCTTCCCATTGCTCAGGAATTGATAAAAAAAAAGAGACTCTGTAGCCTTATTATAGTTTTTCATTCAAAATTAAAGTTTTTGTTCATTTTAAATGTTTATGTTAAAATATCGGCAATATTTTAAAACCTATTCTCAAAAAAGGACCTGAAATATTTCCTTGGTCATTGAAAGACAAAGGTGTTTTGTGAGGTGTTTAAGGATACACAATCACACATTAATACTATTAAAAGAATGTTTCACCTCCTAATGTTTGCTCTCTCTCTTTCTCAAACTTTCCTTTCACTCCTCCACCTTTAAAAATGTTATGAATTCAGAATTGCTTTAGAAAATCATTTTTTCCTACTCAGGGATGACATCTGGTGGTGAACCAGAATCAGCTTTTAAAAATGATCCTGTATTGTTAGATATTTGCATAAACTGCTGTAGTCTCCACTCAGGTCCGCCGTTTAGGCGGGAACAAGGGGTTACTCTGATTGGACAGGAGGTCTGCCAGCTCCCCATAAAAGGGGAGCTGCACGACCCTGTATTCAGCTGGATCGCATCTACTTGACTAATAAAGAGCTGTTGTCACAATCGTCTGGAGTCTGTCCTCTCGTTGCCCGAATCTAACACTGGCGACGAAGGTGGGATCGAGAGGCAGATAGGACGAAGAACTACAATCAAACATTCCAGCAAGTGATCCAGCCCGGGGAATCGGCGGGAATCCCGGCAGCCATTCCAGTGCAGCAAATTCGAATCGCAGGACAAGATGGCTATGCACGCTCCGCCAACCCCGTACGACCCAGTGGCTGAACATTGGGAATCCTACATGCTGAGATTCGAATGCTTCCTCGAGGCAAACGATCTCATGGGAGTACCGGACTCCCAGAAAAAGAACATGTTCCTGGGTTACTGTGGTCGGGAGGTTTTCAAGATGGCCAGAGACCTATCGGAGCCAACCCCCATCCAGGCAGTAACATGGACGGCTCTACAACAGACGCTGCAGACACACTACGCGCCCAAACCTTCCCGCCACGTCTGCCGCCACGAATTCCACATGAGGAACCAAAAAGCGGACGAGTCCATCAACCAGTACGTCGCAGCACTTCGGAAGGCGGCAACGTATTGCGAATTTAGGGATCTGGACAAGCACATCCTGGAGCGCCTCATATGCGGAGTGCGGGACATTTCTCTGCAGAAACGGTTGTTGGCAAAACCCAACTTAACCCTGCAGATCGCACTGGATGAGGCAAGGGCATCGGAGTCGGCGGACAGATCAACAGAAACGCTGCAACGCCAGTACAGCACACCCCAATCCGGGACCAGACAGGCCCGGGTGCATCACGAGGCCACCGACCAAGAGACTGAGGACAGTGAAAGCGAAGACAGCCATCGCATGCGCAGCAGCCACAAGAAGCCGGCGCGAAAATTCGAATCCCGTTTGCCGCCCTGTGCGAGCTGTGGAGGGAAACATCCCCGAGCCACTTGCAGATTCAGGGACGTTGTTTGCCAGCGTTGCGACAAATTAGGACACATTGCTAAGGTGTGTCGGAGCGAAGTCCCTGCCACAACATGGCAACCGCCATCTTACCTCCAACAGAAGTCCACCCCAGGGGCTTGGCGGAAAAACAAAGGGCGCCCAGAAAGAGAACAAAGGGAGCCAGCCGAGAGAGAGTATTCCCAGAGAGAGCCACTAAGAACCTATCTCACAATGATAGGACAGGTCCGCACAAAGCGACCTAAAAAGCTGAAACTCACTGTCCTCCTTGAGGACTCCCCATGTGAGCTAGAAGTCGACACAGGGTCATCGCTGACGATCATCTCGTGGTCAGCCATGAAAAAGGCGATTCCCAGCTTGAAGAAGCACCAGCTACGCAAGCCAGACATCCTGCTTCGCGACTACCAGGGGAACAGGGTCCCCATCGTGGGTCAAGGCACATTCCGGGTCCAGTTCAAAAACATCACAGCCCAGCTGCCCGTGACCGTAGCCAGCGCACTGCTGCAAAGCCTCCTGGGACTAGACTGGTTCGAAGCCCTGGGCCTGGAAGTCACAGGCTTCAACGCCGTGGGTAACAGCAGCGCCGAGGAGATATTTAAGGAGTTCGAGGATGTGTTCAGCCCCGGCCTTGGTAAGTACGTGGGGACACCAATATCATTTAATTTGGACCCAAAGGTGGCGCCCATCAGACTCAAACCCAGGAGAGTGCCTTTTGCACTCCGGCCAAAAATTGATAAGGAATTAGATAAGCTGGTCGAGCAAGGAATCCTCGAACCAGTCGACCATGCTCATTGGGAAACCACAATAGTGACCCAGGTTAAGCCAGATGGGTCAGTCCGCATCTGCGCAGACTATAAATGTACAATTAATGTTGCTCTCCAACAGAGCGCGTACCCTGTGCCCGTAGTACAGCATCTATTGCACTCATTGGGACCAGGGAAAATTTTCGCAAAATTAGACATGGCACAAGCTTACCAGCAGTTGCCGGTGGACAGCACCACGGCGGAGGCCCAGACTATAGTGACGCATAGGGGTGCATTCAAATGCAACCGCTTACAATTCGGCATGAGTATCGCTCCGGGACTGTTCCAGAGCGTCATGGAACGGCTTTTGCAGGGCATATCAGGAGTCGTCCCGTATTTTGACGACATCTTAGTATCCGCTGCAAATGAGGAGCAACTACTAAAACGTGTCAAGATTGTTTTGGCCAGAATTCGGGAAAAGGGTCTCCGCCTACAAAAGGAAAAATGCTAAATCAATGTTCCCAGCGTAGAATTCCTGGGTTACAGGATCGATGGTCTGGGGATCCACCCGACATCGAAAAAAATTAAAGCCATTCAGGACGCCCCCACACCAAAAAATCAGACCGAGTTGCAGGCCTTCCTCGGACTTCTTAACTTCTACAGCGTCTTTCTCAGACAGAAGGCCACCGTTGCTGAACCTTTGCACCGACTTCTAGCAAAGAACGCCAAATGGACCTGGGGACGTCCCGAGGCGGCCACTTTCGCCGCAGTCAAGCGCCTGCTGACGACCGATTCTCTACTGATCCAGTACAGCCAAACTCTACCTCTGGTTTTAACTTGCGATGCTTCACCCTTCGGCATCAGCGCAGTACTCAGCCACAGAATGCCAAACGGAAACAAAGCCCCCATCGCGTTCTACTCAAGAACCTTGTCATCAGCAGAACGTAACTACAGCCAACTGGACAGGGAGGCATTGGCCGCTGTGGCGGGAGTCAAGCGTTTTCATGAATACCTCTACGGCTGCGATTTCGAACTTGTGACAGACCACAAGCCGTTGCTGGGTCTACTGGCGGGAAACCAACCCACACCAGTATCCCTCTCCCCGCGCATGACCAGGTGGACGGTTTTCCTGGCTGCATACTCCTACAAACTGGTACACCGACCGGGTTCCACGTTGGGGCACGCGGACGCACTCAGCCGTTGCCCATTACCGGAACTATTGGCCAACCCCACTCCGGAAACACCGGTCCTTTTGATTGACTGTCTGGACACAGGACCGGTCTCTTCTGCGGACGTTGCCAGATTTTCAGCTAAGGACAACGTAATCAGACAAGTGCAAACTTGGGTATGGAGGGGGTGGCTCAAAGAACTTTTGGGATCCGAGTTTAAACTGTTTTGGTCTAAGCGTGATGAACTGTCGGTATTGAAAGGTTGTTTATTTCAGTTTTCAGTTTCAGTTTATTAAATTTATAAACCACCCCCTCTCCCCGAAGGGACTCGGGGCAGTGTACAGACAATAAATATAAAGTAGACAACAAAACAAAGCACAAAACCCCAGACAAAACAACTTAAGCATACAGTCTGTACAGTAACCATAAACTAACTGATAATTAAAACCAATTTAAAACCAATTAAAATACCCCAGAATTTAAAAATTTAAAATGTGGGGGGATCGAGTAGTTATACCGCACAAACTGCGGAAAAATGTGTTAGAAGCTTTACATGTGGGGCATCCAGGTATCGTAAGGATGAAAGCATTGGCAAGGAGCTATGTCTGGTGGCCTAACATGGACAGGGAGATAGAGGAATGGGTGGCCATGTGCAGTCCTTGCCAGGAGTCCAGACCAGCTCCCCCAGAAGCGCCCGCTACCGAGTGGGACAAACCGCGGGCACCCTGGTCAAGAATACACATAGATTTCACAGGACCAGTCCAGGGCCAAACGTTTTTAATAGTTGTGGACGCATACTCCAAATGGTTAGAGGTGGTCCTGATGACCTCAATCACGGCAGAGGCGGTCATCAAGGTACTACGGAGACTTTTCTCCACTCACGGCCTGCCCGATGTTCTGGTCTCCGATAACGGGCCCCAATTCACGGCCATGCAGTTCGAGTCCTATTTAGCCAGCCAGGGAATTCGGCATGCCCTAGTCGCGCCATTCCATCCGGCATCCAACGGTCAGGTGGAGAGAATGGTGCAAGCCGCAAAAGAGGCCCTCGCTAGGATGGGCCCGGGTGATTGGCAAACACGGGTTGATCATTACCTATTAATACAACACATTACACCCAGCGCCACCATGGGGAGGAGCCCTGCCGAACTTCTCATGGGTCGCCGGTTGAGGTCTCACCTAGACCGGCTACACCCCAACTACTCTGCCACATCGCCCCCAGACTCCACAAGCAAAATCCAGAATTTTAGCATAGGGGATTCAGTATACGCCCACAACTATGCAGGGGGAACGCTGTGGATTCCTGCAAAGGTAATAGGCATCACCGGTCCTCGTTCTTATCTGTTAGCATTGGAGGATGGTAGAAATTGGAGGAGGCACATTGACCAACTCCGGGGTCGCCTAACTCACTCCAGTCTCAGGTCACCAAACGAAGAGCTTACAGGAGCAGACGGATTGCCGACACAGACAGAACAACCCTACACACCCCTCATGGAAGACTACAGTACAGCGGAACCCAGGGAGGAACCCGAGGCCAGCGTAAGAACGGAGCGCGTCCCGAACGAGCGGAATCAACCGTCTCCAGCCAGGTCACAGGAACAAAAAGGACACTCTGATCAAGCACCAACACAGGCTCAACCCGAGTTACGCAGGTCCACCAGAATGAAGCAGAAACCCGCTTACCTACAGGACTTTGTAACAAATTGGAACACTCCATCTAAGAGGGGAGGGGTGTTAGATATTTGCATAAACTGCTGTAGTCTCCACTCAGGTCCGCCGTTTAGGCGGGAACAAGGGGTTACTCTGATTGGACGGGAGGTCTGCCAGCTCCCCATAAAAGGGGAGCTGCACGACCCCGTATTCAGCTGGATCGCATCTACTTGACTAATAAAGAGCTGTTGTCACAATCGTCTGGAGTCTGTCCTCTCGTTGCCCGAATCTAACATGTATGCTTCATTTTTTGGCACAAAATTTGTACCTGGCATTCCCCCACTCCCAGTAATATCCAAGTTACTGTATTTCCGATGGAACACATCATAATCCTATGATGTAAGTCAGACTGCCGCATCATCTTGTATTACCTGGATGTATCTAATGTTCAACTCCTTGTTCTGATCTAGGCTTCCCGAGAGCATGAAACAAACTCCTTGTCCTGAAAAACCCCTTTTATTAATTTACTGTGAATTCTGCTCATTCACATCCAGCAAAGTCTTTCAAGGGAGGATTTACAGTCACAGACCTTATCTGACTTGGAGAGACTGAGAGGCCAATATCTGCAAAACTTGCCACGAACCATTTACGTGAACTAATTGTCTCCTGCAAAGTCCACTCCCCTTTCGCTCCACTTTTATTTCCTCTGGGAGGGGCCATTCATTGTCCACCTGTGGCCTTTCTCCCAAGTCGACCCCCGTTCTTTAGCTGTTCCCTTCATCTGGCAACTCTGCACATGCTGACATTGGGAACAGGATCCAGATGTTTGTCTGCCTCACTGATGTCTGACTCTGAAGGCAGCTGATAGCTGGCATATGGCTTTGCACCCCTCTCTGCCTCCCACACAGAGCCCTCATCAGAGCCTTCCCCAGACTCCAGGACTGGCCCATGTTCCTCCCCAGCCTCCTCATTGTCTGAAACTGCTGCCAGCTCTGCTGGCTGCTGGCGGGCCACAACACCCCTTCATCTGAATATTTTAACACTGAGATCAAAATCAACTAAAAATATTATTCCCTCTTCTTTAATACTAAAATATTCCAATCTTAGAAAGCATAGCCACTCAAATTAGTATATAAATATGTAAGATTCTAAGTCATCCAGAATTCTGGAGGTTTCAAATACATTCCAGATAAATTGTATCTACATTTCAGATACATTCCATGTTCAGAAAAAAAAAATTGCAGAGAGAAGAAAATATGCCCAAAATGCATCAGAACAAGAAATGGGAAGCCCCTTGATGTGCATGCATACTTATTCATTCATTTTGAGCCATATATACATAAACAAAGCAAGAGCTTACAGTTGAAAAGTAGAAATTCATCAAAGAGGATGTATAGGATTGTCCATTCTGAACCACAAATCATTTCTCTCTTCCGCAAGCCCCCAAACCTAAGAAATTATGTACACAATTTCAATATTTACTGGGAGTGGGCCTAAACCATTTACTTTGGCGAAATAATCCCATTTGGTTTTAGTTACTGCCAGAAGACAGGAGATCTTTTCTCTTTACCTCCATCTTCCTGACAAACGTCTAAAATATACTACCCATTTTCACAATGCCATAATGCAACCAAGGAAGTGGACTTCAGTTTCAGACAACTGTTGGGTTTTCTCTTCAAACTCTTTCCAGGGACATCCACAGGGCCTGGGTCTTTGATGACATATTGTTCCACTTTGATTGAGGTTGGGTTGTGTGGGCCATTCCTTCAAATCATAAGCAGGGCAGAAATTGCCTTCTGCAAAAATACCACAAAGGACTGAGGGGAAAATGTTAGATTACAGAAAGAGAGTTTGGTGTCAGTTCAGCTACTCTTTTTAAGACTGTAAAATCTGAGCTATTACAGATGTCTTTAAAAGAAGGTGCCTTTTTTAAAAATACTGAAATATGTTTTTTTTTCTACAACTCTAAAGAACTAGCTTATAGCTATTGACAGTGCACAATATATTCCATAAATATTCAGAGGAAATGTACCCCTGAATGCTGAGGACAAAGAAGGATAGTTATTACCATCAAACCTAACTTAGGCATTTCAGCATAAAGAGGCTAGCAACTATTCGAAGCACAGGTCTATGCTTAAAGAACTGTACTTCCATTCCAAAAGCCAATCTTTATACGGGTAGTCCTCATTTAGTGACTACCACTGAGATTGGAAATGTGTCATTAAGCAAAATTATCATAATGCCAACTGTGTTTACAATCTGACTTCAGATTTAGAGACCTGGAAAGGTTGGAAATGCAGACATTGATTAAAAAGTTATATTTTCATCACCGTCATAACTGTGAACAGTTGCTAAAAGAGCCAGTCACTAAAGGAAGGCTACCTATATTCTTTTCTATATTCTATATTCAACCTTCTATACAGGTCTACTGTACACATTCAGTGTAATAATATCATTTTATGATATTGAACAAGAATCCTTCTAATAATGTAACACAAGCAGCTAAGCCGAACTGTGTGCTTGGAGAGATGCAGCAAAGATGCATGATCTGCAACAAAACAATTTCTTACAAAGAAGCCATAAAGAGAGACCATGTTGAGAAATTATTCTAAAGTAAGCCATTTAGAAACCTAGCCATTCCTGTTGATAATCATTTAGCAGAGCCTTCCTCAACCTGGTGCCCTCCAGATGTATTATGACTACAGTTGTCAAAAAAAAAAAAAAAAAAAAACAGGCTTCTACTATTTCTCAGTCACTTTTGCAGCCAAGAATTTCTTCAAAATGCATTACAAAGTAAAGCTCTCAAAAGCATCATCTGTCTGACTTCTGAACATCTGTTGCCGTTGTATTTTCCCCTGACAGCATTGTTCCACTTCTTTTGGACCAAGGCTGTGACATGTTTTGCTCTGTTTTTCTTCTGGTTCTACCGTTATTGAGCTCCATAGGAGCTTCCAAGCAGATGGTCTCTGGTATCACCAATAGAAAATATTATGCATCCCCTTAAGGATTTCCAAGTTAAGAAAATGTGATGAGGCAGAACAATGGGAAAATATGGGAGAATTACAGGTGGGAAACAACCGAGTATCGAAGCCCTTTCTGAATATCTTTTTCTGAATGGGGAAAAGTACCTGAATACAGTTGTTTAGTGTTCTGGTCCATCAATTTTTCAGCCCAATGTTTTCCAGCCCACCCAGAGGTGGTATTCAACCAGTTCTGACAGGTTCTGGAGAACCAGTAGCGGAAATATTGAGTAGTTTGGAAAACCTGCAAATAGGCTGGCCCCGCCCCCACTGCCTCCCAGCTGATCTTCTTTTGTTGCCCTGAACAGGAGAACGGAGCTGGAAAGCAGGTTAGTGGGGTGGGGAGGGAATGGGGATTTTGCAGTATCCTTTCCCTGCCATGCTCCCCAAGCCACACCCACAAAGCCACGTCACACCCACAAAGCCATGCTCACAGAACCAGTAGTAAAACATTTTGAATCCCATCACTGAGCCCACCGCATTTTTGTTCAAGAACTGTCATTTGTTTGGAATGGCAGCTTTCAATTTCTTTATGACAGGGGTAGGAAGCTATAGCCCTTTTGTGATCTGTGGACTTTAATCCCAGAACTCTGGGATTTAAAGTCCATGTCATACAGAGTCCACAGTTCCCCACCTCTGGTTTATGATGTCTGAGAGGTGCTTTTTAAGTTTCCTAAAACCCAATGCAAAATGGCCAGGGCTATGCAAAGCATTTGAAAGAGAGGCTTCACAAAGCATGTCCAGTACCAGCAAAGCACCTCTTTTCGAAGCATTAATACAGCCACAATATTGGCAAAGAATGAAGGCTACTCTCGTCTGTCTGGATATGTTTGTGGGCATGTGTGTAGTGGAACCTGCTTCACTGGAGTTCCAGTATTTTGTGTCCCATTCTATACAGTACATACATAACTAGCTGTCCAACCAATGGCAGATCCAAAGGATTAGAAGGCTTTAAGGCTTTTGGAAGGAAGCTTGTGCTAATATAATTTCAAAGTGCCATTTTCAAAGGCCTTTCGCGCAGCCCTTAAATTTAACAAATATGCAAGGCAAATTTTGCTATCGATGTACCATGAAATGAAATGAAATGAAATTTAATTTGTTAGCCGCACCCTCTCCAAAAGGACTCGGGGCGGCGTACAATAAAACACATACAATATACATATATATACAATACATATACAAATACAAATAAACACATACACGTACATGTACATGGAGGAGGTAACACTCATAAAATATATATAAAATAGAATTAAAATAACTATTTAAAACACCCTTAGTTAAAATTACAAAATTTAAAAAGCCCGTCAGGAGCAATAGGATAAAACTATGGTTGAGCCAGGCCAGCTAATTGGAAGAGGTGGGTCTTGAGCTTTACACGGAAGGAGCGGAGATCAGAGATAATCCTGATATCAGGGGGGAGGTCATTCCACAGGGCTGGGCCCACCACAGAGAAGGCTCTGCTCCTAGGCGTTGCCCCCCGACACTGTTTGGTGGACGGCACCTGGAGAAGTCCCTCTCTGTGCGAGCGAATTGGTCGTAGGGATGTATGGGGCAGGATGCGATCCCGCAGGTAACTAGGTCCTGTGCCATGGAGCGCTTTAAAGATCGTTATCAGAACCTTGAAATGCACCTGATAGACCACAGGAAGCCAGTGCAGCTCATGCAGGAGAGGTGTTACATGGGAGTACTCCCCATAATCACCCGCGCGGCCGCATTCTGGACCAACTGCAGTCTCCGAGTGCATCTCAAGGGAAGCCCCACGTAGAGAGCATTGGAGTAGTCCAGGCGAGACGTCACCAGCGCATGAGTGACTGTGCGTAAGGCATCCCGGTCCAATAGGGGGCGCAATTGGCACACCAGGCGAACCTGGTGGAACGCCCCCCTTGCCACGGCTGTCACATGGTCATCCATGGACAGCCGGGCATCCAGGAGGACGCCCAAATTGCACGCCCGCTCCACGGGGGCCAGCTGTACGCCCCTGATGGCCAGAGATGGAAACAACTGGTTGAACCGGGGGGCCGGAACCCACAGCCACTCCGTCTTGGAGAGGTTGAGTTTGAGTCGGTTGCCATCCATCCAGACCCGTACGGCTTCCAAACACCGGGACATCACTTCGACGGCCTCGTTGGGGTGGTTCGGGGTGGAAATGTACAGCTGGGTATCATCAGCGTACAGATGATATCCCACCCCGAAACCACGAATGTTCTCGCCCAGCGGCTTCATGTATGTGTTGAACAGGAGTGGCGAGAGGACCGACCCCTGTGGCACCCCACAAGTGAGGGGGCTTAGGGTCGACCTCTGCTCCCCTGCCAACACACGTTGCGTCCGGCCGGAGAGGTAGGAGCTGAACCACCGCAAAACGGTGCCCCGAACCCCCAACCCCTCCAGTCGGTGCAACAGGATACCATGGTCGATGGTATCAAAAGCCGCCGAGAGGTCTAATAGGACCAGGAAAGAGGAACAACCCCTATCTCTGGCCCTCCAGAGATCATCAACCAACGCGACCAAGGCCGTCTCCGTGCTGTGCCCGGGTCGGAAGCCGGACTGGGGCGGGTCTAGATAATCATTTTCCTCCAGGTGTCGTGGAAACTGATAAGCTACCACACTCTCTACAACCTTCGCTAAAAAGGGAAGGTTGGAGACAGGACGATAATTGGCTAGCTCCGTTGGGTCCAGGGAAGGCTTCTTGAGTAAGGGTCTCACCACCGCCTCTTTCAAGGTGGCCGGAAGAGACCCCTCGCCCAACGAAGCGTTCACTAGGCCCAGGAGCCAGTCACGTGTAACCTCCCAGGATGCCAGTACAAGCCAGGAGGGGCACGGGTCCAGCAAACATGTGGTAGGTCGCAGCCGTCCACGCAATCTGTCCAAATCCTCGATGGCAACCAAGTCAAACTCCTCCCAGAGTGGTCTCTCAAGACTCGCCTCGGACGTCTCCACTAGACCACTGAAAGGGACCCATTCCTTCCGGATTTGAGCGATTTTATCCTGCAAATATTTCCCAAATTCCTCTGCCCTGCCCTGTAAAGGGGCTTCCCGCGGCCTCTGAAACAGAAGGGAGCAGGTCACCCGAAACAGGGCGGCAGGGCGGTTCTCTGCGGATGCAATGAGAGCGGCACAGTATTGACGTTTGGCCGTTCTCAATGCCACAAGGTACGTCCTTAAATGGGTTCGTACCTGTGCTCGGTCAAATTTGGAACGGGAGGATCTCCAACGACTCTCTAGGCATCTCTTGCGGCGTTTCATCACCCTTAGCTCCTCGGTGAACCAAGGGGCCAGGGTGGTTCGTTGCCGCAGGAGAGGCCGCAAAGGCGCCACTCGGTCTAAGGCCCCGGTAGTCGCATTATCCCATGCGATCACCAGGTCTCTACCTGGTGGCGGGTCAGGTCTACAGGAGGTGGCCCAAGCTCCATCTGGAACTTATCTGGTTCCATCAGGCGCTTGGGGCGGAACCATCTAATATCTTCCGGCTCCGCCTCCCCGCAGCGGGGGGTAGCACCAGGGAAGTCAAGTCGGAGAAGTGAGTGATCTGACCATGACAGGGGAATGATGGTTAAATCCCCTACTCCCAGATCACTCGTCCACTGGCCAGAGACAAAAACAAGGTCCAGCGTGTGGCCTCCCTCGTGTGTTGGGCCCTGAATCAATTGAGTCAGGTCCATGGCTGTCATGGAAGCCATGAACTCCCGAACCCCCTCGGACGCTTCTCCTACCAATGGCAGGTTGAAATCCCCCATCACTAAAAGTTTGGGGGTCTCAACCGCCACCGATGCAATCAGCTCGAGGAGTTCAGGCAGGGCCGCTGATGTATAGCGAGGAGCCAGGTATACTATCAGCAGGCCCAACTGTCTCCCTGGGCCCCACCTCACGACAAGGGACTCACACCCGGATGTCTGCGGCACAGTGGACTCCCTCGGCTCTAAGTCTTCCCGAATAATCACTGCTACCCCACCGCCCCTTCCCTGGGCCCGAGGCTGGTGAAATGCTCGATAACCTGGTGGGCACATTTCCACGAGGGGTAAACCTCCCTCGTGGCCCAACCAGGTCTCCGTTATTCCTGCGAGGTCCGGCTCCCCCTCCAGAATTAGATCGTAGATGAGGGGGGCCTTATTAACAACGGACCTCGCGTTGCATAACAACAGCCTCAGGCATCTACGGCGAATAAAAAGCAAGCCAGGTGTTGGTAGAAATATCCATCTGGTTCACCTCCAAGTGGGGAGAAAGGCATTGGAGACAAAATGGAGGCTGATTGGAAAGGTGGTTTAATAATGAAGCAGAACCACCAAGCACATGGTTCTGGTGCAGCTGATCACATGCAGTTGAGAGTGGGTGGCTTTTATACTTTCTCTTGGGTTTTGCACTTGAACTTTCTGTTCCTGTCCAAGAACATGTATTCTATTGGCTGTTGGAGAGGCCATCTGGCTCTGTAGGTTGTCTGAGCTCCCAGGTTTGGCTGAAGTTTCTGATCCAATGTCTTTAGGAGATTATGCAATTTAGTGAGCTTTGTGTTTTGTGGGTTAATCCTATTATGTCCTGAAGGGTCATGACTTAATCCCTTCACCCTGGAGCTGAAGGGCTTTTGTTTTATGGATAGGATGGCCCAGTCTTTCTTTCTTTTTTTTGAAATTTTTTTTATTGGTTTTTACAAATGTTTTAAGGAAAAGGGGTAAATAAGTATAAAAATTTTTGACAGCTACATCATGCGGAAGGTGGTAATCCCCCCCAAATCTTGCAACTTTTACAAAGAAAAGAAGGAAAACATCAACATTTGAATAAACATTGGCAGCTTTTGATTTTACATTAAATCATCAGTATATTCAATCATTTTGTATCACTTCCAACAATTACATTATAACAACAATTGCAATAATGTTTCAGTCATTTTTGTGACCTAAGTCTTCTCAGTGTTGCATCCTCTGTCTGCTAGCAGAGCCTCGGCCCCTCCCTCCTTCATATCTTGTGTACTGTCCCCGGTTTCGTTTAGGAGGGCATTGTGTTTTTTAATGAAAGCCTCCGTCTCCACAACTGTATTAATTCTAATTCTTCTGCCCTCCCAGAAAATCAGCATACCTTCTGGCAATAACCATCTAAACCAGACTCCTTTATTATATAATTTCTTTGCTAAGGAGGAATATTTCTTCCTCTTATCTCTTACTTTCTTCGGAATCTGTTTAAGAATGATTATTTCTTTGTCTTTATATTTTAGTGGTTCCCCTCTTTGAGCTCCTAGGACCTCATCTCTTGTAAATTTCTAAGAAATTTAACATGGATTTCCCTTGGAACATTGTATGTTCTAGCATATGCTGAATTGATCCTATAAATCAGATCAATATCCCACCATAGCTGTTGTTTATCTCTTTTAATGTATTCTGCTATGATTGTAGTCATAATCTCCTTAAGATCTTCATTCTCTGTTTCTGGCAAGTTTTGGAATCTAAGGAAAAAAGACATCCGTTCAAATTCCATCTTTATCATATGGTTTTCAAATTCTATATTCCCCTTCTGAATTGTCTTAACCTCCTCCATCATCCCAGCCGCACCCCCTTCCAGTACACCTATTCTCTGTTTATTTTGTGTAGTTTGTTGTTGTGTTTCTCTGAGTTGGTCATTTAATTCTCTCAGTTGTTTTTTCAATTCATCCTGTCCCTTTAAAAGAGTTTGAAGAATTTGATGAGCAGATAAATCCTTTGGACTCTCTTTGGTTGTAGAAATGATGCCAGTTGTGTCTGGCGAGTTATCGGGCTGGACGTAGAGGATGTCGGGGTCGAGGATGCCTTACCAGGTGGTAATTTTTTAGGGCCCATTATGAAACTCAGAGATAGCTATAAGTCTGTACAAAGAACCATTTCTGTGGCATCTGTGGAAAAGCACAACCGGGAGAGATCGCAAGGCAGGCAAGCCCAGAAGAGAATGTTAGTCTTCCTGTGCAGCTCCAAGACAAATAATTGAATCAAATATTCCAAATCCAAGGGAAATACGTGGTAGGAGAGGCTCCTGGAGGTCTCTGGGGTGTGAAATAGTTCAAAGCCAGAAAATCTTTCAAAAGAGGAATTTCATTCGTAAAGGCAAGGAAGAAGGAGGAAGTTGGCCATTTTGGCTCAGCCTTCACAGGAGGTCAGAAAGCAACAAGTCAAAAGTTCCCATAAATAGTTTAAAAGAATCAAGTCAGCCATCCTTTCTCTCGCAATTGTAGTAAAAAGTCATTCTCCCATTACTTAAAGGAAGTGAAAGTAGGTTTTTAACTCTCTCTCTCTCCTCTGAGAGAGAGAGATATTACGAATGCTGCTTTTCCGAGGGGGGGTGGAACCCCCCCCCTCCAATCTTAACATTTCCAAAGATTGAAACGAAGCTTTAAAAAGACTGCTGTTCATCAATTGAATAGATTAGCAAGAGATTTGGGGAGACTTCCCACCTCACCGCACTTCAGCTGTAGCCTTCAATTAGTTGTTTCCTTCCAGGCTCCGCTCGGCGAAGACGCGCGGTGACATGACAACACCGCCACGCACCCCACATGCTTCCTGGCTCCTGGAGTGAAGTTGGAGACCCCCCCATGGCCGCTGCTGATCCAGGGGGTCCCAACAAGCCACCCTGCATCAGGGAGCCCCTACAAGGTCCCCTGTGCTCCCAAAGGGAGCCCACCGAAAAGAAGAGTAGCGGACGCGCACGTCCGTCGCCTTCGGGGACCGGAAGTCATCCGGCCCAGTCTTTATTAATGGGCACAAAATATCTGCTGGGGACAGGGAGCTGGGGCTCTGGGTTTCTGTTTCCCTTAAGGTTTTTTATTTCCTTTTTAGGGGAAATATATTTTATCCCGGCTTTTTTAAAAATATTCCTCAAAATATTTCATTCTTGTAGGAAGGGGGTGGCAGCTTCCCACAGGTTACACATTTATTCAAATCCAAACACAAACCCATCCTAGGGTGGTAGCAGATATCATTTATTTTTGTCTCTCAGACGTACAACCCAACATTTCCCCAGAAGCTTAAGACTACAGCCCTCCCTCGTTTATTTTTCCCTTTTTCTTCAGGGTGGTTCAGATGTATGTGAGTGATTGGCTCAAAGATACAGAAAGGGTAAACTTGAAATAGGGTTTTAAGGTCCTATTCCAATAAACCACAGCACTGCACTAGCTCTTTCCATTTTGTCATGTTAAAAAAAATGAAATTGGCATGTAGAAAGATGCAGTCCAACTGACCCTTTTAGAATACCGTTTCAATTATCTCTGATACGAATTCCCAATAAGATTCCTTTAAAGTATTTTAACCACATCCAACAGTTCCGTTCCCAACAGGAATGTGCCTGAACCAACATATACTCCACATATCCTCCTTATCACCACAGCCATGTCTCCTTCCTCCTCCACTACAGATGTAGCTAATTCCAGCCTTTTCTATTGTGGCAGGGGAATCATAAATGTTGTATGCCCTGGAAGCAGAAAAAAGAACTGATTTGGCTTTCACCATGATGAAAACCAAAACGCCGATGCCCACATTATTTACTTTAATAGCCAGCTCTGCAATTCTGGGTTGAGTTTATTCCCTGATTCCAATGCATCAAAGGCCACAAAGCAGGCATCACCCAGATACGGTTTTAAGAGACAGGATCTCCATTCCAGATTTCAACCTCAATGCTGTAATTTTCAATCAAATCAGTGTTCTATAAATAACCTTATGTATATACATCCTTAAGGGGGAAAAATATGATGAATAAATATATATATACATCTTTTTTGTATGTGCTAAGTTTCCAATTGTAATCGCAATCTTTTTGTAGGCAGCTGCTTTTGATTTCAAATGAATACTGTTTTTAGCCTCCATGTAAATATAGCCAATTATAAAGCAGACCATCAATTGATGAGAGGGGGGGGGGAAACCCCAGCTTTGTTTGTTTGCTTTCCAAAAAATTCTGTTATGTTCTCATTGTTAATAACATTAATTGCAATGAACATATTACTTAAAACACGGAACTTAATGACGACCCAGATATGACTGAACTGTGATATTTCTATCATGCTTAAGTTATTTTTCTGGACCTAATTTTTCCCATCAATCCGTTCCCCCCCCCCCTGCTTGTTTTATGACAAGGCAGGTGGATCACGGCTGATAGAGTATGCCCGTCCCCTAGCCCCAGGAAGAAGCACTCATCTGAGATAAGATCAAGTCCCCATTGAATCAAGCTTGAGTCTTGGTGACTTCATGGACATTTCATATATAGTTCTTGCTTAGGACCAGAGTGTGGACCAGTTGCGAAGTGACACAATTGCTAAGTGAAACATAACATGACTGCAACAGGCTACAACCTTATTTAAAGAGTTGTTAAGCAAATCACCGAGGATCGTTGGGCAAGACGTCATATAACTGCAGCTTGAGATTTTCAGTGCCAGAGGTGGTATTCAGCCAGTTCAGACCGGTTTGCCTGAACCGGAAGTGGAAATCATGAGTGGGCCGCCCCACCCGCCCCAGTTCTATGCTGTCCTATTTAGGCACGTTTTCAAGCCAAAGCACATGCGTGGAAGGCCAAGCACTTGCGTGAATGCATGCGCTCACATTTGCGAACCAGTAGGGAAAGTAATTGAATACCATCTCTAGTCATCATGTGACTATAGGACTCTGCAAAGGCATAAATGCCCACTATTTGCAAAGTGCCAGGATGCTGACCATGGCAATAAGACAGCTGTAAGTGCGAGGACTAGTCATAAAATTGCCTTTTCAGCACTGTTATTTCAAATGATTAGTAAACAGGGCGTCGTTAGGCAAGGTTTAACTGTACTTTCTTCAGCATCACTAGGCTGTGCTTTCTTAATGGTGTCCCATTCACATTTTAACCAACTCACATCTAGTCCACACAAGGTCAACCAGATGCTGTTTACAGCAGAAAACCAAGAAATAATATTGTATATGTAGCTAAATGAAATTATATTCAGTTACCAGAGAAGACAAACCAAGCCCTTTTAGAATAAAGCTAACATTTCCCGAACGAATAAGAAGGACCACAGCTGAATACTTTGCATGAAAACTTTTCAAGTTCAACTGCCAAAGCATGAAATAAACCCTGCCAATTAGCATCAGCTATATTGAGCAAGAAGAAGCATTAGCATAGTGTGAAGCAGCATTTCACCCAGCAGGTGGAATCAAACTCATAAAAATCCAAGAACTCCTGATAAATAACCCTTTACTAAAGAAAGGTTAGGGAGCTGAAATCAAGGGACACATGAGCTGTTGTTTGAAAGTAAGCCCTGTTATACAAACAATGTCCAAATCCGTTTGTGTCTATTACATCCCATGTAAAAAGGTATTTGATTCCCTGTTTTGTACAGGGGTGCCAGTTTACATCTATCCCTTGTCACTACAGTACATGGTAAGATTTGCCATTATGTTACTTTTCACTGACTGTAAGAATCCTTATATTATGTTTCTATTGTCATCTCAGCTTTATCGGGAACTTACTTAAAGTAACAGTTCATCAATGAGCAATTTTTTCTTAAGTTTGCCGAAAGGAGAGGTGACCCCTGACTTTTGATGAATGGTTACAGGAATTCCCCCCTCCACATTTGACATGGGATTCCTCAGTACTTTGTTGCATTTGTCTTCAGCAGTCGGGATGACCATGCAGGAAGGGAAGGGAAGGGAAGGAAAAGGGGAAGAAAAGGGGGAAGGAAGGAAGGAAGGAAGGAAGGAAGGAAGGAAGGAAGGAAGGATAAAGACACACACAGAGAAAGAGGTATATATACAAGACAATAGGAACACAGAGACAGAGAGAAAGAGAAAGAGGTTTGATATAGATATATATATTTGAAACAGGGCAAATATACAGTTCATTGTAAGCAACCAAACTCTTCATTTTCATAATGGTTATTCTTCTGTAGCTTTGGGAAATTGCTTCTTCTATACACCACACTGGGAATATTATACCAATGCTCAAGTATGCATTCTTGAGCAAGACATATATACTCCTTGTTGTGTTGTATTACAATCAACCAACAAGTCAGTACTAGTCCTCCATTGTGGAAAAGGGAAAGGAAGAAGAAAGGAAGCTGTTGAAGGTTCTACATCTCCATGGCTCCTCCACCCTTTCCCTCTGTCACTAACATCACATTTGTTCAGGAACTCCATAGTTCTGAATAAGTCCATTCCTGTTCTATGATATTCCTGAGTTCATTCAACATTTCAAATCTGATGTCCAACTGGAAAAAAATGTGTATTGGTTAACAGCTTGCCAGTCACAATAATGCTACAACGGTGTACAAATACAATGCTCTGGCATTGTTTTGCTTCATTTGCACAAGGGCTTTCAGGGGCAATTCTCTTTCAGCATGTGGATACAATTATGTTCTTTTTATGAATGAACTTCACTACACTTTTCATATACATTTTCACTTTATGAAATGTCCATCCCTATTGGATAGATGGGTGTTTTTTCTGTTTGTCCAACAATTTTTTTCTCTCTAATGTTTTTTTCCAGAAGTGCAGGTCCACTTTTCTCAGATAACTAAGGTGTGGATCCATTGGCTACAACAGGAATTGAATAAGCAACTTGTCACCAAAGCCTGACTTCATGGCTGAGAAAGAACAACTGGCCTAAAGTCACCCAACCAGCTTTCACACCCCAGACAGGACTAGAACTCACTCTCCTGTTTTCTAGCATGATGCCTTAACCACTAGACACAACTGTCTCTCAAATCAACTTCCAACAAATGGGGAAGAAAAAATTGACAGCCTTGTACCTATGCATGTAAGTAAGCCGAATATACCCAAAATTACAGACTTTTAAAAGCTGGATTTCATTAAGCACTGGGAAATAAAAACAAGACAGTTTGATAAGGGCTGGGAGTAATTAACATTATTGAAATGTAATTAACTCCCAAACATATAGTCACATGCAAACTAAAAAGCTTCCATTCTCAAGTTCCAAAGATATTTTAGATGATTTAGAATGATACCTCTTATTGTCTAAATACATATGCAGGAAGGGACATACTGAAAAAAAGGATTATGTTAGTAATGCATTTAAGTCAAGGAATCATATTTTTTGGATTAGCAAAACCACTTTATATATATTTCTACAGTATCTGGTATTAGATTAGTTATAATAATGGATTGGTAATCATTACTGATGAGCAGAGAGCAATGTCTGAAAATTAAAAATGTTGTGCTTTGTAAAAAAAAAAATAGTCTGAGACAAAGGATGTATTCACTAATCAGAAAGAGCCTTAGAGTTTAAACTATTTCTGTACAATATTTTCAAAGAACCAAATGCACCTTTTCTTTTAACCTTATTAGCATGGAGGAACACAGTGCTGGATCTAATTCCAGGTCTTCATTCTCACCCTTTTCTTCTTGCTGTGGTTCATTCCAAAGCCAACTTAGAAAAGCCTTTTCTAATTTGATCTTCTCCAACTCCAAGTATTGGAATTGGCTAAAAAGTGCCAGTTGAAGAAGGTTTTATTTAACATACCATTCATTTTGCTGAAATAATCATCAGTTTCACATTCACCAGCATTTTCTTTTAAAGTTGATGTAACTTCTTACACATCTCATTACAAGAAAAACACACATTCCGATTTATCTTACAAGACTCATAGGTAACAATAAGCACAAGTAATTCACATTTTTAAATAGATCATGTATAGGGAATGCTGATAGTTAAAACTAGAACTTCACATACAATTTGGCTGACTTCACATATCAAACTAAGGTGTAGTGTCATACAGTTTGAAAGAGTGCAGTCTCTCACTACATCAATCCAAACTGAAGACTCCTAGGAAATGATTGTATGAAGACATCACCAGTAGTGAAAAACACACTATCACCTCTCTGGTAGGTAGTTATACACTACTGAACTGCTATTATAAAACTTTCTTAATATTCAACTGGAAGTGGACCATTATTGTATCTTGCTTTGACTTCTCTTCCTTCCATGTTAAGTGCAGTTAAAAAATACTACTTTTTCACACAGTATTCCCAAGGCTAAATAGCTGTATAGCCTTCAATCCAGGGGTGGGTTCCTGCCAGTTCTAACCTCTTCTATAGAAGAGATACCACAAATCTACAGTGCCGTTTAGAACTGGTTCCAGCTCACTCTCCCTGCCTGTTCGCACATCATCAAGATGAAGAGCGAGAGGAGAAATTCTGGGAGTTGAAGTCCACAAGTCTTAAAGCTGTCAAGTTTGAACACCCCTGGAGGGTTTTTT
Organism: Natrix helvetica; assembly: GCF_964273705.1. Taxonomy (NCBI): domain Eukaryota; kingdom Metazoa; phylum Chordata; class Lepidosauria; order Squamata; family Natricidae; genus Natrix; species Natrix helvetica. Next base: position 97,884,891 of record NC_138550.1, on the reverse strand, counting down.
TCTAAAGGGCTAGGGGTGCAAGGGTCTTGTAACCTGACAGCTTTAAGACTTGCGTGCTTAGGGAGTTCCGGTTCCGGCGGCGGCGGCGACGGGCAGCTCTTTGCCCGCTCCGGCTCCCCGGTGGGCTTCCCCACTCCTTGGGGGGCACAGGACACCCCGCAGAGGGGTCCTGCCGGAGGGGCGGCATCGCGGAGGTCTCCTGCAGCGGCGGCAGCCGGCGGGGGCTCTCTCGCGCGCCCAAGGCACCGGGGAGCAAGCTCGGAGGGCGCATCGCGTTTCCACGCCTTGCGCCTCGCTACAAGCCGACTGGAGAATGCTACAATTGAAGGAAGCAGCTGCGGTGCGGTGAGGTTGCCTCTCTCTTCATCCCTTACTTTGCATGAAGATTTGATTCAGCTTTTAAAACTTTAAAACAACTTTCGGAGCATTTTGGAGGTGCGGCTGGAGGGAGGGGGGTTTCCCCCCCCCCCCTTGGACAAGCGGCAAGAAACAATTTTGCTCTCAGCCCCCGGGGAAGGAGGAGGGGGGAGAGCCAACGAATGAAGCCTCACTTAGGCTGAGATGATTTTCTTTTCAATTTAATTTTACATATTACAATGATTTGAGGACTTTTGGAACTTTTTAAAACTTTGTTACGCCTCTGAGCCCAAAACTGGCAGGGCAAGATGGCACACTTCCGTTGTCTTTATGAACTCTGAAACCTGACTCCACCTTTAAAATTCAGGCTTCCGGTCTTTGTCTCCGTGTCTCCCAGAGGAACCTCTTGTGGATTGGTATTTTTTTAACCTTCTAGGGGAAATTTTCTATCTATTGCCAGACTTATTGGAGAGATTCTCTTCTGCCTGGTTATTCTGCTCCCGGATTCACCTGGCTACCCTTCTTTTCTAATTGCTTACTTCATATTTGGACTGAACTTTTAACGTTATAAAGGATGGCATCTAAAAGACCCCCTCCTGGAAAACCTGGCTTTGTCACTTCTGCTCCAACATTCGCAACATCCAGTCCAGCCACACAGTCAAAGATAACAGAACTGATGCAACATAAGACTACAGAGATGGACTTTCAACAAATGCTTCAACAAATTCTACAGGGCCAGGAGGAAATCAAGAAACAGTTAAGGGAAATGAAAGATGAAATTAAAGAAAATCAAGCCCAAATATATAAGAACTCACAAAGACTGAATCTTGTGGAAGGGGGGGTGGAGGAGGTGAGGGGGGTGGTGGAAGCTGTGCAGAAAGGGAACAAAGATCTTGACATCCAACAGATGAAATTAGAATTTGAGAGAATGTCCTATTATCTTAGATTTCAAAATGTTATAGAAGAAGTTGGGGAAAATATAAGGGACATCATGACAAACATTCTGGCTGACTATACACACAAAGAAAAACAACAGATGGGGTGGGATATAGATCTGGTTTATAGAGTGAACTCAGCTTATGCTAGAACACACAATTTACCCAGGGAGGTTCACATTAAATTCCTTAGAAAAACCACAAGAGATGAAATTCTGGGTGTACAAAGGGGGCAAGCATTGACATATCATGATATGGAGATAACCATTCTGAAGCAGATCCCTAAGAAGATTAGAGAAAAAAGAAAAAATTATTCGCAATTAGCGAATAAATTATACCAGAAAGGGGTGTGGTTTAGATGGTTGATGCCTGAAGGTATGCTGATATTCTGGGAGGAGACAAGAATCAGAATTAATTCACCCATAGAGGCGCAGGCCTTTATGGAAAAAAATAAAACACTCCTAGAGAAACCACCAGACACTACAACGGACACGCAGGACACGGGAGGGGCCAGAGCTCTGCCAGTGGAGGGAGATGGGGCAATAGCAAGAAGACTCAGATCACAGAAATAAATATGAAAATCATATTATTATAAACTGACCGAAAGTGAAAATGGAATTATATTTGGATTTTATATTGTAATGTTTAATTTGATTGAATTTAATAATAGAACTAATATGCTGATTATAATCAATTATATACTAATGCATTATATATAAATGTACGCTATGGGTATGGAGGGAGGGGGGCCTCACACACTTTGCAACTGCCAAAATTTGTATACCTGTCCATTTACCCTTTTCCCTATAAATTTTGAAAAACCAATAAAATTTTATTACAAAAAAAAAAAAAAAAAAAAAAAAAAAAGACTTGCGTGCTTCAAATGCCAGAGTTTCTGAGCCAACATTTTGGTTGCTAAACAAGAGCATCGTTAAGTGAGTTTCACCACATTTTACAAGTTGGCCATGCCCACCCAGTCACATGGCTGCCAAGCCACTCCCACTCGGTCACATGGCTGCCAAGCCACTCCCACCCAGTCACATGGCTGCCAAGCCACTCCCACCCAGTCACATGGCTGCCAAGCCACTCCCACAAAGCAGACCACACCTACAGAAGAGGTTCTAAAAAAATTTGAAACCAACCACTGCTTCAATCTCTCTTCTCTTAGTCCTACTTGCCTGATCAACCTCCCTGCCCTTTTCTGAACCTATTGTAGTTTATCTGAATGCTCTCTAAAATTTGGTGGCCAAAACTGGAACTCATAGTCAAGATGACCAGTACAGAATAAAACTGAAGCATATCTCTGGGTATTTAGACACTATACTTCTCTTTAAGTGTAGCCTAAAGTGAAGTATAGCCTAAAATTTGTCTTTTCTGAAGGCACATAATACTGTTGATTCTTACTGTAATAAATCTGTAATCATCTACTGCTGTAGTCTTTTTCACAGGGATTATTGGCAGGCTATATAACCTCCATTCTATAACTGCATATTTGATTTGTTGCTTCAGTATATAATTTGAGTTTGCTCTGGGCTGGTTTCGAGCTCCAAATATCACATTCTGTGACAGACATATAACATCCTTTAATTTTTCTAGTACATTATTACTTTCAGGGGGACATTCATACATCCTTTTTTTTCAAACAAACATCCTGGTCACTTTGTTTTTCTTAACTAGGGCCTTGGTGTCAACTCTAAAATATTTCCAGCCATTGTGTCAGAAAACTAGTTTTGCATGGCCTACTGTATGGAACTGCAGGGACAATATAGAGCTAAAAAAAGTCTATCAGCTGATATAAATGCAGTTAATTATAAAGCTGTGATCAGGAGAAATTAAAATAAATATTCATAACAATTTGAGAATACTTGGGCATTTTAAGGTATGAAACAATATTTCTGAAAAGTGCTTAAGAATAAAATATTCACATATTCCTAAGTGGTTTAGCATGTTCTTCGAAACTAGTTCCCATCACTTCATGGTACCAATCCCTCTCTACCTCTTCATATATATCTCAAAATTAACAAAGAAATGCACTCTATGCTTAAAGCATGGTAAGCACTTCTCTATCCCAGGCTGACCAAGTGAAGCTGATGGGATTCTTTCCCTGAGTCTAAAGGCTGTAGTGGTCCGGTTGGAGAAGAGATTTCAGTTCAAACCCTAGCAAGACTGAGTGGCTTTGAGTTTTAGGAGCCTGCAGATCATATGGTTTTTCTTTCACTTTCTATTGGGTAGCATTGCTCCAGACAGAATCAGTGCATGAGTCTTCTGAACTCTTATCTCCTTTTGAAGAACTAGTGGCAGCCATGACCATGGCCTTTTCACTAATCCATCTTGCATGCCAATTGTTCTTTCCTGAACCAGGCGTCATAATTCATGCTTTGATGGCCTCCCCAATGGATTACTGCCTTGTGCTTTACAGGAGTCTGCCCTTGAAGTTTATCCAAATGATGCAATTGATCCAGAATGTGGCAGTACAAGCAGTTATATGGACACTTCAATACACGCATGTCATACCACAGTCTTCATAGGCTGTACTGTCTTCCAACAGGCTTCCAGGTGCACCCTACTATCAAGGTGCCAGTTACTATCTCTAAACCATTTCATGCAAGGGTGGGTTCCTGCCAGTTCTAACCTCTTCTATAGAAGAGGTTCCACAAATCTACAGTGCCGTTTAGAACCGGTTCCAGCTCCCTCCCCTGCCCGTACATCATCAAGATGAAGAGCGAGAGGAGGAATTCTGGGAGTTGAAGTCCACAAGTCTTAAAGCTGTCAAGTTTGAACACCCCTGGGGTTTTTTTTTCTAAAGGGCTAGGGGTGCAAGGGTCTTGTAACTTGACAGCTTTAAGACTTGCATGCTTCAAATGCCAGAGTTTCTGAGCCAACATTTTGGTTGCTAAGCAAGAGCGTTGTTAAGTGAGTTTCACCACATTTTACAGGTTGGCCATGCCCACCCAGTCACATGGCTGGCAAGCCACTCCCACCCAGTCACATGGCTGGCAAGCCACTCCCACAAAGCAGACCACACCTACAGAAGAGGTTCTAAAAAAATTTGAAACCCACCATTGATTTCATGGCAAAGGCAAAGATTGCCTTTGTGAGTGAGGTTGCCTCTCTCAAATTGTTTCTGCCCATTCCCATAAGGGTGGGCATGCTATTAAACAGCACCATTTGGTAGAACCTAAGGAACATCCTTGGTCTGACATGAGGCATATCCTCTGAAATGCTATCCCTTTATGATTCTCATGATCCACCCAGAAAGTATTTGAAACCTTTTTGTTCTCTCAGGCATTGGGCCCAGGGATGGTTGAGGCCATCGATGTAATTGTGTTTTCTTTTGGTTTGAGTTGGGTTTGTTCTCAGGCACCATTTATATGTAGGTTAGGAGCATATAAACATTAAAATGGGATTGAGAGAGCTCCTTATAGTGCTACCTAACTTTTATTGCACTGCATGTTTGTTTTTTTAGTATTTTATACATCTTCATTACTGCACATTCAAAAATGTTGGAAATAGAAATCCATCCTCATCTTCCCCCTAGTTCAGTGGTGTCAAACCCACGTCATGTTGTCATGTGATGTATCGTGACTTTTTTCCCTTTTGCTAAAACGGGGGTGGGGGTGGCCAGCACAACACATCCAACCCATGGGTGGCAAGTTTGACACCTCAGCCTAGTTGATAATACATTTCATGGAAGTGTAATGAATGTTGCTTGGATGCCAACACTTTTTGCCCGCTATATAGCTGCAGGTTCCTTGCCTTCTGGTCCTTCAGCATCCCTCACCCCTGGCCATTGAGATTGGACAGTAGGAGAAAATAGAAATCTGGCTTTTGCAGAAGACACTGTCCACATGTCTGGTCTAAAGTATTTGTTTTCTGGGCTTTTTATACAAACAGTTGGTACACAGATCAGTTTAAGCCAAGAAAGTAAGATTCTGGCAAGTAGATGTTACCGAATTGGTCATCATTCTGCTGACAAGGGATTTCCCACAGTTGTTCATATTTTGGTGGAGGTGTGCAATGCGCATGCTTCTGCCTGCTATGCCACTATCTAGAATGGGCCACTTCCAGGTCCTGCCAGTCACAAATGTTTCCTGATAACACTGACATTTCCTTGTAGCAGTAGTTGAAGAGGGAGCTTGCTCATTACCGGTTGCTCATTCATGCTTTGAACCTCTGCATCTGTGTCCTACTGGCGAGGTTACTTTGTGACCTGTTGGGTAGTTTGACAAATGGACATTCCATCTGCCCACCCACTTCAAAGGACTTGCCTACAACATAGCTTTGTCTCATGTGTTAAGAGGAGCAAATAGTGGTTATTTTTTCTACCAACCATCACGTTTGGCAGGAGGAGAAATCAAACCAAGGAAAGCCCCATGTCACTTTCTTTTAACTTGTTCTTCATTGCAACTGTAAGGAAAGTACTTTTTTCTGGGCTTCAGCTATCAGGGCAGCTTGATCACTAATAGTGAACTGTGCATAGGATGTCAAGGGAAATTCCCAAGGCTGCTAGGTTTCTGCACTCAGTGAAGCAGGAGATAGAGATATATAACTATTCCCCCAAACAAATGTATTCGGGTCTCTATTAACCCTAGTCCCAGGTTTTCAGTATAGGACCAAAGAAATCACCAATATAAAATATTTACCATGCAGCATAGCCAAGTAGTCCAGGAAGATGACCCATACGAAAAGTAAACACGTTCATACAAATGAGTTAAAAATGGTTACACTTTTATTGCAAGAATAATTAAGTTCATGTAGTCAGGCCTCTATGGTGTTACATGGAAAACAAGCCACAGAAACAGAAAAGCATGGTTGACTCCAGATAAATCTGAAATGACTGAGAAAGTAGCTCAATCTAATAAAGTATAACATCAGTTGGAGGCTATTATCATTATGCAGTGAAACATTTACTGCACGAAAGGAAAAGTGGCTTTAAAAAACCTGACAAATGATATAAAAACATGGGTGCTAGGCTAATATTCTGCAGGTGTGCATGAGTAATAAAACAAGAAGAAAGAGACAAAATGCAACATCTGTTTTCAGAGGCAGGTGTTGCTTTCTTACAGTTTGCAAACCAAATTAGACATTTTTTTTATAAAAAGGAATAATATAGCATCCCCCTCCTTCCAGAAAGCATCTTTGCAGCTTGTTTTTGGGTTTACATTTCTATGCTGTAAGCTTAGCTATTTCACCCAAGCAACTACCGTACCAGTATTACCACCAGCCCATGTGTGTATGTATGTTTGATCTTTTTGTTTGTTTTCTTTTCTTTAAACAAGCAGACAAATAGAACAAAAGTTAGATACACTGATGAATGTCTAGCGCCCAAGACTGCCGCTGCTGACAGCTGTGTAGGAATAAGAATATGAAGAACTAGTGCCGGCATCAAAACTTCCTCTCCTTGATCCACTGCGTGATCCTGAGCGAGATCCTGAACGTGACCCTGAACGTGACCCTGGTGCTGAAGAGACATTATATGGGCTGGATATGCCTTTGGATGAAACAGAAGATGCTTCAAGTAATCTGAGCCCAGTTTGGTCTTCTACCATTGACCGATTCATCGCCTCTCTGTAGGAGATCTTCAGCTTTGTTTTGGGGCAGGTCAAAATCTTTGCATAGTTGCCTATGTCTTGCAACCTTTGGGAAGTCCGGCCATCAATCAGTCCTTTCCTAATAGCTTCTTCTGTACTTATTCTCCCATGTACGTCAGGGTCAACAAGGCCTCCTGTGATGAACTGGAATTCAAGGAAGCGTTGACCAGCCTCATAAGGCAACCACTTCTCCTTCACTGCTTCTGCTGCTGACATTCTCTTTCTCCCCTTAATACCTTCAAAGCCAAGGAAGGCTTTCTGAGCTGGCTTCAGGCGTGTAGCCATCTCATGGTCAATGATGCCCTGGGCAACTGCATCCTGAAGGGAAAGACGCTGGCCTGTGGTAGGGCATATGATACCTCCTGTACAAGACTGGGCTTCGAGCAAACGTTGGGCAGTGATGGTATCAACAATCCCCCGTTGTACAGCTTCTGGAATTGAGATCTTTTCCAAATTTTCCGTGTCAAATATGGCTGCAATGGGAGTGGCTTCTTCTGGAGAATCAGAAAAGGAGCCAGAACTGCTTTTCAGCAAGATGGAAGAACTCTTGACACTCAGTACAGTAGGAGACCGAATAACGGATTCATGTTTGAAGACTTCGTCACCTCCATTTCTACTAGCAATCATGTCTGCAAACTGTGTGAGGCTTAAAGATCCAGAACGGTACTGATCAAAAAATTTTCTATCAACAAGACCTTTATCAATGGAATCTTCAATGTCATATTGGTGGCCTGTTTTCCTATCTACGAGCACAACTCTTGTGCTCCCATCTGATCCGGTAGTAGTAATTTCTTCCCATTCACATTCCTGGTCTGAAAGCTCCATGTAAGTACTATAATCTATGAGGCCTTTATTATAGGCCTCCTGGACTGACATTTCTTTATTTGTGTCAGGATCTACAATGACAACCCTACGTTTCCGGAGTGTATTTTTCTGTGAAGTCTGTACCACCTTCTTCTTCTCTCTGAGTGGTAGTAGACAGAGCCCAGTTGATTCGTCTATTTTACATCTTCCCTTCAACTGCAAGTAGGTCAAATTTTCTTCTGTATTGGGATCAAAAAATCCCTTGGTATCATCATTAGGATCAGACAGAATATCATTCAGTTCTTGATTAAAGTAGCCTCTTTGATATGCTGTGTGCACCGGCAGACGATGGCTTTCCTTAGGATCAATGATCCCACCAGTGGCAATCTGGGCCTCCAGCAAACGAACACCATGGCCTTTCTCAATGAGTTCCTTGTTCATTGCTTGGAACAAGGATATGATATTTCCTGTTTCTGGATCTTTGTACCCAGTGACTGCTCTTTCGGCAGACAGAAGTTTTTCTTTAAATTCTATTCCAACAAGGCCTCTCTTGTAAGCTTCTTCCACAGGAAGCCTTAAATTGTTTACGGGGTCCACAATGAATCCAGTAGCTGCCTGAGCTTCCAAAAGCTCAAGAGCTGTCCCTGGTCTCACCAAGCCTATCTTCATGGCCTGATAAACACCAAGCTTTTCTCCAGTAGCCTCATTATAAATACCAGCTATGCAACTGGAACCCTGCAGGAAATCTTTGATTCGATCAGTGACTTCTTCAACAGTGATTACTCCAGTTTCCAGTTCATTTGCTGTTGACTCCCGGATTATGCCAGAATCAACCAATTCAGAAACGGTGATAAGCTTTCTGATTCCTTGGAAGGACATGCTTCTCTTTTGCACAGGAAGGAGAAGTAAACCTGTGTGTGGTTCAATTCTACATCTTTCCCGGAGCTTCATGTAACTTATGGCATTCTTACTAAGAGGATCAATTAAGGGCTTTGATGGATTATTCAAAGCTCTAAACAAATCTCGATCAATCAGCCCACGGGATAAAGCAATGTCCTTTGGCAAGAAGATACTATTGACAGGGTCAACAATTCCTCCTGAAGCTAGCTGGGCTTCAAGTAAACGCATCCCAGTCTCTCTGTCAACCAAATTTTTCTTCATGGCTTCTGCAACAGACATTGTTTTTCCCGAGAAGGGATCTTTAAACCCAGTGATAGCCTTTTCAGCCATGTAGATTTGTTCTCTGTCATCAAAATCAACCAGGTCTCTAGCAACAGCGCTGTCTACACTCAATAATTCATTCCGATGGGGATCAATTACTCCTCCAGTGGCTGCCTGGGCCTCCAAAAGCAGGATTGTGTTCTCTGGAGTAAGAAGCTGTTTACGTTTGGCCTCCACCAGAGAATACTTCTCTTTGGTGTTAAGAGAAGCACCCGCTATGGCCCCAGCTCCTCTAAGGTAAGGTTCAAGATCAGCAGCAACTTCCTCCACTGACTTCTGTCCTCTCAACAACTTATCCAGGGTGCATTTGTCTATCAGCTGACACTCATGTAGCTGCACTGCTGTGATTTTTTTCCGCAAACCATTGAAAAGCAATTTAGAAGGATCAATCATCAAGTCTTCTTCTGTCTGTGTGCCTCTGTGTGCCCCATATGGACGTTTTTTCAATTTCTCAATTTCCTTCTGCAGTCTCAACCGCTCTGTCTCCATCTCAGCCTGGCTCTTCCTGCTTGTCTCTTCTAAACGGCATCGATACCTTTCTTCGATCCTTTTGATCTCTGCCTGCAGCCTTTCAATTTCTATCAACAAGGCACTTCTCTCCCTCTCGCTCTTGTCTCGCTCACATTCGGTTTTCCTGATTGTCTCTTCCTTCCGGGAACATTGGCTTTTCCACTGATTCAAGTCATTCAATATCTGCTGCTTCTCATTTTCCAGCCGTACTTTCAAGCGGGACTCTGATTCCAACATGCCTTTGCTACGATTCAGATCTTCCTCTAATCTAAGCAATCTTGCTTTGTCTTGTTCCAGGGATTTTACTTTCACCAGCAGGGTTTCTCGTTCTTGCATAATATGATTACACTGGCTTTTGGATTCTTGAATCCTGTGACATGTCTTTTAAAAAAAGGAAAGAACAAAGAACAAAATTAATGGTTGTGCTAACCATCCGGTATTTATTATTTATTCTCTATAGTTTATACTATAGAATATATACACCACCCTTAAGAGTAGTGGATAAGTGCAGTCCTGAGTAACGTAACACTGTATTTTACAGTTTTGTGTCTGTTTCACTATGACAGAAATGTTTCAATTTTTTTTCCAAATAAAATGGACTGGGTCTTGTTATAAATAAAAATATTAAATCTCATTTCTGTACAAACTTGTGCAGAAGTTTGTATCCTTAAGTTAATGAGACTTACTAACAAGTAACAGCACATAGGTTTGCAGCTGAAGTTTCCTACTATTACTTTTAAAAAAAGCTTAGTGCAATCAGTAGTATTGCTCTGAATAAACAATTCAAGGGAATTGTCAATCTCTTAAACTCATTTCAAGAATGAAGTATCTTAATTTGGAATAACAGAACACTCTCTTGGCATTTAGTGTTTCCTTTTTAACCTCTTAAAATGTAAAATATAAATTGCAATGCCTTGATTTAGTGGTTTAGCAGTGACTGGGTTACCTTTTTTTCCCTTTGATAAAATTAGATTCGTTGAAAGAGATAAGAAAATTCTTGAACAATGCATTTTAATAAAATATTTCAAAAGAATAAATAGTCAACTGGATTTTTTTTAATAAAGAACTGTTAATATAAGAATATTCCTATCAATTTCAGGGAAAGGCATTTTTATGAATATGACTCAGGTGTGTTTAGTAAGTTTACTTATTTATTAAGTTTACTCACAGAATAAATTTAGTGAAATCCTCATCATTTACCTACATTACTATAAATGAGTGACTGGAAGAATGTATATAATGGATACACATTGTAAATGTGGATTCCCTCCATTGCTCTGTTAGTTAAATATCATAGTTCAATTATTATTTATGAGCTTTTTCCATTATTTCTAAAATTTCTTCAAACAAATGAAACTTGCACTTTAGCGATACATGGAAGCTTGCTCTTCATAATCAGTATATGGGCATAAATTACAATGTTGCATCAATGTTTCAGAAAACCAAAGACAGTGGAAAAAAGTAATTGGGGAATTGTGATCCGATTTAAAAATTAAGACCTAATTGGAAAAGGCTATAGACCACAATGCAACATGAGGCACATTTAGATATATATATGTCTATGCTGGATTCTATCCTGCCTATTTAAAGTGGACAATATGTATAGTAAGCTATACATAATATGAATATATATTCATGTTCATAAACATGTATATATGTTTTTAAACAGAGGCATATATACATTAGCAGGAGAACAGATAAGAGAAATAATAAGCAATGTTAGCTCTATATTGTATAATTCTTAAAATTAGCATGTGCTTGTGTGTGCATGTGCATATATTTTATGTATGATTACATGACCATAGACACACATATGCTCTCGTAAAGAACAGGAAGGCAAAGCAATTCAGATCAAACTTCAATATGTAACTGCATGAGTTATATATTGTGCATCTCATCATTCCAAGCAGCTCAGAGAAAGTAAGACTGAAGAATCTATGAAGATATGCATTTGGGGGATGAAATGGAAAGCAAATGAACTACAGATATACTCTGTTGAAACAACTTTTAAATGCATAGTATGTTCAACAGAGGAACCTTTAGGATATTTTATATCAAAGTCCAAAGGTTTTTTTTTTAAACAGAACTACAAAAAATCAGTATAAAGGTAGACATGGTCTACAAAGTCCATAGTCTGGGAAATAGGACCAAGTGGATTAACTTAAGTATGGCAGATGCCCCATCTTTCCTTGAGAATATCAAAATCTGGAAAGGAAGAAATTCCTTTAACTTGAGGAATTCACTGCCATCTAATTATGTTTTATATCTCATTTGAACTGATTCCCAGAAGGACCTTAATCTGATCCTAAATCCAATTAAGAGCAGGGGGAGGAGAGATTGGTCAAAATTAAGATGCACACACATTCAGTATTCACTGATTGAAAATGCATTGGCTGTTAAATTATAGAATCTGAATAAAGGTGTGATCAAATATTTGTGAATACCTCCATAGCCTGCTTTTGGAATTTTTCAATTTCCTGTCTCAAATTTTCCCTTTCTTTCTGTAAACCATTTATCACACCCTGAAGTTCCAGGACATGCTTGTTGCTTGTTTGTAGTTGATTCTTTAGGTCAAGAATTGTAGCATTTTTTTCCTCATCAACTTCACTTCTGCCCCTTCTTAGATCATCATACTCCAACCTTAAATTTCGCAACTCTTCCTCTAGCATCAAGTGTTCTTTTGTTAGATTCTCAGTAAGACACTGAAGTCTTTCAATCTCTATCTTGCACTCATTGAGGCTTTTGCTTTTATCTTCAATAGCCTTCTGCAAGTGCTCATTGCGAATATGGGCCTGTTTTAAATTCTCCTGCTCTTGAACCAACTGGCGACGCAAGGCTTCAATCTCAGAAGTGTATTTCCTTATCTCCTCCATGTACCGCTGTTTATCTCTCATTTGGCTATCTAGCACCTCCCTTTGGTGCCTCAAGTCATCTTCACTCCGTTTCTTTACAATAGAGATCTCTTCTATCTGCTGAGTGAGATTGGTGATTTTACAAGCTTGTTCTCTCAAAGTTCTCCTCATAGCCTCTAATTCCTCTTCTGCATTTTTCCTTTTGGAAGTTTCATCAGCCGCAATTCTAGATTGCCTATTGAGTTCCTCCTCCAGCATGTGCTTTTGATGCTGCATTTCTTTTATTGTGGTCTGCAGCCTTGTGCTCTCTTGATCTTTCCCTTTCTTGTCCTGTGCAAGCCTTTCATATTCACTCTTTAGGCGTCCCAACTCCTGCTCTTGAACTTTTAATCTGCTAATGGTTTCTGTTGCATTGATGTTAGCTTTCTCCAGGTCATACTGGATCCTTTGCAAGCGAATATTTTCTTCCTCCACGGATTTCCTTTGGCATATTTCTGCATCTAACAATTTTCTGTTTTTCTCAATCTCTTTATTTTTTTCCTTAAGTGTTCTTCCTGCTTCATCGAGGGACTGTTTGTAATGTGCAATCTCCTCTGTGAATTTCTGAACAGTCTGTTTTAACTCTTTTTCAAGATGTTGTTTCTTTTGTGAGATCTCTGAGCCAATTGCTTTTTGCTGGTGAGCATTTTCTTCTACTTTTCTAAGGTTCTCTGTCGTCTGACTTAGTGAGTTCTTCAGTCTCCTAATTTCCTCACACAAGGTCCTATTTTCTCTTAAAGCATTGTCCAGCTGGGCCCTGTAATTATTGGCTTCCTCTTCTTTTTTCACAGTCACCTGATTTATTGTGGTCTTTGTGATATTAATCTCAGTTTCATACTTGTTCTTTAAACTAATCATTTCCTCATCATAACTGTTCCTTACCTTAGCCAATTCATTTTCAAGTTCCCATCGGCCTTTAGCCTCTTCTTGCAGTTGAATCTTTAGCCTTTCAAGCTCTTTGACTTTTTCATGGATGGTCGAAGATGCATCTTCCAGGGCCTGCTTGTATCTTGTATTGTCATCATTACGCAGCTGGATGATCTGTTTCAGTTCCAACTCTATCTGTTGTTTCTGCTGTATCACCTCTGAGCCACAAGCCTTCTGCTGAAGGACATTTTCTTCTGCCCTTCTTCTCTGCTCTGTTGTGTCCAATATGGTCTCATTGAGCCTGACGATCTCATCCTTCAGGTCTCTATTCTCTCTCTGCAATCGATCAATCTGAGTGCGGAGGTTCTTGGCATCATCTTCTTTCTGTACAGCTATCTGATGAATGGTGGTCTTCTTAATATTAATCTCTGTTTCATACTTGTTCTTTATATTAGTCATCTCCTCATTAAACTGGTTTCTTACCTTAGCCAGCTCATTCTCACATTCCCTCTTCCGTGTCCCCTCGTCCTGGAGAAGAACCCTTAACCTTTCTATCTCATACTCCTTCTCTTTGATGATTTTCTCTGATTCTATCTTTTGCCAACCAAGGGTTTCTTTTTCATTGTGCCTTGTCTTCTGCAACTGATCAAAATCTGACTTCTGCTGGTCATATCTGTCTTCCAACAGCTTCCTTTTTCTTTTCTCATCTTCAATCTCATAAGTCAACCTTGTTATCCTCTCATTGAGATCTTTTATTTGTGCATAGCATTTGTCCAGGTTTTGCTTGGCTGTACTGCCATCCATCTCAACTTGTCTCTTCATTTCTTCCAAACTTATGAATTTAGCTTTCAGCTGAGAACATTCCACCTGATACTTCTGCAGGTTTTGTTCCAGGAACTTGTGCTTATTGTTGCTATCAGAATTGGCATCTTTGGCCAATCTCAGTTCTTCTTCCAGTAATTCTATTCTGGTGCTTTTCATCTGCAGAATCAAGAGACAGACAATTTGATCAACCTCATGCAAAGCAATGCACAATGTTGCAAAATATAGATATAAAATTATTTAGGGGAAGTTCCTCTGTATTCTTTTCTTAACATGCTAGCCTTTTATTGTTTCCAAGGTGACTATTGTTTTATGAAAGCTGCATTTACACACAAAAAATCTGTAAGTAAACTAGTTTTATTTTTTCCACAAACTGATATCTTATAGATACAATGGGATACAAGTCACACAATATCAGTATTGTGGTTACACCACATGTGTACACTGGCAGACCATGGGAAGGGAGTCTTGCACACAAAAATATTTATCACATGGTTTTTCCATTTGACTAGATTATATCTCCAATCTAAGTATGCAATATTAACTATAACAGCAACAAAAATCAACAAAGTAACATTCTAAGACTGCTAGAAAGGTTTTTTATCACTACAGCAAGGCATTACTTCCGATCTAAAGTTTACTTTGAAGTATTTAATATTTTGAGATACTGTAAAATTCACAAAAGGTCTATGACCAAAGAGAAATTACCTTTATATCCTCCAGGTTTTTTAACGTTTCATTCAAGAACTTGTAATAATCTCCTGATTTTGTAAGAAGCTCAATGTATCGGGATTGAATTTCGCCAGCCTAAATAAGAATGGAAGAAGAGAAAAAGTATATTGACATCCTATCCCAATATTGTTTTAGCTTATTTGAACAGATTTTTGATTCTCATAAAACAAAATAGCCTAATCTTAAACTTGCATAATAACTGTCCTAAATTAGGGATAATTATTATGGAAAAGTAATGGTCCTGTACTATATATGATCTCCCAAACTGGTGCCTTCCACAAGTCCCATCACATTGCTGAAATTGCAAATAACTTGAAATGAGGGACATGTACCTCTTGTAGAATAAGGCCTGAAGGAGACTGGACCATGCTCCTCTTGACAGGAATATTCAGTAAAGTTTCTAGTCCTGAGCTATAAGCTGCAGCCTGGAGTTCATAATCCTGTAAGCACAAAGCATTTATATTGGTGTACAATATTTCCTGCTATGAATTTCAGTGTTATTTTTTAAAAAAGCAATGTATTTTCAAAGCCTGTGGAAAAAATGAATACAGTGAAGTAGAAGGGAGTGAAGCTGGAAGAAATTAACCAAAAATAAGGATTGTTCTTTAAATCAACAACATATGGCGTTATCCAAATAGAAATAGTTCGATAGACGCAGGTCACTCATTTATGTATCTGTTTAAACAGTCAAGCTGTTTTATGAAAATGTTTCTGAAATAGTTTGATCTTACAATCATGCCAAAAGGAATTAAAAAGGAAGTTTTCAGTCTCTCATTATCTGTTCTAAAATACAGTACGCCAGAAAAGCAAGAAGCAGTCAGGGCTGATTGATTTGACTCAGCTACATGGAGATTTATTTCAGTCTCATTGTAGCGGAGTCAATCCTATTGTACTAAGGCATGTTTTGTCTCAACCATTGTTTTCAAACAAGTCAACGCAGTTAGACTCAGCCTTGAAGACAAGCAAAGTAATTGTGTTTCCTTCCTTTTTTTGTTTTGTTTTGAGGTTTCTGTTTAACACTCATGCATTGATCCTATATAAGTTGGTTAAAGCCTTAGACAGAACACAAAAGCAAAGTGTAAATAAATGAAGAAATCCCAAACAAATCATGCATGGCCATTCATGAATCATGTTATGTAAATCAAATATTGTTTAAAACTAGTTTATCATTTTTAAACAGAAACAAGCCAAAGTAAAATACAACAGCACAAAATGACATGTAAGCTCAACCATTTATTTAGGTAGCCCATTGAAATTGCAATGGAACTTAGTTTTATTTCTGATAAGTAGCTATTATCAGATTAAAGGTGGGAGATAACGGTGTCTGTCTGCTGATGCAATAAGATCTGATAGTAGTAGTAATGGAAGGAGAAAGGCATTCTACTAATGCTGAAGCAGATTTGGAGCAGAAGCAGAGATAGGAGGTAAAAGAGAAGTCATAGCTCTTGCTCTGATTTATTACAGAGATTTATTAATTAAACAGTGTGTACTAATGGCACTTAAACCATTGTTGTGAAAACATATTCTGAGAAAAATAGTTTGAATATCTTTACCTTGATTGCAAGTGAGCACACTTCTGCATTCTTGGTAACTTCTTCTACTCTGTCACGCTTGCTTGTAATTTCACTGTGTAAGTTCTGGCAAG
Source organism: Natrix helvetica (assembly GCF_964273705.1). Taxonomy (NCBI): domain Eukaryota; kingdom Metazoa; phylum Chordata; class Lepidosauria; order Squamata; family Natricidae; genus Natrix; species Natrix helvetica. The sequence continues at coordinate 97,868,516 of NC_138550.1, read as the reverse complement.
AAGAGAAATGAATGGATTTTAATCAAATTCTTAGCATTCTAAAGAATAGGCAAGCATCTATCCATTTATATAACTGGATTCCCGAAGATACAGTGATAGTGAGAATGTTTACAATAGCTTATTGGTTGCCTCAGGAAATATAGTCTAATAACAAAAGAAGCCCAGGTTAAGAGAAAAAATTGGAAAATTGGCATAAATTTAATTGGATTGAAGTCTGATTTTAAAATATTATGGGCTCTTACTAACATACCAATATACATTAGGATGAATTACAAACTCATTCCATTATAGTTCTGAAGATCAGTTTGGTGTATTTAAGGCAAAAAAATACCTTTTGCTCCTGCAGGTATCTCATGACAGTGCTAACATCTCCCAATTTCATGGCTTCAATGGTGTCCTGTCGGCGCTTGGCATCACAGATCCACTTATTCAAAGCCTGGTAAAGCTCCCGGTAGATTCTCAGCTGCTTCACCTGTTTTTCTAAATCCCACGATCTGGGGGGGGGGGGAGCAACAAATGTAGATTGATCCATTTAACCCGATTGATGCTGATTTCTATGACCGTATCAATGCAACAAGTGAAATAAAGGTCTCTTCTAATAGTTTCTAACAGTTCTGCTACCCAAGAACCAATCTGCATTGATCTATGGTCTTATATATAAAATACAATAAAAACAAAATATTCCCTACCATTGAACCATAGTCCCTTCTCTTAAGAATTAGAATATCCAATTTACTTTTTGTGACACTCTAAATTCACAGCCTTTGCTTATCTTGTAATGCCTGTTAATCTCAGTTAAGACACAACTGTAAAGAATGCAATTATATAGCAATATATTTACCCAAAAAAGTATGTAATAAGGCCTGCAACAATATATGCAACACTATTTTTAAGCTTAATATAGTTCCATGAATGCAACTATCATTTGTAAAACATGACTGGCATGGAAGTGCATATTCAACTACCGTGATGACAATCGTTACTTCTACCTCTATCAGCCAGAAGGGATTATATACAAATACCACAGGATCAAATTTAAGGTAGAGGTTTAGATCTAAAGTAGCCTAAAAATCACTTTTCTAGAAAACCTATTTGCAAGAAACAACACAATCGAATTAAAAAGAAAGTTCTTTCACTAGAACTTGCAATGTTGCATTTACAACGAATGTAAAATTCTCCGCAAAGCAATGATGCCATTATGAGAAAACCGAACACACTGCTTCAAAAAACAAACCTGTCATCCAGCTGTTTTTCCAGCCTTTGCCAACGGTCTCTTAGTTGGCTGACTCTATCAGCAAATTTTCCAAGATCTAAGTCATAGTGAGGGTACGATTGAGAAGACTGGGAGTGAACCTGGAGAGCCTTCTGCAGCTCGGCTTCCAAAGTACCAAGCAATGACTTCTTCATATTAAGGTCTGCTTTCATTTTCTGCAAAAATACAGGCAAAAAGAAAAAAGAAAAAAATAACTATTTAAGCATCTATGCTCAACATTTCAAAAATATCAACATTTTTTTTTAAAAAAATCTGACCAACTTAAAAACTGGCAGCATACCAGTGGTGGGTTGGAGGCGGTATGGGCATACCGGAGCCTGCCCAGAGTACCGGGTACCATTCCGGTACGGTGCTCCAGAGAGCCCACTCGCCTGCCCAAGCTCTTTACCTGTCCTTTAAAGCCTTTGGTGCTTCCATACACGTGCATGGCGCATACAGCACCTGCGTGACGCTCCACCAATCAGCTGGAGCATCGCAGAGGCTTGCGGAGGCATTGCTGGAAGGCACAACGCAGTTGCAATGGGATACGGAACCCACCACTGCAGTATACCTTACATCTGATTAGGCTTCTGCATTTGATAATTTGGAGAAAACACTATAAAGATATAGACTAAATCTTATCCATGGAAAATGGACTGTATTTTTATTATATTGTCTAATTATGATATAGATAACAACATTTGACTTTTTGATGAGGTCAACGTATCACATAAAGCTATGGTTTTATGATACACTGAACAAATCATAATTAAATGGGGTCATTCATTATGCGAAGACAACTTGAACAGTTAAATCATAATCAGCTGTACTTATATCAGTGATAAGCCAGAATTCCACAGAATCCCAATTTAGTGTCCATAAGCAGATTGAATTGTGCTCACAGTTTCTCAAGGAAAAGGCTATAGTAATCAGATAATGACACAAAGAAAAAAATTAGCAAAAGTGGGAAACCAATGTCCAATTTTAGACTTACTCATGAAATGAAGAATTAATATTACGCTATTAATTCTTTGTTTCCTAAGCAAGTCTGAAATTGGACACTGGTTTCCCCAACTTTTGCTATTTTTTTCTTTTAATATCAAGTTTCTTATATTGCACTAAGTACACTTAGTATAATACTATAAAGTTATATAAGTGGCAGTAGTAGCTGTCTCCCATTGGCAAGAGTGTTTACTTTGGCTATACTCACTGATATCAAGGACCTTACAAGACATGGTAAATACATGAAAGCAAATAAAATATTAGCGAAGTTGCTCACCCCTAGCAGAAATATTTCGTGTTATTATCTTCCTTATGTCCTTCCCCACCTCATTTCCCTTATGTGGCTTTTTTTTAGAATGTGCATCTTTCTTTTTGTTTTTATTATTCTGTTTTGTTTTATTATTGGATATTTATTACTGAACATTTATTTATGAACATTTATGTAATCAATATCCATAGCTTTTCAATGCTGGGATAAAAATGATGGATGGATGGATGGATAGATGGATAGATGGATAGATGGATAGATGGATAGATGGATGGATAAATAGATTGATAGATGATAGATAGATAGATAGATAGATAGATAGATAGATAGATAGATAGATAGATAGGAGGGAGGGAAGAAAGAAAGAAAGAAAGAAAGAAAGAAAGAAAGAAAGAAAGAAAGAAAGAAAGAAAGAAGCTCAATTCGTAGCTCCATGTAACTCATTTGTAATCCAAGCCTACATTTAAAAAAAAAAGGAAAGAAAAAAACAAGACAAAGATCATCTTTTACTTTCTCACCTTTAGGCAAACTCGGTAGGCTTCTACTTTATCTGGGTCCAAAGAAAGAGTTTCCTCTTCTGTAAGCCTAATTTCAAATACTCGAATCATATCGTCTGTCTGGAGAATTGCCTGGAGCAGCGATCGCAGGGCATTTAAGCTGTAAGAACAGGACCATAGAGAAATCAAGCACTAAAAAAAGGTTTAGTATTGCTAACATTAGTATTTAGCATTACTAATAATTAGTATTACTAGACTTAATATCACCTTAGTATTTTTTAGGTTTATTAAAAAAAAATCAAGGCACCACCAAAGGGGGGGGGGGAACACATAACCCCATCAATACTAGCAAGGAAAGTTACTGTATATAAACAGGGAGAAAACCCTACACTTGCTTGCACTAAGGATGTTACCTAATCAGATAGTGAAACCTCTGCAAGACTTCACTAAAAAAAGATTATTTGCTTTCACCAATTCCCTGTTCCCACCTGCACTCAATTCAAGTATTCTTGCACTGCAAAATGTTCGTTTGCTTGTGGGCATTCCTATTCACACAAATGCTTGGTGCCTAAGTGTTGCAGAATAATTGTACTGTTTGCTCCCTTGACTGGAAAGCACTACGCTTTGTTGTGTTGCTCTATTTTAATAAATAGTGTACCTTCAACTTCTGATAAATTTGGAAGGGATAAGGAAGAGAAAACAAGCATCCTGAACTAAAGCAGGATAAAGAAAAATTAGTCCTTTATTCCATATGCAAAACTATTTGATGCACATAAGAAAGAACTGCACATATTTTTGGAAAAACATAGGTCACCGCTTTGCAAAACATAATGTATTTACTAATGAGGCCATTAAATGGTTTTCCACTTCCCTATTTTAGCCACAGTGTAACCTTGTGCGGTAGGCAGGGATAATACAAGTCCTAAGAAACTACCTTAATAGAAAGCTAGGTAATCAAAGGGAACATAGGAAATAGGAGGAGAGGGACAATGTTCCCTCTAATATTTTTTTCAGTGTGCATGGAAAAGTATAGTGTTTGAGCACCTGAGCGCCTGATTTTTTTTCACAGATGTCAGTGACGTGCACAGTGTACCCCTTTCCCATATGCTCCCCCTGCACTTTCCATCTTCTCTGATCAGCATGCTCCCCTCCTGCCACGGAATTGCCTCTCAGGGCCTCCTTTTTTTAAAGAGTACGGTGTGTGCTCTGCCTTCCTTCCAACCTATACTTAAATCTCCCTCAAACGAACCGTTTTCCATTATCTCGCTTCTTCAGAAGCATACAAACCGTCGTTCTCGAGCGTTTCCCTCCTCCTGTGTTTTGTTAATCGGCTCTGCACCCACAGCTCTTCATATGGCTCGTCTTCCCTATTCGCTATTTTTGTCCCATCATGGGATGCTCTGTCTTTCCACCCCCGCCCCGTTTGCCCCGAGCCTTTCTGTTGTAATGAGAAAAAATCATTTTTCAGCAGCTACTTTCCGAAATAACGAACGGCTTTTCTTCGTTTGATTTCTGAAAGGCAATGCTCGGTAGTCAGAGACCATAGTCTCATTCTAAAATTTCCAAACACGTTTCTATGTGACGTGGAAATCGCGGGGAGCATGTCAGCTTCTCTTAGTACAATTTGGATCGCTGGGACGCTAATCCTTTGGTGTATCGGCTGCTAGAGTGGTATTTTTGACTTAGTAGGTCAGCTGGTGAATGTCAGGTTTGTGATGCCCATCTTGACTGATACTCGCTTATTTGGTTCTTCTGCTCGCAACTTGTGGTTCTTTACTGCATTCAGCGGTAATGATAATGTAACACTGTGACATTAAAGATCACTGCGTGGCAGTTGGAAACTGCTGCATGGCATTTTCTTGTCATATATGCGGCCGCGCGGCCGCGCAGCTTAGAGGGAATATTGGAGAGGGGGTAAAAGTGGACACAAATAAGATACAGGATGATATGGAAAAAAGAAGAATTGAAAATAAAATACAGATGGAAGATTTCACTGGGATTTACCACCACAAAGTAAAAGTAGATAAAGGGGGAGATCGCCCTAAAAAGAAACCACAAAATAGTAAGAAAAGGAGGGGAACAGGGAAAACCCTGGGGGAAGTTACTAGAATAATAAAAGTAAATACGCTGAAGAAAAGATACAATAACCACAAAAATAGGGGAAAGAAAAAGAAGAAGTTAGGAGAAAGGGGGAGAAGAAAGAATTAAAACTGGGATTTTAGGAAGCCTGAGAGGAAATGGTTAAAAGAGGAAGAAAGGGGAAAAGAGTTATATTAGTAGACTAAAGAGAATAGTAGTAAGATTGTTATTGTTGTGTAACTAATTAAGAAATGAAGAAATGATAATATATTGTTAATGGTAGAAAAAAAATGAAAGAAATGCTCTGCTTAAATTGAATTAGAGGATGTATGTTGTTTATAGCAAAATATACCAATGGAGAAAATAAGAAATCAAAATTTGGTGTAATTTTGAAGGGCCAATTGAAGATATTGTTTATGTATTAAGAAAAAATAACTATAAAGATGAAAAATAATGGAAGAGAATAATTTTGCTGAAAGTGAAAACAAAACTATGATGTAAAAAGAACTATGTAATTGAGAGTGGTAAAAGAAAAGGCCTGGACCACTCTTTGTTTCTATAATATGTATAATTTGTTTTTAAAAATAAAAAACCTTGAATGGGAAAAGAAACTACCTTAATACAAGTCCCCTAATAAGCTCCAGACAACAGTAAATATATTTGGTTATCTTTTTCTACAGAATACTATCAATCTAGAATATGAAGGCATTCAACTCTCTTAAAATATATGCTTGGTTAGACAGGAATGCTAGCAGCTGAAAATAAAACAGATTTCTAGACGAGTTAACCAGGAGTCCTTTATACTGTTTTATTACCTGTCCAAATAGCAAGCAGAAACCCCATTAATATTTTCCAACTTCTGAAACAAAGCACTGATTTCAGACTGCAAATAGTGATACTTTTCAGAGCCTCTAAAATTTGGAAGGTAATCATTTTGTCTGTTGAGAACTTCTGCCATTGACTGGGATTCATTTTGTATACTCTGAAAATAAACAAACCAACATGTAAGTATCATTTGCACATTTCTTGTATTCAAAGAAACAATCTGAAACTTGCTCTTCGATTCTAACTGGAAATGCAAGAAACTGAATTTGTGATCCTCTAAGAACACTTCAGGGACTTCTTTGGGCAGGAATCAAAGCTAACTTGAACACACACACACACACACATGCCCATACACAGCGCAAAACAAAACATCTAGCACTGCTTCTCTCTGAATAGTACTGTTAACAATTGTGGTGATGTATATGAAATTATGTTGTAATTACAGCAAAAATGGTGCCCGCTTCCAGGGTGGAGCCACACAGCCTATGGATGCCAAGAGGTAGAGTCACCTGCCCTCCCTTTCCAACAGAAGCTCTTGAGCTTCGGAGATCTTCCAAAGGTGTGCAATTAGAGTGGGGAGTAGGGAGTGGAACCCGGTGGAGTGGGAGCAAGCCTAACAGCTTGCTCCCACTCCACCGGGAGCAGGGACCTTGGGGCGAGGTGGAGCGGACCCAATGTCTGCAGGAATTTCAAAGGGGCAGGAAGCAGCACACAAGGTGCTTCAGAGGGTGGGAGAGGCTTGGGAAGACAGGTCTGGGCCTGTACAATGGTTCCCAAAGCACCCAGTGCTCTGCTTAACAACTACATTAGGGAGACAAGGGGGCGGGATCCTGGAAGGCCCATGTGAATACCTCACTTAACGAACGTCACAACTTGGGCAGGCTGGCCATAACTTAAGCATTACCCACAATCCCCTGCCACTAACCTCAGCAGTATCAGATTGAAAATGTGGGCTCCTAATAATACAGGTAGTCGTCAACTTACAACAGTTCATTTAGTGACCATTCAAAGTTACAACAGGACGGAAAAAGATGACTTATGACCTTTTTTCACACTTACAACCATGGCAGCATCCCAATGGTCACATGATCAAAATCTGGATGCTTGGCAACAGGTTCATATTTATGATGCTTGCAATCCACTGGGATCATGTAATCAGATTTTGCGACCTTCTGACAAGCGAAGTCAATGGGGAAGCCAGATTCACTTAACAACAGTGTGACTAATTTAACAACTGCAATGATACACTTAACAACTGTGGCAAGAAAGGCAATGGGGCAAAAGTCACTCAACCAATGTCTCACTTAACAACATAAATTTTGGGCTCAATTGTGGCTGAGCCGTATGTCAAGTGTAAAAAAGAATAATGCGGGGTATAGGGAGAGAGGATATGGATAAAACTTATTCATTGCAAATCATATGTACCTCTAATTCACTGATTCGGACAGACAAATTATGGGAGGCTCCTTGATCCAGCTGGAGGGGAGTTCGCTGCCCCATCCTGAACTCACAGTTTTCAATCTGGCGACGAAGTTTTTGCAGTTCCATGAGCAACCATGCCTCCTGCTTTTCTCTTTCAGGAACTTCAGGTACTGGAAATCGGGGAGAAAATGGGAAAAAAGAAAACTGGGAAAAACAAGTTTTACACTGAAACACTAAAAGCTGCTTTGAAACATATTTGAAATAATCAGGGCTGACCCCACACCAACACCGATTTTGTTGGAAATGCCAATAAAATAAATATATGTTTAATTTTATCGACCATTTACATTTTTATTCCTGTGGTTGTCGTTGTAGGGACCCCAGTACACTGCTTTGCATGGGGCCCCTAATGCTCTTAAGATGCCCCTGATTTGAATACGTGAATAGTAAGACGGGTGTCACATTTTCATCAGCAATATGGCTTGGAAAGGCAAACAGGCATAATTTGAACTCTACGCCAAATACTCTTATCCTTCTCTATATTAAAAAAAAAAGCAATAGATTTTTTAAAAAATTATATGTCACCATATATAATTAAAACATAATTTCCTATAGTTGTCAACCTTCCATGATTGCAAATGCTTTTATTGACAAGTCTTGCTTTTTGCACGGGGCCTATCTGTGAAGCCCATACCTGCCTAAGATAGGATATTGCAAGTTGAATTCAGCTCTCCAATCATATACTATGGCCTAACAAATGTTTGGCAATCTTATTTAATCTTATGTAATACAATGAAGAGGTCATTCAACCTCAGGTTCTATCTTTAAAAAAAAAAATCAGAAGGGTCCAAGGCAAACTACATAACAGCAAAGCAAAATAAAGGGTCCAAACCACCACTCTGTTCCAAGGCCTTTGAGAACAGGAAACTCTTCAATGACTTTCTCAACATTTTTCAGATCCAAACAGAGGCAACCTCATGAAAATGCGTATCTAGCAGACGGTCTCTGGCTGGCTTAGTGAGTCACCAGCAGATGTAAAATATTACAACATGCATGTATTTATTAGGTCACTAACCTATGACAATTGGTGGGGTCTTTGTTGTATCCCGAATCTGGATGACCAATGTCTGGTAATGCTTCTGAGCATCCGTGATCTGAGTCTGCATCTTCCGCTTATCATCATCGCAAAACATCTCTGAGCCTTGGCTGTTCCTGATAAATTCTTGGTAATGGATCTCCAAGTCAGCAATTATTCTTTGATAATCTTCTCTGCGCATTGTCTTCAGCTGCAAAAAAATGAATGCAAACAATTTCAGGAAAAGCAACCCCAACATGTTGATGGCAAATTTATCTCTACTTACTGCTCTAGATGAGAGGAAATGATTCGGGGGAGGGGGGGTATTGAAGACTAGGGACAGGGGAATGACTAAAAATGACAAATGGCTTAAACAGGTAGGTTTACGTTAGTATGAAGTGTCTAAACTAGAGACTATAGAATGAGCAGATAAGAGAGCACAACAGATTTGTGTCAGTAGATACAGGACTGCTTGCAAAATTAAGAGCTACGTTATCAGTATAGACAATGGCTGAGAAAAGGCAAACAGTCTTTTAAAAATCTGCGATCTGCAGAATCTGCCAACGTAAAGAAGTATGGAATGAATACAAGCTCTATTGAATATCAGAATATCAAACACGGATTCTTTTTTCTTAGCCTACAACACTGAACATATTGTTTGTCCAACTGTATACACACACATACATAGACTGCATAGACTCAGCAATGGCATACTTCAACCATAGTTTTTCAAAACTAGATACATATGTAGTCCAGAAAGAAAATTGCTAACTATATGTATAACATTACAACAACTCCATAACATAAGAAGCCCACCTTGGCAATAGTCATAGCCCTGATTTTCTCGACGTCAATCATACAATAATGCCAAGACACCAAGCTCTTCATGTTGATGTAAAGTTGATTCCAGAGAGCCATAATAGCGTCATAGTATTGTTCAATTCTAAAGAGTAAATGAAAGGGTTATTTACACTCAGAAAGCAATCTATCTCCCACACATAAAAGCTGTAATATTTCCAACACTAAATATTTTTCAATTCAAAAATCCAAATGTTTCTCATATTTATATTATACATTTTTATTATTTGGGAGAGTGGGTTTTTAAATGGATGGGTAGATGGCTGATTGGCTGGCTAGATATTCAGGGACTGCTCACAGACTCTACTCCAATTATAACAATTTCTGAACTCTGTGCTAAAAAAAATGGGAATGTGTCTGGAAAAGAAAACACATTGGGTTCATTCAAGACACATGCGTCTTGGGGTTTGAAGAACCTGGACTGTACTGATTTGCCAGTGAACCAAAATTATATTTTACATGTGCACCATATCTACCATGCCTACATAGAGATTGAAGGCATAGTTAGGGATGCATAAGAATCTCATGAACCACACTGCTCCCTAACTACTCCAACCTCAATCCCTGTTACCTGGAATGCAAAGAAGATATTTTGCAACACCTTGAAGGGGAACTTTGCTTTGACGGAGGTTTGAGCAAAGCATTCATTTGAAAAAGAAGTATCATGACATCCTCATTCTATGAGGAAAGCAACCATACTGCTTTATTCATGCAAGGGATGTGATATACTGTATCATCTAGAACAGCTCCTCCAACAGCATAAACCCAACTCTGGCAAGCAATGCCTGATGATTTGCTGCTTAGTTTTCCATTAAGGTTCTCCCAATATCAGAAAATGTTTCTGTTCTGGCAGAGCACTTGAGCATCTCTTCTGATTTTGCTTAGTGACAAGTAGGACAAGGAGAAGTATCAAGGCAATATGGCACCAACTTGCACAGGCCTTGTATAAATTCTGCATTCTTGTAACTACTGGGAAAACACTCATAATTCAAGAACTACAAAATTGAATGAATGTGGGTTATATATACACACCCCTTTATAAAATATGTTTTAATCCAGAAACAGTGCTCCAGATCTCCCCAGTTTAAGAAACGGATGAAAATACTAAACTATTGTATATTTCTTAGTAATTTAAAATGTCTCTAACATGTTCCCATTCTAACTGAAAAACACACACACACAAAATCCGAATAACGTCTTTTATTTATAAAACTAAGCAGGTTCTTATGACTGCATAGGAAAAGTAAATTTTCAAAGAATATGTGCCCCATGAGTCCAACGCAGGTTTTCCCACCCAAGGCAAAATCACTAATTTTGCTCATTGGCTTTTGATGAGGAAAGGGTGGGATTTTCGCTAGGAAGTCTTGCCTTATAGTTCAGGCAATAATTAGTAACTTACTTGGTTGCCAGATCCACAGCTAATGGGTTTAAAGGTGGGATAATAAGACTAACAGATGGCACCAGCATATCTAGCCCACCTGGTCCAGTCACATGCCATTTGCTACGTTCACTGTTGTCTTTTAAAATGCACTCATCTCCTTTGCGCATGGTTTTCTGTGGGAGAAAAAAGAAAAATGGCTGCAGCTGGAAAGAAACTCCCTATTTTTTCCCCAATTTCCATCATTTTGTTAAAGGGGGGGGGGGGTTAAATGGAGTAATATTCATCCCCTCCAAATCCCATCAGTATGGCTAACAGTGAACATATCAGTAGCTCTGAAACAACACAAAGATCATAGCTTTTTCAGGTCTGGAATTAAAGCTTGAATGTTTGCATTGGGCATAGTATTATAGAAGGCTTGCAAAAATGTTTTTCACTAGCTCTGATAAAGTTACATTACTATAATATGTTTTATACTCTTAATCATTTTCCAGAATCATAGTTAATGTAGAACACAATAATGTACTACTCATTACTCTAGAACAGTTAGTCAGTTAGTTAGTACGCTTACTCTAGAATAGTTAGTTCATATGAATGACTCTCCACCATCCTCCAGAATTTGCTAAGAGGGCTCTATGATGTTATATTTCTGAACAAAGATTCAGTTTTACCATTTTTGAAACATTCTGCATGACATTTATAAGGACAGCAGTTGCATTTAAGTCACATATTAATAGCAATAGTACTTTATACATCATAGTGCTTTACAGCCCTCTGTAAGCAGTTTAGAGGGTCAACTTATTGTCCCCCAATATTCTGGTCCTCATTTACTGACCTTGGGATGATGGAAGGCTTCTGCTACAAAAATACACAGAATGGCCACAGAATGTTCTACATGGCATTAATACAAGGAGCTGTAATAATGGGATTCTTACCAGATCTTGTTTGTAGTCGCACAGAGCCCTGAGAATGATGGTCTTATTGGACTTATACTCAGGGTTACGGGGTTTCAACTGTACTATCTTCTTTGACTTATTCACCAAATTTTGCACCTGCCTTTTATATTCCAGGATTTTATCTCGCTCAGCCTAGAAGGAAAAAAAGTTGTGATTAACAACTTTATTTAAACACCAAACTGTCGTTGTTGTGTCAAATTGAATTTTAACTAAAATTATAGGCAGAGATCAATATTTCATTGACAATTCTAACATAACAAGCTTTCAATCAAACAAATTATTTTTTATCATTTCATGAGTGCATTATCAATAAATAATTAAGATGGCACTACTCTGATTTCCTTTCAAACGCAGAACATTTTGTATGACAGAGTGATGTAATATAGAACACCACAGGTAGTCCTCATTTAGTGACCATAATTGGGACGGGCAACTCAGTTGCTAAGTGAAGTGAAACTAAGTTGCTAAGGAAACTGCAGCTATGCTTGCTATCTTACTTCAGCTTTCCTTTGCTTTACAGACCAGTGCAGTTACATTTTCATCACCATTGTAAGTGCTGCACAAGGTATTTGCTAACCAGCGATAGCACTGAACAAATGATGGTTACAACCAATTCTCAGAGTTCTGGCCATCCATGCACCCTCATGGTCTCACTATCCCAATCTAGGCTCTTGGCAACTGGTTCACATTTATGTCTGGGTGCAGTGACTCTCAATCACGTTGATTGCCTTTATTTCCTGCCAATTTTCCTAGAAAGTCAGCGGGGAATGCAACAGGAAAAGTGACAAGTCATCAGAGTAAGTGCGCCTTATCCATGCATCCTGTCCTAGCCTCTCTGCGCTCATGCAACTCTGACCATTCATATATCTCCTCACACCCGCATCAACCTTCTCCTGCAATCTCATGCACCTCTTTGCTCCCTTCCCTATCTGGCAACAGTCACTAACCTGCCTGCCAGCCTGGGATTTGCAGCTTCCCGCTGGCTTCCCTACTGATTTGGTTATGGGAAACCAGCAGGAAGTTGCCTTGCCGAACCATATAGGATCTAGGTAACGATGGCAACTGTGACTGCTATTGCTAAATGGTGCAGTTGTACTGTGATTGCATCATTTAGCAACAGAAATTCTGGACTGAATTGCCATCGTAAGTTGAGGGCTGCCTATACAGACTGCTGAGCCTAGGAGCGTTTGTGGCGCAATAACAGACAGTTGCATCCATACCTCTAATTCTTTAATCTGCTCCAGCAGAACTTGCAAAGACATATTTTTATCACAGATGAACCTTTTCCTGATGACATCCTGTAAATTCTTCAAGTAGTTCTCAGTAGATTGGGCTTCCTCAAAAAACTACACATAGAACAAACAAACACATTTAACCGTCTCTTTCATATCTTAGGTTTTCATGGGATACACAGGGTATCCCAAAAGTCTTACTGCAATGCAGATTAAAACTACACTAAGACTTTTGGTGTGCCCTATATAAAATGCAAGAGTTAAGAATGTCAATACACTGCTTTTTCAAGAATATCGATGTAAAAGAACATAATACATAATAAGAAGGTTACTGGAGACAATCTATCTGGTACCTCAGTACTCAATGTTAATTGGTTCCAGGAGACACGTTGTGTACCAATAATGATGAGTAGTAAACAATTTTTTTCCAAAAGGAATAATGTAGTGAGTCACAAGGTAGCCGACACCAACAAATTCTAGCTTGTGTGTTGAGTACCAAACAAACAATGAGTTCCTGGATAAAATTTTCACATCAAAATGTGTTGAGTATCAAATTCAGTGAGTTTCAAAGCAGCTGAGTTCCAAGGTACCCCTGTATAATCTTTAAGAATTGAATCTACCTTTAGACGCTATATTCCACACGCCATCATTAAAGGTAAAGGTTCCCCTTACACATATGTGCTAGTCATTCCTGACTCTAGGGGGGCGGTGCTCATCTCCGTTTGAAAGCCGAAGAGCCAGCACTGTCCAAAGACGTCTCTGTGGTCATGTGGAAAGTCACACGGAACACTGTTACCTTCCCACCAAAGATGGACCCTATTTTTCTACTTGCATTTTTACATGCTTTCGAAATGCTAGGTTGGCAGAAGCTGTGACAAGTAATGGGAGCTCACTCCGTTATGCGTCAGCAAACCGCTGAACTGCTGACCTTTCTAATTGACAAGCTCAGCGTCTTAGCCACTGACCCATTGCGTCATCATTACTGCAAGCAAAATTAAAAATGCTTATATTAAAACAGTTAGTACGCACAATTATTGGTTAGAATCTAATTTATCTGTATTTTTCTAACTAAACAGAGCCAATATGGGTTGAAATGATAAAAAGTACTTTTATAAATTATTTATAGATTCTTTACAACAATACATACCTGAAAGTAGGCTGCATTTTCCTTGAGATGAACATCAATGCACTTGGTGATCTGAAGAATCCAACTCCACTGAGTTTGTAATGTATCCATATAGGCCTGCACATTTAAACAAATTGCCATTGGTTCTGAATTCTGATAATGTAATTTGATTTATTTTTCGCCTAGCAACTCACTTTTTAATCTTCAAAATTATCTACCCTAGCTGAAAGGGACCAAGAGTCAAAAATCAAGTCTACATCCATGACCACATTTCTGCTTTGCCTACTAACGAAATCTGACTTGTCCTTCTCTTCTAGTTTGCTTATAGAAGCCCCACTGAGGAAAGGCGCTGAAAACCAGGATGCGCAAACAAAGAAAAATGTCTTCCTCTTAGCATTTTTATCCTATTGTTCATCTTACGGTTACTAATTGGTCACTATGTGGAGAATGTAAGCTTCCTCTACAAATCCAAAATGCCCAACATTAAGGATCCGTGTTAATTACGATTTAATAGGTTAACATTTTTTGTTACAGCTGATTCTAAAGTGTTCTTTTGAAAATAAGCACTGGGCCCCTCATATTTGCATTTAGCTTTGCATATTTTCAAGATTACTTGTTGATCAAAAGAGGCTGTCTGATAGTACAGTTCGGGGTACAACACTTCATTACCAGCTTTCACTTCAATGAAATGTCATGTTGTTCCAAAAATAATCTCAGGATAAAAATGTAGGAAGTTGAAAACATACCTCAATTTTGTCGGAAGCAGGGTGCTGGCTGAGCACCAACTGATCACATTCTTGCTTAAGTTTGTTGAGTTCCTTTTCTTTAACTTCGAGCTGGCTCATGCGTTTCTGTAAGTAGGCAAGGACTTGGATTTAAACTCAGTTTCAATAGGAAAAAGGGATCAGTAAATTTAGTATTTATTAAGTTTAGTATTTATATAATTGTGTTATAAGACTGGTCTGTTTGCAATCCCAGCAGGCAATTTCTTCTCTACGATGATAGGAACACTTTTGTTGAAATAAGCACTAAAAATATCACCCATATCTATCAATCACATTCAACTATAAGCTGTCTTCTATCTGTCTCCAAGCCTATGTTGAGGATTCATTCCTCTCTCCTCTCATTGATCTCATTTCCTCCACTTGGTTTTCTTTTATTTCACTGTGGTGTCCCTTCTATTTTGAAATTGAATGCCTGTGTCTAATGTCTCCTAACATTAGACGGGAAGTTCCAATGAAATTTTAATTTAAAAAATTAAATCTACTTTAAAACTTCAATACAATCATCACACTAGCGTGGACAATAAAATTGAATGGATTTATGCTGATTCCCAGATTGACAATTTCCTCTCCTAAAGTTTTTCATCTTCCCTAAAAGAAAAAGAAGCATATCGCCCAATGAAAGCCTTGACCTTCCCCAATGCTAGAAAGGACACATTTTCTGAAAGAAGCTTGAACAGAGGAAACATCAATCATTACACTCCTTTTCTTATAAACTCTCAGAACGGCTAAAGAAGCTTTCCATCTTGAAACGAGTAAAACCTTTCGAAGTACTGGAGAATTGAAAACATCTACTAATACCAGATTATTCTGCATTTTAAAAGACAAAATTGTTTGCAGTCTTTCAAAAAGAAAAATAACCGAACCACAAATTCTTGAATGAGTTTTATTTGTGAGTATCATTAACTCACTGAGAAGACTTCTTGCTTCCTTGCAATGTCAGTGTTTCTGTCACTCCAATCATAGAGAAGTTCTTCCTCCTCACAGTCATTGATCCACATGATTTCCCTACTAGTGGCTTGGATGATGTTCTGCAGCTGACGCAGCTGATCCATTCTTTCAAAGGAGAACCTCTACAAAACAGCATCAAGGAATCAATAAGCCTTTTCATTGAATGATCAAAGCATAAGAGTACAAGACATAGTACAAAAAATTTGGTAAGAGGGCGGGGGGAGCAATGAAGCCATCACACACTGAAAAACAAATGGCCAAGATGCTTAATATACCCCAGCCATGTCCAGACCATGGTTTCTTGACATTTTACAAGAAAAATCAAAATTCTGCTCTGGCTTTCCAAGACAGGACAAGTTGCCAGGTAGAAATTTCAACAAGTATTTCTACCAGACTTTAGACACAGAGTTGCTGTGTTTATAGTAAATGAGTTAAATGGGATTCTCCTCGCCCCTCACATGTTTTGCTCACATTGTTTTGCTGGTCAGTGATTGAAATAAAATGACTGACTGACTGGAATTGCTACAGTATATCATTTTTGAAGTTTGTTTGATTTTTTAAAAAAAAGCTTTTAGCAAACTTTTCTATCTTGAAACTCTATCAAAATGCATATGTCTGTTTAAAAAGGTTTGAGTCTACTATGAAATTGATTTACTTATTGCGTTTACTTTATGTCTTTCACTAAGAAACATAGGGACATATAGATGTTGTCCTCCATTTTATCTCACAATATCCAGGGAAGATTAGCTTTGGCTAAGAAATATAAGTAATGGACAGTGGAATACATCTTAATCTAGCATTATATTTGCTAAACTATCACTTATAAGGATAAAAGATGGCAAATAATGAATCAGAGTATATTTCTAAAATCATTTTACATTGTTGATGATAGAAAAGAGCAAATATTATTTTCATTTGTACATATCTCTTCTTTCCTAAAGAGGATAAATAGGATATTTTCAGCACATAGTTGCTCCCACTGCTGGACTGCAGAGGAGAAAAAACATATCTAACATTGTATTCCTATACAACTCCAATATTTCTATGGAAGTCAAATGGTGCTGGTTTTGGAATCACACATCGTATGAGAAAAATGTATGAATTTTCCTTCCTACTTAAATGCAAACCTGATGCTGAAATTTACCTTAATAACTAGGCAAAACATGTGTTTTAAGAATAAAATAAAAAATAGCTTACCAAGAGATATTCATATTCTTCTTCCAGCTGATGAACAGCAGCCTTCTCACGCTGTTAAGTAAAGAATAAAGAAAACATGTGTCTAGCAAGCAGGGAAAATAGATGGGAGACTGGGGATTTCCACTAAAGACAGGAGAACTTAAGGCAGTAGTATTTGCGACATTCTTTTTATCATAATAGAAAAGAGGGAACATAACTCTGCAAGAAAATACAGATGAGTGCTGTAAATGCAAGACGAGTTAAATGCAAGACGCAGGATTGAAAATCTATGGTTATCTAACCTTGATTATACCATGGGATTTTTTTTAATCCAACCAACATTTGGTTGGATCACCTAATGGCCATATATGAATCCAATAAAAATCTTTGTTAGAACACCACTGAACCGGTCATTCAATTTATCCATCACGCCAATGAGAACCCGGGACAGAATGGAACTGGGAAGAATAGAGCAGAGAATTATGGGGATAATTTGGTAGGATACCAGAATGTCAAATTTTGGTTCTGCAACCTTTTTCCATTAATCTCAAACTCCCTGTTTAATATAAAAAAGCAATAGGCAGAAAAAGTATGCATCATTATTTGTGTGTGAGGAAAAATGTGGTGATGGTAAAGAAGCTACAGTTTTTTCTCAAAGTCTTAATATTTATTGTTAAATAAGTTAGCAATAATATGCACTTAATAATATATACAGTCAACAGTCTAAAAAAAGAAGTACACAGAGTCACCTACCAGATCAGTTTTCACCTTATCCAAGTGCCAACGATAGTCTCCAATAGAATTATGGAATCTTCGATGATCAGCGATTTGTTGTTCAATGGCTGTAGCATCAAATCCCCATTTTACTAACTCCATTTCAGTCTGAAAAGAAAAGTGCATTAATTGGTACTTCATTCATAAATGCACCAACCAAAAATTATATAAATCCCATAATTACTTTCCAAATTGAATTTGATTCCCTAACTTCCTGCTGACGGTGCTTGTGCTAACAGAGTTGTTAGTTACAATTTGTTCTTTAAAAGTAAAGTGATGCAAAATCACAAGACTTTAAAGTGTGAAGCCTTTTTATATCAGCCTTGAATTCAGGCACATTCCAAAAATCTAGTATTTTTCTCTTGAAAAACCTTCTTTTAATAATAAAAATATTTAGAATTTCCTCATCTCTTTACTATGACTTTAGGCCAGAGAAATCCTATCTGTACAAGACCAACAGCATATTGCAGCCTGCTAGAAGTACAGTATATAAAACATTTTAATCTTTTGTTTAATCAATCTGCTGTTCTCCTGCAAGTAGCTCTGTAACTAATCGCCTTCAATTTGAATATTTATAGTTTTTTTAAAGTGTTATATTTTACCTGCTCTTTTTTATAATTTTTTTTACTGTTTTCCTTTTGCAGGCAAGAAAATAGGATCAAACTCTCTTGCCACATGTCTCTACATTACATAGCCTGGAAGTTCACTACAGGAACTAGTTCTTTATTTACATTGCAAGAGCTTTATTTCTTTCATTCATCTGGGTGATGCCAGATAACAGGCAGCAGGAACTACCTTGCTATTCCTCCTAATCAGGGAACAGGGTATGAGGAATCAGAGGACTTCTTGGAAAAATAGTTTGAGACCTCTGGCCTTCGGGTTCAGTCAATCTGCTACAACAGCTTTTCTCAACCTCAGCTATTTTAAGATGTGTGGATTTCAACATGCTGGCAGAGGGAATTCCGGGAGTTGAAGATCATACAACTTAAAGTAGGGGG
Organism: Natrix helvetica; assembly: GCF_964273705.1. NCBI lineage: Eukaryota > Metazoa > Chordata > Lepidosauria > Squamata > Natricidae > Natrix > Natrix helvetica. The sequence continues at coordinate 97,849,865 of NC_138550.1, read as the reverse complement.
GGGGTCAAAGATGCGGGACGCGGGCCAAATCCAGCCTATGCCGGCCACGCTCACCCTGGCTTCACAAGGGGAAAAACAATCCCAATAAGTCACAATACAGCCCATGATACGATCAGGTTTGATACCCTTGTCTTAAAAGTTGCAGCCGTTGAGAAACGCCATGCTATAGGAACAGAACAGAATAACAGAGTTGGGGAAGGGACCTTGGAGGACTTCTAGTCTAACCCTTGCTCAGGCAAGAAACCCAATACCATTTCAGACAAACAGTTATCCAATCTCTTCTTAAAACTTCCACTGTTGGAGCATTCACAACTTCTTTAGGCAAATTTTCCCACGGATTAATTGTTCTAACTGTCAGGAAATTTCTCCGTATCTCTGGCTTGCTTCTCTCTGAATAGATGCTTCCATTTCCAATTCCAATCCAATAAATCAAAAATCTAACTAGTATGAGAACAATTACTCCAATAATTCTTAGTCTTCAGTTATTTTGACCTAGTTTGTGAGAACAAGAAATACAGTTCTAAGAAAACAAATACCCCTTTACATTTTCTGATTTTTGCAAAACTTTGCTGCTGAATATTATCAAAACTTCATGAGGATCAACTTCATTAAAATGGGCATCCATGTTCTTAGTGAGCAATAGCTTCTACCCCTCATTTTAATGAGAACCTTTTCGATCTGGCTTTAACACTAGCTTTAGCAAGGATAAAGAGAGGATTGTACTCATTGGATGTTCTTTTTGTTTTTGTGATTTCCTGAGTGATTTTATGCACTTGACTTGAAGAAACTGTCAACCTTGAAAAGATTTATCACTGCCCAATTTTTTTCCATTTCAAGACTATGTCTCTTATTGTAGCTCTGTGTTGCTCCAAAGTTTTAGAAATTGTTTTGTCAATTTTTCTAGACTGATGGGCATCAATTAAAAGTAGTCCTATAGTTGATTTAGGTCAGTACTGGATCTGAGTCAATCTCATATATTTTGACTGATTGCTCAGGGAAGAACTAAAGAACTTCATAAACCCTACCAGTTATCTCTTACTTTAAATCACAGAAATAGGGAATGGTAACTTTCTTATAGTGGCGTATCACTTATTTGATCATTTTATTTATTATACAAAAGAAATAAAACACAAAATGTTGATATCATTGGCCCTATCAGACTCCTTTAATATACTGCTATGACCACAGGAAGTTTTGATAATATTCACTGTCAAAGGTATGCAAATATTTTTTAAAAAATCCAAAAGAATATATATATTCTTTCCCCCTACTTTATATTTGGAGGCCTTTTAGGAGATGCTGTTCTAGAATGACAATGTAAAGGTAAAGGTTCCCCTCGTACATATGTGCTAGTAATTCTAGACTCGAGGGGGCGGTGCTCCGTTTCAAAGCAAAAGAGCCAACGCTGTCCAAAGACATCTCCGTGGTCATGTGACCGGCATGACTAAACGCCAAAGGCGCACGGAACGCTGTTACCTTCCCACCAAAGGTGGTTCCTATTTTTCTACTTGCATTTTTACATGCTTTCGAACTGCTAGTTTGGCAGAAGCTGGGACAACTCAGGAGCTCAATCTGTTACGCGGCGCTAGGGATTTGAACCACCGAACTGCAGACCTTTCTGATGGACAAGCGTCTTAGCCACTGAGACATGTTTGTCTAGAATGATATAAGAACATTTTTTTAAAAAAAAGTCTTTATGAGACATCATGCCAGTAGTGTAATGCTACAATATTCACCCTCTTGAGCCACACCTATGCTTAACTCATGCTGGAACAATTCTGGCAAACAATGCCAATTTAGGTTATTAGCTTCCTGAAAGTTACATAGGACTTTCACCTTCTTCTTTTCAGCTTTGTTTTAGTCAAAGTAGCAGCAAGTTAAAACAAGCATCACTGCAGAACTACAAAAGGGTGGCTCCATTCCAGCTTCCATTCCTCTCAGAGAAACCTGATCCAGGTGCTTAGCTCACAGGTCTCCTATCTGCAAGCCAACTGGAAAATAAAACTAAACACTAGCAAGCCTGCTAGGGCTACAGGGAAGAATTTCCCACGTATTGCAGTTACAAGAGTAAGTATTACTTTGGCTCACTGGAGCTCAGCTTTGCAGACAGAATATTAAGCCAGAGAAGGTCAGTATGAGATAAGATAAGGAAGCTGCATACAACTGGCTCAAAATGCCTATTTATAACAGGCTTCCAAACACTAGGAAAAGCAGTCTGTTTTTGCTACAAAGTTTGAAATGCTCCAATACATTTTTAAATAAATTTCGTTTTTTTTCCTCGAAATGTTTAAGGGAAGAAGAAGATTTTTCTTATGTAGCAACTTAATGTTTTCTTTCCACATTAAATTTCAGATGAAAATTGTCTCACACACACAGTTGAAAACTGTTTTTCCCCTTCATCGAAAGTATCTTTATAAGAATGTAAGAAGAACAGATGGTAGAGTTTTATGAAGATGAATTAATGCAAGCATCCTTTCATTCAAGAGATTTCATATTAGTGTGGGAACACTTATTTCCCTATCTCCAGCCATTATATTAATGTAGATGACTCTACATTTGAATTATACTTGAATTATAGTTCAAGAGAACTGTAATTATATCAGAACACTAGGCTTTGGCAGAATCTATATCTTAACAAAGCAGCAACAAGAAAATCAACATTTTACTATTACCTCTTCTGTAAAGACTATTCAGATTATCAAAAATATCAAATTTACTTCAATCTGTTGTTTTATTTTAGCAGATCTCTACCTTGGACAAAGAGGCAGTTTCTAAGCAATGAGCACCTCTTAGAAAATTGCTATGAACTGATATCTAAGTCACATTTTCTTTGGGATACTGCATTTTTAAAATTATTTTTCTTCTTCTTCCACTATGTTGCAGAAAAGTTTCTGTAATTCCTCTCTCATCAGAAGCCCCTCCTTCTCTGCAGGCTTCTCTGCAGTTTCTTGACGTACATACTAACTTTCTTTCTTTACATCATCTAGCTTATCTACGTCCTTCCTTCATCCCCTGCTTGTACTTGACCAGAGATTCCATATTCAGCTACTTCCAATCTTGTAGAGAGAACTGGCAGCAGTGAAGGAATGAATAATGATTTTCTAATTTGCTTTTCATACATGCACTGTGAAAATAAGCTTTTTGATTAAGACATTCCTTTTTAAGTATTCAGGTTGAAGGTTCAAGTTAACTGATTTATTGCTAAAAGCTAATGCACAGGAATCTTCTCAACTAACAGTCAGTACCTGGTTAGAGTTAGATAAGGGTCAAAAACATTTAAGCGGGGAGCGGGGGGTTGACGTAGCTCACTTGTGCCTAAATAAGGATTCTAAACTGATGCCTCTTTTAAGTCCTCCCTCTGGCTCTGACAGTCCTTCTATATTCATTCAAGTTTACCTTCTGCTGTCTCATCCAGTTCAGACATTCACTGGTGACGCGCCTAGTGTATTCATCCCAACCTGAGGCACTCTGAGAGCTGTAGCCACCACCTTTGGAGCTAGCCCTTCGGACACGAGGTACACTGATAGCTTTGTAGAGGGCACGCATCTGCTCTTGAAGTTGAAGCAGTCTAAAGGAAAAATGTAACAGTAAGGAAGAAGAAATACAGTTTGCTTGTCTCTGCTGATGATTAGTTTATACCAGTGTTTCTCAACCTTGGCGACTTTAGGTCCTGTGGACTTCAACTCCCAGAATCCCCCAGCCAGCACAGCTGGCTGGGGAGTTCTAGGAGTTGAAGTCCACAGGACTTAAAGTCACCAAGGTTGAGAAACACTGGTTTATACCTTTCAAAATGTATTAATATTTCTGGTTGATTTTACATTTGGGTTACCCATCTGTGATAGCTTTTATCAAAGCTCAGAAGTGCATTTGAGGCCCAGCTTCATAAATTTATAACATTCGTGAAAGACATTGCATCAGGTCTTACTCAAGTGTTGATATTCACACAAGTGTAATGGACTGTGTGGGTGATCTTAGTGGGTGAGGGAAAGAGATCTTGCCTAGGGAATGGCCAGACAAGAGAGGGAGGAGCCCATAGGCACTTAATAGTCAGAGAAAGAAACTTAGGAAGGACCTGTGTCCTAATTGATCAGTTAAAAGTAGTGGAGGGACGTTTGTACCCTTCAGACTTGCAACGTTCTATTAATATAGCCTTACAATCAAGTAGATTTAATTTATCTAGTTGTGTTTTCTATCCAGGAAGTCTGACATTAGATGAGATCTGAATAATTTACTATTCATCTAGCGCAGGGGTGTCAAACTCGATTTCATTGAGGGCCATATCAGGGTTGTGCTTGATCTGGGGGGGGCAGGGGGCAGATTGATGTCACTCGTGTCAGGGGCACCTGTGGTGCCTTTGGTAGTGAAAATGGACTCTCAATCTCCGTTTTCAGCTGGGACGGCCTCCTGCAGCCCTCTGCCAATGAAAATGGAGTATGCAGTCCTCCCAAGCTCCATTTTCACTGGCAGAGGCTTATAGGCAGCCCAGCTGAAAATGGAGATTGGGAGCCTGTTTTTCAATGGCAGAGGCACCATGGGCCGGTCCTTCACTTTTTCCAGAGTGGCCCCACAGGCCAGATCTAAATACCCCACAGGCCGAATCCAGCCCGTGGGTCTTGAGTTTGACACCCCGGGTCTAGCAAAATAAAGGTTGCATCACATGATTCTAGAGGTATATCACCTAGAATAACTCCCATCTTCCATATGTAATCATCAATATGCATTTACTTGTTTATTCAATGTGACAGAGACTACTACTTCAGTACCCTAGTCATACTTCTTAGGTACAAATATACCTTTTCTGGTAGAGATCACATGGCTGTCCCATTTGTCTCATTTCTCTGATCAATCCTTCAAGGATGTCCACGTGTTCATTTGCCTGAAGAAAGCAGTCCTCCAGCTCTCGGTTCCTGCTAATTTGGATACCTTCTCCATACTTCAGTTCCTAAAACAATTAAAATAAAGCATAAATCACCCTATCAACACACACAGAGACACAAATCAATTTATCAATAGTACTAAAAAATAAAAGACTACTATGATATCCTGCACATGTCTTTGAACAGAATTTGGACAACTACAGCTACTGCAATTTGCACTAAATAGACTTTCCAAAATATGCACATAAGATCAGCAACTAAGAGATAGCAAAAGGCTCCAAATGTGTATGTGTTGGGGGGCTGGGGGGGGGAGGGCTGTTTCCATAATGACAAATGTAATTCAATGCAAGCAAGTGTAAGGCTGCATACATGTTTGCCTATTCTTTTACTTTTCTTTTCAATTTTTTATCATATTTTTTAAAAATCAACATTTTGAGCGCAACATCCTCCTAGATGCCCGGCTGTCAATGGATGACCATGTGGCAGCCGTGGCAAGGGGGGCGTTCCACCAGGTTCGCCTGGTGCGCCAATTGCGCCCCCTACTGGACCGGGATGCCCTACGCACGGTCACTCATGCACTGGTGACGTCTTGGCTGGACTACTGCAATGCCCTCTACATGGGGCTTCCCTTGGGACACGCTCGAAGACTGCAGCTTCGTCAAAATTGGTCTTGCATATGGTCACAGCAGCTAGGTTGTTGATTGCGCAACATTGGAAAAAAGATTTTTTTTTTACCGACAATTGATCAATGGATTCAGAAGGTGGCGGGGTTTGCCGAAATGGCAAAAGTTTCAGCTTTCTTAAAAGCTCAGAAGCAGGAGGATTATACACAGGAATGGGTAAAATGGATTGATTACATACAGAATAAATATCAGATTAGGAGGTATTATGTAGCCTTTAGATAAGAATGTTTAGACTGATAGATGATTCGAGTAAATAATACATGGGCTGCTTGGAATTGTTAGAGTGGTGTATAGCGGAAGTCAGGGGGGGTTGAGTGGGAGGTGGGGGTGGGTTAGGGTGGAGGGTGGGGTAATATATATGCATAATTAAACTAGAAGATGGGATTAATGAAATATTGTTATTTTAAGAGAAATTTATATTATGATTTATATATGTTCAATTAACTTAGATGGGATTAATGGGCTATTGTTACTTTAAGAGAAACTTATATTATGTTTGTTGGGAGGTGAGGGGGTATAATACGTGAATGAGTAATCTATTTTAAGATGGGGGAGGGGAGGGGGTAAAGTATTTAGTATAATATTTGAATGAGAAAATTTTGGGGGGGGTTGTGGGGAGGGGAGGGGGTATAGCATCTGTATGAGATTTACACTGTGTGGTGGGGGGGTTAAAAGGGGGAAAATTTGTTTGTATAAAACTTTTTTAATAATAATAATAATAATAATTCTGCTTGTAATTGGACTACAACCTTCAAAATTTGTTCTGTTCCAGGGTGAATCAGTTTCCAACAATGTCACACTGTGCAGTGTTGCCGCTGCATCCCAAAAAGCAGTTCCAACTATGATGCATGTCCAACATTTTTCAAGGAAAATAATTATTCATTTCGGCAATCAAGACTAGAGTGATTTGCCAATGGTAAAACTTGACGATTGAAAACCAAAATGAGAAACTCAAGACAAAATGTCGCTAATACTGTATGAAAACTTCTATGATGTGAATCACTAGTAAATACAGTAAGAGACTGGAAATAATGTCTTTATACAAGTGGTCCTCAAATTATGATCGCAATTGAGCCCAAAATTTCTGTTGCTAAGTGAGACATTTGTTAAGTGAGTTACTTTCCATTTTATGACTTTTCTTGCCACAGTTGCTAAGTCGCTGCAGTTAAGTTAGAAACCCAGTTGTTAAGTGAGTCCAGCTTCTCCAATGAATTTGCTTGACAGGTCACAAAAGGTGATTAAACATGACCCCTGGACATTGCAACTGTCATAAATATGAATCAATTACCAAACATCCAAATTTTGATCACATATCCGTGGGGCTGCTGTAATGGTCATAAGTGTGAAAAATGGTTCTAAGTCACTTTTTTTAAGTACTGTTGTAACTTCAAACAGTCACTAAATTACCTGTTGTAAATCAGGGACCAGCTGGAAAAGATTGCTTTTGCCACTGTGAAGACAACTTGGTCATATTTAGCTTTTCTTCGTAAGTTTTTATTCCCTCTCTTCCTCTCTCTCTCTCCCCCCTCCCTTCCTCTCTCCCCCTCTCTTTTCTCTCTCTGTTCTCTTGGAGCTGCTAACTGGCAGAACACCAAATTCAGGGGACAAAAAGAAAGAAAATGAGACATGAAAAAAGGATTCTGTATACAATGAAGGAGGTTTCAAAAAGAAGCCACACCTAAAATTTTAATTGATGATGCATCTCTACAGGAATAAACAGGTATTGAATAAAATCACTCTTCTTTCTTAAGAGCAGCTATCAAAAGATAAATATATGTATATGCCATGACAAATTGGCATTTTAATGTTAATTAATGTAGGAATCTAAAAAAATGTTTAATGTAGGAAGCAGTCCAATAGCAAAATAATTTATGACTGGTTTTGCAAGCATGAAGTAACACAAGCATTGTTGACCACTTTGTGTGTTACATGAACCTATACAACTCAGGTTTATTCAATAATCGAGCACAAGTATGCTACATAACCAATATATGAATCCGACCAATTTCTCTATTTGTGGCCTATTTGTCTGATAGTAACATTCCAAGGTACCTCCCAATGGATATTATTCCAAATCTTTTAAAACAGGGGTGTCCAAACTTGGGAACTTTAAGACTTGTGGACTTCAACTCCCAGAATTCCCTAGCCAGCCATGCTGGCTGGGGAATTCTGGGAGTTGAAGTCCACAAGTCTTAAAGTTCCCAAGTTTGGACACCCCTGTTTTAGAACCTGAAATGAGCAGGGCAAGATTTGGCTACTCCGTGTGTGAAGATGAACCCTAAACTTTTTCACTATAAAGCAAGTGTTCTACCATTTTATGCATTCCTTAGTAACACGTTGATTTACTTTCTGCAATATGTGCCATTGTTCACTTATTATTAAAAATAGTGAAGCAATACCATCTCCCAACTTACAGGTTGCACTATGAGTTCAGCGCGCATGAGGCAATCCGAGCAAGCTTGCAGAAGGTCCTGAATGGTGTTCTGACGGCGGGACACGGTAGCAGTTCCATTTTGACTGAAAGAGCAAGAGTGAGAAAGAGAATACCAATTACACTGTTGAAATCAACCATTAATTATAAATGTGTTTTCCGAAAGAACACAACACACCTTATTTAAATTAAAGTGTTGTAACCTGCTCGACTTCAGAAAGATCCTGATGATACTTGGGTCACTCCTTTTCATGGTATTACAATGCTGAGTCTGCACTCTGTGAAACTACTGTGGGAACATGCTACAGCAGCTGACCTGCTGTGAATTGGTTTTTTTTTTTTCAATAGATCAAATCCATACAAATGATGAGAAAATTTAAGAGAATGTTCTTAAAACAGCTTTCACCATTGAATCTTTACAATGTGTTGAACTTTAACCCCTACTTTGGCCAGTCAATATAGCGAGAGAATTGCAAGGAATTAAAGTCTAGAGAATGCTGGGTTGAAGAAAACTGTGTTAAGTATTAGCTGGGGGAATGACATATAGGGTGTGATAACACAACTAAATCTCTAGTATAAAATGCAGTTTTCTTTGCCCCTCTTCCTAAAAGCTTCATTTTGGAAATCCCTCCCAGAATATTTCCAGCAGTCAATACTATCTCAAAAGTTGCATTTTTGTGAACTTTTTGGCTGGAGCTCTTGTTTCTCATTTCAAATATATAAAACTTCTTGTTACCCTTGGTAGTTTCTTCCTTTGATCTTGTTACTCATTCCCAATTAACTCAATTAAAGGGATCCATAAAACAATATGTAATTAATATTTCAACTTCAAGGTCACACCATCCAAAGTACACATTTGACACAAGGCCCAGATGGAAGACATGTTTATATATATATTCAGATTCCTGAATAGTTTGCAGTTTATCAACACAAAGGTTTCCCACTCCCAGTTGTACAGTTTTCTCCTAAAAGCATATTACAAGAGGGTAAGGTGGGGAACCAGGAGCAAAAGTTTCATTTGTTCCATTACTGCAAATGAATTTTTAGTTTGGCCATGGGACGTATGTGCCCTAAATGTCAGGGACAAAATAGGTATGTTATAAGCCTCAGGTCATATGATGGAAGTTCAGATCAGCTCTCTGAAATCTCCTCACCTTTTTTTAAACTATTATAAATCTCATCTGGCAATTTGTCTTAAGCAATCTCCAAAATCAGACTGCCTTTCCAGACTCTGATAATTGACCTTTTGGTGAGGTACTTTGTATAAGAGACTAAGGCTCTATTATAATGTTTGGTTGTAAAGGAACAGCCATCAGAAATTTGCCAACACTGAACACACCCCGTGCAAGCTCGCAAAATAAGCTGATGGTGGGATTTGAAACGATCTATAGATTGTTTTGGATTTCATTTGTTAGTGAAACGGTCATGTGGTGGAGATCCTTTCATGAGGAATTTTTCTGTCATTCTTTTCTAAAAATGAAAACTTTGCCTATTCAAGCAAGTAAAAATGTAATATATAAGCCAGCAATTTCTCTTTCCAGAATTCCTTGCCACCAGCCATGCTAGCTAGGGAATTTCTGAGAATTAAGACCCAGAGAGCTTAAGGGACTCCAATTAAGAAAAACTATATTAGGAGACCAAAGCACCATACAGAAAGTTGTGATACGAAGGAGACTCTGAAGGGCACAACACAGTTTAAAATGTTTTTGAGAGTAATGTACATATTCATACTGATTAAAATAACATGGAAAGGGTTTTACTGTGCCTCATTTTCCAGGTAAAACTGACTTTGACTGCAAAATGACATAGTCAAATTTGCAAACAAGAGTTGTAGTTGTAGTAGTCCTGTGTCCGAAATTCACCCATCTGTGGATCCTACCTTCAGATTCATTCTACCATATTGTACAATTGTTATAGATGCAAATGCTGGAGTAATATTAATCTTTTTCTTAGGATTTTCGAAGTAAAGGAGATAAAAATAGAACAGCACATTTGCAAGAGTGCCATCCTTTGGAATTATCCACTAGAATATTATTCCCAGCTATGAAGCTTAAAATACATTTTGGATGCCATTCTAAATTTTTATTTAGAAAAGCTAAATAGAGTAGAATGTTGTCTAGTACAGTAACAGTGGCAAAAAGACACTTGCTCTTTTATTTAAAACAGATATTTTGTTATGCTGAAAGAACAAAGAACACTTGCTTGGGCTGCTTTTCCACAATACAGTCATCCTGAGTTGCAAGTCAGCACTAGCTAGATGTAGGCGAGGTACTCCAAATGACAAACCATATAGTACCTCCATGGTAAGATCAGAGCTCTAAAACAGGCTCAGGCATCTCCCAAATGGAAGAATTTGTTATTAAAACATTTAATGCAGGAAAGTATCCTGCAACTGGCAGAAAAATATATAGCAATCCTCTTACAGACAGATGATGTAGTTCTGTTTGCCCAAACCTATAGTAGCCTAAAAAGAGCATTGAAGGTACTGGCTGAATACTGCCACTCGAAACCCTAGAAATTCACTACAATAAACCAAGATGTTGGATGTGCTAAACACCCTAAAACATATGTTTGGAAAGTAAACAATCATCCACTTGAGAAGATACTTTACTCATTAAAGTGTTACGGTGTTGTGTTTCATGTCACAACCGCATGTAGGATGTATATATATGGATCACATAATGCAAAAAGCCCAAAGGTCTGCTATAAGTCCATAAACTTTCTTTTACAAGACAGCAAAGTATATTCCCACCTAGGCCAAGAAAATAATTATTATTTGGCATCCAATTAGATTCATATATTTCTTCTGCCATCTTGGAAGAGTTTCAGTCTAAGTTCTTTCAGGAAATATTTTAAGTCTCATATTGTATTTCAAATATAGTCCAATATCACCAGGTGGGGTCAGTAAGATTAATTCCAATGCCTGGGTACATATTTTCACAGACTGAATTAAACTTTTCTTCTCCTTGGCAGATCTCCCCCTAACTCCTGTGGTCCTTTCTGATAATTTTACTTCCTTTATTGCCAAGGCAATAAATTAAAAACTGCTACTCTTCTTTAATACAAATACACATGCAGGGGAAGGTTCCTGCAAATCGCTATTTCCTCCTGATCAGCTGGGACTCGGGAGGCAGAGAATAGATGGGGGTGGGCCCAGTTAGAGGTGGTATTTACCAGTTCATCGACCTACTCAAAATTTCCACTACCGGTTCTCCAGAACTGGTCAGAATCTGCTGAATATGACCTCTGGTAGAGGCAGCCAGGCAATGCCTCAAGATAACTTGATAGTCACTCAGACTGAGGCTCCTCCCTGAAGATATATTTCGATGCAGTTTTCACACATGCTAGATATCTAAACAAATTTACTAAGATGAACCTTAATGTTGGCATGTTTGTTGAACTCTCATCAATGGTTTTAGAGGGAATTCAAATCAAGACTATGCTATTCAAATAAAGACTTCCTCAGTCAAATTAAGACTATACCAATGTAATGAAGCCATTGAAAACATCAAATGTGCCTTGTTAGAGTGTTTGTTTTACACTGACATTATGAGCTCTTAACTTTATATTCAACTAACTTTCCTGGTTCTTCTGAATACAATCTCTTATTTTCAGGCTCAAATCACTCTACTGCATTAAGTGTAGCCAAATTTTGTCATGTAATGCACCAGATATGCAGCAGTTTGATTGATACCTTCATCTAATTAATTTTTTTTGTATGCAATGTGTTTTATGCATAGGTAATAAATAAATAAATTGACTGTAATAAATAAACTAAATAAGTTTTTTTTCAATTTTTAAGAAAGTATTACTTTCCAGATCTAATTCAGCCTATTAGCCACCATATCCATTTGTATTATTAAGCTACATTGTATTGTGGCTTAAAAAGAAAGATCCACTTGTACTGAATGAATAACAGAAGTCAGGAATTCTGGTAGTTCCAAACAATTGGAAAGCATTGGATTAGTATACTTTGGATTTGGTTTTTTTTAATCAGAAAACTTATTGAATGAATCTTCAGCCTATCAGTCAAACAGAATAATTTTATCCAGAGAAAGCATCTGAGCTCGCATATTGCATTTATTAATGAATAGTCATCAAGTGATAAATGGTGCAGGTGTAACACCTGTTGCAGATCTACTATCACTTTACCATCACTTTAGTGCAAAAACTTTTAACATGTTTTAGTATTTAATATTTTATCATATTTTGCAAATGATACAGCAGCCATCTCATTACAATTACAAGCTATTCTTCTAAATCACATTGTCATCTACAGTACAGTACTAGGGAAAAGAATAAGAGGCAGCATCAAGAAAGATAAATGGATAGAGGTGAACCTGTAATTTACTCAAAAGCCTGAAGGCAAAACATTAATTTTGGGAAGTGCTACTGGTTGGCTGTAGAAAGACTTCTAAAAGCAGAGTCTCTAATATTTTACTTGACTGTCATTTCAGTACCAGGCAAAAACTTTCTTCACCCCATTTCCTGCAAGACTTTAACATCCTTTCATAGCTTATAAGCTGTTTTATTATGCTTATTCTTGGTTTGTTCTTTTAAATTTCAGAGTTTGTTACCATGCACATGCGAATATGAAATAAATCAGCCTCAAATTTGCGGCCATTCAATACTGTATTTATTCTCATAATTTATATATATATATTATTTATCTCAATATATTTCTTATTAAGTTTCCTACATTACCATCTATTTCCTTATCACAAATAGAATTCTGAATTGGCAACAAGGACTAAAACCTTTCTTCCTTTTACAAATGCAAGATGGCATTATCCAGATACCTGAGATTGCCAAAACAGAGTCTAATAGCACTATTCCAAGTCAAGGTTACATGTTAAGAACTTGCAATCATAGAAGCAACTGTTAAGTTTTTTTGAAGAAAAAAACAAAGACTAATAATCGTACGCTCATGAAAATGATGAGATAAATAATTATGCTGAGACATAATTATTTTTCTAAAGCTATGTAGGTTAATTTTCTAATTAGCAGAAGCTGGATGTACATTCTGTATTCAGATAATATACCAACAGAAATCGCTAGCTGAAGCAAACTGTAGGGATTTTAAAGGGGGGGGCGGCGGCAGGAGCAGATGGAAATAGATACACTCAGAATTAAGCTATGACTTGACTCAGAATGACAATCAAACAGACTCAGAACCTTCTAATATTAGCCAAGATTAGCACTGAAATAATACTTAACCAGTATCATTTGGACATTTGGGAGAATTTATGCCATGATAACTTTTGACCATGGTCTAAGCTTAGCAGACTAGTATCTGGGCATGACTTCTTTGCATAGCAACCTAATTAGCTATAACACGTTTGATTCATTCATTTTGTAATGTGCCACTTGCACAACTCAATTTATGAAGGATCAGCACAGCTATTGACACCTGTACTTGCTCAGATGTACCAATTCTGCACACCAAACTGTACAATATCTCACTTACGTCCTAACTGTCTTAAAGAGGGGTCGTTTTACAGTTTTTTAATGAACAGCTGAAACATCCTAGTTATTTACTTTTTAATTGCTTTTAGTCTCCCCCACCTGCACAAACCCACCTACAATTATTAGCTCTTTACATCTGATTATGCTTGGCAATCAGGTTGCATGCTCTGTTTTTTTTATCAAGTGATCTTTTCATTAGTCATGGTATTATGGGACACTCCTTATTCTCATCTTGGAATTGTGATGGTGTAGCAGTCATTTTCATTAAGAAACATACTGGTTGCATTTGTTCACATAGTCTGCCCTGCCCTGCTTTGCCCTGCCCTGCCCTGCCCCAAGAACAAGCCTTTGGAAATAAGGGAAAAAAGAATTAACAAGGATTTTTTTTAAAAAAAATGAAGTTGTAATTCTAGTCTTTGTATGACTGTACAGACTGCTACCTGTATTTTACTTGTCTCTGCAAGTAAGTTCACCGATAGATTTAAATGCATGTGGTATATAAAAGACATTTAAAGGACAGCCTTGCCTTATAATAAATTCTTACCCTTATTTTAAACATTGATACATTAAGGAATTAGAAATTATGTTTTACAAACAAATGCAACCCAAATTTAATAACAAATTAAATCTTACCACTACTTTTCCACACTTAATAAGCAACATGAAAATGACTTTGCATATAGAGGTGTAAGAATTTCAAAAAGCAACATCCAATATTGCTTGAAAAAAAATCTATTAATTTTGTGATACTAAATTTCCCCTGCCCCCCTCCTTTGAAAGCTCTCACAATCTGTTCCAGAGGGCTTGATAGACCATATAAGATTTTTGTAGGCAAACATTAACTGGGGAGACACAATCATCGTCCTCTGGATTCCATCAATTGAAATTGTTTCTATTGGCAAATTCTATTGGCTTTCTGGGAGTTGATCTTGGTAAGGAGAGATTGGCACTGTTGCCTTGAAGGCAGTTTATACTCCCTGCTCTGCACAGGGAAAGGAGAAGAAAAACACAATTACAGAAGGAGAGAATCTTAGAATAGAGCTGGAAGGGACCTTGGAGATCTCCTAGTCCAGCCCCCTGTTCAAGCAGGAGAACCTATACAATCTCAGACAAGTGAGTGTCCAGTAGAGAGAGGAAGGGGAAAACATACACACCACCCATCCCTCATGCCTGATACTGGAGAAAGCAAGCTAGATAGTAGCTTTTCTGAGATAAAATGCTTTACAATGAGTGCAAGAAGAAAAAGAGTGATAAAGGAGCATTGGCTGGTGAGAAGCTTTTTGCAAAGTGTGGAGTTAATCACTAACCATTCCATTTGCATTTTCCATTCCTTATCAATGAAACTTATTCCTAGATTCCCACAATTGAGAAGCTGAGAACAGACAGATATCTCTCCCACCCTCTCTCCCACCCTTGGGGGTGGGAGAGGCTGGCACTGTCATTTCAGTAAGTTAGAAGCTGGAAGACAAACAACCAAAAATAGACAAAAAAAGTTAAGAAAACCAGACCTTAACCTCACAGGCAAGTCTGCTGAAACTTTGATGAACAAATAGTTTGCATTCAGAAATATATGTGCCAGTACTTCTATGTTTCAATATGCAAACTTTCTCAAATGTTACGATTTGCAAATGCCTAATGTTGAAGAATGATACTTTCCTAAGAATTGAACAAAGTATGGTAGCCAGAGAAGATGAACACAGTAACAAAAACTACATACTGATATTATTGCAGGCAAAAAATACACTTAAGAAAATAAAGAAAATAACCAAAAAGGAAAATATATAACTATTAATGTCTGAAATAAGGATATATGTATGTATGTATGTATGTATGTATGTATGTATGTATGTATGTATGTATGTATGTATGTATTTGTGTTACAACCCCTGGTATGCCTATATACATACATACATACATACATACTGTACACACCTAAGCAATTCCATTCATTTTTGCATGAAAAAAGTTGTTCAAATTGCATTTTAAAAAACTGGTTTCTCTTTCCAGATGTGCTGCCTCCATTCTCAACTTCTGGCATCTAATTTTAATTTAATTCACACAATTTCTGTAGAGTTCTTTTTGTTTTTAACAATTAAATGACAGAAATTCAGCAGACAAAAATTTTATTCACTGTATCTGAAACTGGAAGGATGTTAAAGCTATTAAATTTCTACTTATTCTGAATCCATGGAGATGTATGCTTATAAAATGTACTGATTTTGCTGAATGTTTCTGCATAATAGTTTCCAAGCTAGGCTGGGTTAATACTCTGAAGAGTATTAAATATAGAGCACAGCCATAAATATTATTGTACCAATGATAGGGTTATTACCAATGATGATTAACTAGAGTTAATTGTGTGCGTTTGTGTGTGCGCCTTTGAGTCAGTTTTGATTCCTGACAACTGCCAGGACTAGTTTCTGCAGTTTTTCAGAAGTTGCTATTGCCTCCTTTCTAAAGCTGAAAGAGAATGACTAGGCTAGCCCAAGGTCACTCAGCTGGCTTTGTGCCTAAAATGGAAGTAGAAATCACAATCACCCCCTCCCAGTTTCTAGCCTGATGAACTACACCAAAGGTTTCTACATCGTCTCAATATGCTCAAACATAATCAAAAGAGAATATTTCAACAACCATACTATCAATGTATACCAAGGTAAGTATTCAATGAAAGCTAATCTATAGTAAATTAACAATAAATCTAGAGTCTACATAGTTAATAAATTGTCCACACCCAGATCCATGAAGGAAAAAAAAATACTGAGTACTAGAAATAAATTTTACAAAGAAAAGGAGGGAGGGTTGAGAAAGGAATTACTTCCCAAACATTAAATGCAGTAAGAGATTAAAAATAAGCATGTTTTATCAGTTGCCTTTGAATGTATGCCATCCACAAAGGGGAGATTTAATTTTGAAATATAAATAGGTCTCTTTTAAAGTGTACTTTGTAAATTTGTGCTTTAGTGGTTCACACAGTTGGAATTAAGAATCAACATTCTTAACTTCCTTTAATAGTTTATCAACACTGCTAGAGTGCTACATTACGTAATCAATCACAGCAATGCTATGAGATAGACGGGACACAAAATGGAAGTAGCTAAAAGAAGCTTTCCAATTTTGTTACTCAAAGACAAAAAATCTCTATTGAGCCCCATCAAACAAAAAAGAAGGTGCATCTGAAAAGAAACCTGGATGACAAAATCAACTACTAATTTAGAAAAGCAGAAGCCAAGATTCACACCTTTATAAAGGCAGTCAGTTTTTAATCTCAAGTATTATTTGCTAGTTTTGCCAATGTGTCATACCAGTGAAAACAAGCCTTGCTAATCAAGTGAAATAAATAGTACATAAACCAGACCAATGGGCTACTATTCATGATAATCTTTCTCTAGAAACAGTTTAGGTGTCGGAAATCAGACAGAATCTCAAATACTTGACATATGTTACTTATACATGCCTTGCCTTCTCTCATATCAAACTAATCAAGGAGAGAATCAACTTAGAACTGAGGAGAAATTTCCTGACAGTTAGAACAATTAATCAATGGAACAGAAGTTGCCTCCAGAAGTTGTGAATGCCCCAACACTGGAAGTCTTTAAGAAGATGTTGGATAGCCATTTGTCTGAAACTGTATAGGGTTCCCTGCCTAGGAAGGGGGTTGGACTAGAAGACCTCCAAGGTCCCTTCCAACTCTGCTTTTGTATTGTATTGTATTGTATTGTATATGCATGTGAACGCTCCTTGTTATCATATAACAACTATCTAGAGAGGGTAATATGTACAAAGTATACAATAAAGGAAGAGTCAAGGTCAATATCTGCTCCTGCTAAGTAGGACATGTTTGTTTGCAACACAGCCTGTATTGTGCTTTTCAATTATACATAGTTTATAACTGCATGCTGCTTCCTAGGCAGCATGCTGTCTCCACAACAGGAAAAACGAGGCACATGAAGCAGTGTTACACTTTTTCCCCTCAAGGATACAAATAATCTTTGAAAAATCTTTCCTAGTGGATCAACAAAAGTGAATCTATTCTTTTGTTCAACTCTCTGTTTTGTGAAAGCACAAAACAAATTTCCAGCCTTAAACTTGATACACAGCAATTCCATTATCAAAAGGATAGTACTCACAACCATGCAAGCAAAAAGGACATTACTCATCAGAAAACTTTATGCTGTCCACAAAGTTAAAACTATTAGTTTTAATCCCACAAGATACTGTAATGATGGGTGAATCATCCATCTGAGCTCTCCTTTATCCTACAATTCAATAGCCATAACCCAAAGCTACAGCCTGCCAAGAGCCATTACATTATCAAAAGTTGCAAGCAGAACACCTCTGAACTCTGTCCTGAGCCTTTTCTTAAGGTATCATAGGAAATAATCTTCTCCATTCTCTTAAAAGTCCAAATGCAGAGTAACTTCCCCATAAGAGGAGGAGTGCGGAAACAGAGGATACAATGAATTGTAACTAGATCTTCTTTCTACACACAGATACATAGCTTAATCAGCACGGTAATTTATACGCCAGGAAGCAACTGCAGGTTTTAGCAATCAACTAGAGCTGCCCATTGTGTCCGTTCCTCCTTAACAGGGGCAACTCTATTTATTTGCAAAGAGAAAGAAGAAGAAAAATCTAGGCATAGGTGGACGCACCAGGAGAGGTAGAAACGCGAGGTATTGTTTTGCACTTACGTATATCCTTCCGAGTTGATGTCCCCGACGTAGCTTTTCTGGACGTAATACATTTGTTTATGAGAATGGCTGCTTCCCCCGCCGCCGCCTGCCATCATCATGTGGGAGTTCGCGTCGTAGCGCATATCCGGGCCGGACTCCGCTCGGACCATCCTGCCCAAGGTGTTGAGCCTGGGATGGGATCCATTTATGCTCATCTTGAAAAGCTGGGTTTTAGCTCAAGCCTCGGAGAAGGAAGAGAAGAGCCAGGTCACAAGCAAAGCATCAACTCGGCACCGACGGAACCGGAGAGAGAGAGCTGTCCTGGAGAAGGGCTGTATTCTAGTTGCTTTCCCCCTTCCCCCCTTTCTTTTCCTCTTTCTTTCTCCCCACTTCTGGCAAAAGCAAAAAACGAGCGAGCAGCGCGAAACCCAAATTAGTTCCCTTTTAAGGAATGCAGAAAGAGAGGCAGCTGGCCTGAAAAGGGGGGAGGGGGCGGTCAGGGAGGGGGGGAGAGGAAGCCGGGACAGGTATACAAAAAGTGAGAGCGGGGGGGGGGGGCTAAAGGCAAAAGAGAAATAAGCTAAAAAGACTAGCTGTTCGGGGGAGAAAGAAAAAGAAGGCAGGTCCCAGTGGCGTCCAGGTGAGAAGAAAACCAAGCGGCGGCTTTACGGGTGGTGGTGGCGGCGAAGGAGGAGGAGGAGATCAGCCAGTCTCCTCCCTACAGGCAGGAAGGAAGGTCGAAGCCGCAAAGTTTGGGAATCTTTTTGAACTAACAAGCCTGGGCGTGGAACCACCGCCCTCCGGTTCATTCCGGTCCTCTTCCTTTGTCCACCCCCTCCCCTCCCGTCGAGCCAGAGACATAAAACGAGAGGCTGCCGGAGAGAGAAAGAGAGAGAGAGAGACAGTCTTCCTGGGCCGCCGCCTCTGCGCCTTTACCTGGCTTACCCAACCCAAAGGCTTAGGTGGAAGCCAACGCCCCGCGCGCAACTACGTCCTCGCTTTCGTTTCCCCCCTGGTGGCCTTCTGCCCTTGACAAGGGAGTCTGGCTGGGGGGGGGGCAAGTGAGGAGGGCTGGGCTCCCGCGGGAGAAAGCCTACTTAAAGTGGAGACTCACTCTTTCCCGCTGAGGGTTGAAGAATGGGGAATAATGGCTCTCCCGAGCGCCTGGCAATGCAATTGGGACTTCCGGGCGGAGTGGATCCCAGTTATAGTGTGGCGCGCGCTTTTATCCCGAGGCGAGTGTTTCACCAAAAGCTGGGAAGTGGGGGGACACGTCCGCTTCACAAGGAAGGGAGCGGGATTATGAACCTCCGGCTAGCCAGCTGCCCCACAGTGGAAACGAGGGGATCGCATCCCCACAGCCTCTTTTTTTCCCCCTCTGCTGCAGCCTCAGCAGCTCCCCCGCGAACACAGGTACGCGGTGTTCCTACCCGCATCTCGGGGTCAATAAAAGGAAATTTCCGGGTTAGAAATTGCGAAATTTAAGTGAAACATATTAGGGGGGAAAACATTGTAAAGATGTATGTATGTACCGATTTTAAACTGCTCTAAGAAGTTCCAGTGTGTGCTATAAATGTAGTCTATGTCTATGTTTTTGCATTTGTATGTTTAAAAATAAAAAAATGTTAAAGGAAAATTTATGTTGCTATATACTCTCCAACCACGCCTCAGTAACAAAGATCCCATTTGAGGCACAGGAATGTGGATTCCCTTTCTAGGAAGTAGCTGCTATCAATATTTTCTTGAGGGATGCCTAGGCTTTTATTTTTAATAGGCAATTGTCCCTATTTCCTTGGAATAAACTGGATGGGAAAGTGAGATAAATAAAGGAATTAAAATACTATGTTCAAGAGTCTATGTTTTACAAGAAGAGGAAAATGACCTCAGGGTCATTTGCTTGCAATTTACA
Organism: Natrix helvetica; assembly: GCF_964273705.1. NCBI lineage: Eukaryota > Metazoa > Chordata > Lepidosauria > Squamata > Natricidae > Natrix > Natrix helvetica. The sequence continues at coordinate 97,829,826 of NC_138550.1, read as the reverse complement.
ACAGCTTGTGCTTAACTAAACAAAGACACTTCCAGATCTGAAGGCTTTTTGGTTGCCCAGTATCTCAGTCTTCTATTATAAACAATTCGCAGAACTATAAATTTTTGTTTGTTGAAGTGTGTCAGTTCATTCTAAGCATTAAAACATTGCCACATGAAATTATAAAACTAGTTGGGATTTTTAAAATTTTAAATTAGCTAATTTTTTTTACATATAAGAGTTACTGCTATTGTACTAGTCCTCCTGAAGTGCTTTAAAGATCAGGAAAACGGTCTATTGGAAGAGTGACTTCTTATGCTTTTTCCATAACCTAATTGTTCTCCCTTGAAATCTGCAAATTACATTAAAAGATTGGAAGGAAATTGGGCTTAGATCAATAAGAAGTCTTAGTGATTGTTTTGGAGACAGAGCTCAAAACCTGGAAATTTTGCAATACTAAAATTTTATGGAAAATGCATTCTATATGATCATATGTCAAAGTAGCTCAGAACAAATCTTACTTTGTGAATTAAATTTATTTATAACTGATATTTTTATATAACACTACTCCAAGTAATATAGAAAAATTCTAAAGTCCATTTTTTGCTTCTCTAGATAGATAAATGTTATAGATAAATTATAAATGTTTAGAAACTAGTTTGATAAATGAATGAAAAGGTAAATCTTTTAATTAGATCAGTAACTGCCTGCTATGAAGAATGTGTGATCTTATTTGCAGTGGTCTAATTACATTATTGACAGGCTTTTCTATGCAGAACAAATGAGAAAAAAAATCCAACTGAAACAAGTTAGCTGAGAGAAGGTAAATGCTAGTGATGTAATGTAAATATTGACATTATGAGCTACATTAGTTATGTGTGATCTATTAACCCACAGTTTTTCAAAGCATTATAGTAGAAACGTGCAGTATTTTGCAGTTAGCAGTTATTTGTGACTGACTTTTTTGCTAATATCTGAGTGTCTTCATACACAATTCTGAGAATCTGTCACATTAGCTCCTGTGTTCACCAGGAGAGGGATAATTGAAATAGAATGTTTTGATTAAATAGAATGTAGTCCTCACCTTGCGACTACAATTGAGCCCAAAATTTATGTTCAGTGAGTAATTTGTTAAGTGAGTTTTGCCCTATTTTATGACTTTTCTCGCCACATTTGTTAAGTGATTCACAGCAGTTCTTAAATTGGTGACATGGTTGTTAAATGAATCTGGTTTTCCCATTGATTTTGCTTGTCAGAAGGTCGCAAAAGCAGATCACATTGCTCTGGGACACTACAATTATCATAAATGTGAGTTGTCAAGCATCTGAATGTAAATCATGTGACCATGGGATGCTGCAGCAGTCATAAATATGAAAAATGGTCATAAGTCAGTTTTTTTCAGTATCGTAACTTCAAACAGTCACTAAATGAACTGTTGTAAGTTGAGGACTGGCTGTAGTGCAGGATAAATTGGGTAATACTTACCCGTTAGAAAAGGGGCATACAAGTAGAGCTTCTGCCCAAATTTTTGCAGACGTTTGCACACAAGTTACAGACTGTATGAAATACTACCCTTTTTCTTGTTTCCGTTGGCTCTATAACCTTCCCAATGCCAAGATAATTTAAATGTTTTTATTAAAGCTCCACAAGCTTTAAGTATACTAGTCCTCACTGACTGCTAGTGGAATTAGGAACTCTCTTGCTATGTGACACAGTCATAAAGTGAAACATAACAGGGCTTTACTGGCTTATGATGTCCGTTCTGATTGCAGTTGTGAGGCAAATCATCTGTGATTATTATGTGCCGTATCGCATGATTGTGAATTATGAGTTCCCAGCAGCATCCCCATTAACTTTTCTTGTTGAAAGCTGGTAGAGAAGGTTGCAAATAGTGATTGTATGACTGCAAAACACTCTTTTTCCCCCATGTTTTTATTTTTTGAATAAAAAACAAACAAAATCATCCTCCACTACAAATTGTAGAAAGTGTGTCAATTGGTTGCAAAGAGTTTTCGTGCATCTCTTCCACAGTCATCGCCTCTGATTCAAATCAAATTATCTATTTTACATCACATATATTTATATATATTGTTATCATCATACCTCATCCTTCACATGACTATAGTTGTTTTAACGTCCCTTTATAACAAACATTCCAAAATTTTAAAACAAAACCACATAGTGGCATTCCCTTATCTATTTTCAATATCATCTAACCACATTATACCTTTATAACACATTCAAAAGAAAAAAAATAATTATATTTAATAACAAAAAATTTTAAACCATCAGCTTCTTTCCCGACTGCAAAACACTCTTGACTATCACTTTGTCTTAAACGGTATAGGGTTTCCTGCCTAGGCAGGGGGTTGGACTAGAAGACCTCCAAGGTCCCTTCCAACTCTACTATTGTATTGTATTGTATTGTATTGTATTGTATTGTATTGTATTGTATTGTATTGTATTGTATTGTATTGTATTGTATCATAGATACATGCTGGTTGCCAAGTGCCCGAATCACAATCATGGCTGCACAGGGATGTTGTGATGGCCACAACTTCAGGAATCACAGCTTCTCTTTTTCCAGTGCTGTCATAACTCTGAACAGTTGCTGAATGAGTGGTCAGTAAATGAGGACTAAGAGCTGTGGTGGTGCAGTGGTTTGAATGCAGTATTTCAGGCTAACTTGCTACTCACTGCCAGGAGTTTGATTCTGAGTGGCTCAAGATTGACTCAGCCTTCCATCCTTATGAGGTCAGTAAAATGAAGACCCAAATTTTTGGGGGAAATATGCTGGCTCTGTAAATCACTTAGAGGGCTGTAAAGCGGTATATAAGTCTAAATGCTATTACTATTCTAAAATTCTTCTGAGGGAAGGTTCCATCTCATGTTTAACTGTCCTGTTGCAGAAAATAGAATTTAAATTGATATGATTGTTTTTATTTTTAAAAGTTAGAAGATAAATAAGAGGGTTTAAATATATATTTATCCACAAAGATTCACAGTATAAAAACAGCTCATTTTTTGCATGATGAATCTTGAAATTGCAATTATATTTAACAAAATAAGAATACTAATCACAAACAGCACTTTTTACAATTCATAGCTTATTACAAGCTATAAACTCAAATAATAAAATTATAAATTATACTCAGCTATCCAAAAACCCTCTAAACAATTATGCAACTATACATTTAGAGGTGACGTGAGTGGTTTCAATAATGAGGCATCATGGAATTCAGAGGTTTATAGAGAAAGAGCTATACTGCTGTGCCTTAAATCCCTGGGCTTATCCCCTGGGCTGATCTGATCTCAAACCAGATCATCCGAAAAAAGTCCCTTAAGGATCTAAAACTAGTTAGGATGTTAACGTTTGAATTGGGTACCAAACAATGGAAGCTATCTTATTTATAACCAAACCATTCAGAGGTGGTATTCAGCCAGTTCTGACAGGTTCTGGAGAACTTGGAGTGAAATTTTGAGTAGTTCATAGAACTGGCAAATAGGCTGGCCCCGCCCCTGCTGCCTCCCAGCCTCCCAGCTGATCTTCTTTTGTTGCCCTGAACAGGAGAACAGAGCTGGAAAGCAGGTTAGTGGGGTGGGGAGGGAATGGGGATTCTTCAGTAACCTTACCCCAGGAGTGGGGAGGGAATGGGGATTTTGCAGTATCCTTCCCCTGCCACACCCACAAAGCCACACCCACAAAGCCACACCCACAAAGCCACACCACGCCCACAAAGGCATGCCCACAGAACCGGTAGTAACAAAATCTGAAACCCACCACTGAAACCATTGTTTAATTCTAACACAGTAATATAACCACACATTTTTGTTTGTTTCTTAGAGTTATATTCTTCTTCAGGAGATCAGGGTGGTACACGTAGTCTCTCCTCCCATTTTTCTCCACAACAATCCTGTGAGGTAGGCTCAGCTAAAATAACATAGGCAATCTATGAACTTGAACTAGCCCATATATTACACACTGGCTTACAGAAGTACAATTTGAACAGAAGTTCTCCAGATCTCTCTGGAGATGCTGGTTGCTGTACCCGGGGCATTTTTCTCAGAAACATAAGCCTTATTACTAAGTCACAGATATCTCAAACAAATTAAGTGTCTTATGTCCACTGCATTTTTAGTATCTAGTTGTTATGTTGGATGTTGGTTCCTCAGGAACCATATAATCTTATCTAAGATTGGCCACAAATCATCCAGGGTTGTCAGTTTCCCACCAACAACAATTCCATTTTGCAGGGATTAAGTCTCAACAGGCTTCAACGAAACATCCAAAAATGTTTCTCACAGAGGGTGTGGCAAATCATGCTTAAAGCCTGCCAGACCTGATTGACAGCTCAGCTGAAAAACTTGAAATGCTTAGCAATTTTGCTTCAGGTGGAGTACCGCAACGCAGCAGACACTTTTTCTCAAAGCTGTATGTTACTTATCTCACAACAGGGCCTTTCAACAGTGAGACAGAAAATATAATTATTTGCAGTTAAATTCCTTGCTTTTCTTGGTGTTTTCTTGAAGTCTTCTCTGTTACTGGTGATAGATTTAGGAACAATTCCTACTTGCAAGCAATGTATTAAATTCCCCCAAAAGCAAAGCCCACTGTGCCTTCATGAAGAGAAGTTGTGAAGAAAGCTGCCCCAAACCATGCATGATATGATGAAAACTATACTCCAAAACTGACCAGGACTTTTAAGAAATTAAACAGGAGCCTTTAAAACTTAGGTTGCCAGTATTTCCCTTAAAACTCAGTACTGTAAACATGCAGAATATGGCTCAATTATTAGTATTAACAATAAATTTACTGGAACTATCTGACATATAATGGTGACCAGGGGTGGGTTACTGCCAGTTTTACTATCGATTTGCAACCCCCGCGTGTGCACTGTTCAATGTAAATTGTTTTTCATGCATGCGCAGAACAATTTATAGTGAACTACGCATGTGTAGTCACTAAAAACCAAAATGGCGGCGGCCCAGTACCGGTGAGGGAACTGGTTCGGGGGTGTGGCAGGCCTGGGTCGCTGCCAGTTCTGCAACCCAGGCCTGAATTCCACTACCTGTTCGGCCAAACCGGAAATAACCCACCTCTGATAGTGACTCACTATGTACTGCTAAGCATCTGATCCCTAAAGCATGCTGGGGCATTGAACAAGAGTTTAAAAAGTATGGGTTGGGTCCAGTCCTTTCTCATAGTCTCAATCTATAAAACCTCAGCAGCACTAATATCAGTAGCTAAATTAAAAATTTTGGTATTTTCATTGCGACCAGGTAAACAATGGGTGTAATGATTAAACTATAGGATGCTTTAAGAAAGAAATTCCCTTTCCTCGTGGGAACTGACCATGCTGTGCTTATCTGACTAAGGCTGACATCCAAGTGCTTCTCCTTGCTTACATGATTTTTACCTGGCTGCTTTCTGAGGAATTTCTCTCTTGAATTTCTCTTTTTAGCAAGTTGCAAGCACCTGATTGTGGTGTTGAAGGAAACAGAAAGAACCCAGTATATGGATTCATGCAACACACCAAAGTCAAATATGCAATTGCACTTATTTAGGCTCTGAGAAAACCTTGCAAAATAGAACAAAACAGCACCAAGCCACCTGAAATCTTGAGAGGCTGCCAGCAATTTTGTTTGCAGAACATTTGTATTAAAATTATCTCTTTGAGAACAATAGCTCACTTTCAGTGTGTTGGTTCTTCATATCTTCCAGGTCTAGTCCATGAGCCTTACCACATCTCCACTTATTGATTTCAGAAGTTCTCCTCAGATGTGTCACTCGGACTGCTGCAGAGCTGAGAAACAGGACCAGGACTCACTCAGACTCCCCAACAGAAACAGAAAAATGCCCATTTCTCCTGGAGTGTGAGTGTAACAGATTTAAAAATCTAATTTCTTGAACATGTAACAGTAGCAAGGTATTTTCCCTTCTTTCAACAACAAACGGAATTAGTGATGGTGGCAGGAGAAGCTATTTCTCATTATATCTCTACTACATAACAATCATTTATTTTTGGCCTTTCACAACTTGCATCTAACGATGGAACAAACATGTCCTGACATCCCTTTTTGTTTTTCTGCTTCCATGGCATTGCCTTCATTTGCACCTCAAATTATTATGTGTATCAGTATTATTTTCCTTTTTCTGTCAACAGCAATTCATGACATTTTCAAGGTGTTTCATGTGATTCAACGACCATTCCATTGGTAGTGTCTGTCTAGGACAGGGGTGTCAAACTCACGTCATCATGTCATGATGTATTGTGACTTCTTTCCCCTTTGCTAAAATGGTGGGTGTGGCCAGTGCGTGACACATCTGGCCCACAGGCTGCGAGTTTGACACCCCTGGTCTAGGGACTACTTCAGATTAGTAGATAAGCCTCCTTCCCTCTTTTCCCCTTTCCTGACTATTTTAATTAATTGATTAATGCAAAGAAATTACAAATAACATGCATAAAAAGTTGTGAAGTGGAGGAAAGCAACATCCAAGCCAGCATTAAAAGAATACATTGGAAATTGTCTGCAAGTAAGCCAGATGTTGCGGTTTTGAGAGGGAGAATATAGTTTGGCTTTTAGACTGATTTAACCGTATTACCCATGTGCTCTTTCTTATTGGAGGTGAGAAAATAAATTTTATGGCAGCTTGCGAAAAAAAATCTATATAAATCATTAGACAACAACTATTTGGACCCAAAGACTTTACTGTCTGAATAGTTAATTATTTCCCATGACTAGAGGCTTAGCAAGAAAGTAGAGATTTCAGATTTTATAATACTATAAAGTGAGGAGCAAAGAACAAAGTGAATCAGAATTGATGTTTAGAAAAGAATGATATAAACTAGAGGTATTGCTTAGAGAGAACACTTCACAGCTTACTTACAAATTATAAAATATGTTAAAAAAATAGAGGAAAGGTAAAATAAAAAGTCATGGTGGCAATCAATGTTGAACCACCTCTCTCATAAGCCTATATGTCATTAACATGTTGGCAGGAGCTGAGGGAGGTAGCTATTAATGAGCAATAAATACTTTGTAAAAAAAACAATCTATTTCGTGTCTTTTTGAAAGACTACAACTGTGAGATGTCTAACAGCCTTGCCAAAGGAGCAAATGTTGCATCAGACGTTATTGATCAACAGAAAGCTTCAAGAGGGTAGTTTCAAAGAATATACCTGAGTGCATTATGAAAAAATGCTCCTTCAATAATAGAGGCTCATCTGAAAGAATAACTTTGGTGCCCCTTTAAGCAGTGTTTATTGGGGGGGGGGGAGTGCCAGGTGTAACATATCAATTAAAAGAAGAGCAAAGATGTGTTCCTGTATTCTTTTTCCTTGCACAGCCTTAATTAAAGCAGCATGTGTTTAAGATCATACACTTAAGAGGTTTGTGGACATTCCGGCAGTCACAAAAATCAAGGATAGGTTTGTAGCTCATCTGCCTTTTAAACATTTTTGGCACATTCACTGGCAAACTAGATTGATTCATAAGAGTGTAAGAAAAATAGCTCACTCTAGGTGCAGAATTATTTGTGCAAAGAATATTTTCTTTTTCTGTTTGTACATTCACTGTTAAGAAATCCTCTCCCAGAAATGATTGATTCAGGTAGGACTTCAGCAACTCTTTGTTAAACCTGACAATATGGTGTTAAAATAACCTGATATTATAAGAACAACATTAACAAAAATAAATGTTTTAAAAACAGAAAAACATTGAACCAAAGATTGTAAAATCTTACTGTATACAAATATTTCAATATATTTACAAATAGAACAAGAAGAAAGTTTACTTCTTTAAAAGTTGTGGCCTATATCTGAGCAATCTGTGACAATGTTGTTGTTAGTTGTGAAGTCGTGTCTGACCCATCACGACCCCGAGGACAACCTTCCTCCAGGCCTTCCTGTCCTCCCCAGGAGTCCATTTAGGCTCATGCCGACTGCTTCAGTGACTCCAGCCAGCCATCTCATTCTCTGTTGTCCCCTTCTTCTTTTGCCCTCAATCTTTCCCAACGTTAGGCTCTTCTCCAGTGAGTCCAATGACATTAATCTTTCAGTGTTATTTGTATTCCTTTCCAGTTTCAACTGTCCTTCATTTGCAGTTATTTACTGTATAGCCAAGGAAGTCCAGAGAATATTTCGAAGACTTTAGGCATATTGACAATATTGTCTTTATTTACCAAAATGGAGTTAATGATTTAGTGAAATAAAACTTAGTTCTTATATGGATACGGGTCCTGTAATTGGCAATGTGTATTTTTGTCACTTGCTTAAATGTGTCAGCTGCCACCTTGTACTTCCTGTGCTGCGCTGCTAGGTAACAACAGATTTCCATCAACTCCAGGGAGGGGGAATGAAGGGAATGTTTGGGAAATCGAAAGTAGGTTCGGTACCGCCTAGAGATGCTGCCTCAAGGTCACTCAGCTGGAAGGAGAAGGGAGCAGCATACCAAACTGCGCTTGGACTGACCATTATGAAAACATTTTGCATGGACTTGATTGGTTACATTGAAATGGGCAATGAGAGACAGTTAAGGGGAGGAAAAGTAAAACTTAAAAGATTTTGGCGTGCAATTCTCAGTTCTGGCTATGCAATGCTGAATATACTTGATTATAATAAAACTTTACCTTTCTTAACAAATGGAGCCAAGAATTGTTTCTATTTAAAGGTTCAAGTTTACTTTACTTTATTGTCATTGTATGCATATACACAGTTTACACATACAACAAAATCCACATAGCACCCAGAGACCAGGCCCAACATCCATAACAATCCCCAAACACCCCCACCCACCCACCAAAAAATTCCCTGCCCCTAAACCACCCAAACATCCACATAAGTTGTGCTCAGTCCGACAAAATGTGATCAAGCAATACCTGTTACATTTTTTATATTTGTACCAAGTACACCTATACTACTCTGCTCATCTTGCTGAGATGGGCATCAATAGAGCTCTGCTCAAATGATACTGCTGGAATCAGGAGGTATGTAGTAGAGAGGGATTGGATGTTGTAGCCCAAGGGCTCTTTCTTCAGCCAACTCCCAGTTCTGGTCCCTTCTGTACTTTCTCATTCTCAAGGCAAAAACTGTAGTTTGTTCCAACTATTCATCTCCTCCCCTATTCCACTCCTGTAGGAGAACTGCCCATTCAGGAAAGTCTGCTCCTCCCGTGCAGATGAATAACCCATTCAGGAAAGAGCCATATGCATGAAAAAGCTATTTGATCCAAGATTCTGCTTCCTGATCAGGTGTCTTTCTCAGAACAAAACATAGTCTGTAACTCATTCATGGTAATCATTCTGCAAATGGTGTATATGGCTTTACTGTCAGGAATCTATAGAGTTGCTAGTTGTAACATGAATTACATTTCTTCGCACAAGCAATTTTCTGTTTGGCATTCAGAGCTTGTTTCCAAGAGGTGTGTCTTTTTTAAAACAAGTATTAATGAGTCACACCTACAGTACTTGGATAGTTAAGCTATGGGTCCTGCCCTAAGGAGTGTCAGTGCTTCTGTTTTTTTCCCCTCCTTGCTGCATATAAATCTTAATTACTTTTTTTCTAAATTAGTTTCATCCATAGCTTTACCACTTTGAAATATCCTAATCAAAGCATGCCACCAGCTTCTGTTATAATACATTCATAGGTTGTCAATATTGTTACTGTGGCTCAAAGATTTAAGATCAAAGCTGTGCTTTGAACTCATTTGTTACATGGGGTAGATAATTCCCAGTCTTGAGTAACATCAGCTTGCCAGTTGATTCTGGGCAACTTCCCAGTTTTAATTAGATGTCAGGTGTGTCTTTTTTAAATTGATAAACAGCATGGAATTCAAAGTTGGAAGCAGCTTAGAAATGGTTTTTTTGTATGTCTCCAATCTGCACATTCAGATCCAAAGTTTTATTCAACCCCAAGAAGTTACAGTTAGAAGTTATGTTGTCTGCAATTTTCTGAAGACACGAATGAGTGTGAACAAAGAAAGAATCTGGAAAAGGCAGGTGGAAAGTGTGATATAAGCCATACAGACCCACATGGATGCAAGCAGTTGATAAAAGAGATAACAACAAAACACACGGATACTTTGTCTAGGCTGTTCCTGAAATATTTTGAACTCTGAAAATAATATGAATGACCTGCATGCATAGCCATGTGAAAAAACAGCAGATAATTGGGGTGAAAACAAAACCCACCAAGTTTTAAAAGATATAAAGTTGAAACTTTCATTTTACAAGAATAATCAGTCCTCCCTGCAGGATATGCCTCCTCCCTCCTCTGAACACCAATCTTGGGAAAGGCAAAGGAATGAAAAGTAAGTGAGGAACATCAAGAAATTAAACAGGGTGGAGCAACATCAAAGACATGGACACCCACAGAACTCTTGAGGTTAAGCTCTGCAGTTTAAAGAAAAAATCACAGGCTTCCAGAACAACAAAGAGTTCGTTTCAAACTGAGAGGCGATAATTTTGGGACAAAACAAAATTGGAGGAGTGAAATAAATTTGGAGGATATTTCAGTGATTTAAAAATCAGAGAATACTAAGACAGAAAGTTGTCGAAATAGAAACCAAGGAGCATGCATAAATATTTTCAGGATGGAACGGCTGCATGAGTTTACCATAAAAAATATCTATATAGCTACTGCATAGTGTACCTATCAATGAAACCTTTCCCCAAAATTTGAGCTGGAGAAAAACAAGTTCCATATCCACACTAATGTCCCTGGAGCAATTTTTTTTTAATGGGTGAGATATTTGCGTTCTTCCTTGCATCATGTACATTAAATTAGGTAAAAGAGCAAGGCATGTTTTTTTTAAAAAAATAATACAATAATACAGTAGCAGAGTTGAAAGGGACCTTGGAGGTCTTCTAGTCCAACCCCCTGCCTAGGCAGGAAACTCTATACTGTTTCAGACAAATGGCTTTCCAACATCTTCTTAAAGACTTCCAGTGTTGGGGCATTCACAACTTCTGGAGGGAAGCTGTTCCACTGATTAATTGTTCTAACTGTCAGGAAGTTTCTCTTCAGTTCTAAGTTGCTTCTCTCCTTGATTAGTTTCCACCCATTGCTTCTTGTTCTACCCCCAGGTGCCTTGGAAAATAGTTTGACTCCCTCTTCTTTGTGGCAACCCCTGAGATATTGGAACACTGCTATCATGTCTCCCCTAGTCCTTCTTTTCATTAAACTAAACACACCCAGTTCCTGTAACCATTCTTCATATGTTTTAGTCTCCAGTCCCCTAATCATCTTTGTTGCTCTTCTCTGCACTCTTTCTAGAGTCTCCATATCTTTTCTACATCGTGGGGACCAAAACTGAATGCAGTATTCCAAGTGTGGCCTTACCAAGGCGTTATAAAGTGATATTAACACTTCACGTGATCTTGATTCTATCCCTCTGTTGATGCAGCCTAGAACTGTGTTGACTTTTTTGGCAGCTGCTGCACACTGCTGGCTGATATTTAAATGGTTGTCCACTAGGACTCCAAGATCTCTTTCACAGTTACTATTGTTCAGCAAGGTACCACCTATTCTGTACTTGTGCATTTCGTTTTTGTTGCCTAAATGTAGAACCTTACTCTTTTCACCATTGAATTTCATTTTATTAGATAGTGCCCAATGTTCAAGTTTGTCAAGATCCTTCTGTATCTTTAGCCTATCTTCTGGAGTGTTGGCTATTCCTGTCAGCTTGGTGTCATCTGCAAATTTGATGAGTTCCCCATTTATTCCCTCATCCAAATCATTGATGAAGATGTTGAAGAGTACTGGGCCCAAAACAGAGCCTTGGGGTACTCCACTGCATACTTCACTCCATGTAGATGCAGTTCCATTGAGGACTACACGTTGAGTGCGGTTGGTCAGCCAGTTACAAATCCATCTGGTGATGATGCTGTCCAACCCACATTCTTCTACTTTATCTAGTAGTAGGTTATGGTCTACGTTATCAAATGCCTTACTGAAGTCCAAGTAAACTATATCGAAGGCATTCCTCTGGTCCACTAATTTTGTCACTTTGTCAAAGAATGCAATAAGATTATCTGGCATGATCTGTTTTTGACAAACCCATATTGGCTTTTGGCTATTACTTTGTTTGCTTCTAGGTGTTTGCTAATTTGTTGCTTGATTATCTTTTCCAGAATCTTTCCTGGTATTGAGGTCAGGCTGATAGGTCTGTAGTTTCCTGGATCTATTTTTTTCCCTTTTTTGAAGATGGGAACCACATCAGCTCTTTTCCAGTCCTCTGGTAGTTCCCCGGTGCTCCAGGATCTCTGAAAGATATAGTTCAGTGGTTCTGAGATCTCGTCTGCCAGTTCCTTCAGAACCCTGTGGTGTAATCCATCCGGTCCTGGTGATTTGAACTTGTCTAGGGTAGACAGGTGCTCACTTACTATTTTCATCCCTATTCCTAATCTGAATTTTGTGGTGCTGTTTTTGATAGGTTGGACTGTTTTATCCCTTTGTGTAAAGACAGATGCAAAACATGAGTTAAATAGCTCTGCTTTCTCCCTGTTGCTTGTCACCTTCTTGCCACTTTCTCTCAGCAATGGACCAATTGTTTCCTTAACTCTTTTCTTGTTTTTAACATGTTGGAAGAAGCTTTTTTTGTTATTTTTTACTTTTGTGGCAAGCCTTTCTTCATTGTGAGCCTTAGCTTTCCTCACTTCATCTTTACATGCTCGGGCTATTTGCTGATATTCTGCCTTAGTTATGTCCCCCCCCCCCCTTTCCACTTTTTGTACTTATCTTTTTTGTCTTTCAATTTGTCAGAGAGTTCTTTATGCAGCCATACTGGTTTCTTTTGGGAGCTGTTATTTTTCTCCTTCATTGGTATTGTGCTAGACTGGGCTTTTGTAATCTCATTTTTCAAAATTTCCCAAGCTTCTTGAGTTGTTTTCTCCTTGTGGATTCTCATCCATGGAATTTTTCCCAAGCTCTCTCTAAGTTTATTGAAATTAGCTCTCTTAAAGTCCACGACTCTAGTTTCACTTTGTTCTACTCCTTGTGTTTGCATAATGTTGAATTCCAATATTGCATGGTCACTTGCCCCAGGTTCCTGTGGCTTCAACGCCTTCTATCATTTCCTCTCTGTTAGTGAGAATTAAATCCAATATGGCTGATCCCTTTGCTCCCTTCTCTACTTTTTGGGAAACAAAGTTGTCTGCTAGGTTTGTTAGGAACCTGTTGGATCTTCCACTTGATGCAGCGTTTGTTTCCCAGTTGATGTCAGGGTAGTTAAAACCCCCCACTACTATTGTGGTGTGCTTCCTACATACCTTAGTTAGCTGACTAGCAAAACGTTCATTTACTTCAAGCACATTCCTTTTGTTTTTATTTGATCAGCCCTTTAAGTCAAGAGTAGGCATTTTGAAGAATGCCAGATGTCCAAAAGTTTATCCCATTGCTTCACTCTACTTGCTAATAGCCAGAAAGCATCTGGAGGGCATCATAGTCTTTGCCTTAACTGAGTGGAGGGATGACCTAAAAACAAACATTAAACCTCATTGTGAGTTTCCTCTTTAAATTAGGACTGGATCAGGGGTGGGTTCCTGCCAGTTCTAACCTCTTCTAAAGAAGAGGTTCCACAAATCTACCGCGCCATTTAGAATCGGTTTCAGCTCCCTCCCCCTGCCCATCGGCACGACGCTTGCCCCCCCCCGATCACTGATTGGCTGGCTCACCAATCTCCCCACCCGCCTCTAAGAGTCCTATCTAAACCTTAAAGTCTTAAAGCTGTCAAGTTTGAATATCCCTGGGGCTTTTTTTCTAAAGGGTTAGGGATGCAAGGGTCTTGTAACTTGACAGCTTTAAGACTTGCACACTTCAACGTCAGAGTTCCTGAGCCAACATGACTGGAGGAGGAATTCTTGGAGTTGAAGTCCACAAGTCTTAAAACTGTCAAGTTTGAACACCCCTGGAGGTTTTTTTTTCTAAAGGGTTAGGGCTGCAAGGGTCTTGTAACTTAACAGCTTTAAGACTTGCGTGCTTCAAATGCCGCAGAGTTTCTGAGCCAACATTTTGGTTGCTAAGCAAGAGCGTTGTTAAGTGAGTTTCACCCAGTCACATGACTGCCAAGCCACTCCCACCCAGTCACATGGCCAGCAAGCCACTCCCACAAAGCAGGCCACACCTACAGAAGAGGTTCTAAAAAATTTTGAAACCCACCACTGGACTGGATCCACATTAATTCTGAAGTTAACAAGCTAGATACTAGGAATTAAAATGGAAATAGGATCATGGGAAATTAAAGTTTTAAAAACTTCCTGCCCTGTCCTTTTGTCTGCTCTTTGTCTGGTTTGAATTTGGCATGATGGGGCAAGGCAAGTGGACTATGGATCCTCTGTATAAAAGCCCCTGCTATTTGAAGGTTTACGTAGTCCAGGTTTTTTATACGTGATGTACGGGGACTTTTCTCCCGTTCACTAAACTGGGGGTGGGCATGGCCAGTGTATGATGCGGGCTGGCAGTTTAACAGCCCTGGTTTATAGGGCCAGATTCCAGCCTAATTTTAAACGAGTAGGGAAGGTAGAAAGAACAGAAGCCCTAAGGGGGGAAATCTGTTGTTGCATTCAGATATAGCACAAGGCACAAGTGGATTTCTTTAATTTGGCCAAATATGATGTATGAACACAGCCATTGAGCTTTCCTAATTGTGTTTATTTAGCTATGGTTAAATAACTTGTATTTCAACACAACATATAAACCAGGTTTATAACTACAGTACTACTTTACCTATTCAATGTACTACATGCTAGTTTCACACATTATACTCTGTCAAAATATTATTTTAACCCATTGGTGGCTTTGTGTATTAGCCAACCTCTTGTACTAACAGATATTGGGCAAAAAACTAGAAGATTGTACATTTTGCTTTATCTCAATACATGACAGTCAGCTGGGACAGGCACTTAGTCTCTCAGTCCAACCCACCTGAAAGGGCTATTGGGGGGAATAGTAGGAGGAAACATTATATAGACCACCTTTAGTTGTACAAAAGAAAGGTAGAATAGAAATCTAATAAAAGAAATATGTGTCGATTTAATGTAAGCCCGGTCAGTCTGGTTTTAAATAATTTTATGGTTTAATTATGAAGACACAAAATAGTTGCTTATGCAGTAAACTGTGTTTTTAATATAGCTGACCTTAGAAGTATTATTTGGTTATTTTCAGCTGTTTTATAAGTATAAAAAGGAATCCTGTCAGAGATAGCAAAAAAAAAAAAGTAACCTTAGTCCACATTGTGGGCTGAGGCTGCAATCTTGTCTCTGGGGGTGGGGGGGAGTAACCTTGTCCCCTCCAGGCATTTTAGTGATAACTCCTCATTCCTTTCCCATTGGATCACTCTGGCTGAAGCTGATCAGTGTTTTTAAACATTTAAAGGACACCTATAGCTGCTGCACAAATTTACAGTTTCTATTAAACATAATGGGAGATGTCTGAGTAAATGAGTGATATGAATGTTGCACTACAAAATGAATTCATTGTAGGGATTACCTAATCCCCAGTGCGAATTAGGGCCAGGAAACTTCAATTAGCAGGCCAGGTGTAAAGGGAAATCTGCAAGTAGGGCGGTGATAGCAAACATTTTGGGCTTGGCAAGTCAAAAAATTTGGAAAACACCTAATTTAACTCTGCTGGTGCATCACCCCCTCCTCCCTGAACAAAAGAGAAACAATTCTGTACATATTCATTTGAAATTCAATGCAGTTCTTGTTCATGCAAATGCCGCTTTCACACAATCACTGATACCAGTAGTACACTCATTTTGGAGATTGCAATCACAGATACATTCTGCACTTGCACCCTGAAAATTGAGGTTTGAGGTCCAAAAACCACTTTATGCAGTGATTGGAAGACCATTGCATTGTGTGGCTGCCAGGACCCTATAACATTCTGCAAGTTGCTCTCTCTTTCATGTCCGCACAAACCACAATTCTGAAGATGACAAAATCACACGCTGATACAGACTGTGAGAATCCATTTTAAGTTGTGGGTGGTGCAGGGTTGCACATATCTTGTATTTGTAAGTTTCGTTTCTTTGGTAACTCAAACAGGGAGAACAGTTGTTGTCAGGAGATGGTGAACGTTGGCGTGTCATCCAAAATGTTTGGCATGTCACCTTTGACATGTTGCTGAAATAGGAGGTGGAAAAAATCAAGATAGCAACCACAACTATGCAATGCACCTATAACAAGGAGCAGGGTTTTGGTTGTACAATTCTGGCCTCCGTCTTATTATGATTATTTTTTTACCACCTCTTTGCATTCACTCCTTCAAATATAAAAGTGGAGAGGATTCTTACAGTTTTATTGGCTAAAAAGTATTCTGCATAACTTTAAAGATATAAAAGCCTCACCATTGCTTTTTTAAAAGAAATTCAGTCACACTCACATTAGAAGCAAATGTTGAGGCTTTGCATTCAAGTTCAGTTCTGAGTGGGGGGGGGGGGGGTAGGGGGGAATGCTGGCTCAGTTCTGCAGTTGATACAAAAATTTCAGCCCCCAAATGTTTTTTTAAAAAACCCCTATTTGCACTTGTTCTTTAATATCCATAGAATGAGTAGCTTATCCAACTCAAGAACAAATGTTTGCTCTCTAAGGCCGGCACAGAGAAAATTAAATATGCTGACAAAGGTATTTGTTTAATTAGAATTTCTCAAAAGTTTCTGACTGCTATTATTCTCCAGTAAACCAAAAAGAAAAATGAGGGCATAAGGTGGTTTTCTTCTGGAGGAAAGCAACAGCGGATGGAGGAAGGAAGCCTATCTCATGCTGGGTTCAAGCCAAGGTTATGTTAGCCCTGGCTGCTTCCTGGGTGAAAGTCCATATTTTGGTGGTGTATATGAGATAAATCAGTTCTTTTGCTCTGTGGTAAAAATCCCCCACCCTTAGAAAGGCCGTAGTGTGTGAGGGGAATGATCAAAGTTTAAATCATTGTGTTTTACACCTTGGAGCTCCTCTGGTGTTTTCCAGGCCTAATTCAGCAAAGCTCTGAATTATCCCAGTAATAATTTAAGATCAATGTTTTTGAGCAAATGCAGCCTGTTTCCCCACCCGGGTGCATCCAGTGCAACAAGCACATGTTTATATGAATGTAAAATAGCTACCGCAAGGGAGGACAGAAAGAAAGTTCTAGAAAGAAAGCCCACACAATTGTGCCTACAGTGTCTTTCATTTTGGGGGGGGAAAAAAAAACCAGGAACCCCTCCCACTTGGCTTAGTGCTACATTGCAGCTGCTACTGGTAAAAATTGTGTCCGCTGCCCCCTGGCCTCTTCTGTGACTTTATAAACTAACTGTTAAAGATTTCTTTTAAGTTTTACAGTAGCTGTGGGAGGTCTTGGCCAGAACAGCTGGAGAAGGGAGTGTTTATTTCCGCCTTCCCGTGATATTTTCCACACCAAACTTCTCTCCTCATCAAAAGCTGTTAATATATAGGCACAATAAAACACCTGCCTTTATTAATTGTGGGTTGGCCTCTGCTTCCCAGCCCAATGCAATTTTAGGAGGTCAAAAATCAGGAACATGAACTGGAAAAACAGATTAAACATGTGTTCTTTAATCCCATTGCTGAATCCCGTTACAATTGCTTTATAGTAACAGCAGTAGCAAACTTCAAAAGGGAATGGTAAATTTCCCACATCATGTGAAGGTTGGCAATTGCAACTGAGTCCTACAATTATTTTTCCATGCCCTCCAGTTTAAAATGGTGAATGCATTTATGAGAGGCAGAGTGGTTATGTTGCCTTTAAACTGAAGATGGTCTAGCTCAGGGATGTCAAACTCAAGCCTTGTGGGCCAAATCCGCCTGCAGGGTTGTTAGAGCGGCCTGCGGGGCCGCCCTGGAAACAGCGAATGACCAGCCTCGGTGTCTCTGCCAGTGAAAACGTCGGCCCTCCTGAGTTCCATTTTCAGCTGTCACGACCTCCTGCAACCCTAGTCTAGTTCCTCCTGAATATACTTTATCTGGATATTGGACAATTTTCTTCCTGTCTTCAGCCTTCCCTTTCTAAGGAAGCTGTTTAAAAACTACTTTATAATTGCAGAAGATCCTGGAGGAAATGAGTTATCTGGACTCTTTATCTGGATGGGGAAGAACAGATGACAAGTGGCTGTGAATTTTGACCTCTCCTCTACATACAAACACACAGATCTGGGGACGTTCCACCCCAGCTCCTGACAATTTAGCAGCTCGAAAGCAGGCAAATACAAGTAGATAAATAAGTACCGCTTTGGTGGGAAGGCAACAACACTCCATGATGTCATGGTAATCATATGACTGCAGAAATGTCTTAGCAGGGGTGGGTTCCTGCCACTTCTAACCTCTTCTATAGAAGAGGTTCCACAAATCTACAGTGCCGTTTAGAACCGGTTCCAACTCCCTCCCCCCGTCTGTCCGCACATCATCAGGATGAAGAGCGAGAGGAGGAATTCTGGGAGTTGAAGTCCACAAGCCTTAAAGCTGTCAAGTTTGAACACCCCTGGAGGGTTTTTTTCTAAAGGGTTAAGGGTGCAAGGGTCTTGTAACTTGACAGCTCTAAGACTTGCGTGCTTCAAATGCCGCAGAGTTTCTGAGCCAACATTTTGGTTGCTAAGCAAGAGCATTGTTAAGTGAGTTTCACCACATTTTACAAGTTGGCCATGCCCACCCAGTCACATGACTGCCAAGCCACTCCCACTTGGCCACATGGCTGGCAAGCCACTCCCACAAAGCACGCCACACCTACAGAAGAGGTTCTAAAAAAATTTGAAACCCACCACTTTGTTTTAGGATAATACTAAGTGGCCTTGAAATGGAGTGGCCTTGAAATGGAGATATAGCACCACTCCCAACAGTCAGCAATGGCTAGTGGAATAAAATCCACAGAGACTCTTTTATTTTTTTATATTTATTAAATTTATACGTCACCCATCTTTGTCAAGCAACTCTGGGCAGCTTGCAGCATTAAAACGTTAAATATTAAAATCAACCAAGATTAAATCAATTAAAAACCAAGACCATAGGGTGGAGCATGGAACATGGAAAACATGTTTATGGAAAAATATGAACATTTTTTTATTGAAGCATGGAAAGTCACACTTGAATTAAAAGCCCCATAAGGTGCTCTGCTAGATATGAATGTATGACAGGCCATGTATTCAAGTCAGTAGCATTAAGCTGGCTTCAGACCATGCATTCTGGAAGGATACTCGCAAAACAGGATGTGAAATGGCACATTTATTAAA
Organism: Natrix helvetica; assembly: GCF_964273705.1. Lineage (NCBI taxonomy): Eukaryota > Metazoa > Chordata > Lepidosauria > Squamata > Natricidae > Natrix > Natrix helvetica. The sequence continues at coordinate 97,810,632 of NC_138550.1, read as the reverse complement.
GAACCTTCTAACTGAGATGAGCTTCTTTTTGTCTTTATTCTGCCCTATAATTTGTAGCAAAAGGAATCCTGCAGTAAAGGATGAAGAGGGTGAATGTACAATTAAATAGTATATATTTAACAGATCTAAAATCAGCAATACAATACAATACAATAGTAGAGTTGGAAGGGACCTTGGAGGTCTTCTAGTCCAACCCCCTGCCTAGGCAGGAAACCCTATACCATTTCAGACAAATAGCTATCTAACATCATCTTAAAGACTTCCAGTGTTGGGGCATTCACAACTTCTGGAGGCACCTATTGTCTTCTTCCCATTACTGAAGGGTGTCTGAATAATCATATTACCTTTGTGGATAAGACGATTAGAACTACTGTACCTTTGAATAATGGTTTAAATTCAAACCTAGCATATTAAAGTGTGTCATTTCATGGATGTCTACAGGTTGCGGTAAAAAAAATAAAGACTGGCTGCAACTTTTGCATCTCATTTGGAAACCAAGGACCCAGAGTATGGAGGAAGAATGGAGAGGCCAATCAAACACAGTAATCCCACAGTCATTGAACCAGGTTTTAGTGCTTTTGGCAAAAGTTGCTCTCATTAGAAAAGAGGACTTTGGACCACTGAGCAACAGGACTTTGGACCACTGTGCTTCATTAAGACCAGGGTCAACGCAGCCCTCTACCAGGAGACTTTGGAGCACTTCATGCTTCCTTCTGCAGACGAGCTTTATGGGGATGCTGACTTCATTTTCCAGCTGCCCACACTGCCAAAAGCATCAAAACCTGGTTCAATGACTGTGGGTTACTGCGCTTGATTGGCCAGCAAACTAGCCTGATCTGAACCCCATAGAGAATCTATGGGGCATTGCCAAGAGAAATGGGGGAAGGATACTGTAAAATCTCCATTTCCACCCCACTTCAGGGGAAGGATACTGTAAAATCCCCATTCCTTCCCCACCCCACTAACTTGCTTTCCAGTTCCGTTCTCCTGTGCAGGGCAACAAAAGAAGACCCAGCCAACCAGCTGGGACTCTGATAAGTTGGGACTTCAGAAGCAGCAAATAGATGGGGGTGGGGCTAGTCAGAGGTGGTATTTGCCAGTTCTCCAAACTACTCAAAATTTCCGCTACCAGTCCACCAGAACCAGAACTGGCTGAATTCCATCTCTGTCTGTAAGGCAGTTGAAAATAATTGCAAACCAATGAAGACTACTTTGTGTACATTGCTTATCTCTAACTATTGGCAACTGTGAAACAGGTTATACATTATGCTAATCCATATATGTATAAATGAGGGATTATGGCTTCATTCTGTTTATTCAGTAAACCATTAAGCAATGGCTGAGCTAGGGTTACCTGATCTGGGCTACCAAAATCCAGGTGGCGTAAGTTGTTTAACCATGGTTTATTAAATAAACAAAACTAAGTCATAATCATGACTTTTAAATATATGAATTACCATGATACAATAGACAAAACCGAAACAAATAATACTTTTCTGTGATATGTGAACTCAGCGTGACTAAAGACAGCATCAGGAAATTTAAGTGTATTGCTATGGGTATTAATTCAATGCAGTAGCCTCCAGATATCTTGGATTGCAGCTCCAATATTTCCCAGTCGGTGGTGTCATATAGTTATTCCATCTGAAGAAGGTATCAGCTTCCAAACTGAATTGCTTCAGTGTACTTGGTTCATTCCATAGGCTTGCAAGGATCATCAGAGAGAGAATAACAGAATAATAATAGACTTATACGCCACTTCACAGTGCTTTATAACTCTAAGCGGTTTACAGAGTCAGCAGTTTATTGCCCCCAACAATCTGGGTCCTCCTTTTACTGACCTCTGGAGGATGGAAGGGTTGAGCTGGTGAGGATTGAACTCCCGAAAGACAATAGAATTAGCCTGCAATACTGAATTCTAACCACTGTGCCACCATGGCTAACAGAGTTGGAAGGAACCTTGGAGGTCTTCTAGTCAAACCCCAAGAAGGAACAGATCTGATAACCAGTTCGTTCCATGCTTGGTGGGGAGCAAATGGTCAGGAGTCAGGATCATTCATAATAAGATCCAAGGAGAGCACAGACTGGTGATCTCAGTGTCTTGCAATCCCTGCCCCTGGCACTGGACTCCTTCCAGGACCACACCCTCATTCCAAAGAAAGAGCAGCTCCCAGCCCTTCTCTTTGCTGTTGTAGCTTTCAGCAGCTTCTTATCTCTGCCGTTCCCACAGCTGAGCTACATACCTAGAGATACAGAGAATGCAGACAACTTCTGGGCTCTTTCTTCCAACACAAAATGTGGACATTTTTTCCCCTCCCAGGTTGCAATTTGTTGTGGTCTGCCTGTTCTCAAGTTCCACATTGTTTGAAGGCAGTTAGTGATAATTATTGAAACAGAGCACACATGCGGTTCAATCTGCACATGGTTATCTAACTCATTGCCGTAACAAAAAAAATCACATTTTTTCACATTAGTTGAGAACTATTATTTTTGAATGGATTTGATTTAAATTATCTCATTGCACCTTATCATATGTCATCACATTCGCCTATTTGGTTGGCTTGTTGTTTGTTTCAGGCAATGTGTAAACCTAGACATGGTGGCTTGTTCAAGCCATTATGAAAACCAACCAGGGCTTAACATAATGCATGGACTGAACCACAAACTACAGAGAATTCTCTTCAATGCTTTCATCTGAACAGAGGTTGAGGATGGATGAATGTCCTCACCGGAAGACTGTATTGGTGAGCAAAACCAGATGGCGTTGCCCATCTGTACATGCTTTCAACAATCATCCAGACTGCCTGGTCCCCACTATCTGCTTTCGCTCCCTTGAGTTGTCTATGCTGGTCAATCAGCATCCAAGCTGCACTTCCGAGTCTTCACATTTCCTGAAATGAAGCAAACCGGAACAAAAACATGCCTTTATTGCTGATCCAACGTGTGGAATCTCTTCTTTTCAATACCAAGCATACCATCTTACCAATATGTCCCAAGAATACTTTTTTCCAAAAGGCAATGGAACTTTCTTGTTTTCCTTGTTTCACTTTTCATTCAAGAAGTTTCTTCTACAATGAGAAGCGAAACGTTTTCAAAGTAAAAAAACAAAGCCCAGTTGCCTTTCGGATGAAAGCATCTTTGGAGACAAACATGAGCTGGATCAGAGGTGGTATTCAGCAGGTTCTGACCAGTTCTGGAGAACCGGTAGCAGAAATTTTGAGTAGTTCGGAGAACCGGTAAATACCACCTCTGACAGGCTCTGCCCCCATCTGTACTGTGCCTCCCGAGTCCCAGCTGATCGGAAGGGAATGGGGATTTTGCAGTAACCTTCCCTTGGAGTGGGGAGGAAATTGAGATTTTACTGTATTCTTTCCCTGCCATGCCCACCAAGCCTCGCCCACCAAGCCATGTCACGCCCACCAAGCCATGCCCACAGATCCGGTAGTAAAATTTCTTGAATCCCACCACAGACTTGGATGATTGAGAATGTCCATAGACCTCTTACTAATGTATTACACGAACTATTTTTAGAGAATGAATCTGCTGATTCTTTATTTCTTGATTATGTGATGTTGGCTTCTAAGAGTTAAATGCTAGATTCGGTAGCATTTAATGTACTTAATTACATTGCTTTGGGTGAGCCAGCCTGTGTTTGTTTTAACTGAAGGGCAGTACAGCTGCATTTTCAAAGTAAAGTGAACTTCTTTAAACCAAGTGAGTAATCTGTCAGATTGCAAAAAAAAAAAACTGTGTAGGAGTATCCTGGGATTCACTCATAAATGAGGCTGCTTTATCTCGTTAGCCCACTCTCTTTGACCTTTACTACATAAACGAAGAAGAGCAGGCATTGCACATAGTAAGTTAAGTGGCCCATTCAAAATACATGAATGCAAATATGCCTGAGCTTCTGAGCTTTACTTTAAAATTAGTCCCAGTTTTAATTAAATACCAGTATGACAAAATGTTAATTTTGATCACAGGTTGCCAGAGAGACAAACAAGAGAAAATGCCAACAGGAAAACTCTTATTTGTTGTCACTTGCAATTTTATCCGGTGCCACCTTACGTTTTAAAAATAGTTTACTGCTGTATGAAAGGAAATGGTTTGCCTTGGTTTGAAAAAAAAAATGAAATCATTCAAATGATTTGTTTCAAATATTGGTATAATTTTGTTTGTACGAATCTAGCTCTTGTGTATTGTAAACAATTGTTTATGTCAGTGTATTGTGTGAATGAAATCAGTGTTATTTCTTTAAGAAATTATGGCTATGTAAGTTATGGTTTAGGTACAATGTGTAAACATAGCCAGAATTTTCTGATTAAAAACAGCTGTTTTCTGATACCTTTTGTGATGAACACAATTGTCACTGGAGAAGTTTGTCTGGATTTGAGTTATTTGCATAGAATTATGGCATACATTCTTTAGCCTTTAACATACTAAATGTAATTTTTACTACCGAAATTGTTTTTTTTTTATTTAAAATTAAATTAAAATTTTATTTTATTTTAAATTTGTTTCTTCTGAAAGGTTTGTATGGTTTTGTGTTCCTGCCTACCTATTGGCTAAGCTTTTTTAATACTTGTTTTTCTCACCTCACTTGTATCTGATGGATATATACATATGGAAGAAGGTAGTTTGTGAGGGAACCTTCGCTCAGAAAAATGTCTTGATGTGTCTACATTTGAAAATAATTTCCTGGACTTGTTGGTGTTGATGGCATGTAGCATCTACTTGTCAATATTTACTGTAATAACAAAGTTTTCTCAATACCAATCAAGGCCTTATTGTGTCAGCCTATACAAACAAGGTACAAAATCTACAGTAGCCAAAGCTGCAGACTCAAGAAACAGTGGCCTTCTACATTAGGTGACGCAGTAGCCTTCTACAGTGTGAAATTATCCACAAATATTTCACATAAAATTTACATTAAGCCATAATGTATTAGATTATTGTTTCTTTTGGAGGAATCAAAAGGCAAATGGAGGCGCTTATTATTGATTTTCCATCTTACAAATCAAGAATCAATATTATTATTCCATTTTTAATACCAAGAAGAAAAAGATTGCCTATGAGAGTTTCCTGCTTCAGGTCCCAAAACACTTTGATCAGACTTAAGTATTAATCTACTTTTAGAGTAGATGAATTTTGCTTCTTCCCTTCAGGCAGTAAAATGCCTTGGGCCAGCCTTGTCTCAGTGAATTATAAGCTTCCTTTCTAGACAAAGCTGTCAGGTAATAATAGGGAAGAGGTAAAGATGTCTCACCAGAACATTTATGACAATAACTCAACATGATTCAGATATAAATATCAACAGCAGACCAGAGGTGGGTTTCACATAATTTTACCACTGGCTCACTATGCACCGAAACTGTGAGAGCGTGTGCGCCTTCCACGCATACGCTTTGCTCGCACACAGGCTTGCATGCATGCACGCAGCTTAAAAAACATAGCTAAACAGGACAACATAGAGCCCAGGCGGCACAGGCCACCACTAACAGTTCGCATGAACCGTTCTGAACCGGCTGAATATCACCACTGCAGCAGACCAGGGGTGGGTTTCTGCCGGTTCTAACCGGTTTGGTAGAAGAGCTTCCACAAATCTACCATACTGGTTAGAAGAGGTTCCACCGGTAGACCCGGAAGTCGCCCGCTCACTCGCCCCACCCATTCCGTCGCAGCTCGCTTGCTCCCCCGCCCGTCCACACTAAACTAGCCCAGCCTGCCGCTCACTGATTGGCTGGAGTCCAGCCAATCAGTGAGCGGGCTGGAGTCAACCTGCCCGCCTCTAACAGCTGCTTAGAAGCGGGGCGCCAACAGTCAACATTCCTCCTAGTTCCCAAGCAGCTGTCGCATCGCGCTTGCTGATCGGGTCCTCCCTTCCCTTTGCTTCGTCTTCCAGCAGCTTGCTGCTTCCCTCAGATAAGCAAGAAAGCGCGAGGGGGGCAGCGCGAGGATAGGGTACGCCAGCCAGCGGCTTTCACGAGGGAAAGGTCTTCAGGCCACAGGCTGGCATATACTGCATGGCCGAAAGGGGCACGATGGCGGCGGTGGGAGGCTAGCGAAAGCCGCAGGCTGCCATATGCCGCATGACCGAAAGGGGTATGGTGGTGGGGGCAGTGGCAGGAAGCTAGCTTAGGCCAGCCCACAGCTTTCACGTGGGAAGGCCTTCAGGTCTTCCCTCGCGAAAGCCGCAGGCTGCATACGCCACATGGCCGAAAAGGGGTGGGCGGCAGTGCGAGTTGGGGGCTGTCAGGCTGGAAGCCAAGCCCCAAAAGCCGCTTGTGGACGTGTGAGGAGCGCGCGGAGAAAAGTGTAAAGTCCAGCGGAGGGAGGAAGGTTCTCGGTACTCTAGGAAGCCTGGGGAGTGCCAAGAATTTTCCTGTCTCTGCTGGACTTTGCGCTCTTCTTCGCACTTCCCGGCAATCAAGCAAGCGAGGGAGGATCAGACTGCCTGATTCTCCATCGCTCGCTTGCTCTTTCGCCCACCCGGACCACCTTGGCGCTGCTCTGGCTACCTCTGTCCGTCTGCGCCTGGCAGCTGCAGCGACAGCATCAAGATGAAGAGGGAGAGGGAGAGGGAAGAGCCCGGCTGGGAGAGGACCCCGCCGCCACTTCGCCGGAACTGAAAGTTTTCTTTGGGGCAGCAAGTGCGAAAACCTCGGGGAGAATGGGAGTGGATGGGAGTTGAAAGTGCCTGGGGGTAGGTGCGGCTTTTCCTTCTGGCTCGCTTGGGCGCAGCCTCCTGGAAGTTAGGTGGAAGTTACGGGCTGCGTGGATGTGTGAATAACGAGGGTCAAGCCGAAAGAGTTGATTTCCTATCTTTAGGACACCCCCTTGGCGTTGCTTGATGGAAGCCCCTTGAGGGCTGAGAAGAAAAGATGAACGGCAACTAAGAAGCCTTTTCTTTTGTTTATAACCCTCCCCACCTTCCCCATTTCTCAGTTCTGGTGGCTGCGCCTTCTCGCTGCCTTCATTAACTCCGCTCCTTCTTGTTTACCTGCGTACGTGGCTTCTTTCTTCAGGCTCCACAATTAGTGTGTTCACTCTTAAGCAACAGGGAAATGACCTTGGCTTTGGCTCTTTCAAAGTAGATGTATACTTTCTCTTGAGAGCAAACAACACCATTTCATTTTTAATAGATGCCAGTCAGTGTGCTCACCATAAAGGCATGACAACAAAGGTTATCTTAACCTGGAGGCTTTTGTAAGAGTAGATTGAGGGGATAGCAGAGGAATTATCTCTCCTAATCCCTCCCATCTCCAAACATTCTCAGTTAAAGTGGCTATCTCTAGAGCAGTGTTTCTCAACCTTGGCAACTTTAAGATGTACAGACTTCAACTCCCAGAATTCCCCAACCAGCCATGCTAGTTGAGGAACTCTGGGAGTTGAAGTCCACAAGTCTTAAAGCTGTCAAGTTTGAACACCACCAACCCTTTATAAAAAAAAAAAACCAGGGGTGTTCAAACTTGACAGCTTTAAGACTTGTGGACTTCAAATGCCAGAGTTTCTGAACCAACATTTTGGTTGCTAAGCAAGAATGCTGTTAAGTGAGTTTCACCACATTTTGCAAATTGGCCACACCCACCCAGTCACATGACTGCAAGTCATTCCCACCCAGTCACATGACTGGCAAGCCACTCCTGCCCGGTTGCATGGCCTGCAAGCCACTCCCACAAAAGAGGCCACACCTAAAGAAAAAGTTCTAAAAAAAATTGAAACCCACCACTGCAGCAGACCCTCCAGGCTGGATGGTAGCCTGCAAGTTTCCAGAGAAGAGCAAGTAGTCAAGATTTTTATGATGTTGTTGGAGGAAGGCCTTCAGGAAGCCCAACAATTGATAGTACCCATGACAAAAGACATTGCCTACATTGTACAAAGTTACATCAAATTGGAACATTTGAATATTAGAGACTTGTCTATTGGGAAACTCGAAATTGTAAAAAGAAAAAGAATTAGAGCCAACATAGAGATCCTTGACATCACTGGGTTACACTGGGCAGGAAGTGGTCAATTCAAATCAGACGAGTTTATGATTTATTTTTCTGGAAATGCTATCAGAGGAAAAGGAGTTGCATTCTGCCTAAACAGCGGTGGCTAAATGTGTTGAGAGTCACAGATATTTCATAATATCTATCCAAATTAGAGGCAAGCCATTCAACATCACCATACTACAAACCTATACTCCCAACTGTAGTTTCAGATGATGAGGAAATTGAACTTTCAAGGAGCCCTCATTTCCACCCTGAGCTACAAATATTCTCCTAAATTGAACTTTTTACAATGAGCTTCAGTGTGCTCTCAAATAAGTACCAAAAAGATATTTTGTATATTATGGGTGATTTCAACGTAGAGGTAGGCCAAGGAGAAGTTACAAGCAAGCAGGCAAGTTTGGACTAGGTGAATGGAATGAAGCTGATGATCACCTAGTGCAATTTTGCCAGGAAACTCATCTCAGTATAGTGAATTCAACACAAGCAATGTTTATACACATGGACAGCACCAAATGGACAATATCAAAATCAGATGGACTTTATTTTATGGTGGGAAGGTTCAGGATTGCCTTAGGCTGCACTGCGATTAACGTAAGATCTGGGAAAGCAGAGATATTGATATATACATACAAAAAGCAGGCAGCTTAGAGCAATAGTCTTCCTTATAATGATGTATGGGTGTGGGAGTTGGATACTAAGAGTGGCTAATTGAAGAATTGATGCCTTCAAACTGTGGTGCTGGCATAAATTATTGCATATACCATGGACAGTCAGAACAACCAGCAAAGAGGTGCTGAATCATATAAAACCAGAAACATCATTAGAAGCCAAAATAACAGGACTACGTCTGATTTATTTTGGCCCTGTCTTGTGTGCAAATTCAGTGGAGAAGCCAATGACGCTAGGAATTGTTAGTGAAACAAGAAGAAGGGGCAAGCTAAGAACTCACTGGCTTGATACCATCAAAGCTGATTCAAAGATGAACATCCCACTGAAAGAAGCTTGAGAGGGTAGCATGGGGAGCACTTGCCTCTAAAACTGTCAAGAGGTGGGCTTGCTTGAATGGGGGAGAATGAAGAAAGAAAGTCTGATGAAAGCCTACTTTTTAAAGCTCTGTTCTTAGTACCCTTCACCTGCTATTTGACCACCTGCAGTTTGATCAGTGGGCATATTGGTTTATTTATTGCAGTAGGGAAACAAAACCAAATTGTGACTCAAGTACCACTAAGTCTGGAACAGACTAGGCTAGTGATGGCAAACCTTTTAGGCACCCAGTGCCAAAAAGGGAGCGTGCACACAAGCGTGTCTGGACTGCAACCCAGAGGAGGAGCTGTCCAGGGCGCATGCGCATGCCTGAAAACGAACTTCGGTTCCCAGCGCATGTATGCACGCCAGCCAGCTAGTCTTCTGGGTTTCTGTTACGCAGGCACACACAACAATCAGCTGGCCAGTGCGCATGCTCATGCAGGAAAATGGAACACCAGATCTTAAGAGTTTCTGGCATTGCCGCATGCACGAAGACCAGCTGATTGTCACACACAAATGCATGCCAGAAACCCAGAAGAGGAATGGGTGACGCTGTGCATGCCGGCCGACATGGCTGTGTGGGCCACTTTGGGTACGTGTGCCATAGGTCCGCCATCACGGGACTAGGCAAAATGGTATGATCCCTCCTACCTTAGGCAAGATACTTAAGTAAGTAACCACAATTCATGGCGATGGCTTGGTTAACCAGTCAAGGTAGCAGTTGCAGTGCTCATGATTCTCCAGAAGTAATAAAAGTAATGAAGAAAGTTTCTTTAAAAATCTGCATAAAATACAGCAGAAAACCTAGGAAATTGTAATGTAACCAATGGTGACAGAATTAGCAACATGCAGCTGGCACAATCCCTTCGCCTTTCCTGGTGAGAACCAATCTTCTAGGCAACCCAGGACTAGCACTCTTTCCTGATTTAAAAAGACATGTCTATTGCTGTTCCAGAAGAGTGCTAAAACTGTGTTGTTGTTTTTACAAAAACAGATAGAGTGTTCTAACCTGGGTTTATAAGAAGCTTGGCTAGAACTAGCAAATGCTTTGGAAAGTGCCAGTCAGGTGTCCTGCAGGCAGATGCCTCTGTGGAAGCCAAGGGTCCAATCCCTCCTGCAGTCCATGCTAAACTGAACATGTGGCCACTCCTTCTCAGCAGGGAAGATTGTGTGAATAGCAACCACAGGATCTTAGCAGATTCTAATCTCTTGTCAGTATATCAGGTTTCTATCCATAGTAAATATTGTGTTGGGAGAAAAGGGCATTGCAATTTCTAAGGTCACTTTTATAAGCTCCTCACAGATAAAACTAGGGATGAGCAAAAAACATTACCAAGTACTGTATGTGAGGGGCCTATTTAGGAAAAGTGAACCTTTAACGGTTTTGTTTCCAAGAAGATTTCTATTACAATATTACCTGGATTTTCAAAGTTATTCCCAGCCAGCTCTGATGCAGTAGAATGCTTTTCATGAATCAGAATCTTCACAGGCCATAGGATAAGCATGATACAGGGCACACCTTGTCCAGAGCTGTTGTACCAGCTCATCTGGTGTTGCCCAAAACTACTTAGGCAGCAATTTTAATTCAAGCAATTAACATAGCTTGGGGCACACCTACACCTGGTGTTCTGATGAAACTGTGAGTGAAACATTGCAGATGGGGAAAGCTATTAGTAAAAGAATTGCATGCAGTCCTCAGCACAGCTGCTTGTGCAAGCAAGGAGATTAAAAGAAAATGAGCAGTGGGGCTATAGAAGGGTTCTCCGATTCTGCACCGCTCCAGAATCACCTCCAGACCTCTAGGTTTTGGTGTCTTCTGTATTCAGCAGCCACCTTGATTTAATCTCTCGGGTGTAATGTATCCCAAACTGCAAGAAAGCTACCTTGCCATTTGCAGCTGTGAAGTTCTGCAAAGCTTGTGAAGTTCGGTTTTCCTATTGGGGTGGTCGCTTCTCACTTCATTTCTTAGGCCCCCAGGTCTTCACAGGGGGAAAGTGGCTTAAACTATTTTGCAGCCAATCGGCACATCACTGATTCTACTTTGGAATGCAATCACAGTGGATCTGAGCTGTTTGGTAGCAAGTACCTACAGTTATGCCTGCAGCCACATTAGTCCTTACGAAGGGACCTGGCAAGAATTCAGACAGCTTTCTCTTTCTCATCACAGGGAACCTGCCCACTAAAGAACTGGGCTGTTGTTGGGAGGATTTGTTTGGGTTTTTGTAAATGACTCCTTTGTGGATTGGGGAGGTGTATTAGTAACTATTTATTTTCCACCTTTTGTACAGAGATATTTTTGCTGCTGCAGGATGTTTCTATCCCCTACCCATGAGTCACCTTCAGTATCTCATTCCTGGCGTGTATCTGGAGGTTTCCAAAGCTCTCTTTTTCTTTATTTTGGCAACCTTAATATCATTGCAAAATGGCCAGTGTGCAATCGTTTCATCATCGGAGCTTGCAATAGGCGATTAAATGCAACCGAGGAATGATGGCATGACAAGCAACCCTTTTCTATCCATTTCCTGTTTTGATTTTTTCCACATTGCCAGACAAATGTACACAGTACATTTTGGAAATAAGTGTGTACGTCTGTAGGAGAGTGCTAGCAGTTTTGTCTTGTTTTTGAATACTTTAAAATTAATAAGTGGCAGATATCAACTTCAAAAATGGAGGTAATGACAGATTTTATTTTCCTGGGCTCCAAGATCACTGCAGATGGAGACTGCAGCCAAGAAATTAAAAGATGCTTGTTCCTGGGGAGGAGAGCTATGGCAAATCTAGACAGCATACTAAAAAGCAGAGACATCACCCTGTCAACAAAAGTGTATATAGGCAAGGCTATGATTTTCCCAGTTGCAATGTATGGCTGTGAAAGTTGGACCAAAAGAAAGGCTGAGAGCCAAAGAATTGTGGCCTTTGAACTATGGTGATGGAGAAGACTCCTGCGAGTCCCTTGGACTGCAAGGCGATCAAACTGGTCAGTCCTAGAGGAGATGAACCCTGACTGCTCTTTAGGTCATCAGATCCTGAAGATGAAACTCAAGTACTTTGGCCACCTAATGAGAAGGAAGGACTCACTGGAGAGCCTGATGCTGGGAAAGATTGAGAACAAAAGAATGGGATGACAGAGAATGAGGTGGCTGGATGGAGTCACTGAAGCAGTTAGCCTGAGCTTAAATGGACTCCAGGGGATGGTAGAAGACAGGAAGGCCCGGAGGAACATTGTCCATTGGGTCGCAATGGGTCAGACATGACTTCGCAACTAACAACAACAAGCAATTTCATTCAGTTGTTCATTCATTCATTTGCAAATTAGCCCTTCGCTTTAAAATTATTTCTGATCTTTAACCATCCACCTATTTATATGACTTGATACTTGAAATTGTCATTATTTATTTTTTATTTATTTATTTATTCTTCGTATTTCTAAACCGCCCCCTCTCCCAAAAAGGGACTCGGGGCGGTGTTAGCCAATAATCATTCTAAACAGCCAGGTTTTCTAATCTGATCATATTTAGGCACCAAAATAAGGTATCTTTGTACTTAATACACTCAGGGCTCTTCCCCATTTCTTTCAAACTATCTTTTATTTTGTTATTTTGCTTTATGATTAATCCTTATTCTGACATGTCCTATGGCTACGCTATCACAGGGGAATAGGAAACACAAACTCTCCAAATGCGAATGACACATTGGCTCTTTCTGTTTGCTCCATTACCAGTAGAGGCTGCCCACATTTTCTTGAGGGCAGGAATGGAGTCTCCACATCCTAGCCAATTACAAATGTAATTATGGCTGCATTTTGAAGCTCCAATTCAAAAGTGGGCTCCTGTGGTTAGGAAGCTGGGGTGGAGGTTAGCAAGCCCGCATGTCAAATCTGATTCAACTCTATAGTTGCACCTGCTGTTGCTCCGCAGTTTGTCAAACAGCAACAGGGGTGAATGAGAGAATTCTTAAGGAGGGAGAGAAGCTCCGGAATGCAGAAGACTTCTGTTGCCAGTGAGACATTCAGATACCAAGGTCAAGTTATGAAATATTTGAGCAGCACTGACACTCTTTGCCTAAAACGAAAGAACTGCACCCAACTTTGTTTTATTTTTAAAAGTCTTTTAAGACAGGATCTTATTTTTTTTTTACCACCACCACCACCCCAAAAAATAAGCACTTGGGCCTTATTTTCAGGGACGTCTTATTATTTTTGAGGTGCAGGAAGCAGCGAGCAGCCTCACGGCTGCTGCTGCATTGCAATATTTTCAGGGTGCGCTTATTTTGGGGGGAGGGCTTATTTTAGTGCATGCGCTCAAAAGCCCGATTTGGCTTATTATCCGGGGAGGTCTTATTTTCAGGGAAACAGGGTACATGTTTTGCATGTTTATGAGGTAAATTTCAACATCAGGCTTGCATTTAAATTTAAGCAAGGACTTTCTCACATGTGATTCCAAATTCATGGCATAATTTGACTTCTATAGAAATATTGGAGTTGAATAGGAATACAGTGTTAAGATTTTTTTCCCTCCTCTGCAATCCAACAATGGGAACAACTATATGTGCTAAAAATATTCTATTTATCCTTTTTTGGAAAGAAGAGCTATGAACAAATGAAAACAATAACTGCTCTTTTCTATCTTCAGCAATGTAAAATGCATTTAACAATTTACTCGGATTCATTATTTTCTATATTTTACCCTTATAAGTGATAGTTTAGCAAACATAATGCTAAAGTAAGATTGGGAAAATTTGTATTCCAGTGTCCATAATTTATATTTCTTAGCTAATCTAGATATAGCTAATCTTCCCTGGATATTGTGAGATAAAATGGAGGAGAACAACATCTCTATGTCCTTGTGTTTTTTAGAGAAAGACAGAAAGCATATGCAATAAATTAATGTCATTATAGATAGTATTAACTATCTATTAATTAGTTTTAAACAGAAAACTGCATTTTGGTGTTTTTTTTTTAATGTAGTTTTCTGTTTAAAAAATACTGAACCCAACTGGTGAACTATGAACTATAAGTGGCCCAGAGAGAAGAAAGGGTTTTTTACCTATGTGGGTTTTCATGTCAAAATCCCAGAACTGGCTCTGCTTCTGCTATATCTAGATCACAGGTGTCAAACTCACCATGTCACATTGCCATCACGTGATGTCTTGTGGCATTTTCCCCATTCGCGGAGCTGGGGTGGGCGTGGCCTTCGTGTGATACATCCATCCGGTGGGCCGCCATTTTGACATCTTTGATCTAGATGGATCTTTCAATAAAGCCACACTCTTGGTACTTAAAAAATTGGTCTAGGGGTTAAGGCACCAGGCTAAGAAAGCAAGGGATTATGAGTTCAAGTCCTGTCTTAGCCATGAAAGCCAGCTGGGTGGGCTGGTCACTCTCTTTCAGCCCAACTCACTTCATACGGTTGTTGTTGTGGGGAGATAGGAGGAAGTTGTGTTGGATATGTTCAGCTTGCCTTTTTTTCTTCCACCAGAGATTGCCTTTCTTCAGAACTAGCTCCATGTAAAACAAATAAGGGAATAATAAATAAGCTATCTCTGAAGGTGATGTTGCTAGTTCAGACAAGATTGTGAAGCAATCTCTGCCTCTTGATTCTAAATCTTCTGATTCTGATCCAATTTCCTTTTTCGCCCAACACAGACATAATATGATGATTCTTTAGTTTCTCACATGGAAGAAAATCATTCGCTGGTTTTCCCAGGGCGTTTTCTGGAAAGTAATATGAGAAAACATTTGTTAAAAAAATATCATCAGCCCAACCTTGTGCGTGGCTTCCAAAAGGTACGTTTCCATGAGTTACCTCCAGTTAAGTGCACATAAGGTTCCTTTGTTCATTGCTTCCACAAAACCCGTCCTTGGCCTGTTGGCTGTGGATGGGAAAAGGGAGGCAGATTGTAGAACCACTAATAGCCTAAGAAAATGTTCTCCAGTTAAAGAAGACATCAGACACTGTTAGTTCGGTCTCAATTCTTTGAGAGTTCAGTCAGTAGCAGCCTAATAAAAACAAGACAAAGGCTCCACCTGCTGTGTTTCTGAAGATCACCAGCTTGCTAATAAGAGTATTAGATCAGGTTAAAAAATATGCGTATGGCTAGGAAATAATACAAGCATATTCATTCAGGTAGCCTTGAAACAGAGGGACAATCTGTGCCTCAGGAAAGATAAAAATCATCGTTGGTGGGTTAATTAATGTTCTCTATACCCCATGGTGGCTCAGTGACTAAGATACTGAGCTTGTTGATCAGAAAAGTCGGCAGCTTGGTGGTTCGAATCCCTAGCGCCGTGTAACAGAGTGAGCTCCCATTACTTGTCCCAGCTTCCGCCAACCTAGCAGTTCGAAAGCATGTAAAAATGCAAGTAGAAAAATAGGAACCATCTTTGTTGGGGAAGGTAACAGTGTTCCATGCGCCTTTGGTGTTTAGTCATGCCAGTCACATGACCACAGAGACATCTTTGGACAGCGCTGGTTCCTCGGCTTTGAAACGGAGATGAGCACTGCCCCCTAGAGTCGGAAATGACTAGGATGTCTATGCAAGGGGATCCTTTATACTCCAAAGTTCACTTTAGCTTAATCCAGTCCTTTTCATAAACGAAACAGGAGAGTATGCAGGGAAAAAAGGTGTTCACCATAAATGCATGGATTCATGGTAAAAATAAGATGGAAATAGGTACAAAGTAACGATATACGTCAGCAGTCCCCAAACTTTCCAGCTTGGCGAACTGGTCCCCCCACCAGGAGACGGGATGGTTCTGAGTGGTAGGCACCCTTGAGTGTGTGCAGCTCCACTTGCACAAGTGACGGCACGCATACCTGCTGCTCATGCAAATAGAGCTTCACGCACAAGCATGTGCGCTTGCGATTCACACAAATGTAGCTGCATGCATGAACTTGCCCACCCCTTGTATGGTCTGGTTCTAAATGGGCGACGGCTCAGTTCTGAATGAGCCGTGGCCCATGGTTTGGGGACCCCTGGTATACGTGGATTGTTCTGAATACGGAACGAAATGTTTTGCTTCACTGATAAGCCTACAATTTAGTGTTCTATATGAATCAGTCCAATTTCATTTTGGCAAACCCTGGTTAAATCTTCCCTCCATATAATACACTACCTGAAGCCAGGCTCAGAATAATTATTCCCAGCTTGTCTTCTAAAGTGAAAGAGGAAAGACAGAACAATTAACAGAGGCGACAAGCAATCTTCTGACAAGGAATGAACGATGACCCTGCTGTATGATCCAATCCCATTCAATGGACAGAATTTAGCAGAATTACTGTCAGCAGAGGCTGAGAAGAGTCAAAAGGGCTGAATTTGCTAAGAGGAGATATTCTAGTTGGCAATTCAATGGCATTTAATACACATGTGAATCATACGTGATTCCTGATTGTCATAAAAACATATGTTCTGCTTTGTGGAGGACATGGCATAAGGGAATGTAGTGTGGAGGTGGCTCCCCAGGAAGGAGAGGGCACATTCCAGAGGAATAAGTGGCAATCGTGAGAGAACGAGGGTGAAGACAGCTGCCCTCTAATAC
The DNA here is from genome assembly GCF_964273705.1 of Natrix helvetica. Classification (NCBI taxonomy): domain Eukaryota; kingdom Metazoa; phylum Chordata; class Lepidosauria; order Squamata; family Natricidae; genus Natrix; species Natrix helvetica. Next base: position 97,794,078 of record NC_138550.1, on the reverse strand, counting down.
CGGTAGTTCACAGAGTATATTGTAGATGCAATTAGTAAAATCCTCAGTTTGGCAAGATTTTGTCTAGAGTGTGAAACAATAAAGAACTCAATCTGGAAGAAATACCATTCTCAGTTTTGGCTCTGACACATGGCCAGTAAAATGAACTGAATATGAAATGTGGTGAAAACACTGAATTGGAAAGATGGTTCTAGTTGACATCTTTTATTATATGCAGGCTACATCTGGGCTGCAAAATTCCAAAGCATCACTACCCCTAGATGGTAGGAAACTTAAAATTATCTCTATTTCTTTGCTGCCATCTGTTGGTCCTCTGGAATTTTGCAGCCTGGATAAACTACTTATTGTTCTGCCAATTAGATACTTATTCAAAAGCTACAACAGGTACACATGAAATAGAAGATTGGGTGCAGCATTAAGTTCAGAACAGTCACATGAAATATACTACAACCAAGAATCTCTAGATAACCATATTTAATAGGCCTAACAATAATTTATAATAGCAAAAGCACTTAGATTTATATACTGCTTTACAGTGCTTTACAGTCTCTCTAAGCGGTTTACAGACTCCACATATTGCCCCCAACAGTCTGGGTCCTCATTTTACCGACCTCCGAAGGATGGAAGGCTGATTCAACCTTGGGCCTGGTGAGATTCAAACTGCCAAATTGCAGGCAACCGGCAGTCAGCAGAAGTAGCCTGCAGTGCTGAATTCTAACCACCGCGCCTCATAATAAGGCACCATAACTCAATGTTTTGAAGTAACATTCTTTGTCACAAGTTTCACTATTGGTATTTGTTTGGCATCACAATTATATTATGCTAGTTTTAAAAAATGAGTGGGATACCTGATATTGGTGAACTAATTCTCAGCATTCTGTTGAATTGGCTATGCTGGATGCTGAGTTTCCGGTATTCATCCAACATCCAAAATGCCACAGTCCCCCATATTTATTCTCAAACCAGGCGATTCAAACTTTTTAAAAATGAAAAAAATGCTGTATGCTCCATATGAAAATGCTCCATATGAAATTTTTTTGTTATTATTCCTATAAAACTGGGGCTAGAGTAATAAGGGTTTTTTTAATCAACACATAAACATATTGTAGAATATTTGAGTTTTATTTTCAAAGAAAATGACACCAGTTAGCAATGGATTTAGATTACTGACAGCTGTTAAAATATTGCTCCCCCTAAAACATCTGTGCCAAGTATTGTAGTTTGTAGTTTTTAATCAGGATAAAACCAATTTGATAAAGCTCAGCGATTCCATTAACAGTTCAGAACATTAATTAATGATGTTTTGAGGATGGTAGTGCCCCATCATTGAACTTGATTTCAACTTTTAAAAACAATTGAGTAATGAATGTGAATGATTGATCTTTGGTGTCAACTCAGTTTGCAAGTATCCTTACAATGCTTCCATCCACAGTGAAGCAAATTGAACTCAAATCAAGAACCGTTACAGAAGTATTCTCTTGATCACAGAAAGGTCACTCTACTCATAAACTTGCACAATGAAGAAAGAAAGATCACATTTCCCGAAAGAGGAGGAGAAATCTGTTAATCTGTTACCTAGGCAACAGGACCCTACTGAAGCTCCCTACCATGCAGCCAAACAGGTAAAACTGACTGACAAACGGAATCCAAGAAGTAACATGTGGAGCACTGTGCCACAATCCAGATAGAGATGAGTGAGAAAAACCATGTTATTTATAAGTGTGGTTTGGCTCTGAAACACACACACACACACATACACCCCACTTCCCAAATGTAGTGTCAATGCTGCAGATGGACAGGATGAGAAGGAATATATTTGCTAGCCAGACCTCATTAACTCTTCCTCTTTGTACAAGTGATCTTTCATACAGACAATTCACGGAAATTGAATGAACAGTTTTCATCATAAACAGGTTACTGATTGGCCTTCTAGGTCTTGCCGAACTCCAGTTCTCTTCTGCCTTCATCAGCATGGGAAGAGAAATTTTAAGAGGTGGAGGGCCCAATGTCTGTAGGGCCCTCCACTGCACATCCCTGGCTTAAATGAACAATACTATGTAAACTCCTCCCACACATTATTTACCTATGCATCTAAACCAAATAATTGATCATGGAACAAGAAAGGGATTATTTACATGTTGGCGTCACTATGCAAGTATAAAATATACAATTGCATGTTGCATCAATTTCTCTGGATTGCTTTTTTTAAAAAACCACGTTTGTGGAATTGTTTTCATTTCTCCACAGGAATATATTCTTAGTGGGAGCTTCTGATTCTGCAGGAGCACACGAGAACAAGTCAATCAGGTAACAATTTAGCCCGTCACGGTGCTCTGTTGATATGCATCAAAATGGACTCTGCTCCAAAATAGTGACTCACTAAAACAAGGAAAACTTTTAAAAACGATCACCAGCATTTATTTGCCCTTTTTCATTTTTGCCACCTTCTCTTTTCGCTTCTTTACGTGCTTTGGGATCTTGTGTTTTCTCCTCTCCCTTTGAGCTTCTTTGACTATTTTCTTCCTTTCCTGGAAAAATACAGCCAAGCATGAAACATCAATTGAACAACTTTTATAAAGACCAGAAGAATATCAAGGACATTTATATAGCGATGAACACGGCACTCAGAGCAGCCTCCCCTTCACGCAAAACTATTTTCTCCCATTGGAGAAAGCTGTCCCACTAACCTTTTTGTCAACACCTGTTTCAGCTGGTTGGTCTTTAGGAAGCCCCGAGTCTTCCTGTTCCTTACAACACGAGTCTGAATTGTCAGAGCTATCATCCTCATCCTCATCATTAGAATCTGCCTCATCGTTATTATTTTCAAGGAGTGCAGGCACCTACAACAAACCAAAAGATTCATTTTTTTCTTCAGTCATTGACAGTCTTTCCATCAGAAAGACGTGAAGTTCAGCCTTCACAACGTTCTCCGACAGCTGAATATTACTGGAAGCCGATGTCAAAGACATACAAAGAATTCCAAAAGGTTGCTCTAAGTTAGAATTTAACAATGCAAAGACTGTCAAAGGAGAATCTATATGTTTGAACCATTAACAGAGCTAACAAAATTCTTCTATAAACTGCCCAATATTTTATCAGTATTATTGATGTAAAGACGAGATATTTTGGCAACAAAACAGCTTTAAGCTCTTGTTCTAACTGTAGAAACATGGAGCAATAGAATCATAATCAAGAAAGTTGGAAACCAGGAAGATCCAATGTGCAGCTGTCAATTAAAGTTTTTGTTACATCTGTGGGCAGGTGACCAGCAAGGATATTCCAAAATCACAGTTAAAGAATTAAAAATAACTACTCATAAGTCTAGATTTACAAACACTGATTATATTTGTATATCATTTTAAGCCACCCTAAGGTTGGGCTTAGCATGATCCTGAATCTAAACTCTAGTCACGAGAGGTTTAACCGTAATCTGAATAAAGGTAATCCTCAATTTACAAGTTTGTTTACTTAGTGCAGGGGTGTCCAAACTTGGCAACTTTAAGACTTGTGGACTTCAACTCCCAGAATTCCCCAGCCAGCTCTGCTGGCTGGGGAATTCTGGAAGTTGAAGTCCACAAGTCTTAAAGTTGCCAAGTTTGGACACCCCTGACTTAGTGACCGTTCAAAGTTAAACGGCACTGAAAAAGGTGACTTATGACCATTTTTCATATTTACCACCATTGTAGCATCCCTGTGGTCACATGATCAAAATTGAGGTGCCTGGCAACTGACCCATATTTATGGTGGTTGCACTGTCCTGGGGTCATGTAATCTCCTTTTGTGACTTCCTGACACAAGACAGACTCACACAACAATCCTGTTACTAATTTAACCACTGCAGTGAATCACTTAACAACTGTGGCAAGAAAGGTCGTAAACTGGGGCAAAACTTACTTAATAAATGTTTCACTTAGCAACAGAAATCTTGGGCCCAATTGTGATCGTAAATCAAGGACTATCTTTATTACGGAAGAACACAGTCCTGGAATATCACCATCTTACCTTTTGAATACCAGATAAATCCTTCTTTAATCCCGTCACTGTCTGGTAGAGAATCTGTGCAAAATAAAGAACAATAGCAAAACAATTGGAATGTGGATTTTTCAAATCTTTGGTCAATGATCCTAATAAAGATCTGACTTGTATATAGCATTACACTGTACTACATTCTAGTGAGAGAGAAAGCACCAATTACTTCACCAAAAGTTATTTGTTGCTGTTACCATTCAACATGCTTCTGAAGTTATAGGCATTACATTCTGAGTTTCTTTCCCAAAACCTGCCTCAAATTATTACTCCAATATTTTTATAGACCAAATGATTATTAAAAAAGGAGAAATGACAAGAGATTAATTTAAAATTAATTTAAAACTCTTAATAGCAAATTTATTGTTTTCATTGTCAGTATTAAAGTGACTTTAGTGGGGTGTTCAGAGGATCTCCACCCAAGAAGAAAAGATAATTGTTACAACTCTTCCTCATTCCATAGTTTTGTATGTCTCATGAAAATCTGTACAATGGGGGGGGGAGCCAACGTTGCAACGATACGGACGTGCAGTCTCGATGCTCCGAGACCGCAGCCGATACTTTTTGCCGCTGGGTGGTCCAATCGGACCTAAACCATCCCGCAGAGACTGTGAACAGGAAGAATACGTCTTGCTGATCTCAGGGATATTGCAAAGTCCCTGATCGATCCAAGAGAAGTTCTTCAAGCCGGCGACAAAAAATCTAGCCATTCGGCTGATGAAGTCGGGGTGGCTCCAAAACGGAAGGATATGGAAAGAGAAAGTGTTTCCAGCTGGTGAGGATTTTTTACCGTTTTAAAAGAGACTGCCTTTAAAAAACTTAAAATTATTTTAAATTGGAGAACAGAAGAAATAAGTGGTGGAATTAAGTTTGGAATGGTTTTGGACAATGAGTTATCTTACTTTTTAAATGCTATGTTCATGGATGTAATTTATGCAAGCCTTTTAAAATGAATGGATTGTTTTCTTCTTCTATTTTTTTCCTTTTATTATTCTTTGTAACCTATGGATTAAAATTCTCCTCTTTCATTACTGTGGGTGTTCTAACTCATTCAGGAATCGGACTTTTTTTTAACTTGAAATACAAAAAAGATACAAAAAGAAACAAAGAAAATTGCAACAATAACACTACTACTCGGAGGCTGGAGGTTTGTGTATTGGAAATGAAATACTCTTACTTTTCTCACTGATTATCCTGGCTTGGCACTCCAAGGTCTCACTGCTTGTTTATAGAGAGTGATAAGAAGAAAAGCAAACAGATGTCCCTTTGAAGTATATCTTTAACCAAAGAAAAGTGAAAACAAAACCTTATTGTGAATCTATGCTTAATCTTGTTAAAACCTTCCAAGCTAGAGCAGCAGTGCTTGTTAGCTGGAGATAATGGCACAATTTCAACAGCAGAAAGAAAATTTAAGTCTGCAAAAGATATTCTTAGAAATACAGAAATTATCAAACACATTTGAGAGGATAGAGAAGAAGTTGGAAGACTTAGAGCATCTAACAGTAAAATATGATGAAGAAGTTGGAGATGTTAATCAAGTGGAAAAAGTGGTGGTTAGAATCCTAAAAATTGAAGAGGAAAATGAATATAAAGAAATTAAATTTTCTGATATTTATGGTGATTGGTTTGTCCCTGAAAATGGAAAGAGTGGAATACTGAAAGAGGAATTAAATGGAGGGGAACTCAGATGGCAAGACACAGAAGAAGAAAAAACAAAAGAATTCATGGATTTAAAGAGAGAAATTTTATTAGGAACATCATTGATAACACTACCGACAATCAAAGACAAGCTGATTAAGGAAACAGAAGAAGGGCATCGAAATTACATGAGATATTTTATAAGTAAGGAGTTGCTAAGAGGAGTCCAGACAAATTTGATTAAGGAGATGATTAGAGGACTGACACATAAATGGCAGAAGATATGAGACTGTTTTGCTACTGGAAAGATACAGGTTGATAGATGGAAGAGTATAATTTAAAACTAGTTAAACTTAGTGAAATTTAGTGACAATAGATACAGTTAAATAAATAATTGATAATGATAATAATGTATACAATGTGTAGTGTTATGATAAGTAATAATTGGATATGAATATTGAATGGTACCCATGAAAGGAAGATTAGAAATCCTTTTGGATTATATATAAAGGTTAATAAAAAAGAATTAAGTTAGATTCAGTTAAGTCTTGATTATAAGGGGGGAAATGTTATGATACAGAATACAGTCAAATAAAGGAGGGATAATGATAACAACGTATATATATATGTGTGTGTGTGTGTGTGTGTGTGTGTGTATGGGTACAACATAAGGAAACTGGATGTAAATTATAAACAGTGATTTGGAAAGGAGGATTAGAAAATTTTGTTATTAAATGTTATGGATGTTTAGCTAGAATAGTACATAAGGATTCAGTGTTATTGGAGGATTTTAGAAATAGTAAATGAAATGCCAGTATGTGGTTATGTATTAAATTTTGGTATATTTTATGATGAAGGACGTTTAAACAATTATAGTCAAATGAAAATGGAGTATGATGATGGTAATATGTATAAATATCGAAGTTAAAATACTTGAGTTAATATGAATTATGCTTGATGACTGTGGAAGAGATGCACGAAAGCCTTTTGTAACCAACTGATACACTTTCTACAGTATGTAAAGAAGTAAGATTTTATGTGTTGTGTTTGTTTTGAAAATAAAAAATAAAAAAAAACATTATATAAAAGAAAAGAAAATCTGTACAATGCTGGAACCCTTTGGGGCAGCAAGAGAAACAAATACAGGGAATACAGGGAGAAAAGGGACTTTTTAAACACTTCTATTCTGCCAAATCTAGTCTAAACATCTGCCTGTTTTTATGGCCAACCATAATAACGTAATAATTTCTATGCTGCCTGATTCCCAACAACTTTGGGCATAGCCCTTATGTTCAGGCCACTCTGAATCCAACCCAATATGTAATATGATACACTAATCAATTTCACATACATAAATAAGCATATTTCTTTAGATGTCCAGTCAATCCAATATTGCTTACATTATCTTGCTGCACACTGAGGGCTGAATCTTCTTCCTTCAGCTTCATCATTATGTCCACATCTCTCTCATAGTTCTTAACTTCTGTCAGAGTCCTAGGGATATAGGCTTTCCTGAACACCTAGCAAGGTGAATTAAGCATGATTTAAACTATAAATCACTTGTTATATTTTCTGATTAGCTAAGAGAGGAGGAGATAGATCTTTCAATCGTATGCTTGCCAGGATGGACTAAAGTGTAAATCAGATTCATTTTTGAAAAAGCAGAAACACGTTTAAAAGCTGAAGAAGCTTCCTGGATGAGAAGCAAAACATCTTCAAAGAAAAACCAAGTAAATCCAGTTGCCTCTTGAAAAAGCACCTTTGGGACATGTTTAAGTGGCTTTTTTTCTGAAATCATTTTGTAAGTGTAGATGGAACCAGTCCAATATAGAAAGAAACATTGTGTATTAACCATATTACACTCTTTCATTTAATCATTCATTTAATCTATTACAAATTAAAGGTATTTTCTTAGGGCCAAAAAAAAAAAAAAAAAGACCACAAAAATTATGGCGTTCAAGAAGAGACTTAAGTAAAATATAGTTCCATGATGGAGTCTTTATTGCCTTTTATTAATAGTTTAAACATAAAATTTATAATAGAGGAATAAATTACTGCAATTATTTGAAGGCTATAAAAATACAGACTCTGCTGAAACCTTTGATGAATCATTTGAAAATAAACGTATTCCTGAGTATTATCAAAATACAGAGGTTCAGGTTCTTTCAGAAGAGACATAATGTATTTATTTAGTCCACTGGCTTACCTCTTCATCTACATTATTCTGATTGGATATTTCTTCCACTGTTCTCTCACATGCAATTTCCATTACCTATAAAATATTGAGAAATAAATTCCTAACATCGGAAAACTCATTCAAAAGAGCTAGTTAGGTTCTTTGACACTTGCCTTTACCAAGGTGTTTTTTTTCCCTAAACACAATTTCCACCAAGTTCTTTTTAGCAAGATTTATTGAGATGGATGGGTTAGAAGAATTCCCAGCAACTAATGGTGTTTAATTTGGAAGCAGTATATCTTCTCGCACACTGGAATGGCGATACTCTACTTCTTTAACTGTCTTCTGCAAGGAAACCATTTTCTTTGCAATAGTAATAAAATTTGGTTGTTTATCAGTCTGGGAACCAATTCTTAAGAGAATGACGTATATTCTTCCATCCAAGTGTTAATGCCTCTTTTTAAAAAGCTCTGTTGTTGTATAGCTTTACTTTTTTACTTTTTTTTACTTTTATTTAATTTATATACCGCGCCCTCTCCCAGAAGGGACTCGGGGTGGTGTACAGTCATATTAATGATCTACAGTCATATTAATGATCTAGATGATCTAGTAGCTCACTGCTACTAGATCATCATTGGCTCCAAAACTGACCTGGAGAAACAGGACCTTTGAAGGGTATTGGAAGGAAGTTGCTGCTTCATTTATGGGGTTGGCCATACATATCAGAATGCTCAGGATACAAAAGCCAAAACTGGCAAATGGCAATCAATTGCTCGGTCAGAAGCAAATGCACATCAATCTTATGTAAAGGACAGATTGCGGGGGAGCTGGCTTGCAATTACTGGAGAATCTAGTATTTTAGAGTATGGTACATGACTGGGAGCGTACTGTATTAATTAGAGCTGACTTGCCAACTGTGTCTTTTCTGAAGCAGATAGAAAGGACATCAGCCAACCATGCTTATCATTTCTAGACTAAAATATTGCAGTACATTAAAAGTGGTCCGTGAACTTCAACTAGCCTAAAATGTGGAAGTTAGATCTTTTCTGAAAGCTGCAGATAAGGATACATTTAAATTCTATAACAGATTCATTGGGTCTTGCCCAAAGTAGCTTTTGCTTAATAGATAATGCCACTTTTGACCTTTAGAATTGTTAATGTGTCACGTTCGGTACAATGCTCATGGGCACCAATGAACTACTGCACAGCTTCCTTAAGCCCGTCAGACTGCCTGACCCATGGCAGTTAACTTAATTTCACTTAATTTTAAGCAAAATGAGAAGCTGGCAGGCTGTAGCTCATCAGCACGCAAAATCATCTTTATCTCCAAGAATGTCCCTGGATTCCAGATAGCCCCATAAGCTTTTGATAAAGTCAGCAGCTGCAGATAAGAGTAGATAGATTGGTACCACTTGGGTGGGCAACTTAACAGGGACATGAAAGGAGTCCCAACGGGGCGTCACCCAGGCAATGATAGTGTCACCATTCAACCCTTTGAATTGTGAGGCCCTTCAGTGCTCCCGACATGACTGTGGTAGCATTAGTAGCAGCAAACAGATATGTTTCTACACACAACGGCCTTGGTTGCAAGTGAAAAAGGACATTTTCAAAAGATTCACTTCTTTCAGATCTCGTAAACAAGATGGGAAAATCAGTTTTTATAGCACGTTATAGAAAGTTTCAATGGAGCCAGCTCCTCTTATCCACAATAAACGAATACTTTCCCCTCACAAATAGAATTTTAGGGACAATATCAATACAGATAGCCTTATTTATTTATATCCTACCTTTATTATTTTTTACAAATAACGCAAGGTAGAGAACACAATAGTCCTTATTTAGCTACTGTATTTAGTAGACATTCAGTTATAATAGTGATGAAAAAGTAACTTTAGGACCAATGCTTGCAATTATGACTTGCAGGCCTATAAAGCGAAGGAAGTAAGATCATAAGCACAATTTCACTTAATAACCCTTCACTTAAATCAGGGGTGTCCAAACTTGGGAACACAAGTCTTAAAGTTCCCAAGTTTGGACACCCCTGACTTAAATGCTAAGCTGCTGTTCCCAATCATGGTTGCTAAGTCAGGACTGTCTGCATGAACCTTCAACATGTGTATTTTTTCATAGAAAATAAATAATCAAACCCTACCTTTTCAAGATAGGCATCCATATTCTCATTCGTAATAGATGGATCCGTGACAAATTCAAAGAGCTCTCTCACTGTCATCACTGCAACATTGTACTTATAAAAGAAATCTACCAGAAAGGACAAAGATGATGTTAAAGTTATTATTGCCTATAAAATGTCAGGGTTCCAAGTAACACCCCTGACGAAAGAAGACTCCAAGGCTTGAGTTTCCTCCAAGTTCCATTTTATTAGGAGATGTCATATTGGCACATCTGGGAAAATCTGAATCTGAAAGCTTCTAGGTTTCCCCCACCCAAGTGAAAGTTCAAGTCCCTGCCCAGCGCTCACATGTCCATCACATGGTCCAATCAGGCACCGTCCCAACTGGAGATGCCTCCGTCACACCACTCCAGGTGCAGGGCAAGATGTCCTTGACTCTCTGAGGAAGGACTGTTATTTAGACTATATATTTCCCCATGCTCCATATAATCCCCCCTCCCATTTTCCCACACCAGAAATTGTGACAGGCCCCAAACTTTGATGCTCCAATTCAGCTTTCAAACTTTGTGCCCCAAGATTAAGAAGTTCATTTATGCGGCAGGAGCTTTGAATGGCGCTACAAAAAACTTCCCTGGAGAATCCATTTTTAAGCGCCCCCCACTCCAAGCACATCAGAATTACGATCTTAGTTGTAACCACCAGGATCATTTTTAAGATTGAAATATCCAATTATGCAACTTAAATATGATCAACTCTGTTGAATAGCTAAATCACAGAAGGAATATTATCTCCTCCTTACCGTTGATATTGGCACAGTCTTTCCTCAGGAATTCCAAAGCATGGGGATGATCATGCTCCACAGATTGGGACACATCTATAATATATACCTGACCACTGTGATACCTGGAAAAAGGGGAAAACATCAATACAACAATGCATTCATTTCCAAATATATCTATTAGGGCATTTACAGAAAACATCAGAGTCTTTGATGGACATCTGGATGAATGAACACCACAGAGTTTTAATGGCTGTAATGAGGCTGTCGTTTTAATTAAATAATGCCAATTTAGCAAGTCGTTTTCAAAGAAGATGTTAAGACATTGAAATTTAGTAGCTGGAGCAGCAGGGTTGTGCAATGAGCCACAACACAGAGCTGTGGTTGATAGGTTGGAGAGTGCTGGTTCTTGCGTGAGACAATCTGCGTGGGATTGGTTGCTGTGTGTATGAAGGGGGAGTTTCTCTGTTTTGCTGCCTTTTTCTTCTGTATGCCCAATATGCTCTGTGGTTTATCTTATGATGCTCCTGTTTGCCTGACTATCTTGTCTGCTCTAAACACTGATGTAAAATATATTTATTTATATAAAACTACAGATAGTCCTCGACATATGACCACAACTGAGCCCAAAATTTACGTTGCCAAGTGAGAAGTTTGTGAGTTTTGCCCCATTTTACGATCTTTCTGGCCACAGTTGTTAAGTGAATCACTGCAGTTGGTAAATTAGTAACGCAGTTGTTAAGTGAACCTGGTTTCCCCATCGACTTTGCTTGTCAGGAGGTCACAAAAGGTGATCACATGAACTTGGGACACAGCAGTGGTCATAAGTATGAACCAGTTGCCAAGCATCTGGATTTTGATCACAGGATCATGGGGATTCTACAAAGGTCGTAAGCTGAAAAATGGTCATAAGTCACTTTTTCAGTGCCATCGTAACTTCGAACGGTCATTAAATAACTGTTGTAAGTCAAGGACTACTTGTACAAGTTTGTGTCAGCACCTTTGACTTCATTTGGACACGGTTGCCCAATTCCCTGACAGAACGGGTGGATAGACAGAAGGCAAATATGTTTGATAAACATGCATAGTTTCAACTCTTATTTCTCTGTCACTCTGTTCTGCCATTCTGTTCTGTATTCAAAATAAATGCTAGAAGGTAGATAATGAAGGAACAATATCCACTGTATGATTTTGAAACCCAAGGCTCACTTTAATTTTCCTGAATATTAAAACATTTCAATTGGGATCTTTGTAAAGTGAGATGGTGTGCAATTCTGACTAACTTGATTATGGGCTTGGGCTGAATAACTACAAGCTTCTTCATTTATGCAATAGTTTAGTTATCAACCATTCTTCACCCTGCAACACAAGAACTAATTCTGTGCAGTTCTGTCTGGGCAGAGGAGAATATGCCATCTCTCAGGCCCGAATGCATTCAGAGAATTCACAACTCACTAGCAGATGGCTTTAATTACATTGGGAATCCAACAAGTGTCCCAAAGAGTAGCCATAACAGGCCCCCAGAGAGATACTGACTGGAGGATATGCTTTCTGCTAAACAATACCTATCTTATCTTGAGGGAAGGATTGTAACCCCCACATAGTCATTATGCAAATAAGTCTCAAGTCCCAAAGTTAAAGTTGAAAAACAAAAATAAGACATACAGCATATTAAATTCACTGAGATCTGCATGAACAAGCTTGGCGTCCTGGTACATTCTTCTCATATACTGTATGACTTGCAGGTATAACTCTCGGGCTTTTGACTCTGATAACTGGGCATTTTTCAACAAAGGAGCAGGCCTTGGAGCAAAGGAGAAAAGAAACAAAGAATACAATGTTTATATATCTCTCCAACTGTCCCTTTCCTTAAATACTGCAATCACTGTCTTTCTGTAAAGAGAACTACATAAGGCCAAAATAAACTCCCACATAAGCAGAAATATGAATCGCAAGGGAAAAACAAAACATTTAGGAGGAAAAGTGAAAAGCTCTCTTATTTTTCCTCAATGTTCGCATCCCTACATCTAAGCCTGGTGCATCAGTCTATCTGATTTGCAAATTGTACAAGACATCTTGCCTTCTGATCAAACCTCACAAATATCACAATTAGAGCCTTAAAAGTACCTCCTTAAGCTTATGCACAGTGAAGTCTCAATTAAACAGTTACCCTCTTAGTGAACTTCAGATGCAGCAGATAAAATGGACACCCAGACATTAATCTTACACCCAGTAATCCAGACATGCACTTTAAAAAATCTGTTTATATGCCGTAATTTAATTCATGCGTGTGACGATCTCATTACACAATGCACAACAAAATGAAGAAAGCAATTTATTAAATGGACATCAAGGATGAACTCCCCCCTCCTCCAAGGACCTGTTAAACTGATATTTCAACTAGCATTTTAATTTAAAAGTAAGCATTAGCACTATTTAAACGAGTGTTAGGTAGATTAAAAGACAAATTAAAGATGCTCAGCTGCCAAAGTCAATCTAGTTTACAGGACAAAAATGCACTTCAGCAACTGAGTATCCTTGATTTTTTTTTTTTCTGCTTCAGGAATGGAACAATTAACCTATTATGGAAAGGGTTGCAATCTTCCTGCAGAGAATAATACTTAGTTTGGGGTGCTCAAATTAAATCCAGCTTCGTCACTGGAGGCTCAAGTATATTCTGTTGCCCAAATAACAATAATCAGCTTCAAGCTTTCCATGACATGGATAGCATCACAACAATAACCCTCCAGTTGAGTGCAAAATGTTTCAAACTCAAAACATCTACATCATTATTTCAAGCAAAAAAGCAGCTCTTTCCCATTAGAAATTTTAATAATTTCAGAAGTGCTTCAGGCTGACTGAATCAACCTATTCCGCTTTTGAAAATAACATTCTTAAATTGGAAGCAAAATGTTTTCAATTTGAGACAATTCAGAGTCAAAACATTCTGCACATCGCTACTGCTTTCACACCGATAACTTCAAAATGGGATTACTTTTAATATAGTTTGATGGGATCTCCCACTCCCCCCAATTTCAGAGCAGTTTGGAAACTGCAGCTAGCCCTGAATGCTGCAGTTAGGTTACTCATTTCAGTCTGCACAATTTCTGCACAATTTATTACATATGCTATGGGAGGTTTTGTACGATCCACCAGTTAACCATACAGACTGCACTGTTATTGATCAGCCATCTAACTAGTTTTGCTAGAATTGAGAAATGCACGAAGCTTTGATTCTACAAACTTGTGCCAGTGTTTCCAAATTGCAGCAATTTTAAGGTATGTGGACTTCAACTCCCCAAATTCCTCTAGCCAGCATGCTGGGAGTTGAAATGCACACATTTTAAAGTTGTTGAGATTGACAAAACATTGACCAATGCAATGGAAGACACTAATAAATTAGTACTTGACTTCCTATATAGTCCTTTCCCGTGCTATACTTCTTAAATAACGGCTATAGAAGTATGCAAGAAGTGTTTAAGTGTGTGAATCTATAAATCATAAATGTTTAAGCTTACTATTCTGTGTGACTCTGGCCACTATGGTTTGTATGGTATATCATAATTAAAATAAATCCTGGCTTGAACCCAGCCGCATAGCACTTGAATATACTTACATATCATTTTTGCCAATAAAGCCCATCACAAGAACATGACTTCTTAGCATAATGGGTTCCGGACATGGGATTTGTGCTGTATGTAATCTACAAAGCAAGTAACAAAAAAGACAAAACTGCTCTTATTTGGTATATCTGATACCACCTATTTAAAAAAGTCCTACGTGCAGAAAAGACCTTCAGAAATTCAGATCATTTAATCCAATAATATTGATCTTACCTTCACAATTATTTAGTCAGGAAATACTGCATATAAAGCAAGAAAATATATAAAAACAGCCTCACAAGCCTCTCCCAATCTTGCTGACACCTTTCATTTTCATTCTCATGTCCTGAGGCCAAATGTTAAGTATTGTATGTAAATTGTTAAGAAATAATTATTTTCTCCCCAAAGTCTTTGATAGAGGTGCCTTTTCTTTTCTTTTCAGTGTAAAGGCATTTTCAGATGGGAATATGTGCTTCAATTTAAAAACAGAAACAATCCTTTTCTTTCAAGGGTGAACATGAATTGACCCTTGAAAGAAATATTCTGTGAAAGAAACTGGCCAATTTAAATTTGGAACCCAGATACTTACTCCAAATTAAGGCCCTCTACTCAGATGTTCACTTGAGAACAAAACTGAAAAATACCCACCGTTAAGTTTTACTCAATTCCTAAGAAGGGCCTATTGTATAACTATATTTGAGTTTTTGGATTCCATGGCCAAATATCCATCACTTGTCAAATAGTGAGAAAGCGCATCTTTGTGGCTCCCCAGTGAGTGAAGATTTTGTTCATGTTTTGTGTATCAACTACCGTATTTTTCAGACTATAAGACGCACCGGACTATAAGACGCACCAAGGTTTTGAAGAGGCAAATTAAAAAAAAAAGTGGATAGGTAGATGGAGGGATAGAGAGGGAGAGAAAGAGAGAGGAATACAGTAGATAGGTAGGGAGGGAGAGAGAGTAGTTAGGTAGGTAGGTAGGTAGGTAAAGGGAGAGGGGGGGAGAGAGAGAGAGGGGGAGAGAGAGAGAGAGAGAGAGAGAGAGAGAGAGAGAGAGAGAGAGAAAGAAATACAGTAGGTAGGTAGGGAGTGTGTGTGTGTGTGTAGGTAGGTAGGTAGATGTTTCCAAGTGTATTTATCCATGTGCTGGAGAAGGAAATTGTTGATAATCTGCAGCACCTAAGACTTTGTTTCTTGTGGCACAGCACTTGATCAATGTAATTCTCATCAATCAATTAAAGAGCTTTCCAAAAGGGGGGGGAAAAAGTTTGTGCACTCTACAAACCTCCCCAAAACGACTGTTTTTCGCGAAAACGGGCCCATTTTTTGTTTAAAACATTGCATACATAGCCTTATGGAGGCTTATAGAGTGCTGCTGGAGGCTGGGGGGGGGGGGGGCAACAAACGGCCCGTTCTTTGCTCATTTCTGCCCTTCCTGCTCTCTGAAAGCCTCCATAAGGATATACACGGCCATTTTAGTGAAGGGGCAGGGCTTCGGGAGGCCAAAAACTCTGTATTCGATGTATAAGACGCACCCAGATTTTCAGCCTCTTTTTTGAGGAAAAAAGGTGTGTTTTATACTCAGAAAAATACGGTATATGCCCTTTTTAGGTTTAGATGTTTAAAAAAAAGGAGGGAATATTCTTCTTCCCTTTCTTTACTCTTTGAGACTGCTTGGCTGTTAAAGATCAAAAGCTCTCCTTACTCTGTTAAAGAGAGATGACTGAAAAATGCATTTGCCTGGAGTGGTTTGTTAGATATCAGTTTTTGAAGATGAGTAATACAGAAATAATGGCATGCGGTGGCTCAGTGACTAAGACGCAAAGCTTGTCGATCAGAAAGGTCGGCAGTTTGGATCCCTAGTGCTGCATAATGGAGTGAGCTCCCGCTACTTGTCCCAGCTTCTGCCAGTTTGAAAGCACGTAAAAATACAAGTAGAAAACTGGGGACCACTTTGGTGGGAAGGTAACAGCGTTCCGTGCGCTGACCATGGAGACGCCTTCGGACAGTGCTGGCTTTTGTAATGGAGATGAGCACTACCCCCTAGAGTCGGGAACAACTAGCACATATGTGCAAGGGGAACTTTTACCTTTACCTAACATACGAATGTGATCATTCAATATGTATATTTTCCTGTTTTCATTGCCATATTTCTGATTCTAAATGTGGATCATTTGTACATGTTTGAAAAGAAAAACAAAATTCATGGCTTTCTCTTTTTTTTAACCTGGAAACACAAGTATTTAAATTATTTTGCTTTTAAAAGAACAAATTTGTTCTGGAGTTCAGCAGGAATCCTTGAACAAGATACTCTGAAGTTGGTCCTAAATGAGTAGTTGAAAGAATTGCATCTCCTGAACATTTTGCTTCTTAAAAACTTGCAATGCTATTATTTTAACTTCCTAAGTATTAAAATCATTCCCCGAAGTCAAGCTGAAAATGACCATTGTCTTACCTGAAGGGTCCTTTTCAGGGCGCTGCAACGGAGAGTCCAAAGAAGGGGTTAAACACAGCCAATCTGCCCAGAACTGAATTGAAAACTTTAAGCCACGCCTCTGGTGCCGACTCTCCTCAGATTTATTCAATAAAGACGTGGAACAGTTGCGCGCTGAAACTTCAACTGGAAGTCTAATATGGAACAAGTCAAAAATAGTCCAACAACAATAACAGAAACAACAAACAACACTGTGACTTCACAAACACCAGCGGAGAATAGACCCCAGGGCGGGGTGGACTCTCCGTTGCAGCGCCCTGAAAAGGACCCTTCAGGTAAGACAATGGTCATTTCCCAGGGCGCTGCTCTGGAGAGTCCAAAGAAGGGACATGCCCAAGCTAACTGTCACTAGGGCGGGAAGGCTCAGCCATCAGGGTCGCTCCGCTGGTATGGATGCCCTGAAGAACACGCCTCCCAAAGGCCCCTTCCGCCAATGCAAAACTGTCCAGTTTGTAATTTCGGACAAATGGAGACAGAGAAGTCCAGGTGGCCGCCTTGCAGATCTCTTCAATCGGTGCCTGTGTAGACCAGGCAGCTGTGGTGGCGGCGCTTCTAGTCGAATGTGCTGTGATATTGCGAGGCACAGGAACGGACTGTAAAACGTGGGCAAGCGCAATGCAGGCTCGCAGCCATCCGCCGATGGTAGATGAAGAGACCTTCTTGCCTTGAGAAGCTGGTTGAAAGGAGACGAATAGAGATTCGGATTTCCGAAAACTGGCCATGCGCTTGAAGTATCTGCGAATAGTCCTGCGCACATCCAGCATGTGCCAGCGCTTTTCCCTCGGGTGCCGAGGATGCGGACAAAAATCCGGAAGGACCACCTCCTGCGTCCGATGAAACCAGGAATTGACCTTCGGAATGAAGGAAGGGTCCAGCCTCAGGATTACTCTGTCGTTACGAATGAGACACAAGTCCTCTCTGACTGACAAGGCAGCCAGTTCCGATATGCGACGAGCAGACGTGATAGCGACCAGAAAAACCGTCTTGAATGTGAGGTGTCTGAGACTGGCCGTCTTAATGGGCTCAAACGGGGGCCCGATGAGGGACCGCAACACTACATTGAGATCCCAAGATGGGTATCTGTGGACCACTGGGGGTCTCAGGTTGGTCGCTCCCCTGAGGAAACTGCGGATGGTCGGATTCCGGCCAAGAGATGCGTAGCCCTCAACTGAGAGAATGGTTGACAGGGCTGCCGCCTGGCGCCTCAGGGTGTTAGGTGCCAGGCCCTTGTCCAAACCTTCCTGCAGGAAGTCCAGGATGACAGGAACCGAAGCAAGGGGCGCAGACGTACCATGAGCCGTGCACCAGCTGGCGAAGGATTTCCAAGTGGCGTCGTAGATGCGCGTCATGGACTGCCGTCGTGACGCTTGGATGGTGCCAATCACTTTGTCTGACAACTTGCCTCTGCTTAGGAGATCCCTCTCAAGTGCCAGACGGCCAGCTGCAGCCACTGGGGCTCTGGATGTTGAAGGGCCCCCTGGCTGAGAGAGATGTCCTGTGGAGGAATCCGCCACGGTGGTGTGATCGAAAGACTCACCAAGTCTGCAAACCAGGTTCTCCTGGGCCAGTACGGTGCTACCAGCAGCACCTCCGCCTCCTCTGCTAGGATCTTCCTGATGACTCTGGGAAGAAGAGGTAGCGGGGGAAAAGCGTAAAGCAGACCTTTCGGCCACGGGCCGTGCAGCGCGTTGACTCCTTCCGCCCTCGGGTCGTGGAACCTTGTGAAGAACCGCGGAAGATGCGCGTTGGCCGCGGTGGCGAACAGGTCCACCAGCGGGAGGCCGAACCTCTGGGACAGTTGCTGGAACAGCAGCGGATGTAGACGCCACTCCGAGTGGTCGACTGTGGATCTGCTCAGCCAGTCCGCCTGGGTGTTGCTCGTGCCCGAGATGTGCTCCGCCTGAAGAGAAAGGAGATACCTCTCCGCTCATCGACCCAAGAGCTCCGCCTCCTTCATCAGGGATCTGGAGCGCGTTCCCCCGTCGATTGATGTGCGCCTTGGTGGCGACATTGTCTGTCATGATGCGCATGTGGTGGCCCTGAACGGTGCTCTGGAAGCGCTTCAGCGCAAGCCTGACTGCCCTCAGCTCCAGCCAGTTGATGCTGTGAGCGGCTTCGGAAGGGGACCACCTGCCCTGTGCGAGCTGGTTGTGGCAGTGGGCCCCCCAACCGAACAGGCTGGCATCCGTTGTGATGGTGAGCCTGACTGGCTCCTTGAATGGCGACCCCTTTAACAGGGCCGGAGACAACCACCACTTTAGAGAGCGACGTACCTCTGCTGGAACTGGAATCAGTCTTGTTGAGCTGCTTTCGTTTGTTCTTTGATATGGGAGCAGGAGCCACTGAAGGGGACGGGAGTGAAGTCTCGCCCAAGGCACGATTGACAGGCACGAGATCATCTTCCCGAGGAGCTGTGAGAGCTGAACCACCTTGACTAGACGTGACTGCTGCACCTGAACGACCATCTCCCGAAGGCTGGCCACCCTTTCCGGAGACAGGGATACCGTGCACGAGGTGGTGTTGATGACAGCCCCTAGATGCTTCAGTCTGGTCGTGGGGACGAGATGACTTTTTTCCAGGTTGATGGTGAACCCGTGGTCCCGGAGCGCCTGCATGGTGTGTTCTAGGTCGCTGACAGCTTGTTGATGCGATGATGACAGAATGAGAACATCGTCTAGGTAACAGTGGAGTCTGACCGGACGTGACCGTAGAAAAGCTGCCACGGCTGCGAGAACCTTTGTGAATGTCCTGGGCGCCGATGACAGGCCGAATGGCATTGCCCGGTACTGGTAATGGAGGCCTGCGTAAGAGAACCTCAGGAACTTGCGGTGGGCTTTGCGGATAGGGATGTGGAGGTAGGCCTCTTTGAGGTCTATGGACGTTAGTATATCGCCTGGCCTGATGCACCCCAAGATGGACTGGAGGGACTGCATCTTGAACCTGCGATATGTCACGTGGTGATTGAACCTCTTTAGATCTAATATCCCCCTCCACCCTCCTGAGTTTTTGGGGACCAGAAACAGGATGGAGTAAAACCCTCTTCCTTCCTGGCCTGCTGGGACAGGTTCTATGGCCCTGATCTCCTTGAGGTGCCTTATCTCCTGTTCCATGAGGGATCTTTTGACTAACCCTGAGGGAACTGGACACCGGATGAAGTGGCGGGGAGGGGGGGACCAGAATTCTAAAGTGAGACCCATGCGGACCGTTTGAAGAACCCACTGGTCCGACGTGGTCTGCTCCCATTTGGCGTGGAACAACTGCAACCGCCCTCCTATGGGAGCTGACCTGTGATGGTCATTTATACCTCCTAAAGGGTCGGGAGCCGGAGCCCCCCCGAAATGGCCGCTTGGAGAAGGGCTGCTGGCGACCTCTGTCTCGAAAGGACTGACGGTCCTGAGACCGCTCACCCTGCTGGGGATACGCCCGATGATAGGGGGCGGAGCTGGTGGAGGGCTCATTGTTCCGAAAGGCCTGCCTCCTGTAAGAGCCAGGACCTTTACGATCAGGCTTTTTGGTGACTGATGGCATCACTTTCTTTTTGTCCTTGTTTTCCACAAGGACTGGATCAAGGACCTCACCAAACAACTTGTCCCCTTTAAAGGGGGCAGTAACAAGCTTCCATTTGGAGCGCATATCCACATTCCAGTGCCTAAGCCACAGGAGGTGTCTGGAAGTAACATTAGACGCTAGGGCACGCGAGGCAAACTTAGCAGCATTCAGAGTGGCATCAGCAGTGTACTCTGTGGCTGCCATGATTTTATTGATATCCTGCCTGACTTTAACGTCCTTGGCAGGTATCTTCCTCAACAACTGCCTCAGCCACAGGAGAGCCGCCCTGGAGAAAAAGGAGGCTGAAGCGGAGGACTTAATGGCCCATGCAGCTGCCTGATGAGTCTTGTGACAAGCAGTTTCGGTTCTCTTGTCCTCAGCCTTGAGCCCCTCCAACAGGTCAGGAGAGAGCACAGAAGAGGAGGTAAGAGCCGCTACAGGGGGATCGATAGGAGGGAGCTTGAGCAGCTCCTCCAGGCTGGCATCCACCGTATATAGCTTCTTGTCATGGCTGCTGGGGGTAGCCATGGTAGCTGGCTGCGCCCACTGTCTTTGAACTAAATTGAGGAACATCTTGGGTACAGGAACTATTTCCTGGACCGAAATGGGTTCCTCAAAGAGATCCCCAGATAGATCATCAGGGTCTACAACCACCTGAGCTGGGGGGGTGGACCCCATGTGAGTTGAGATCTTAGCCTTATCTAAAATGGTTTTGAAATTATCCAAATTAAATAAGCCTGAAAAGGCCGGCTTTTTGGCGGGGCTTGCCTCATCCCCAGAAAATTCAGCTTCCTGCCTAGGAAGAAATTCCTCTTCTTCCTCCCAGTCTGACTCATCGGAGGCCACTGAAGAATGCAGGGACGGAGGTGGAAGGCTAGGAGTCATCTCTCTGGAATCCTCCTGGGGTTGCAAATGGTGGGTCTTGCGAGTGCGCTTGCCACCTTTTCGCATGCCTGCCTCAATGCCCTGGGAAATGGCCCTGTTAATTATTTCCTGCATTTCAGTGGATAGGTTAGGCCCTTGGTCCTCAATGGGGCGAACCCTTTGAGTGGGCCCGGGGATCGGCTGTTGAGGGGCTAAGGGCCCCATTGGAGCTGGTCCCTCCTCCATATCAGAGGGACAGGCAAAGAGATCAGCCTGATCTGCCATGGAATGGCCTGGAGAAGTTGCCATGGCCAAGGAATCCCCTTCCTCTTCACTATCAGAAATGGGGCCTCCCTGGGCTGGAGGAATTTCCCTGGAGGGCTCCCCAAGAGACACCGAAAGGGAAGATTGGGCCTGCTGTTGGGCTTTGGAAGACTGTTTTTCTAAGGCCTTCTGTCGCCTTAATGCATCTTTGTCTAGGCCTGAGCCCTGCTTGGGGCCATGCCTGGAGTAAGGCTTATTCCCTCTAATGGCCTCCCTGGCAGCTTTCCCGGCCTGTCTTACAGGGGCTCTGGAAGAGACACCCTCAGAAGTCTCAGGGGCCTGATCTGCCATGGTAACAATCACTGGTTGGGGCAGTAGGGGGATGGGAAAACCACCACTCACCACCTCCAGAAAGCCCACCGCAGCACGATGCTCCTGAGGAGACAGAGAAACTGCAAAGCCTGAAGTAGCTTGGAATCTTTTAGGCGCGAGCAGAATTCGCTCCCAGCGCCTGCAGGAGAGTAAGGGAGGCGACCCAGCAGGCCACGATCCCACGCCGCTATCAGTTGCTTGGATTGGGGCCCAGGTCGCCGGTCACACCGGGCAAGTCTGACTCCACGCGGCTCCTGCAAAGAGCCAGGCACCAGGCAGCTGCGGCAAAAAACTTTTAAAATTAAAGCCGGAAGATTGCGCAATCCAAAATGGCGGCCGGAACTCACTGGAGCTCTGCGCGCCAAATTTAAAGAGGGAAGAAGCCAAAATGGCTGCCCTGGAAGCCCACGCTGCAATTTGACTTGCTAGAAGCACAAATTGCAACGGAGGGCTTCCAGTGGGAATCGGCCCCCAGTAGGGGTGCCCCAACAGCGCTGGCGTCGGCACTCCGACCCACGCGCTTCCCCCAACAGCTGCCTGTGGCTTCTAGGAGCCAGAGCAAAGCCCCGGACTCCAGGAGAGCCGAAAGGGTGAGAAAAACCCAATTAAAAAGGGAAAAAAATAAACTTAAATTTAAACTCACCAGCCTGCTCTAAAAATCCTTAAATATGCTGTTTTAAAAAATTATTCTTCCTCTGGAGAGTCCAAGGAATCAATCTTAGAACTGGAGAAATCTTAAAGCGCGTCTACTGGGCTAGCTGAATTGAAAAAATCTGAGGAGAGTCGGCACCAGAGGCGTGGCTTAAAGTTTTCAATTCAGTTCTGGGCAGATTGGCTGTGTTTAACCCCTTCTTTGGACTCTCCAGAGCAGCGCCCTGGAAAATGGAAGAATATCAATTCTCACCTGGTTAAATTCCTCATTTCTTTTTCTGCCCATGTCCTGACCATCTTTCTTGGGTTTCCTTTACAGTAGCCATGACGAAACCTTGGAATGACAAGAGGGAGATTGAATGTTTATTTTTGTAAAAAACAACAACTGAAAAGTGAAATCCAGAAGCTAGTATGCAATGCAGACTCACCTGAATTCTCCACTCACATATTTATCCCGATCTTTAAACATCAAAATAGAAGTTTTAAAAATCTTTATTGCTCTATTCTCGCCTTTTGCAGTGCTGGCGTGGTACACATTAGCCTGGAAAAAGAAATATAATAAACACGTGTCAATATATAGATTGATATACAGTATACTTTTTGAGTAGTCAACCAATATTTTTAAATTTAAGTTTGTTTTAATTAACTATTACATGGCACAGAATTTAATACACATAATACAGAGTTTTATTTTGGATCACTGGCTCACACTGAGATGTATCTGAGTTTAATCAACCTAGCCACTACAGTGTATTAAACATGACTTATTATTAGGTTTAGTAAATCTAATAGATCACAGGGATACAAACCACACTCGATTAATATTTTAAATTGCCTTTGCTCCTTTCCAAATAGGTGAACCATGAACAGAATTGGGGGTGGGGGGAGTTGCCCACACTTGAATCATTTTGCATAGAGATATGCCACTCCTATAATAATAACGCACAGCATTAATGATCTGAAATAAATACTTCTTTATCGTGGTCTACCCGTGGAGGAAAAATGGCTCTCTGTATTTGTAAGCCTATTTCCACACCGTACAAAAAAATGGTTTGGATTGTGTCCTTGATTTGGCGCAGAACTGCTTGAATAAAAAGAGGCACTTAATGACAGCTGCAAATTGTAATTCTGCAAATTATATCACTGCATTCAATATCGGTCTTCCAAGGCATTATTTCAATAGCTATTATTTTAAGAAGGGATAGCCTGCCTGGATGGCTCTCAAGTCTAATCTGACATCAAATGCAGTATTTTTGATTTTAAAAACACCTAGAATACATAGTCAGATTACACTAAGTTCGGGCTTATGAGGACTCAACCCAGGACTCAGCTCGTGAAACTATAGTTAAGAGTTAAGAAAAAGAATTATAGCAAAACCTGATTGCTGCCTGCTCTTCCGCAGTCACTACTAGAAGTGGTTTAGAAGGTGTTTAATTAATCACAGGAAAAATATGGGGGTAGGAAATTTGCCCTCCTCATGTCAGTCTTGTAAAGTAAACCAGGCAGGAAACATGGTCAGATGAGCTAATTCTACTTTATTATATTTCTTTATTATAACTTTGTACATTATAATATTAACAGATTCTTTCAAGTGTGAAAGTATCTTCCCAAAACAAAGAATAGCTTTCTTCAGAGCCAGATTTAACATTCTTCCTTCAGCACTCCTCCAGGGCAGGTATAAGAGAAGACCAATAGCAGAACGGGTTTGTATACAGTGGGGCGAAAAAGTACTTAGTCAGCCACCAATTGTGCAAGTTCTCCCACTTAAAAAGATGAGAGAGGCCTGTAATTGGCATCATAGGTAGACCTCAACTATGAGAGACAAAATGAGAAAACAAATCCAGACAATCGCATTGGCTGATTTGGAACAAATTTATTTGCAAATGGTGGAAAATAAGTATTTGGTCACCTACAAACAAGCAAGATTTCTGGCTCTCACAGACCTGTACCACCTTCTTTAAGAGGCTCCTCTGTCCTGCATTCATTACCTGTATCAATGGTACCTGTTTGAACTTGTTATCAGTATAAAAGACACCTGTCCACAACCTCAAACAGTCACACTCCAAACTCTACTATGATGAAGACCAAAGAGCTGTCGAAGGACACCAGAAACAAAATTGTAGACCTGCACCAGGCTGGGAAGACTGAATATGCAATAGGCAAGCAGCTTGGTGTGAACAAATCAACTGTGGGAGCAATAATTAGAAAATGGAAGACATACAAGACCACTGATAATCTCCCTCGATCTGGGGCTCCACGCAAGATCTCACCCCATGGGGTCAAAATGATCACAAGAACGGTGAGCAAAAATCCCAGGACCACACAGGGGGACTTAGTGAATGACCCGCAGAAAGCTGGGACCAACGTAACAAAGGCTACCATCAGTAACACACTATGCCGCCAGGGACTCAGATCCTGCAGTGCCAGACGTGTCCCCCTGCTTTAGCCAGTACATGTCCGGGCCCATCTGACGTTTGCTAGAGAGCATTTGGATGATCCAGAAGAGGATTGGGAGAATGTCATATGGTCAGATGAAACCAAAATAGAACTGTTTGGTAGAAACACAACTCGTCGTGTTTGGAGGAGAGAGAATGCTGAGTTGCATCCAAAGAATACCATGCCTACTGTGAAGCATGGGGGTGGCAACATCATGCTTTGGGGCTGTTTCTCTGCAAAGGGACCAGGACAACTGATCCGTGTACAGGACAGAATGAATGGGGCCATGTATCGTGAGATTTTGAGTGCAAACCTCCTTCCATCAGCAAGGGCATTGAAGATGAAACGTGGCTGGGTCTTTCAACATGACAATGATCCCAAACATACCGCCCGAGCAACGAAGGAGTGGCTTCGTAAGAAGCATTTCAAGGTCCTGGAGTGACCTAGCCAGTCTCAGATCTCAACCCCATAGAAAGCCTTTGGAGGGAGTTCAAAGTCCGTGTTGCCCAGCGACAGCCCCAAAACATCACTGCTCTAGAGGAGAGCTGCATGGAGGAATGGGCCAACATATCAGCAACAGTGTGTGCCAACCTTGTGAAGACTTACAGGAAATGTTTGACCTCTGTCATTGCCAACAAAGGATATGTAACAAAGTATTGAGATGAACTTTTGATATTGACCAAATACTTATTTCCCACCATAATTTGCAAATAAATTCTTTCCAAATCAGCCAATGTGATTGCCTGGATTTGTTTTCTCATTATGTCTCTCATAGTTGAGGTCTACCTATGATGCCAATTACACGCTTCTCTCATCTTTTTTAAGTGGGAGAACTTGCATAATTGGTGGCTGACTAAATACTTTTTTGCCCCACTGTATGTGGTAAAGGAGAAGTGGAATATATCTCACATGTTCTATTACACTGTGAACTATACAGAGTTTGTAGGTCTGCACATATTCTCCCCTTATTAGAGAGATTGCCAGGGAGGGCAGACAATTTTTATCTAGGCTTTCTCCTCCAGGACACAAACCCAGCTACCACGTATGCAGTGGCCAAGTTCTGTGTTGCTGCAATGTCCACAAGGAAAAAAAATGGTTATAGAAGTATAGTTGTCATCTTGTACCAATTATTTGGACATATCTCTAACAATTTCTGGACCATTGTATTTACTTCCATACTTATCGGCTTTGCACCCAGGTAAACCAGGGAGTGACCCGAACAATTTGAGAACATATATGTTATTATCCACTTTTAACGTCAATATTTTTTAATTATATTTTAATGTTAGTACTTTTTAACATATTGTAAAAAGTAATATGTATTGCTGGTCTTTGGCCGTAATAAAGATTTATACTATTACACTATACAGTGTGTTCAAGTCCAAGCTTTACTGCATCTTTTCAATGATAAACCTTAGGTATCTATAAATCCTTGCCAGTCCTGATGCAGAAGAATGGAGCCTCTTTGTTCCACAATGACTTTTCAGAAAAATTATAGAAAGCATGTAATACAAATCACAAGACTTTTAAAAATGCATTGCAAGATTACTTTTAGCAAACGATAGGTTCAGCCAACCTCTTTTCCAGTGCTGACACAACCATTGATCTCGGATATCACACCTCTGCTAAGCATCTTGAATAGAATCATTCGTGTTCTTGGATCCAGGACCTTAGAAAGACAAAACACCATCAAATCCATTACTTACAAAGATGTGGATTAAATCACTTCCAACTTTAAAATCTAAGAAAGCCCTATTTGTTCAAAGCCAAGATTTTCCTCCTACAAAGTTTATTCTTTTTTTCAACTTGTTTTCTTCTGCAAATTTTTAGTCTGCAAATGCTTTAAAGTTTAAATAACATTTCACTAAAATGTAGGAGCAAAACATGACTACATCATAACCTTTTTTAGAGGCCAACACTGGATTCGTGAAGCATGCTGAGAAATATCAACTTTATGAATTAATAAGTGTTTTATATCCATTATTGTATGATTAAGAGGTTACAGATCAATGCAGGCAATCATCACTTATTGACAACTCATTCAGTGGCCATTCAAGCTTACAATGACTCTGAAAAGGTAGTACCTTTGTTCTCACAGTTGTGGCTGTTGCAGTGACCCTGTAATAACTTGATCACAATCTGCAACAATCTGCAACCTTCACTGCCAGCTACAAGAAGCAAAGTCAATGGGAAGCTGACCATAGGCTACAAATTACAATGTTATGATGGCTTTGCTTAACAACCTGTGGTCAGGGGTGGGCTTCAAAAATTTCAGCAACAGGTTCTCTACCCAGTTGCTGGGTGGGCATGACCATGGTAGAGCCAGCTTCCTGCACCGGGGGAGGGGCACTTTCACCCTCCCCAGCCTCTGCCTCCCCTGGACTCTGGAGGCCCTCTGGACGCTGGAAATAGGCCTGTTTCTAGCCTTCTGGAACTTCCGGGAGGCCGTTTTTCTCTCTCCTCAAGCCTTCATGTGGGCCCTGCACTTATCTCACATCCAAACGGGCCATGTGGAGACTCCTGAGAGGGTAGGGGTGAGAGGGAAGGGAGAGGCCAGTCAGGGGTGGGATTTGGAGGTTCTCCGAACCGGCCTTAATGTTAGCTATAGGTTCTCCCGAACCTGCGCGAACCCGTAGCAGCCCACCCCGACCTGTGGTGGTTTGCTTATGACATCATATGACAACAAGAAGTGCCACAACTGCCATCAGTAAAGCAACGGTGATGTGATATTGTGCTTTAAGATCACACTGCTTAGTGACTACAATTCCAGTCTCAAGTGAATGAGGGCCACTTGTACAAATACACATATAAATGTGTTGGTCTTAAGGACTACCTTATTTCAACTGAAGCAATTATTTAAAGAAACCAATTAATCATGGTTTATATTATTGGAAGTCTACAATTCTCTGATCTTTCATAGAGCATCTGAAATCTTACTGGGTTTTTTTCCTCTGAAGGCAGAGAGATACAATCATTAAAATGAAGAATAAAACTTCCTTTCTGAGAAAGCTTTTATTATTATTATTATTATTATTATTATTATTATTATTATTATTATTATTATTATTATTATTATTATTATTATTATTATTATTATTATTATTATTATTATGTTAATCTTTGGTGAGATTCACAGCCTTTGGGGCTGGTTGGTAGCTCAACAACTCGAGTCCTAACCAAGGACCTAGGAACTGTTAAGGTAACATCGGAGGATATAAGTTGTACCAAGTAGGTTTTTTGTAGAGTCAGAATGTTCAAGTCGGGTAAATTTAGAATTTTCAAATAACGAAGTAGCCCTTTAGGTATTGCTCCAAGGACTCCAATTATAACTGGGACAACATATGATTTCTTTTTCCACAGTCATTCAACCTCAATTTGCAAGTCCCGTATTTTGTGATTTTTTTCTTGCTGTTTATCTTTAATTCATGCATCGCCAGGTATTGCAATGTCAATGAACCATACTTTTTTCTTTTCAATTATTGTTATGTCAGGTGTGTTATAGGCCAAGTGCTTGTCAGTCTGGATTCTGAAGTCCCACAATATCTTGACTTTTTCATTTTCTAAAACTTTCTCAACCTGATGGTCCCAGTGGTTTTTGCTGTACTCAAATCCAAACTTTTGGCACAATTTCCAGTGAATAATCTTAGCAACGCAGTCATGGCATTGTTGGTAGTCAGTTTGTGAAATTTTGCTGCAACCACTGATCAAGTGGTCGACTGTCTCATCTTTCTCATTACAGAGGCGACATTTGCTGTTGATGGTAACGTTGAATTTTTGCCTTCATGCAGTTTGTGGCTAAGGCTTGTTCTTGAGCTGCCAAAATAAAGCCTTCTGTTTCTTTTTTCAGTACTCCTGATCTTAACTAGTTCCAAGTTAGTTTTTGGTCAGCTTTGCCTTCAATGCTTTTCAAGTATTGGCCATACATAGCTTTGCTTTTTCAATTTTCAGCTTGCTTCCCAATTACTTCTTTCTTACATTCAGCTTTTAACTTAGTTGTCTTCAAAAGGCCTCCTTTATTTACTCCCTTAATCATTGGTTCTTCACTTTTCTGGATGTAATCATTCAAGCTGTGTCTTTCTTCTTCCACAGTCTGCTTTACTTGTAGGAGTCCTCGACCACCCTCTACTCTTGGTAGATACAATTGGTCAACATCACTTTTAGGGAGCAAAGCATATTCATTGTCATAAGCTTCCTTGTTTTTCCAAATTGTCCAACTCCATCTGGATCCAGTCAATTATTCCTGCAGAGTATCGGATTACAGCTATAGCCCAGGTATTTATGGCTTTTATGATGTTTCCTTCACTCAGTTTGGACTTTAATAACTTGCAAATTCGTCGAATGTACTTGGCTGAGGTTAATTCCTTAACTTTATTATGCATTAATAAGGTGACCAACTTTTTTACAATGAAAAGGAGGACAAAACACGTTCTATTGTCCAAAATGCTAAGGTGACCAACTTTTTTACAATGAAAAGGAGGACAAATAAATTGGAAAAAATATATCGTAAATAAAAGAAATTTTTATTCATTGCAACAATAATACACTAAAATATGATATATGCATAATAAAAAAACATTTGCAACATTTTATATTGTAATTATGCTTATATGCCTGTTAATTATTATTTAAATGAGTACTTTTCCATTGAATTAATATTTTTTGTCAATGTATCATCTTCTAACAATATATTGGAAATATCTGAACAAGAAATATCCTTCATATTGAATTTTACGGCAAGTGCTACAGCTAGAGTATCAACATTCAAACTTGATTTCTCACTTGTCGAAAAATCATTGGCAATTGAAAAAACTCTTTGCTGCATTAGTTCCAGGGCAGCACAACGTAAATTGAACAAGTATAAATAAATGTTCACATGGAATATGTTCATTTTTGAAATGGCTGAAAATATCCACCCATCTTTTATCAATTTCAACATGTTGATTTTCCCATTGTATTAATTTTTCAGAATTTAAATATACATTCAGTCTTCTAATTTCTTCAAAGAGACAATTGTCGTCTATTTTAATGTCTAGCATTTCTTTAGATAAAAATTCAACACAAGATTCAATATCTGTTCAATATACTTGCGATGAATTAAAAAAAACCACCATTAAAAACTGTTCAATAAAACGTGAATTGTACTTACCTCTGTATAACTGAATATTCACTGAGAAAGAAATAATTACCGTGAGTCATTCAATTGCCGACGTGCCGTGAGTCTACTGCGTGCGTATGTGCCGTGTTGTGTTTCGGTAAGAAGTAAACAAAGCCACTTGCATGCGGCGCTCTCTCTCAAGGTCTCCCGTGCAGAGCGCATGCGTCTCATAATCACGTCTTATACCGCACTATACTGAGTCTTGACGAATTGTCATGTCAAATACAAATACGTCACATAACGCGCAACAGATTAGTCTTCAAATATCGAAAAGGAGGACATGTAGGAGGACACTTTTTGAGGGAGGACAGAACTTACAAAAGAAGGACTGTCCTCCCTAAAGGAGGACGGTTGGTCACCTTAGCATTAAGTCAGAGGTCTATAAAATCCCCAAGTACTTGTAGCCTTCTTCTGGTTTTACTGTCTTTATCATTTCTTCATTCTCAAGTTGTATCCCATCATCTTCTAGGACTTTACCTGCCTGGGTTGCCATTGTTGCACATTTGTCAATTCCAAACTGCATACCAATGTCTTGGCTAAATTCTTTTGTGCTTTCAATTAATAAATTCAGTTCAGCTTTTGTTTTACCAAACAGCTTCAAATCATCCATGTACACCAAGTGTGAAATTTTCAGTCCTTTCTTTGCAAGTTCGTATCCGCAGTTCACCTTCTTCAAAATGGTTGTAAGTGGTAGCATTGAGAGTATAAAAAGTAGGGGTGAAAGGAATCACCCTGGAAAATGCCTCGTTTAATTTCAACTTCACCCAGTTCTTCTCCATTAGCCATAAGCTTCGTTTTCCAGAGGTTCGTTGAAGTTTCCATGAATATTTGTATGTTCTGCTGATGCCAAAGATTTTCGGGCATTTCTTGATCCAGCTGTGGGGAACGGAATCGAACGCTTTTTATAGTCTATCCAAGCCATGGACAGCTTGATTTGTCTTTTCTTTGAATTCTTTAGGATTAGCTTGTCAATCAGCAGTTGATCCTTTGTTCCTCTTGAATTTTTGCAGCATCCTTTCTGTTCTACAGGAAGCAAGTCATTTCTTTCCAAGTATCCATAAATTTGGTTTGCAATGATACCAGTAAGGAGCTTGTATGTTGTTGGCAAACAGATAATTGGCCTATAGTTTCCAGGGTCCTTTCCTTTTTCTTTATCTTTTTGGATCAAAAATGTCCTTCCAGTTGTCATCCATTCATCATTTTCAGGCGTTTTTAAAATCTGGTTCATTTAGGCTGCCAATCTTTTGTGCATACTTGTAAGTGCCTTTAGCCAGAAACCATGTAGCTCATCTGGTCCAGGTGCACTCCAATTCTTCACTTTTCTTGACTGCCTTTGCACCATTTCTTTTGTTATTTTCACATCTTCCATTTTATGCACTTTAACAGAATCCTCAACCTGCTTGATCCATTTTGCATTTCTGTTGTGCTTCTTGTTGTTTTCTCACAAATTCTCTGAATTGTAAGTTTTCCTTGAACAGAGTTACTCGATTTTCATATCGTTTAATCTTTTCAGCAATGGCAATAACCCTTTGCTTCAGCTCTTCAATTACTACTGCAATCTCCTTATTCTCCAAATCATACCTTGCTTCCAGGCTGTTGTTGTTGTTGTTGTTGTTGTTATATACTTTATTCATTAAACATGAAACTCAGCCAATTGAACATTCAAAAATGCATTACAAATAGTGCTTGTTCTTGAGCAGCCAGTATTAAACCTTCTGTTTCTTTCTTGATAGTTCCCATCTTAAGCCATGTCCATGTCAAGCTGTCATTATTATATACTTTATTCATTAAACATGAAACAGCCAACTGAACATTCAAAAATGCATTACAAATACCAGTGACTGGTACTAATGGTTGATACGGTTTGCTGCCAGTGTCCTAGGTATCAACCAAGTACCTTCTTAAAATATAAGATGTTCCAAGTAGCGCAGTTTTTTGCAGTTCCGCTGCTGTTATTGCAGGAAGCTGCAATTTGTTGATGTATCTTGTAAAATTCTTGGACATGGTGCCAAGTGCCCACATGACAATGGGTATCACTGTTACATGCTTCATCCATAGCCATGTAGTTTTGATGGCCAGGTCACGATATTTCATTATTTTTCTAGTTCTTTTTCTTCGATTCTGGCATCTCCAGAATCGAAGAAATATCAGCGATATCAATAAACTGTACACTTCGGCCCTCTACAACCGTGATATCTGGCGTGTTGTGCTTCAAATGACGATCCATTTGTATTCGAAAGTCCCACAAGATCTTCACCTTCTCATTTTTGATAACTTTTTCCACTTTATGTTCCCGTGACTTTCTGGATACTGGTAAATCATATTTTTTACATATAATGACCAGTGGATTAATTTAGCAACTCGGTCATGTCTAGCTTTGTAATCAGTTTGTGCGATTTTGCTGCATTCACAAATTAAATGTGAAACAGTTTCGACTTTTGTTATTGCAAAGTCGGCAGTTTGGGTTGTCAGTGGATTTTTCTATCTTCGCTTTCATGGCATTAGTTTGTAGTGCTTGTTCTTGAGCAGCCAGTATTAAACCTTCCATTTCTTTCTTGATAGTTCCCATCTTAAGCCATGTCCATGTCAAGTTGTTATTGTTGTTGTTTGTTGTTTGTTGTTGTTGTTGTTGTTGTTGTTGTTATTATTATTATTATTATTATTATTATTATTATTATTATTATTATTATTATTATTATTCCTAAAAAATAATTAACGTGGACAGAATATAGTCCAAAAGCATCCATCAATGTGATCTGGAAGCAAACACCTCTCCACCTATATTTTGCCCTCCCAACATCAGACCAGTAGTGCAGTAAGCATTCTCAGATAAGATTTGGGAAGCACCTGATGAAATGGAGAAAACCCATCTAGATTAAGCATAACTGTATAGTGTAAAAGGGGGATTTCACATTGACATTACAATGCTATGCACTGCTATTAAAGAATATAGCTGGCTGAAAAGTTTTCTTTTACTTTGAATTCTCACAATATATATATTTTTTAAAAAACTGACGATTTATATCACTTACTTGTTCTACCGTCGCCCTGTCTGATTTATCTTTCACCCGGTACCTAGCAGAAACAAAACATTGTATGATCCATTGTACCAGAATAAAATACAAATATCTCAACACTTAAGCTACATGCCAGCAATATGAAAATATTCTGGCCCAAGAAACAGGACAAAAAGCCTAAAATATTCTCCAGAAATTAAAAACAGTAATCTTCATAATGCAACTCATGCAGACTTCGGTCAAATAACATTAGGGTGGTTTTCAGGAAAATAAAATAGTATCACTATTAGATAAGAACATGCCAAAACAAAATTGGAAATAACTTAATTTACCAAACCAATCTTAACCTCACTTTTTAGGAATCCATGCCTGGTCCTAAATAATTAGGCAAAAGATTCTAAGGAGGCATCTGCAGGACTGTGATGTTAATTTTGCAAGGTTATCTTAGAATGTTATATCAAAACATAACATTAATATATTGATTACAAATCCATGCCAATCAAGTAACAGTTATATATTCTCTATGACAGTGATGGCGAACCTATGGCACGCAGAGTCATTTGTCAGAGCATGCGAGGCGCTGCCTGGTCAACTGGCCAGCGTGCATGCGCACACTGGTCAGCTGAGTTCACCTTTTTAAAAGCCATTTTTTTGCCCTCCCCAGGCTCCAGAGGCTTTATAGGAGCCTGGGGAGGGCGAAAAGAGCCTCCCCCGCCCTCCCCCCCAAGGCCCTCTGGAGGCTTCAGGGACTGTCCAGTGGCTTCCCTGACGCCTTCGGAACGCTTAAAACCACCCTCCGAGCAAACCGGAAGTGACTTCCGGTTTGCTCGGAGGGTGGTTTTAAGCGTTCCGAAGGCTTTAGGGACCGTCCGTAGGCTTCCCTGACGCCATCGGAATGCTTAAAATGACCCTCCAAACAAACCAGAAGTCACTTCCGGTTTGCTCGGAGGGTCGTTTTAAGCGTTCCGAAGGCTTCAGGAAGCCTCTGGACGGTCCCTGAAGCCTCCGGAGGCCCTCTGGGAGGGCGGGGGAGGCTCTTTTCGCCCTCCCCAGGCTCCTATAAAGCCTTTGGAGCCTGGGGAGAGCAAAAAAAGCATGTAAAAATGGGGGGGTTCGCGCGTTGTGCGCGCATACGCACTGGAGGGGTCGCACACTGCATTATGGGTGCGGCATGCCCACACACGACCCTCCCGTGCTCCCCCCACTTGTGGCACACGAGCCAAAAAAGGTTCACCATCGCTGCTCTATGACATTAATTTCTGCACATCCATTTTACTTACATATCTGCTTCTCTTTGCCTAGACTTCTCTGTAACTTTATTTATAACAGAATCAGCAAAACGCAGCTTGTCTGGAAAAAACCAAATACACACATCCTACTCTTTAAAAATGACCTCAACGCTGCATAACGTGCATAATTTCATTGTGAACATAGTTCTAGAAAACAAGCAAGACATTTACAACAAGCACAGTTTTCAATTCATACATATGTCTGTCAACTGTTTTTCCCCCTTATATTTCTGAAGCCACTCAACTTCTCAATTTCTCTGGGAAATGTGCAAAACTAAAAACCTCAAAATATAAAATTGTGTGTGTGTGTGTGTGTGTGTGTGAGAGAGAGAGAGAGAGAGAGAGAGAGAGAGAGAGAGAGAGAGAGAGAGAGAGAGAGAGAAAGAGCTTTGCTGGCTGAGGAACTCTGGGAGTTGAAGTCCACAAGACTTAAAGTTGCCAAGGTTGGAGACCCCTGGATTAGATGACAGTGAGGACAGCTTGGTAATTGTGGTAGAAGCCAGGAAATCCAGGTGTGATTTGTTTTTCAGCTACAACCTGCAAACCGTAGTGTTTTCCTATCCCTTCTTCCTCTTTAGGGAAAGATATGGCTAATAGAAAAAAGAGAAGCTGAGACACATGTAGACACATTGCCCTACCTTGAAAGGCACCAGTGTAGGATGACCTTCACCATTTCATAATGTTATAATCCTGCTATAGTTGTTAGTAAAATATGATTTGAAATGTGGAACAGGGGACTATAAGTCTATTTTTGATGAGCCAAAACTTTATTTCATCACAGAAATAAATAAAATCAGAGGTTTTTTTACATCTCCCAGAGGCATTTTAATAGTTTTCCAGGACAGATTAACACATCAATCCATTGAATTTCATCTTTTAAAAACTATCACCTGATTCAGCTCCTCTGGAATCCTGAAATTCTAAATGGTCCACTTACCTAGATTGATTTTATTCTCAAACTTTCTTAATGCTTTATCTGTAGGTGTAGACATTTTGGCTGCATTGCTGCTGGGATTCTGTTTGTTTGCCTGAAAATATATTGTATAAGTAAAATTCCATTTAAAAACTATTCTAAAGGCACAGTTTCACAGATTCTTAATCTGAGAAATGATTTTTAAAAAGCTATTGCATGATTATGTCCCCAGTGCTATCCCTATTATGTGCAAATTCCCCAGGCCTGCAAACACTAGTTAACAGGTATAGCCAAGTGCTGTTATAACCTTATCTATGAATAGCTTTGAAGGGTCAGTCTCACTAGAGAAAGAGGGAATGCAGAATCCTGTGGCCCATTCCAAATTCATCAGCCATGATTAAGGCCACAGGAACAAAAGCATATATACCAGCTAGCCTAAGAAACACATTTCATCAAATGCAGGAAGTATAGTAAGACATGTAACTTGACTTTTGGAAGGCTAAAGACAGTGGGAGTTTTGCACTGAGTTCAGCATAATGGAATGCACCCAGTGAAAAAGTACCCAAAGATTTTAACAGATGACCTCCTTTCCTTTTTTTTAAATCCTTGTGTGACCAGAAAAAAACATAGATCACAATTCCATTTTAATTAGTTGGTGGCTTAGCAATGCATGCACATCAAAGAACTGGCATTTAAAGTAAAACATAGGCACATACACTAAACCAGCAAAATTCCTAGATTCTTTAGGTGCCTAGAGTTTATTTTAAACTACAACTTGGTTTGCGCATGACAAGCTGAATTAGTTAAAATGACACAGAATTTTGGTTTACTCTTCCTCTGGGTTGTGTGAATGGGAAAGAAAAGGAAATGCTCAAGCCTCATACTTCGCATGCCTGTCATTTATGCAAGCAGCACTAAGCTATGACTCACCATCACACATTAAGACAGTAATTAGGTAGTATTGGGTGCAAAAACTCCTAAAACTATCAGCTAGTCTCTGCAAGATGCTGGGACATTTTTTGTTATTCAAAACAAAATGGAATACTTAAGCCTTCAGACTATTAACTTTCCCAATGCACTGTGACTACTTTCCTATAAAATAATTTTAAAGGTTCAAATTAAAATGCCCACAAGTGTAGCTTACAGCCGAACACATTGTCACATAGACTAAATCCACACACAGTGGCCTGGTTTTATAGTCATGTTATACTACAATTTGCTATACCCACAGTCATATAATTCGATGGGGTGTAATTAGCATTGGCATAGCAGTGTCAGGACTTTTTCCCCCTTCGCTAAACTGGGCATAGGCGTGGCCAGCGTGTGACACATCCAGACCGCAAGTTTGATAGCCCTGTTATATAGGAACCAGGGCAAACACATCTGAAAGTAACAGATAAAAAATCCACTTATTACACACCTGTAGATGTCTTCCTCCAGCCACTGGATTCCATTTTTTCAGCTTTCCCATATCGTCATCCCAATCCCACTCATCTTCCTCATCCTCAGAGCTCTCATCAGATTCATCCACATCAGCTTCCTCATTCAAATAGGATTGTTGCATTTTAACCACCACCTTCTCCTCCTGAGATAGCTGAACAACCTGCGTGGGTTCGCTATTTTTAAAAAGAAAAATATTTAGTAAACTCTTAATAGGCTGATTCCATAGTGGTTTCAAAACAATGGAGACAGCATACATTGGACACGCTGCTATAAGTGAGCATGGCTAGTCACAAAACATCCATTTACCAGAAGATGTTAACTCTCCCGGGATACTTTCTACAATCCCAGTAGGAACTTTATTAAACTCGTAAGTATTGATGCAAATACATAAGAGTGATATTGGTTTTTACAGTATACTAGTCTCCTTTTTACTTTGTTTTAGCTACAAACATATTTAAAAGGGCAGATAAGTCATAGTGCCTAGAGGACACCAAGGGATGGGTCTGAAGGTGTGTGGATGTATCAACAGGCCAACAGTGTAACAGAATTCTCCAGGCTTGCTGGAGACTAGATCCCGCTCCCCAACCTTTAACTTGGCTAAGGCTGATGGGAGTTGGGATGTGATGAACTCTGCAATTCTATGGTACATAATAATATGAATAGCATTTTTTTCATTTAATTTACTGTACTATAGCCACCCATGTTTAGTGGCAACTTTTATAAATATCTAAGACTTTCAGGAATTATGCGCCAACCTAGACTTTAAGTTGTACACAATTGATCTATAATAAACTGCTGGAGGTAGTCATTTCAAGATTTGGATATTATTTGTATGTTATAGTATCCATCTATCAAGGTGTGGATTTCAACTCCTGAAAATTGCAGGCTGGGAATTTGGGACTTGATGTCAACATCTGTTAACAGGGGCTAAGTTTGAGAAACATTGATTTAGGGGATTTTATTTGTGTATGCATTATCTCTGATTGGTTATGAAAAACAGAACATCTTTAACAAAGAGTAGAGCAATAATTAACTTTCTCACATAAAGGATGAGATTGGCAAATGGCATGAACGCCGAGATGACAAGTGCAACCATTTTTGATTATTAGATCATTAATATTTCAACCATAGTATTCTTTTCTTAATCTAAAATCACTGTAATAACACTTTGCAAACATGGCAAATCAAGTAATTATTTTCTTAAATGTGCACAAAAAAACTGGGACCAGTTTCTGATAATAAAGGACCAGAATAACAAATAGAAAGTGAGCAAGGTTTATCTAAAAAAGCTCAGTTGCCTCGTATAACCTGAAAAGCATTTCTGAATTACCTGTCTGAAGCGTCAGCATCATCAAATTGTCCTGGGACTATCAAACTCATAATTTCTTCTCTGTAATTCATTACTGTTGTTACAGGATCTCTGATACCCGCCTGTGTTGTACTCTCAATCTTCTATAAAGTATTTTTATATATGGATGCTGTAAAGAGAAGCACATTGTACATTATAATGTATATGGTATACTTGATTACACCACATTGCAAGTGATGCCTTACGTAGCAGATCCTAATTCTGCATGTTCTGAGTTATGTGTAACTACAACACAATATCTGTGGATAACCAGTAGAATGTAACTCACTATATAAGCTGTCTTATTATGCACAAAGTTTAATATAAAACATTTAATACATTTAATTTGTACTAAAGTGGATTTTATAGAGGTGAAATGTAGGCATTTTTTTCAGGCAATAAAATCACTCATCCGGACTATGTTTAAACTTTGTCTTCAAGGGGGAAAAAATCCCAACATGAAATTCCCCCCTCCCTTGCTACCAGCCTTTAGGGTCAGGAACCTCTGATTCTGGAAGCCATTCCCAAAGAAAACATAGCAGAGATTGGTGGGCAGGATATGATAATGAAGGAGCTCAAGGACTTGATTAAGGACTTCCAGTTTTTCAGTGTCCATTGCATTTGGGTGAGATAATAGCAGTAATAATCATCTGTTGCCAAGGAAGAGGCATAGAGATGATCACGTTTCCCCTTTACAGTCCACCAACTTTATTCCAGCATTGGAAATACTAATTCTTCCTTCATCTTTTCTTCAGGAAGAATAAGTGTTTCTGTCTTGATGCTGGCGTATACTGAAATCATACTAAAGCAAGCGTAAGAATTATTTTTAAGTAAACCTGCAGGAAAAGCAACATAAACTGCCATTGTTTCTTTTTCTCTGGCCTACGATAGTCCACTTCCTTTTCAAACCTCTTCATACTTCATTCATCATTCAAGCTGATCAGCTTGCACTGATTTCAACCAAGTTCAGTTTCTGTCTCTGCTCCCAATACTCAGCGCGGGCCTTCAGAGAATTGGCATTATGTCCCAAAGGCAGTCTTGTCATTCCTTTTAATATAAACCAATGCTTAATATCCCCAGCAGTGTACAGTGGAGACCTATATCATAAAACTACATGCCATTAGTATTGTTTGCACCTGGATTCCAATAAAATGCATTTCACAGCATACGTGTGGAACAGTGTTAACCCACATACAGTATTTGGAAGTTGAGGTTCTCTGTTCTAGTGATTTATAGGCCATTGCTGTTGTGACATGTTTTGCCTAAAAAAACTATCCCTCAGGCATAGGTAGACTATCAAACCTGGACTACAAAAATCTGGATGATAGTAGTTAGCAGTAAGAATAGATCAATGTTTCTTAAACTGAACCAATGACCCCTTTTCCCCAAGCCCAAATAATGTTATTATCTATCATCTCTCTCTCTCTCACACACACACACACAAACACACACACACACACACAGAGGCACACAATATCAGAGACTTATTTTACAGAAATGGCTTAGCAGTAGCATCCCACCTGGATCCTAGACTTAGAAACAAGCACAATTACAAATTATATCATTACTGTCAGGAGAGGTCCAAATTACTCCCAGTTTAAATCACTAGACTAGATGATAGCAAAAGTTTCAGTATCTCCGTGTTCACCATTTAATGGGCATTTAGTTTTTTGCAATCCAGAACTAGATGGAACCATTTAAGTAAAGACACTGGTGGGGAATTAATTTACAGTCCAAGATCTATCTTAGGTCACTTGCTATACTGACATCAGCTGACCATAAAAGATGTCAGAAATGTGCAATGTAAAATGTTCATTACTGTACTGGAGTGGGTTTTTTTAAAATATAACTGTTGCAAGAAAATACAATTTAGCCTGCCTTTCTGTAAGATCCGCGGACTGAGACTAAATTGGGAAGCGGGGGGGGGGGGGACAATTCTAGAAATCACTTCCGCCAATAAGACTTGTCACCAAGAGACGAGTTTGATCAACACAATATTATGTTTATTTCGCTTTTCAGGACAGGGGAGGGGAAAAAAGGTTTCCAAGGGAGTTCAGATAAGAAATTAAACTACAGAGTATCATTCATTCATTGAATGGAAAACCCTAATAGCGACCTAAAATAACTTTACAGTGCAACAGATCACAGCCATTGACAAAGTGTAAAAAGCCAGTGCGACCATTCTCTAAAATCAGGCTCGCTGCTGGACTTCCTGAGCTCTTCACACTGCCAAGGAGGCAACTTGCCAAATATTTTAATCCAGCGCTAAAGCCCATTCTACTCACCGGCCTCGGGACCGGTCCGCCCGGAAAGATTCCGACCCACGAGGTCGGAACCAACACGCCTTTCGGGCTCCAAGCGTCACAACCTGCGAGCTACGGTTCCTCCAGAGGCTCATGCGCAGTCGTTTGCGAACGCGTTTCCCGAACCGCGGCTGGGCCGTAGCGGATGCTTTCGTTGGGTTTGCGGATGACAAATTCATCGTTTTTGGCGAGATCTTGGAAAGGCGCTTCATTCTGGATTACTTAAAATTAGGGAGCTTCCCCCAAATGTGGATTGCAAATATCGGAAGGAGCGCGAAATGCACTAAAGAGTTATTTCTTGCCATCTCGTGGTCATCGGAGGCTTTGCAGTCCGACGTAATTCGGTTGAAGAATGTAGATGCCTGTTCTTCGATTATTATTATAATGACACTTCAATAAAATAAAAAAGAAAACGGAAAAATATTTTAACGAAACTTTGAGTGCTTTAATTTTTGAATACTCAACGGAATTTAGAATTACATTGTTTTGGATATAAGTGCAATGTGAAATAAATATATTTTATGGGTGATAAAATATAAATTATACATACATACATACTATGTGTGTACACACACACACACACACACACTCTCACGAAAATATTTCTTGTTGACAATATTTTGGCCATCATGGCATATATCATCTGTGATGTTAATATCCTTACTAAGCCTTAATTTACTCAACCCTATTTGGGGGTTTGCATGACACTCAGAATCATAATTGATAACAATGATGGACCGATTCACTTACACTATAATGGTTACATTATAGTTCAGGGATTCAAAGCTGAACACATGCTGACACTTCTATTTTTGGCATAGGAAGCAGTCAATTGTTGTTTAGTCGGATAATTGGCCATACTATCTCTTGGATCATTACTGCAGAAGTATCTGGACATTTGCAATTTGGAAAGTTTTCTCAACATGGTTTAAGAATTTCACGCATCCCTCGTTTTAGAAACCCTTCAATCCCTCCCCCCTGAGTAATTAGCAAGTCCCAGTATAGAGTACAGTTGAATATATAGCATAAAACAGTATGGAAAAATGCCAAGCATCAAAACTAATTTTAAAAAATGTTTTAAAAACCTATTTGGCAAGGAAGCCAAACTGGAGCAGCAAATATGGGTAAATAGGAATAGAGAATTGTGACCATGCTACTCTGAAATGTTATTTTCTTTTTAAGGCTGATTTTTTTTCTCATAGTTACTTTTCCCATTTTGATTCCATAGAAACCCCTTCTTAACTTAAGACAGTCCAGCTAACTACAGGAGCTAAGGGAAAGATTTCACAGCTGTAACCTAAACATAAGTTAGAGTGGTGAAATTCTGTGCTGCAAAAAATTGGGAATACTAGATGGTAGAAAAATGATAGATTATAGAAGTCTAAACTTTTATCTAGGGGTGATACAAATTTGATAGTCTTATAAAAGGACCTCAAAAGTTAAGCAACAAACACATTCACTATCTGCTACCATGCTATAGCTATAGCTAGCTATCACTTTGGCTGGCATCAAAAATTCCTTCTGAAGGCCATCTGCTGTAAGACTTAGTAGGCTTCCCTATGCAAATGGTTGCCTACTGTGAGACAGACTTCTGAACTAGATAGGCACCTCTCCAGTGGGGCACTGCTTATCTTCTTTTCTTACAAATTGTATAGCTTCCAAGCAGCCACTGCTTCAGCCGAGGCTCTGACTTTAATTTCAGAGTTAGCTTGGTCAATATCAGGAATCATCCTTATAATGTTTACATAATCCAAGCACTACAATGACCTTCAAGGTCTAATAGCCCATTTCTTGATTGCGTCCCGTTGATCTTGGCTGATTTTGGCTGATTTTTAAAGTCAGACCTCAGGGCTATGCAAATAGAAGACCAACAAGAAAATCCAAACGTATAGCCAAGACTGGGAAATCAGAATATATATATATATATATATCCAGAAGCAGTAAGAGGAAACATTTCTGCTAAGAATTTTACAAGGTCCAATGTCTTTGAAGTCATAGATTTGACTGGAAAGAAACCTTAGTGTTTATTTATTTGGAGGGAAAATAGCCTGGCAACTTCACAGTATTTTGCAAATGTTTGGCTTGGATGAAAGACAGGATATATTCAGGATGGTCAGCTGGCTAGCCAGCTGGGTGATTTTGAGCTAGTCACTCTCTCTCAGCCCAACCCACCTCACAGGGTTGTTGTTGTGGGGAAAATAGAATGAGAAAGGTATATTGGATACATTTGCCATCTTGAGTTGTATGTCTAAATAATAAAGACAGAATACAAATAAATAAAATTAAAATGAGCAGGTGATTTGGGTAGCCAAAGATATCGTTTGATCAGAAAGCCTCTGTTTTTACTTCAATGCATTCTGAGCAAAATTAACAAAGTTTTCCATACTGGAATGTGTCAAGAGTATAATTTACGCTGAGGTGCAGCCCACCCACATTCAGGAGAGTCTAGGGAGCTTGTGGGTGCATGATTTGGGGTGGCCCTGAAATTAATTGTGCAAAGCAATACCTTGCGTGACAAAGGTTAATTGATCTATGGATTGGCTGAAATGTGATTTTCCTGTGCAGAGAACAATCATTTTTATTTTCTTTCATTATTGTTTCTTTTTGGTGGGCAAAATCGGAGAAATGGTTATATTCTATGCTTAATTTTAAATGTTGTATTATATTAATTTTAAATTGAAGCAACTTAGAATATGAACCGTCTTCAGCATTTTCTGCTTCAGGATGGGATCTACCCTCCTCTGTCTTCCCTCCCTTCTCTAAGATGGAGTAGGCAGTTCTGGGCTTGTGTCTAGACTGAACACAAAGCCTAAGCCTTAATAATTTTGAATCTCATTCTGAGGTCCTCTCAAAGTACAAGTGGTGGGTTTATTAGGGGCTCTGCTCCATGGCAAAGGTGCCCCACTGATGCTACTGCCCAAAAAATGGGGGAGAGGCTCCTTCTCTTATCTGCTCACAGCAGCAGCCTGGAACCCAGCTACTCCTGGGCAGTGGCTCTGGGTGGGGCAACTGAGCCATTGATAAGCAGGTGGGGCCTGGAAGTATCTTTCTTACTGCCTGGAGGCCTAAGAAGGAATGGCTGTCATCAGCCAAGTTTAGACCTATTTGCTTAACTAAATAAAAGCCACAATTGACTGGTTTCACTCAGCACGATAAACCTATCCCATAGTTTATAAGTCAAATAAGATGTTACGCCATGGAAGCATGTCAAATACATCATAACTAACTATGGTTTAATTGACTAAATCGCAACTGGCTGAATTGACCAACTCCTGCCTGTGGGACAAAGGTGGACAAATCACTTTAATCCTGTTCCTGACGAGCAATGTTGCTTTCTCTTTATCTGTTTGGTAGACATAATCTCTATCTAAAAAGTAACAAAGTTGGAAGGGAACTTGGAAGTCACCTAGTAGAGCAACTGCAAAGCTAGAAAAGCACAGGAGAAACCTATATTTTGCTAGACAGCTTTGACACAGTTGGTGCCTAATAGAAAGCAAACTGAGAAATATCCGATAGGCTGATTGGAGAAAAAACGACGCTTTAGAAGCCAATAGGATTCTTTTTATTTTATTTTATTTTTGGATATGATCAGCAAATGAAACAGAAATCCTAGGTATCCCCAGAGAGTAATCCAGTAAAGAGTACTTTTGTCCATTCGTTTCCATGGGACTGAAGCAGGGTGCTTCAACCCGTGCTAAAAATGTTAAACTTTTCAGAAAGAAAATTTAATCCAGGATTCCAACTTCCAACCCCAATGTAGGTTCCCCCCCCTCCTCATAGTTCCTCTCCCTGACACACACACCCCATCCCAAACTGTGTTCACTCAATATACTGAGATGTACCGCAAGGTTTAATCTAATACAGGGGTGTCCAATCTTGGCAATTTTAAGACTCAGACATGCTAGCTGGGGAATTCTGGGAGTTGAAGTTCACAGATCCTAAATTTGCCAAGGTTGAACACTCCTAATCTTATATAAAGTATAGTTCAGGATTACTGGGTAGAATGAACCAGCTGGCTGTAGTTTATTTCAT
Source organism: Natrix helvetica (assembly GCF_964273705.1). Lineage (NCBI taxonomy): Eukaryota > Metazoa > Chordata > Lepidosauria > Squamata > Natricidae > Natrix > Natrix helvetica. Next base: position 97,749,597 of record NC_138550.1, on the reverse strand, counting down.
CTAATGATGGTTTAGTATGATGCATGAAATCAGTCAGTGGCAGCCATTCCCTTTCACGCCTGGGAAATAGGCTTCTACTTGCTTATCAGGGATCTAGCCACCCAACCCAGAGTTACTGCCCAGGCACTGAGACAAGCCTCGCCTTGCTACAAATTCTTAGGGGAACTCTGCTTCTATTCAGCCTTGTTAGCGTAGTCCTGATACTCATCCTCATCATGTATGCTTTATAGCTGGTGCCCTGCAGACCATCCACAGAAATAGTGATGGGGGAGCCATTTATGTTCTCTGTGGTTCTCTGAGGGAAGCTTATACAATGTTATTATGATCATGAACTGGGAATAAGGCAGTGCAAAACGTAATACTAACATTTTGCCATGAAGTTGCAGGGATTCTGTTGAAGACTGAAGACAGGCATTAAGGATATGTAGGCAGGTGAAGAAGCCCCCCCCCCCCGGAAATATCTCCTATATTGTCTTTATCTGTTGTATTTATTTATATTTCAGGTTTCTAAACCATCCATCTCCCTCAAGGAGGGACTCTGAGCAATGATGCTTGTGAAAAGCCTAAAGCCTTTACTTCTTCTTCCTCCTTATAGCCAAGAGTTTCCAAGTGAGATTCTCTTTCTTCCACCACATACTATGCCCTCCCAATATCCTAGATCAGTGTTGGCAAACCTTTTCGTCACTGAGTGCCAAAACCAGAAGGCATGTGTGCCGTAACCCGGAAGAGCAGCTGCCCGGTGTGCATGCGTGCACCGGCCAGCTGCTCTTCTGGGTTCTGGCACGTGCATGCGACCGGCCAGTATGCGCGCACTGGAACCCAAAGAGCAGCTGGCAATGGTGCACATGCCCAGAGAGAGGGCTCTAGGTTTGCCAAACCTCATGCCATAGGTTTGCCATCACGGTCCTAGATAATAGAATTGGGATTAGTGCACAAAAGAGAGGAAAAATAGGGTTGTGGTAGTGATACTCTATCCCTTCTCCCTGCTAGTCAAGGGACCCAAGATGAGGAGACCTTTATTCCCAACAGTCCTTTATTCCTCAGTAATGGATAAAAGCTTCCAAAGGGGATTCTTCTGGGAGACGAATCAGAAGTGCAAGAGGAGCTAACTCTTCCAGTCTGAATCACATTTGTACCCCCATGGACTGACTTTCACTTCTGGAGCCTCTTGCATTACTGCTCTTCGGACCCTTGTGACAGTCCTTAAGGGGATAATCACGTGATTTCACCCAATTTTACAAACTTTTTTGTAGTAGGCATCAACCAAATACCATGTTCATTAAATCAATGATCTCCAACCCTTCCGGCTCAGAGGACCAGTGTAGGTGGAGGCAGTGGGGGGAGTTGGGAGGGGAGGGGAGAGAGAGGATGGTTCCATATGCAAGAACTGCTTTCGTAAATGCCTTCTGCCTGATATTAAAGAAGGCTTGCTGAGGTTTGCCAGAAACAGGCACTGTAAAAACAAACTCTTCCTGATCAGGGGAGCTGAGGGGGGATAGAGAAAACGACAGGCACAGTGAAGACAAACTTTTCCTGATCAGGGGGGCAGAGAGGGATAGAGAAAAAAAGATCCTTTACTTCATGATCTTGTGAAATCAAATTAGGTGAACAGACAGAAAACATATCTTCTATATCCCCCTCTTTTGCTAATTGTTCCTCTAACCGTGGAGAAGCAGAAGAATTAACCTCTCCACGAGGAGCGGAAAGTCCAATTAAAGATGACTTGGGGAGAATAATTTTGATCTGATCATAATCGGGCAAAGGTTTTGTGGTCAATTGTTGTCCTGCCAAAACTTTAGAGCCAAATTTTTCCACTGCATGATGGCACTGAAACCATAGATGTAATATCTATACTGGAGCCTTGGGTTCAAGATGTAAAGTTTGCCTATTTTTTCCCAGTCACGTAAACGAAGCATCCCTCGTTTGGGATACCAAAGACAATGTTTCCCTATCTCACCAACCAGCTTCCTTATCACTGTCTCAGGTGTTGCAACACCTGACTTCTGTAACAAGAAGCTAAGTTCTTGTACATGTAATTGCTGCTGGTGAGATAGACTGCAATCCATATTTACCTCCCAGGAGTATACAGTTTTAACAAGCAAAGCAAGAGCATAGGTAGCAACAGCATCTTATTGGCTTATTCTCCTTGTCAATCTCTAAGACCATCCCAGCCAGGGTAAAGGCTTCACATAACACCATAGTTCCTGGTACTGACTGGTTCTACTAGGTGAGGTCATAGATGTTGAGGTAACTGGTTACTGAGATCATGGCAGTTTGCTGTGCATGTCTGTACATAACCTTTGTATAACCTCTACAAACTAACTTCAAATCCACTCTCTATATTTTCCTTTTTTTAAAAAGCTTATCAAGAAAGAGCAGTTCTGGCTCCAATTGCAAGTTTGTCACCTATTATTCTTCCTCTTGAAATGGACATAACAATGCAGGTTTTGCTTTAAACTTCAGCTTCCAGAAAGATAATACCTTTACGCTAATATTATTAGTGTAGCTGGAAATCTGGGCATTATGAATGATCCATTATATGATGAACAGATCTTGTAGATAGTTTGCAAACAGTGACTAGTCAGAGCCTTTCCCTCCAGATCAGGTAAGGCAATGAAATACATTTGGTAAAAAGAGGAGGATGTTGACATTCAGAGATGACAAAAATAACAGAATTGGAAGGGACTTTAGAGACCTTCTAGTGCAATCCCCTGCTCAAGCAGAAAACCCTATACCATTTTGAACAAATGACTGCCAATCTTTTCTTTAAAACTTCCAGTGTTACAGCACATAATACTTCTGGAGATAAGTTGATTAATTGTTCTAACTGTCAAGACATTTCTCCCTTAGCTCTAGGTTGGTTTTCTCCTTGATTAATTTCCATCCATTGTTCTTGTCCTGCCTTCAGGTACTTTTGAGAACAGGTTGACTCCCTCTTCTTCGTGGCAGCCCTTCATATATTGGAACACTGCTATCACGTCATCCCTAGTCTTTCTTTTCATTAACCTAGACTTACCCAATTCCTGCAACAATTCTTTGTATGCTTTATCCTCCAGTCCCCTAATCATTTTGTTATTCTTCTCTGCACTCTTTCCAGAGTCTCAACATCTTTATATCGTGGGGACCAAAATTGGATGCAAAAAATGCCTAGGTTCTAAAGGACTTAACCCAAAGAGGATAAGATGTGTGGGCCATTTGAAGTTATACAAGCAAGAATGCCAAAAAGAAACAGATGCACACTTCATTTCTTAACCTTCTACAGAGTAGGAGATAAAGAGAAGCAATTCTCCTTTAGTCCTTCTAAGCTGGGCTCTGGGAGCTCTGTAGTGTAAAGTTTCCAAACCATGTTAATCATGCAAGCCCACTACAAATTCAAGGCAAATTATTGTATTTGGAAGTAATGGGGCATGTCCGCTTTGGCAAAAGTAGGGCCACCATACCTGGGCTGCAAAAATCCAAATGGCGCTTAGATGGCACTGATGAAATAGGGTTTCTTTGCTGTCATTTGGTAGTTGTCAGCATCTCAGCAATCCAGATCTGGTAGTTCAAGTTTCTGTTTCCACCACAAATGAGCATTTGTTTTCCTCCTAGGTTCACCCCATTAGATAAGGTAGCCCCTTCCAAAGAAAGGACGTGACTTTTCCATCAAGGGACATCGCTTACCTAATGATAAAGAAACTTCTTTAAATGTGCCCCCCCACGCACACACACAGACACAAACACTCATCATGGCTTCATTCATGCAAAATGCTGAACCATAATGTTACTGTTTGGGTTTTGTGCTCAATGTTATGTTGCTTGTAACTTACTGAATAGGGGCATTATATTCAGTGAAATGTATGTCTATTTGTGGTGACTTATTCAGTATACGAGGCAACCGATGCTGGTCTCCATGCTGTAGGCAAATCCAGCCAGTGGCCTCCATTCATTCTGGGCTTGGGATTTAGAAAGAGGCTTCAAGGCTGCTGGGCTGCTTATCAGGCTCAGCTGCCCCACCCAGAGCCACTGCCTAGGGGCAGCTATGTCCCTGCAGCTGCTTTGTGAAGATAAGAGGAGGAGCCTCTCCCCATCTCTTGGCTGCTGCTCGAATTGGGCATCTTCATCACCCACAAGGAGCAAACCTCCCCCCCCCCAGTTGAGGGAGGGGGTGAGTAGGGAATTCCCTACTTTGAAGAAAAAAAAGCTCCAGGAGGGGATTTCCCCCCTCCATCAATAGTAGAAGGACCTGTACACAATGGACAATGTGTCAATAATTCCATCTTTGCAATGGCTGGTTGTAGAATACTTGGAGATGGAGGTGGTGGTGGTGGGGTGAAATAGGATGATTTGCTTCCAAAGTAGACTTTCGTCCATACACCCCCCCCCCCCACACACACACAAACTGGATTTGCCTTCATGATCTGAACTGACTTCAACTGTCCCTCTCTTGGAGAGAGACTAAGGCTCTGTCAAACCTGCTCTCCTCCTTCCTCCCCCACCCCTAATTTCCCCAAACCCCGTCCTCCAGCAACTCCCCATGAGGGTCTCCTGGGGGCTTCCTGATCTCTTCTGACCCTGGGAGTGGGACCCTGGGACCCTCCCTTCAGGGGGCTTCCCCGTTGGGGAAACACCGCACCATTTCCAGACAGCGGGCCCGACGGCCGGGATGATGGCTGAGGAGAAGGCAGGGGAAGAAGTCCAAGCGCGAGGCTGTGATATCCCCTCTGGAGGAAACTCGCCAGCGCCTTTACTCCCCCACCCCACCCCGTGAGGAGGGGTGTGGCGTCTTGGGCGGGAGGGGGAAGGCGTGCTCTGCTCGGCCTCCCCGGCCTGATAAAAGGGCAGCCCGGCTGTCGAGGGCACCAACCTGCCAAAATGGTGCTCACCGAGGAAGACAAGGCCAGGGTGCGAGCCTGCTGGGGCCCTGTGAGCAAGAATGCCGAACTCTACGGAGCTGAGACCCTTACTAGGTAAGCCACCCACCCCATCACCATCCCCCTCCTTTCCACTTGCGGCTTGCGCGAAGCTCGCCTGGGCGATGCTGCTGCTGCCGCCCCCGCCCCCCCTCCCTCCCCGGGGCTTCCCTTCACTCTCCCTTTTCCCCCTCTCCCCCGCAGGATGTTCGCCGCTCACCCAACCACCAAGACCTACTTCCACCACTTCGACCTGAGCGCCGGCTCCAGCGACCTCAAGACTCACGGCAAGAAAGTGATCGACGCGATCACCGAAGCCGTCAACAACCTGGACGATGTGGCGGGAGCCCTTTCCAAGCTCAGCGACTTGCACGCCCAGAAACTTCGCGTGGATCCCGTCAACTTTAAGGTGAGCGAGTCGCCTTCTCCCGACGGAATCGGGGCGAAGGAGGGCGCACGCCTCCCTCCCGCCGGCTTCGCCTTTTCCTTTGCTGGCCGCGGGGTGGAGGGGTGGGGATTCCTTGTAGCCATCTTTCAGCCGACGGCTCGGGGCGGGTTATGCTCTGCCTCTCTTAACGGCCCTCCTCTCCTGTCTGCAGCTGCTGGCCCACTGCCTCGAGGTAACCATCGCCGCTCACCACGGTGGGCCCCTCAAACCCGACGTTCTTTTGTCCCTTGACAAGTTCCTGTGCAAAGTCGCCAAGGTCCTGGTGTCCAGGTACCGCTAGAAGCAGAGCGCACGTCCTGCCTGTGCTCGGAAATAATGGCCCTCTTCCACTCCGGTCTCTCCCCTACTTCCTGGATAACCTCCTCAATATCTCTTGCCTGCGTGTCTTCTGCTCTGTGGGGTTCACTTGTGGAACCCTAATTTGGGCATCTCCTCGGAGCCTGAATTGCTAGTTGCCCTGTGGCAGAATTGGCCAAGCCAAGGTCTGAGCTCTCTGCAGTGGGACTGAGCAACTGAAGATCTAAAAGTGCGGATGATTTTTCAACCACCCTAATGTCATCCACCACCATTAATTTCTGAGCTGGTTCTACTTCCACTGTTGTGCAAACTATTGTTTCTATTGCTTTCTCTCCCTTGTTGAATCTTCATTATTACAACAAATCAATAAAAGCACAGGAAAAGAGGTGCAATAGCCTTTTTCAGTGTCTGTCTCATGTTCCAAGTTGTTCTACTGCATTGTTAGTACTGCATGTGCTTCTGAATCGGAGAGAACACATTTGTCATCTTGGTGTGGGTGGGCAGATTGTAGGAGAAGGGCTCCTTGCTGTTTTTTTAGGGGCAGCTATTGCAGGAAAAATGTGTCAAGTATGAATGAAATGGCTCAAATGTGTTTGGGAATGTGCGTGGCAACTTCTTAAAGAATTTGGGGAAAGCTTAAGCAAATTAAGCCAAAAGCAATACTTGGGTTTGCATAACATTGTAAAACTTAAACTCAAGTTAATCAAAATAAATAGTTGGAGTCAAATATCAGCAATACTCAAAGAAAATGTATCATGGCTAAAGATAATAGTCTGGTTCACACAACATGGTAAGATGATGACTGAGTTCCTATAAGTTCCCATCAACTTATTACTGATAATAGCAAATTATCAGCATATAGATTTTGATCAGCCTAACCAACAACAGTATGTTTATCTCAAACACATTACTTATTACAGCATTTTCTGAAATATCCAGGCAAACCTATTTAAGCAAAGGACTGTAGGAACTTTTAACCGTCACTTTTTGCAGTTCGACTTTAAATAACAGGCATCCCTCTAAGCAGGGCTTATGCTAGAAGACCTTCTCCCAGGAGACAGAATGATCCTACATTGGTGAATTCTAATTATCTGGAAGATGGAGTTCATGTTCCAAAGTAGATATGCAAAAAAGAAATTTTGAATAAGAAAAGATGTGGCAGTTAGAGGTGTTTGTGTTCATTTTATAAAACAGTACACCTAGAGTGAAGGTGTTATAGTACAAGGACTTTTGTGAATCAGCTGGGAGAGCCTAATATTAGACTTGTTGCATTCTAGAATGGGATAGATTACAAGGTGCAAAGAGAAGGTGGAGTGCTAGCAATATCTAGACATTCCTGAAGATAAATCTTTAAAAGTCTGTTAAAATTATATCTCACCTTTCCTCCAGGAGTTGTTTACATGGGGATCTCCTTTCATTTTATCCCACCATAATGATGCTGTGAAATAACCTGGGCTGAAAGGGAGTGACTGCACCAAAGTTACACAGAGTTTCTGTGACTATGCGGAGACTTGAAATTGGATCTCGCTGATCTCCCTCCAGCAATTTAACTACTGTGCCATTTTAAGGAATTGATGTGGTGCAGTGATTAGCATGCAAGTATTGCAGACTAACTCTGCCCATTGCCAGGAGTTCGATCCTGACTGGCTCAAAGTTAACAGCCTTCCATCCTTCTGAGGTTGGTAAAATGAAGAGCCAGATTGTTGGGGGCAATATGCTGACTAAACATATTAGAGAGTGCACTACAAAGCAATACTATTGCTATGTTTCACAAGAGAAATTGGAGGAGGAGAAAGGGGCTGAGGTGGTATTCAGCAGGTTCTGACCAGTTCTGCTGGACCAGTAGTGGAAATTTTGAGTAGTTCTGAGAACCGGTAAATACCATCTCTGGCCCCACTCCCACCTATTCTCTGCCTCCTGAGTCCCAGCTAATCGGAGGAAATGGGGATTTTACAGTATCCGTCCCCTGGAATGAGGAGAGAATGGAGATTTTACAGTATCCTTCCCCTGCCATGCCACCAAGCCACACCATGCCCACCAAGCCATGCCCACAGAACCGGTAGTAAAAAAAAATGAATCCCACTACTGGAAAAGGGGGAAGTGTTAGTTCAAACAGAGAAGCAGGATACAATGGGGATGAAAAACCTACAGGCTTCTGTATTTTCAGCTGGCCATTTGGAGAGATATTTTGAAGACTTCATAATTTGTAACCCCGATCAGTTTGGTATTAATGAGAATTGTCAGAAATAAATTTCATAGAGATGAGGGGGAAGCATAGGAGAGTATCAGGAGGAAATGGCAGAAATGGCTTTTGAAGGGGAAATCTTGTCTGACCCTTTTCTAGAAATGCAGGTGAGTTGCAGGTGAGTTGGCTACAATATACCATCTTCACTTCTATGCAAAAATGCTTCATGGGGAGCAAGAAAATATCTGTACTTCCAACAAAGTCCTGTGATCCCACATCTCATTATTCTCAAAATCTTTCCGTCAAAACTTATAATTAGAGGGGGAAGATAATATCTAATACATATATATTTGGTTGCAATACTCCCAGAAAAGGGGAGTCAGTTTTCAATGGATGTTTTTTAGATAGAGCGGGAATTTTATATCACAAAGAAGTGAAAGGCAGTTTATTGACATAGAAACCAATTAAAGAATTAAGCAATTTCTAAAACTTGTTTACTGAAACAATTAAAGACAGCCTATTGATATAGGCACCTTTGACACTAAACTAATATCTTTGATATGCATGCATCCATCCATCCATCCGATAAAGCTAATTTGCGATCGACAATTTGCACAACATCGGGAGCTGTCTTATGGAGATTCTCAGTCATCCAAGACATGGAAGGTGCTTTTTCAAGAGGGTTGAAGAAGCTTCTTGGATGAGAAGCGAAACGTCTTCAAACAAAAACCAAAGAAGTCCAGTTGCCTCTTGAAAAAGCACCTTTGGGACAACATCGGGGGGCTTAAGCAAGCCAAAAAAGAAAAAGCAGCTGCCATTACTGTAATATGACGGCGATGACCCATCCGCTGCACAGTCAATTTATCTCTACTGTACAATTTAGGCTATGGAAAGGGTGCAAAGTAGGATTTCGGGGATCCGGCAGCCCACAGGATAAATGGATCGGAAGCAAATGTCTCCTTTTGCGCAGATGCAGAATTTCCCTCCGGCGCGGTCTTTCCCTGCTTACAGATACACCTCGTTCCTCACCTCAGCAGCGAGAGAGTGGAAGGTAGCCAAAGACTGTCTTTGAATATTAGTAGCTCGGGTAGCTATGTCGTTGGTTTGAGCGCCGAGCGTGACGATTTGGTTGCAAACGTTTCGTTCCAATTCCCATTTAAGTTATCCACCATACCATGGACAGAATTAATGGTGCAAAATTTTAATTTTGGAAGGAGCTATTTACGGTAGATCACTGAGTGTGTAGTGCAGAAATCCACATTTTAGTAACTCTGACAAAAGATTTCCTAGTTTCCACTTGAACGTATCAGCAAGAGAGATCCCACCCCATCAGATAATTACCTTTGCTGATGAACTGCATATTGTTAGGAAGTTTTGCCTACCATTCAAGTGGAATCCACCTTCTTGCAACAAACAGATTTAGCATTCTGGAACACTGAAATATCTTTTTTATGATGCTCTTTTTGTGATACTTGATATTATCGTAGCCCAATTCAGTTTTATTATCTTAAACACTAAATATTATCAGTTTCTTTACACTATCTTTGTGGGACTTGGTTTTCAGACCTTGGTCATTGTCATTTTTCTTTTCTGAATCTAATTCAGGTTCTATTACTGGAAAGACTAGAAACAAACCTCTAATGCAGAATGAAGTAAAAATAAATTGTGTGTGTGTGTGTGTGTGTGTGTGTGTGTGTGTGTGTATCTTCTAGTTAAAGGCCTGATAATGTCTTGTGTATTTTGCAGAAATATCCAGTAGATGATAAAACACAGTAAGAAAGGCCAGATTACTGAACAATGACTTGGCTGCTTCTGATATAATGAAGACATCTTCAAGTTCCTTTGATGAATTGCTTCTGCATTCTATCTAGAGCAGTAGCATCTTTTGTCTTGAGCCCTAGTTAAATTAGGTGACTTTATAAACAAATCAATGTGTGTCCTAAATAAAGCCACATATATGTAGCAAAGAATGAGATTAAAGATCTGAATATTTCACAGAACATTGTGTAGACTTTATGAGAGGTTTTGATCAGGATAAATTAAATATTTTATTTATTTATTTATTATTCATATTTATAGACCGCCCCCTCTCCCGAAAGGGACTCGGGGCGGTGTACAGTCACTAAAATACGTAATAAAATACATACAAAACAGTTAAATAATTAAATACGTAAAAAACAAATGTAGTGGACATCATGGAAAGCATATAGAAGCACTTTTGAAAAAGTATAATGCATTGTAATTTAAAAGGAATTTTATTCAAAAGGAGGTAGGAGTGCAGTTTAGCAATGTTCTCAAAACCCACTTAGCATAGCATAGCATTTCATAGTCTTCTCAGTCAATTTGCTTCTCGGTGTAGCTTTCAATTCATGCAAGAATAAGAGGGAAAAAATGGAATAACTGTTTGTAAAGGCTGATATTTCTTGAAATATTTACTCATCTGATCCTATTGATCTCTTCTTTGTCTATGAAAAACAACAGCAATTATTTAATATCAATTTAAATTATTTTCTACACTTTTCTCAGATTACATTCCAGAAAATCTTTATATTCTAAAAAAAAGCCCTCTTACTTAGCATGAAGTCAATTTGAAATCATTGTATATCCTACATATTCCATCTGAGAAGGACTGAAAAGAACATAGGGGATGGAGGTCATGGGAAGAGTTAAGTCATTGTTACCAAATTCGTCTACCAGCAATCCTAAATCACTACTAACAATAGTATAAGATGTCCTGTTGAACAATTCTCCAGAGTTTACAAGAATGGAAAGAAAGTAAAGAATTAAAGAAGAGAATTGTTATGATGTTAAGACTCTAAATAAACAAGACAAATTAATATGGAAAGAAATAAACAGATTGTAGTTGATTGTAGATAAAGTTACACTTTTACAGAAGAAAGAAAGGAAAGGAGAAGTAACTTTTAAAAGCCATAATGTCAGTGAATGGAAGTGGAATGACTAGAGGGTTTTTATTTTTTGTAATGGCACTCAAGGATGTGGTCAGGATATGTCTTAGAAGTGGTTGGATAAGCATATCAATATGGATATGCAGAAGTTGCAAAATCCTGAGGAAGATTTAGAAAGTCTTGGAATCCTCTTTGGACATCAGTTTTGTTACAGCTGAAAGAACTGTGAAGAGTGGGACTTCCACTTCAGCCTGAGGTAGAAGTTCTGCACTGTAACTGATGCTAGATCTGGATCTAAAGTGGACACGAATCCAGCTATCATTATCTGGGAAGAGTTTGAGCTTCTCCGTTCCATCAAAGTGCTCAGAGTCCTCGGGGTTGTAATTTTGGCCACTTTTCTATTAACTTCATGTCTCTCGGCTGTTTAATGCCTCTCAGGTGATGAAATGTAATTGGATCCAGGGAGTAATGAATGTATCATTGAAGGAAGGAGTCATTTTGCTGGATCTTAAAAATAATACACTCTTTCCTCAAGAAACCATCCCAACATCCAACAATTCTGTACAATTTTTGTTTTGTCTAATGTTTCTTTTTACTTATAGATGACCTGCAGCAGTTGATGCATCCAACCAGGCGTTCCTTAACCTCTTAGCAGCTTTAGCATCATTGTTTATTGTATTTTTCTGGATTAGTTTCTAGAATTGGGAGTGCAGGGCATAGTGCTGAAGTGGTTCTTTTCATTTTCATTCTATGGCTGATTTGTGTTGAGTTTTGTGGGGGAGGGGAGAGAGATCTAGCTCCAGACCCCTACTTGGGTGGTTTCCTCAGGTTTCTACTCTTTGCTATTATTTAATTTCTATAGGAATTTACTAAAAGAGGGCCCATCACCATGGGGCTAAGTATAATCAGTATATGTATGCTTTATATTTCTACACCAGGACAACCAAGTGATGCTGTCAGAATTCTTTTCCAATGACTTGTTGGCAATCTGGGTCTGAATGGGAAAGGATAGATTTTGATTCAATCCAAGCAAGACAGACTGACTATTTTACTTCTGAATAGAGTAGACTCTCCCAGACAGACAGGGTGTACAATTAGGAGTCTTAATCCATTTGTTTGAAGAACTGGTGGCAACCAGTTCAAGAGACTCTTTTACACAGCCTCATGTTGTTATTCCTAGATGGAGAGTTACTGCTTATGGCCACTCATTTCCACACAGAGTATTTTCATCACACTGTATGGGGTTATTTTTTAAGACAACATGGAAGTTGTAATTGCTACAGAATGCAGAGGGCGAGTAGTACCGCACAATTACTTTGTGAGATGCACTGTCTTTCTATAGGCTTATAGGTGCAATTCCAGCCACTAATTATTATCTATTAAGTCCTTCATGGTACAAGGCCATGAGCTGCAGTTTCTATGTCTCCCATCCCACAAGATCTGACAAACAGAATATACTTTAGGCACTCTAGGAAATAGTGCCATCTAATGGGACCTAAGAAATGTACCTTCACTCTTCGCTTTGGATGGTGTGTCCCTGCTGTCTTTAAACACCTGGGTTGTTTTGTTTTGTTTTGTTTTTTGGTTTCCTGGGTTAGGATCAAAGATAACCCCAACTGGAACATTGCTTTAGAATTGTTAATATATTTTGGGCCCTTTGGGGCCCTGTTTTCATACTGTATTATGGTTCTTTTATGTTTATAGTTTACCTTTTTTTGCTTTTAACCATAATGTAGTCACCCAGAGTTATATTTTGCAAGCGGGGCAACCATACTGTACAAATCATTTAAATGAATAAGTAAATAAATATTCTGAAATAATGGGAATTCCTCATATTCACTCTTAGATGTACTATAGAAACTAAGCAACCTTGAGTAATGATGTCTTTATCCAATTTTGAGTAAGATGCTTTTACCCAATTCATTCATTTAATGTAAAATAGAAACAGACTGTATTACACAGCTATTGAAGGAAACAATAACTGAGTTCATACATTTGTGCTAAATCATGGCTTATTTTAACTAAAGTTTGCCAAGTAATCTCCAATGACTGAGTTCACATATAATCCATGCGGCTATAGCCGATAGTTTATAAACCAAACTGTCCATTTACATAATGCATAAGCCAAAACTAGACAAATCACATTAGTATTTAGCAGAATGCATGAATTTAGTTCTTTCGTTGTGTATCTGAAGCAGAAAGATAAAAAAATAATCTTTACCATCAACATGTTTATGGTTCATTATAGCTAATATTATAACTTCTGCTAAACAGTGCTGAATTGTGTTAATAAATACAAACAGGTACTCAAACTAATTATTTGTGTGTACAAAAAGACTTATTTTTAAATTATTATATTTTTGGAAAAGTTCAAAACATGAAAATATAGTTGTAGGAAATCAGGTGGCATATAAATATAATGAATAATAATGTATTAATATAAAATACATTGGTTTTATAAAATTATCAATTATAATAGAAGGGCAGGTTCTTCAACTTTGTCTCTTTATTTTCCCAGCTTACTGTCTCTTCTATCAATTTGCACAATTCCTAAATGCTCTTTTCACCACTTTCTTCAATCCAATTACTGTATTTGGTAATATTCTAAACCACCTTTATAGTTGGTTTACCATATCCTCTGAACTCAGCTAAAGGGGTCAAGCTGCTGTTAACACAGAACAAAAAATTTATTTTTTTGTTCACTAACAAAAAACTTGTTTTTCAATATTCAGTATAGTATATCATCATGACTAGTTGAATCCTCTCAGAAGTAGATTTGCTTTGCTACAACATTTCTGCTGTTTGCGCCTACATTTTTGCCCCTTATTAAAAAAAAAAAGATCTGATTTTTTAAAACACAGAGGCTGCAGTGTCTTGTTGATTTTTACAAAACAGTCATCTATCTCCCCCCCCCCCCCAATCTATCTATCACTTTGCATATTGTTAAACAGAAATCACATCCCATTCTTCCTTGGTTTTCCTCTATTTTATGGTTTTCATTAAATACCCATTAAGAACTCACCTCAAAATCATGATCTTCAGATGATTTCATATTAATAATCATCTCTCTTAGAGTTGCTATCTCTTTTTTATGTTCTTGTAACTAGAAATTAATAATGTTATACATAAGAGAATGATCAGAATAATGCAACCATTGGTTTTTCTTGGAACATTCCATGGAAGCAAAAGTTGGTGAAGCAAGATAGAAAGTACTGACGTTTTGAACTTTGGTGTTGGAGAAAATTCCTGGAAATACTGTGAACAGCAAAATAAAGAAACGGACCATCATATAAATCAGAGTTGTCACTCAAGATGCAAATAACCAGGCGAAAATTATCCTACTTTGGACACTAAGCCAAGATAACTCTCTGGAGAAGGACATAATGCTTGAAAGACAGAAGGAGCTTGCTGGAGTACTTTCTAATAAATAGGCAAAGTCACAGTATAGAGATGGTCTCAGGACAGCCAAAATTTGATTTAATCTGAATTATCATATAAATTAAGCTAAATATAAATAATATTAACTGTCATGCATTTAATACCTTTTTGACTTTAGTGACATTACAAATTAGAATTTGGTAGTGAATTCTGAAAAGGTTATGGAGGCTACAATCAAAGTGTTAGAAGACACATGTGGACATAAGGCATTGATTACAGGTAGCCCTCGACTTATGATCATAACTGAGCCAAAATTTATGTTGTTAAGTGAGACATTTGTTAGGTGACTTGCCCCATTTTATAGTTTTTCTTGCCACAGTTGTTAAATGAATCATTGCAGTTATTAATAAACCTGTTGTTAAGTGACTCTGGCTTCCCCATTGACTTTACTTGTCAGAAGGTCGCAAAAGGTGTTCAGATGATCTGGGGACACTGCAACCATCATAAATATGAACCAGTTATCAAGCATCCAAATTTTGATCATGTGACCTTGAGGATGCTGCAATGGTTATAAGTGTGAAAAATGGTCATAAGTCACTTTTTTCAGTGACATTATAACTTTAAATGGTCACTAAGTGAACTGTTGTAAGTCAAGGGCTACTTGTATGGATCTAGACCACTTATCGTAAGTAACAAATACCCCTACCTCTTTTGCCAATAATCTTTTTTTAAATATCAGTCTCTTCATTTTTTCTTTTAATTCATTTTCCAAAGAGGTAGTCATCATCTTCTCTACATAAGGCATAGTTCTTCCCTGACATCTTTCCTATGAAAAACAGCCACACAAGAAGGTATCAGTTCTGAGAGCAGATAATTAATTTAAACATTCAGAAATGGTGTTGCTAGGAAATCTATTACTGTGTTTGGTATCCGATAGGCATTCAATAGCAGTAGAAAAGCACATTCTCAAGCTGAGCTGCCTTTGCCCATTCACAAAATAGCTGCCAGCAGGTTCATTTGTGGAATACAAACTAGTTTGGATGTTCCTTACCATGGCCTTCACTTTACCTCTGACTTTTTTTCTGGACACTTTTTGTTTAAAAGTATTGGGCTATGTAGTCATTTAGAAATTTAATTTCCTAACAAATTAAATTGGGACCAATAATAAGTCCTAATACTCCAGGTAAAACAAAAGGATATTGAAGATAGGTGCATTGCAAGATTCTAGAAATGTATTATTTTAATGTACTGTCTGCTGCTCTGGAAAAGGCCACCCCTTGCCAGTTTATCTATCTCATAATTGTATTGATAAAATTTATAATACAGATAATCTTCAACTTACAACAGCTCACTTAGTGACAAAGTTACAACGGCACTGAAAAAAGTGACTTATAACCATTTTTCACACACAGTGACGTGCGGTGAGGTTTATGGCTGGTGAGGCTGGTGACATCATCAGGAAGGCGGGGAATGGGACCACGTGTGCTGGAGGCTGAGGCTGCCTCATCCTCCAGCACACGTGATCCCATTCCCCGCCTTCCTGAGCGCGCTCCGCCGGCTCGCGCTCCGCGATCCCCAACAGCAGCTGTTTTTCAGTGCTTTTCTGTGCGTCTGGCATTTAGGACATCCGGCTATCTACCTAAACGCCAGACGCACAGAAAAGCACTGAAAAGCACTTCACCTCCAAGCCACTTCGTCTTGATGACGTCGCCGACGTCACTGCTGGGCGCAGCCGGACGGAGGTAACCAGAGTGGCACCGAGGGGTCCGGGCGGACGAAAGAGCGAGCGAGCGATGGAGGATCAGGCAGCCTGATCCTTGGTTGCTCGTCCGCCGGACTGCCTCAGCACCACTCTGGCTACCTCCGTCTGTCCACGCATGGCAGCTGCGGCGACGCCATCAAGCCCCTGCCACTGACATCTATTGCAGTTGGAGACAGGAAGGTTATTGGTGCTTCCGAGAACCCTCCTGCCTCCACCGGTTGCCCGGCTGGCACCGCCCCGCGCGAGCTCCTCCTCCTCCCTCCTCTTCCTCTTATATATAGGAACTCCCTCGTGGATATTATTATTATATATTATTATTTCATGATGAGAGATGAGGCTCTGCCTCCCCTGACCGCACCTTCCTGTGCAGTTGCCGCATTCCAATGATCACATGATCAAAATCCAGATGCTTGGCAACTAGTTCATATTTATGACCATTGCTGTATCCCAAGGTTTCCTTTTGTGATCTTCTGACAAGGAAAGTCAATGGGGAAGCCAGATTCTCTTATTAACCATGTCACTAACTTATCCACTGCAGTGATTTACTTAACAACTGTGGCAAGAAAGGTCATATAATGGGGCAAAACTCACTTAACAAATGTTTCACTGAACAACAAAAATTGGGGGCTCAATTGTGATCATAAGTTGAGCACTACCTGTAATAAAAAAATTGACCTGCTAGCATATCCACTGTTTTAGAAGTTTCTTATCCTATTTAATGTATAAATTTATAGATTTAATGTAGGCAGATCGTAGAAACTGGATATTGGGAAACAGAATATAGTATGCTTTCCAGCATAGATTTCACAATGGAAACCAAAGCAAGATTTTTGCTATTTCAGCATTCACTGTAGGAAACAGGATGTCCTTAAATAAATTGCAACCAATATAGGGACATACTACAAAGTATTGGAATAATAAGTGCCTGGTCATCCAGTCAGTGAGGGAGTCATCTCATATATCTGTATTCATCTGGAAGAACCAACTAAGGGTCAAGTAATATGTATAATCCATTACTTTCTAACAGCCCTAAAATATACATCACTTCCCTTTCATGTTTAAGCACACAATGGTAGAAAAACTTACCACAGTGCTTTCATCACCACCAGACCCTGTAGTAAGAAAACTTGCTATCATTGGTGATTCCTTTACAATGGACTCCAATAATGATTCCTCCAAAATGTTAGGTGTAGCTTGCATTTCTGCACATGATCAGAAATAATGTTAAATAAGTCCTTTAATAATCAATGCATTTTTACCAGATAGAATTGTAGAATTTTTAAATAGTTTCATTCTTCTGAAATTCTGTCAAGACACATTTAGGATAAACTGAGCCCCAGTATTCAAGGGTTACTTCAACATTAGTTATTTACTTGGAATTTGAATAGCGCAGTTGCGATACTACCAGATACAATACCTTTTGGCCTCTAAAATCCTTTCAGGGCCACGAACTCTATCATTAGAAATTAAATCATTGACTTCTCTTTTAGTGCGCATTTAATTGTCCTGTTCTCATCATTTACTATACAACCAAAACCAGTACATTATTGATTTTTATCTTTTGATATTTTACATCCTCTTAAAGGTACAATTCATCATAGTAGTGATTATTGCCAAAAGGAATACTAAGAAATTTATTAATGGAGAAAGAAATCAGAACTAGTATAGCACTACATTAACTGCTATGTTGAATTGAAAATAGCTAACTTTCATTTCCTCAGCTTTAGGGAACCTCCAACTACAACTCATCTAGTATATTCACAGTATTAATGTACTAATGATTTCTGTCACGATTCTCAAGTGATGAAGGAATAGCTTCCCTTTTTGTCCACCCAACATACAAGGCATTGAAGTTCAGAGACTAAAGACCAGATCCAAATCAAGACTTTAAGTGGGTAGGGGTAAGATCCTGTTGCCTCCACTTGCTTGCAATTTAAAGTAGACAAAAATCTTGAATATGCTTTTCTGTGAGAGGGTGTTTTTCCCATCATGCAAGTTGTGAGTATACCGGACCTCCTGCAGGTCAAGAAATCAGGGAAAGGCAAAATATTTAAATTCCTTCTTATGCAACACAGATGTCATCCAGATTGAGGTATCCAGTATTGCTACTTGCTTATACTTAACGTCCTGAAGGATAAAATTGAAGATTTATCTCCAGACAAATTATTTACAAGTTTGATGTTTCAATTTGGTTAAAACCCACACAACACCAGAGAAACGCATGCTTTAGAGAGTCGGAACAAGAGTATGTGAAAAGCAGAAGTACAATACACATATGTTCTCCGTGTGGACAAAATATAGCAATATACCTGCTGTTCGCTAGATTCCACTTCCAGATATTGGCAGTCAAGATGATGTCTATAAGTGTTACCATAACCCAACATCCCTTACAATCGTTTTTGATCTTTTAAACAGTAATTACACAAAGGGATTTTAACGTGGTTATATGATCTATGAGAATTACTCAATATTTCAGGAGTTGTGCAAGTCAGGCAAAGAGAAAATTCTACCACCATCCTTTCTCCTTAAGCAACAACTAATAACTGAGAAAAGTGTTGTGTCAGTCTTCATATGATAGTTGAAGATTTAAAAATGTTTAAAACTTGTGTTTGTACTTTTCAAATATTTGTGAACAATGTTTGGAATTAGGAACCCATCAGCTTCAATCAGTTGGTAATTTTCTAACCCTAACCCAATTTTATTTGGCATTGTAAGAATTTCTGAAGAGAGGTCAGATTGTATGAGGCTACCTCCATGCTTAACTTGATAGAATTAACATGTTTTCTGGATCTACACAATATCAAACCATAATCTATCCACTGGACTAGATTTTCCACTAGATTAAGATACAAAACCCCCAACATTGACCTAGTGTGTTTCTAAATGTGGCTATCACTTCTTAATTTATCTTAATTGATTGAGCATACTGTGTGAGTATCAAGTCCAATGAAATTTACTGCCACTTAAATGCATAAAGCTCAAACATACTCTTTACATTTTCCTGAAAATTGTGTCTTCACATGTCCCAAATTCCAATTATATTTGATCATTACAGAAATGGGGAGGGGAATGATTCATGCCCTTCCATAGCTTTCCATTTCTTTTTTGTTGTCATTATTTCTAATGGTTTTAATACCAAAATGTAGACTGTTTTCTGGATCCATTGAGATTGTCCCAGATTTTTCAGAGTAGTCTGCTAACTATTGCTCTGCCTCCTCTTCAGTTGTGTGTATATATACTTTTCTTCAAAAGAAGTCACTAACTGATTCTTTTCAAAATCATGACTGTCACTTTGTGACATCACAAGGAACTTTTGTCACCACAGGAGAACACCAAGAAAATTCATGTTTTTTAACAGAACCTGCTAGATAGCTTGACTTAAAAGCCTGGAAGAAATAGTTACCTTCAATAGAGAAATAAAATCACCCAGGATCGAGCATTTCTAGGAGAAAACTGACATAAAAGTAATTTCTCTACATTGCAACTGGGTCAAAAGTGAATCAACTCAGCTGCCAAAGGAAAAGAACGGAATATGGATTCACCTGGATGAAGAGCTAATCCAGGAGTGATGCAAATGTGACGTGGTAATGTTTATAATTAAAAGTCTAGCTGTGTGTGGAACATTCTGGTTTAAATAAATGAATCCAGTATGACAATTTTGAGGTTTGTCACATTCTAATACACTTTCTTGAATTTAACAGCTCGTCTCACTACTCATTTGTTTATATATTTTTATCCCATTCATATTTGTTTGTAGTTTCTCTAAAGGATTAAAACATGCTGTACTTAGAATAACGAACATATATGTATTTCTCCAATAGTAACTGGAATTTTTCTCTTTTATCTACAGTATTTCCCTTTGTGGATGGATTAAAATGTTTTGGTATTCTGAAGCATATCTAAAACAATCTTCCATATTTGAATCTGCAATGGCAAAAAGTATATTGAGATATCACTGTGGATCTATTAAAAGTGTGTCCTGAGGAACTGGATGTTCAATTGTGAGGGATGAAAATCTCATATTCTGAATAGCTTCTGACTGCAAATGGTATATCCTGAGAATTGCTGATTTAGGTTGCGAAGTGAAACATTTGTTAAGTGAGTTTTGCCCCATTTTAGAAACATGGTTAAGTAAATCTGGATTCCCCACTGACTGTTTGTCAGAAGGTTAATAATAATAATAATAATTTATTGTCAGTGTACAACATATGTACAATGAGATTGGTTGAGCTCCCTCAGTGCACACCCAACACAACTCAGTGAAAAAAACCTAACCCAGTAAATCATATCACAATACAATAGCAGAGTTGGAAGGGACCTTGGAGGCCTTCTAGTCCAACCCCCTGCCTAGGCAGGAAACCCTATACAGTTTCAGACAAATGGCTATCCAACATCTTCTTAAAGACTTCCAGTGTTGGGGCATTCACAACTTCTGGAGGCAAGCTGTTCCACTGATTAATTGTTCTCACTGTCAGGAAATTTCTCCTCAGTTCTAAGTTGCTTCTCTCCTTGATTAGTTTCCAGCCATGGCTTCTTGTTCTACACTCAGGTGCCTTGGAGAATAGTTTGACTCCCTCTTCCTATTAACAAACACCCAGTCCCATTACACCAGTGTGAACATGTTACACACTGCACCAGCCCTGCAAGTCCATTGTGCTGCTTAGTTATGATGTTATTTCGCATTCAGGAGTTTGACAGCTCACGGATAAAAACTGTTCGTCAGCCTGTTTGTGCGGCTGGCTATGCTTCTATATCTCCTTCCCAATGGTAGGAGGGTAAAGAAGTATTGACCAGGGTGTGAGTCATCTCTGAGGCTTTTCCTCTCTCTTCTAAGGCAGCGAGCCCTAGCGATCTCATCTAGTGGTGTCACGGGGCAGCCCACAATGTTTTGTGCTGTGCTCACCACTCTCTGTAATGTTTTTCTATCCATGGCTGTCAATCCAGCATGCCATATTGTGATGCAATAAGTGAGAACGCTTTCTATTGTGGACCAGTAAAAGGAGGTCATCAGTTGTTGTTCCACCCTATTTTTAGGAAAGACCCTGAGGAAATGGAGTCTCTGTTGGGCCTTCCTGGTCACCTGGATTATGTTGTTTTTCCAGGTGAGGTCTTCACTGAGATGGACTCCCAGGAATTTAAAGGAGGAGACTCTCTCTACACAGCCCCCCTTGATGTAAAGTGGGACAGGTTCCTCTCTCTTCCTCCGGAAGTCCAACACCATCTCCTTGGTCTTGCTGATGTTCAGGTGTAGGTTGTTTTTTAAGCACCATGTGGATAGTTTTTGAACCTCCCCCCTGTATAGTTTCGTCTCCACCTGTAATAAGGTTGTAAAAGAGGATGACATGACCCCAGGACACTAAAACCGTCATAAATATGAACCAGTTGCCAAGCATCTGAATTTTGACCACATGACCATGGGGATGCTGCAATGGTCACAACTATGAAAAATGATCATAAGTCACTTTTTTCCGTGCTGTTGTAACTTTGAATGGTTACTTATTGGACTGTTGTAAATCAAGGATTATCTGTATTTCAGTAAACATTGGAGGTATTTTCTTATCCACACCACAGGAGCATAGTAGGGCATTAATTACAAGCACATGCACCATTATTAAATTTTCAGATAAAAATGGTTAACATAAAAATTGCTATATACAAATATGTGTTGTATATATAATGTTGTATTTGTGCTAATAAATAAATAAAGGGAGACTAGTATAGATCCATTTCAAGCTATTTAGCTCTCATCAGCTAGCCATACCCTTACTGGGATTTGAATCTGGGCTGTATTACATTTTAGGCAGGAGTCTTAGCCACTAAGCCACAGGCTCTCCTCCTTTATCAGCTGATCCAGGGAAATAGGTATGTATTTGTGTTACAACCCCTGGTATCCCAAATATGGGAGGAAGCTCACTACTCCCTTTCTGTCCTTCACAAATATAAAAAGGCAACATTAAAAATAAAAATATGGTTTTCTGCCTGGACGGTTTTCTGTAATGAGCCGAAGGACAGAAAGAGGGAGTAGTGAGTTTCCTCCCATATTTGGGCATACCAGGGGTTGTAACACACATACATACATACATACATACATACATACATACATACATACATACATACATACATACATACATTGTAAGCCGCAATAGAAAAGAAGAAAAACGTATTGTATTAAAAACTTTTTTCCTTTTTCTTCCTGACATTAAAAAATACTTTTAACACACACACACACACACACGTGTGTATTGTATTAAACTTTTTTTTCTTCCTTTCAACTGCGGCTTACATGATATATATACACCGGTATGTAAATAAATAAATACAAAAATAAATATACTTTTCGTGGAACAAATCTACCAGCGTTGTCAGTTATCCCCCCCCCCCCCCAAATGCATTGAAGTTTAAACGCAACCGCGATCTCTACAGTGTGGCACAGGAGAAAGCTACGCGCGTGCGCTGCGCGATGATCGGCAAAGGTAAAGATGCGGCGTAAATGAACCAGCAAGCGCGAAGAAAGATTACAAGAGAGCCCACAGCGCATGTGCATTTGCGAACAGCCACGCGTTCTTCAGGAGGCCTCCCACCGGGGGAGGGGGGGGGAGACTTTGAGTCACGTGCCTCTTCCTCCTCCTTCCAGGGGAAGACACGTCTGCCGTACCCCGTTCTGTGGGAAGAAAGAGGCGGGGTTTAACCGGTCTTGCGTGCCTGGCCGGCGGCGTCAGAACGTCGCAGCGTAAGAAAGGCGGGACGTCGGCCGGATGGAAGCTTAGCGCCATTGCTTAGTGGCAGGAGAAAGTAGAAACTGCCACCGAAGGGCGCTAGTTGGTTCGTGACCATGAGGCGGTCCCTGCCCCAACTGCTGGTCTTCGTGCTGCTGGCCTTCCCCGCCGTCCTCCTCCTCGGCGGCGCCCGATCTGGCCCAGGTGAGAGAGAGAGAGAGAGAGATGGAGAGAGAGAACGAGCGAGGGCTGAACCGAAGCGACTGTCAGGGCGACCGTTGCAGGCTGCCGTTGTCGCGTGGGACGGGGGGGGGGAGGAGAGGAGAGGGAGGTCGCCACTTTGAAATGGGAACGGCGCGTGAGGAGATTTCACGAGTCGGTAGATCGTAGTAAAACGGGAGAGACTCAGCTCCGCCTCGGTGCTCTGTTCAGTGCTCTGGGGATGGTGGTAGTGATGGTCTGCCCTGGACCCCTCCCCCGCTCGGGGCTGACGTGTCAGATCTCTCCGCCGACACCCCTGATTTTCATGAGTGACTTGGAACTTGGTGTATTTAAAAGCCTAGTTGCGCCTTCTGATCGCTTGTTGGGGGCTGACAAAAATGACACGTGCTAAAGGCGAAGTCGATTCCCCCCCAACACACAAGCACACTACTTTAATTGTTGACAGGTGTGTGTGCGTTGCTTAACGCCCCATATTGCTTTGATTGCTTTTTTCCTTTCTTCTCTTGAAACCGCATGCAGTTTCTCTGAAGCCAAGGTGCTCATCTTTTTAGCCCGATATTGCCCCAGAGCAAGGGACAATTGAGCAAGGCCATTGAGCAAGGATTGAATCACTTCTGTCGATTTTTTAAAAAAATAATTAAAAAAAAAGATTATGAGAGGCGTTAAAATACAAACAGCAAATAGAAATAATGTCAGGATGTTAGCCAACAATTTGTTGGGTAGGTATTAAGTACCCACACAATTTATATTAGTATACACACACACACACACAAAGTTGTACTTTCTGTAGCATTTGCGCTGTTCGGTCCAGTTTTCTTGACTGGCACCAATTTGTATATTATGAAATATGGCAGTCTTAAGCATTCTGTTCAGTATCAACTGAAAAGCAATATTGCTGCAAGTGCTTGTAGCTAATATCCTAGGCATGCTGTAAGGTAGCCTGGGCAAGGGGATAAAATTTTAGAAAAAGTTGCTGAAGTTATGTGAATTGGACCTGATTCCAATGCTAACTCATATTCACTCTTTAGTGGTTTGGTCATTTTCAAGATCTTTTGGACTGTATTTTCGTTTTACTAGGCTGGCATGGCTGTGTCTCCATAGCATAGGGTAATATATCTGAAGGAAAACAAGGTTGGAGGACAAAGTGTCTTTGGCCTCTTGTCAGAGTTAAGTCTTTTGTGCACATGGCTACAGTGTGGGTTACTATGTGTTGCTTACCTGTAAATGCTGACAACATGCTATGTGTAGTCTCTTTACAAATTATCTGTAGTTACCTAAACAATATAAAACATCTTCCAAATTTTCACTTTTGTTTAAAAATAATAAGTAACCCATACAGGTGCTGTAATGTTGAATAGTTGAGGTTAACTTTGTGTTATATATGTATACACATATGGAGAAGCAAAAGCTAATACTTAATAGTTTCACCATTCTAGAAGCAGTAGTAAATTGTTGGATGAGCTAAACCAATGATTAATAAAGCAGAAGAGTTATTTCTTCTTAAGACAGCAACTCTGCATATTATATGATCTCAATATTTTGTTTAAATAAAATGCTCTTAAAGTTGAATTCATGTCCTGGTGACAGTGTTGTTTTCTTGGTAAAGGTGTCTTGTTCCTTTCTCTGGGTATATATTTTTTTCAATCTAGCCTTCCAGTCTTGAATTTTCTGGTAGTCTCCCATCTAGTTCTGATCTTTCTGTTTTTCAAGATCAGCCAGGTTGTCTAGGTGTAGCTGCGAGTGTCTTATCATAAATATTTTAACTTTTTACTGAATTATGTAGCTTTTAAACCATTGAAAGCTGTTGGATTGCAGCAGGATCTAAATGCAATACAATTTTGCATAACGTAGAAAATAATTACTAATAATTGGACAATTCAGAAGTCCTCTGTGTTCATCATTTTCTTAATGACAATAATAGGCCATCCCTTGAAAACAATTAAGAAAGGCATAAAAGCCATAGTTCTATCCCATTGCTATTTACCAGAAATCATTAATCATAATTTAACATCGATTTAAAGACACTTGTAGGGTAGGAGTGAATTCCCTAAATGTGAAAACTTGCACTTGCTTGTTCTGTATCCTACTAATTTCTACTGGAGAAATTATTGGAGAAAAGAGGGGGGAAAAACTTTGCTCACTTCTCTAGCATGCATATTTATAAATTTCAAGCTTTTTATTATTAGGCAATTATATACTTTATTGTCTGGGAGTAAGCGACTACAAGTAAAATATTAATAGAATTGTTTGCCATGTTACCTTTTCTTCTTTAAAAAGTCCAAAGCATAACTCCAAATTATGAGAGAATTATACACAACATTTTAAGTCTGGATTCCCTCTCTCCCTCCCTCCCTCCCTCCCTCCCTCCCTCCCTCCCTCTCACACACACAAACTCTCGCGAGAATTATTACAAAATTGGGTTTTATATATACATAATTTTTACCATGGTCAACTTGCCATGCAGGTTAATATTTCAATTGACATATCCATCATAGCCCAACATCTTTTCTATTTATCATATATACATTTATTGGTTAATTATTTTTTTATGTCAAGATTATTGGCCATTCTCGGGATGGCCAATATGGGGTCAGAACCTTGGGGATAAAAAAAAGACTTAATGGAATAGAGGTCACATTTTAAAAAATATTAATTTTGCCTAGCTTAAGTAGGAATGCTGACAAATTTTTCTCAGGGATTTGCTTGAACTACTGTACTTATAGTACAATACCTATATTGTGTCTTTTAGTTATTTTCCAAAGGAAACTCTTCTGACTGAGAATTAACTTAATACCACAAATGAATGCTACAGGATTTCATTTTCTTTTAGCTATCAAACATTATTCAAGCTTCTTTTCCCTTGACAGTAACTATTTATACCAGAAGAGTGAAAGTTACTAGAATCCTAAATTTTTGAGACTTGTCTGGCTGCCTTAATATATGTTCAGTATCCTTCATTGCGATGCCACATCATCATTCTTTCTAAAATACATACTAGAGGCTTTAAAAAAACCCTGAAATGACTTGAAGTTTTAGATGCCTGTTCTTCTTTAGAGAAAACATTAAAGAATATTTGGTTCAAACAGTAACTAGAAATAAATAAATGAAATAGTTTAATCTGGGAAATAAAATATTTTACATATTTCATATATTTCTGTCTTTTAATGCTTTATTATGGGTTTTATGAAAGTTCAGCATTTTGAAGCTACTGCTAATATACCAGTATGTTAGGTGCTATAAACTGCCCAGAGTACTTTCCAAATGAGATGGGCAGCAAATAAATTAAATATTTAAATAAATAAATGTTCTGTTCAGTATATTGAAAATTAAATTATTGATCTTCAGATTTAATTAGTCAAATTGAAATGTACTGAATTTTTTCTGCAGTGCCTGCTTAATTAGATTTTTTTTCAAATTAATGTCATAAGAGAAAGGAAAATTTGATTGTTTCTTTTCCCTATAGACAAATTTGCTTTGGCCTCTCTTATTTGAAGATGTCTTGAAATCCTTTACTACACATTTTTTCATTTAATGCTATGTCCAATTTTGGCAAATAAGTTCGTTAGTAATCCTATTTTTCTGAACATTTTGAGATCATGAAAAGGGCACCCTCATAAAATAGTTACCATTGGTAGCTAATACCTAATTACAAGATATGTATATAATAGAAAGTTTTAAAAACCAATGAGCTAGAATTTTTATGTTAAATAATTTTTATTTTCTAAGAAAACATCTGGATTACATGGAGCTTAGAAGCACTATTGGTCATTTGAGCTGTGCTTGAGGCTGATCTGAAGAGGTGAGGATCCATCCCCTGAAAAAGTTATCTTTGGATCTAATAGTTCAGTATTGTACAATTTTCTTCTCCAGCCTTCTCTTTTTAGAGAAAGTTGTTGGGGAAGTATTAGGTGCACAGTTTAAGGTCCCTGGGAGAAGCAGATTATCTGGAGTCTTTTTAGTCAAGATTCACAGTGGACTATGATGCCAAGATAGCATTGGTTGCACTGGTGGATGAGCTTTGGTGATGTCATCTTTGTCTTCCTGGATCTTTCAGTAGCTTTTGTTACCATTTAGTATATTCTTCTGGACTGTCTTAGAAGGCTAGGACTGGAGGAAAGCAGAATAGTGTGTTGCTGTAAATCTCCTCCAGGGCCAGTTCCAGTCAGTGTTGGTTGGTAGGGGCAGAGATTTCTTACATGGTGCCTCGGAGCTTTGCTTTCTCCTCTCACTCCTGCTTAATACTCAGTGAAACCTCTGGGCAAGGTCAGCCCCTGGATTTGGTTGTGGTTTGTTCAGCTTTAACTCTCAGTGAATAGCACCCTCCCTGAATCTAGTTGGTTAGAGTTACAACTTAGGAGACCTCCTCAATTCATGTCTCAGCTCAAAGAGCACCTGACAGTCTTGGGAAGGGGGTGGGGAGCTTGAGCACAAATCCACTTTCTGCACCAGCTGTGTCCATTCTTGGGCCAGAAGACTGTTTGCTGTCCCTCATGTTTTACTTACTTCTACATTGGATTATTGCAGTGGGGTTGCATAGAACATACCTTGAAAAATACTCTGATATTTCAGAGAATGCAGCCGTTTTGGGCAATGTAATCCATGCTACGTAGCTATTGCACAAACTGCATTGCATCCCAGTATGTGTCTAGATGGAATTTAAGATTCTGGTTGTCACCTTTAAAGCCCTAGCTGACAAAGGACTAGATTACCTGTGGGACTGCCTATTTCTGTGCATTTCAGTCTGTTTCACCAGATCTGGCAGGCTAGATCTACTCTAGCTCCTTTCTATTAAACAATGCCATCTGGTGGGATCTGGGAGACATGCCTGCTCTTTGGGAAAACCTCCTTTTTGAGATTCAGGCCTTCCAAAAGGCTAGTCCTCTAAGTACTGAGCTTGGATATCAGAGGAGGCCTATATAGGTATGGTTGTGTTATGGATACCTCAGTTATTGTATCATTATACAATCAGTTTAGCAGATACCTCAGTTATTGTATCATTATACAATCAGTTTAGCGGGCCTGGCCTAATCCCAAGCTAGTCCCTCAACTCTGTACTTTTAAATTTTTGGGGTTGTTTTAAGCTGATTTTTAACTTTTATTACCCTGTACAGCTTTATTGTTTAATTGGTTTTTAAGTATATCTGTTTTATATTAGGTTTTAATGTGGTGTCTATACACCGCCCCGAGTCCCTTCGGGGAGAGGGGACGG
This sequence comes from Natrix helvetica, assembly GCF_964273705.1. Lineage (NCBI taxonomy): Eukaryota > Metazoa > Chordata > Lepidosauria > Squamata > Natricidae > Natrix > Natrix helvetica. The sequence continues at coordinate 97,721,582 of NC_138550.1, read as the reverse complement.
TCTATAAATTTAATAAAATAAAATAAATAAATAAAATAAATAATTATTTTTATTCTTGCTTTTTGTTTGTTGCTGGGGGTTTTATTAGGTAATTTTGTGGATTGTTGTTTGCTATCCAATGTTGGATATGTAAAATGGGTAGCCCATATAAAATTTCCAATACCGTGTTTCCTGAAAATAAGGCAGGGTCTTATTTTCTTTTGACCCCCGAAATAAGCGCTTGGCCTTATTTTCAGGGGAGGTCTTATTATTTTTGAGGTGCAGGAGGCAGTGAGCGTGGTTACTTCATGGCTGCTGCTGTGTTGCAACGTTTTTGGGGGAGGGCTTATTTTAGCACATGTGCTCAAAAGTCTGATTGGGCTTATTATCTGAGGAGGTCTTATTTTCAGGGAAACAGAGTAATAGTAGTAGTAACAGTAATAACAACAGAGAGCACCAAAGAACATTTTAGGAAATACTTTATACCACCAGGTTTTGCAATGTGTTATGATTAAATAACTTGTGACATCAACCCTCACTTGATTGTTTGCTGAATTATATCAATGCTTCCAAGTAAAAATTTAAGTATTAATAAAAAAATTAGAATTAGAGGTCTAGGTAAAGTAATTCATTTAATTCAGGATTTTTTGCCTTTGTTTTTCTTTTAAGAAAAGCTGCAGTTGGTCTTGGAAGTCTCATCCACCCCGCCTGGCCCTGCAGTGTGACACAAAGCTGCCATGGCCTAGGAAACCTCATCTACCTGCCTGGCCAACCAGCACTTAGAACAGCAGGCGTATTGCACCCCCCCTCACTTATCTCCTCCCCATCTACATCTTTTTGATAACTCTGCACAGCAGCCTTTCAGCAGTTTCAGCCTGCCTCGTGCCTCAACTTCAGCCCTAGTGCTGCTGCTGCTCACAGCCTGCCATGCCAGCACCATTCTGCCAACCCCCAATTGCCCCCACTGCCCTGCACTTTACAGGAACTGTTGTGCCCTGCTCATCTTCAACTATTTTTCTCCTGCTACTGACAAACGAGCATCATTCTCCATTCTTCTGTAGAAAGGCTTGTCTGCAAGTGGATCAAGTTATGTGCACTGCTGAGCCTTGTAACTGGCTGAAGCATCCCAGGTCTCGTGGGGCAGGAAGTAAGATGAGGCTCAGGGCTGTGGCAGCTTTCTGCATGCCAGTGCCCCTTGTGGCTTTTGCTGGGCCTCCCAGGGTCCTCCCCACACCCTCAGGCACTTCCATGCTCCGTTTAAGGATTCGATTCAGGTTGCTGTCATTTATAGGAAGCTGACAGGGAATGTCCGAAATCATGATCTCATGACCATAGCTGACTCTGACAGTATAATCGTGAGCTTGATGCCAAGCCCCCACATCACAAACAGGTGACTTTGGGATGCTGTGACAGCCAGAACCCTTGAGGAGCTGTCATAAGCCCTCCTTGTTCAACATTGTTGTAACTTTGAATGGTTACTGAACAACTGGTCCTAACCCAAGGCATCTGTACTATTAAGTCATTTCAGTACTGTAATTTCAAACTGCAATATAACTACAGTAACATAAATGAAATAATGTGGTATCTTGTATAATAATTACTACCCTGAAAATAAGACCTCCCCAGATAATAAGCCCAATTGGGCTTTTGAGTGCATGCGCTAAAATTAGTCCTCCCCAAAAATATTGCAACACAGCAGCAGCCATGAGTTGACCAAGCGCTTATTTCGGGGGGTCAAAAGAAAATAAGACCCATTACCCGGGGAAACACGGTACATAAATATATATTAATTGTTGCATACTTTTGAGAGTAGTTTGATTTAAAAAAACAAACTGTGGCTCATTTTGAATTGCTTTCTAGTGCTTTTTCCAATAAGAGTAAACTTTCATTCTCATGTCTCTAGGTTCCGGCTTCCTTGTAGCTGCCCAAGATGCTACTGAAGATGAAGAAGCGATAGAAGATACAGTCGTTGAGGATGAAGATGATGAAGCTGAAGTTGAAGAAGACGAACCCACAGAATTGGTACGGCTACAATATTTTTAAAATTTTATGCTTTATCAGCACTATTTGAACAATAGATAGTTACCAGTAGTGTTAACATTGTCACAGTTGTGATGTTTGTGGCCGCAACTGAAATAGAATATACTGTACTAAATAGTTTTCCTAGTTGAAATATATCACTTAGTTATTAAGAAGCATTATGCAGCTATAGTGAGACAAATGTAATTATGCATATAATGCCAAATGTTATAATGTAATAAATCTAAATAAAAGTCTGATTTGATGAAACAGCATTAAATATGCTTTATGAATTTAACTGCTTGGATTCAATTACTTTACAGTGATTTCTGATACTGAGGTAGGCAGTACTCATAAAATTAATACATCTTAATATAGCTACATATAATTAATTTGATCCCATTTGGTTCAGAACATCAATATATATATTTTTAGATCACTGGGTGGTTACTAAATTTGGATTGCAACTGAGTTTTAAGGAACCGCTCAATTAAATGCTAATATATTCAATGTTACTGAGCTAACTGCAGCAAATTTTCAGTTTTAATAATCTTGTCATCTGGTTTAGGAGTATTTTATCAATTTGTTAAATATATCTAACTTCGTTATAGTCTATGCCTGTTTCGTTACCTAATACTTAGGGCTAGGCCAAGGGTTTTCAATCGTTCTCCAAAGAATCTGTTAAAAACAAAATTTCTCAGAATCCCTGATGACTAAGTAAAACACTGTCATTGAAAATTGGCTTCTTTTGAGGGATCCTTGGTTTTCACCAAACCCACTTACGTTCTTTCTTCTAGAAATTTTGTGTTGTTCAGAACACAGTTTGAAACACTCTGACCTAAATATCATTTTTTAAATTGCAGCTTTGAAAACCCTAGGTTTGGCGGAAATTAATGTGTTTGTATATTGAAGTACTTTTACGTGGGAATAAACAATAAAACTTATATATTCTGGCTGTTCATTGCTTCACTGTTTCTCATAGGCTTTTCAAACATTATTTTATATTAGACAGAAGAGAAAGAGGAAGATGACCTATCAGGAGAACCTAAAGCATCACCTAATGCTGATACAACAATTTTGTTTGTGAAAGGAGAAGGTAAAACATATTTTGAATTCTACATTGGGCCAGCTTATCTTGTTTTGTTTTTTAAAATTACAACTTAAAAACAAAACACTAAGAATTTTCATTCTTTTCCTCTCTAGATTTTCCAGCAAACAACATTGTGAAGTTTTTAGTAGGTTTTACTAATAAGGGTACAGAAGACTTCATTGTAGAATCACTAGATGCTTCATTCCGGTACCCACAAGATTATCAGTTTTTTATTCAGAATTTCACTGCTCTTCCTCTGAACACAGTTGTTCCACCACAAAGACAAGCCACATTTGAATATTCCTTCATTCCTGCAGAGCCTATGGGTGGCCGTCCCTTTGGACTGGTTATCAATTTGAATTACAAAGATCAAAATGTAAGTGAGGATATGGGATTTGACTAACTATAAGATAAATATATTCATTTAACATTTGTCTGTGTTTTTGTGGCAATGTCACCTGATATTAATGTAAATATTGGTCAGCCAGTTAGTTTCCCTTAATCCTTGGGAGCTGTGCTGCTAATTCTGCTATCTTGTATAAAGATTTGTGCTGCTAGTTCTGCTATTATGTATTAGGATGATTTTTGAATATTGTAGATTATGACTTGTTTTGAAGCCTATTTGGATTAGATTAATAAAGATATTGTACAAGATATTAGCTTTGTAGAACAATGCATTTTAGAAAGATAATCGGGCATTTCAAAATTCCATGTTTGCCTTACCCATGTCAGTTTATATTTATGCTTGCATATTTCATATCTTCTTTTGATTACTATGGAGGCATATTTTATTGAGAGTATTTACTGAATATTCTATTATTTCTTAGTTACAGTATTTTCCTCACTGATCAACATTCCAGTAGAAAGTTTATTGTTTCCTTAATTTTATCCAAAACAATTTCTTAGTAACTGCTGTGGCTTGAAGAGAAAGACTGTTTTAAAAAGTCAAAATCTGAGGTATTAAGAGCTGCTATTATGATAAGGCAATAGTGTACAACCTGTCAGCCGCATTCAGCAGTCAGCTCTCTCTTCAGGCTAAAAAAAAAAAACATCACTAGAATTTGATAGTAAACTGCTAAATAATGTTCAGTCTTCCACTAAATTAAGAATGCTAAACATCTACTAAGGTCAATGTAGTTATAAATCTATTCCATTCACCAAAAATAACTATTGTATCTTAATATTTAGGGAAAATATTAAAATGATCTGAAAATCTCATCTTCTAGAGTGATATGAGTAATTCGCTCATTTATTGAAACATTTTACAGCTGAAAAAATAACTTTAAAAGTTTGGCTGCAAAAAGATTGGCAATCATGAATAGTTAACAAATACCATTCATACTCTGTATCTATGTCTGTCTGTCTGTCTGTCTGTCTATCCAAGTATAGCTATAAATATAGGTATACAGATTGTTTTGCAAAAAAACTAAACAAGTGCAAGGAATATACTTTTTTCTGGAGTCCTCTGTAACAATAGTGCCATTTGATGGCCTGAATCTGATAGCCTTTTTAATGTTTCATTTTAGGGGAATTTCTTCCAAGATGCTGTCTTCAATCAAACTGTTACAATTATTGAAAGAGAAGATGGATTAGATGGTGAAACGTAAGTTTACTTATTCTGCTAACTAATTTTTGTAATGGTGATAGCCAGACCTTTTATGTTATTATTAAAGAACATACCTATTCATTTAGGTTTTGAAAAGGTTAAGGTTTTCCTTGTTTTTTAATCACCAAACCCTGGAGACAGAGAGAGAAAAAGCAGCTTGCTATCACGAACACTAAGAAACTATAACATATTGTGCATCCTTCATTATTTGTATATTAACTCAAACACTGATTGTGATTAGCAGCTGGTTGTCTCACCAAGGTTACTTAGATAGTGATATCATATATTAATTTATTATAGACTAATTCAGGCATTCCAACTATAATTAGAAATTGTTGGATCTAAGAAGTGAATGAGGCCCTTAGGACTTTCAGTTCAACCACTTGCTTTTAAGATCCATGCTCCTGTTTTGTGAAAGCAATTCAGAGAGTATTGTGTGAGTGAATCATAACAATGGCTGATTGTTCTTGGAGTAAGTGAGTTGTTCCTTTACCTCTTAAGGAGATCTCAGGTTGCCCCCTGCTCAAGAAGCCATTGCTAGACAGACAGACATCCACACCCACACACCGATACTGGGCAACGTTTGCCCAGTATCCAACTTCTTCTTTTGGTGGAAGGTGATTGAAGAGATGATTGTGCAACAGCTTCAGAGGACTGTGGATGAAATTGATTATCTGGCTCCTTTCCAATAAGGTTTCAGACCTGGATATGGAACAGAAACATCATTGGTTGTACTTTTTGAATTATATCTGGCACATATAGGATGGTGATAGTGCATCCATCCTTAATTTATTTGATCTCTAGAGGCTTTTGATACCATTGACCATATTATTATTCTGGATTTGATTCAGGATTGGGGGTGAGCAGCAGAACATTCCCCTGGTCACCTCCTTTCTCCTGGTTAATTGATTCTAGTTAGTATTGATTGGGGAGAAAAGATCTCTCCCTCAGCCCTTTCTAGATGAGGTGCCATAGGGGTTGGTGCTGTTTCTTACTCAACATCTACATGAGATACCTGGATAAGCTCACCCATCACCATGGGGTGAAGTATCATCAGTATGCTGATGCTATCCAATTGTGCATCTTTGTTCTTGGCGAATTAAGCGATGCTGTGGATGTCCTATGCCAGTGTTGGAGAATGAGGGTCTGGATAGGAAACAGGAGGCTTTAACTGAACCCTTGCAAGACTGAGTAGTTTTTAGTTTGGGCAACTTCTGGTTTTAGGTCTTTAGTATCTTTGGTGCTTGATCAGGTTGAATTGCCCCCAAACAATTCAATTGTGTGCAATATGGGATTCCTCTTGGACTCATGACTATTGCTTGAAGAGTAGGTAGTCGTGGCTAGGAGGACCATTCATAACTTCATATTGTGTGCCAGTTATATCCATTTCTGGATCAAGGGGCTTTATTCGTCACTCATTCTAGTCATCTGATTGGACTACGGCAGTTCATTCCACATGAGGCTGCCCCTGAAGAGTATCTGGAAATTTCAACTAGTGCAAAATGCAGCACAGTGAGCAGTTACATGTATTTCTGATAGAGCACACATGACACCTCTGCTGGTTGGTTACCAATTTGCTTCCATATCCAACACAGTGGGACCTTTAAAGCTCTATATTGTTATATGACTCCAGGTTATTGGATGGATTTCCTCTTTATGATTTCATCTGCCTGTCCTACCAAATCCAACCTAATGGGTATGTTACAGGTTCCGACATCTAGGGAATTACATTTGACAGACCATAGTACATTTGACAGGCCTTTTCTGCTGTAGCACCTTCATTGTGGAATTCATTACAAAGAGATTAGGTCAGCTTTGTCACCCCTGAGCTTTCAAAGGTTCCTCAAGACCTGGTTATGCCAGCAACCTTGAACCCAGAGGATGAGAGAATATGTGAGGGGGCTCCATTATCTCTTGGCTAATTTTCTCTTTTCTTGTTTAGTTCTAATTTTATAGTTTTGGGTGGTTTTTTAATAATTATTATATAATAGGTTTTGGCAATAGTTTTTATTTTATTTTACTGTTTTATTGGATTGTTACATGCTGCCAGGGTCACTTTCTGTGAGATGGGCAGCTATATACATTTGATTAATAAATGCATAAAATAAATACATCTGGGGACAAATCCTTGGATTATTGTTAGGAAAACCTTATATTAGGATATCATCCATCCTGCATAGTTTTATGACTGTCCAGAGATTTTTTTTAAAAAAAATTGCCTTAAAAGAATCTTACTAGACTTTCTCATCTTTCTAAATAAGGATCTTTATGTATATGTTCCTGGGGGGACTTGGCCTACTTGTCATTGTTGGTCTACATCAATTGTTGGAGTCTAGGAAGGTAAGTAGCTATTTTTAATTAGTCTTTGCCCTGACTATAGAATACTGTCATTGTTTCTTCTAAGTTGAGAGGATGGTCTCTAGCATTATGTGGATGGGTGTAAGAACTGTGAAATTTGTATGCCTTATTCCAGGGTCCCCAAGCTGTGGGCCATGAGGGGTTTGCAACTGGCAAGCATGAGTGCACGCTCATAAGCATATCATCACTCACTTGTGCGAACCATCCCCTCTCCCCCCCCCCTCCAAGTTCGCAAAGCTGGAAACATTGGAGAACTCTGCCTTACTCTAAATTCCATAGAAGAAAGATGATGTCATCTGGCTTGCTAGTGCTTTTCTTAACAAATCTTTAAAAAATGTACATACAGGAAAATTAAGATAGGCTTAATTAGAGAGTTAGTTGTATCTATGCTGCTCAGTCCTGAAAATACTGAAAAATTCAGTCAGGTCAACACCTTTGTGTCTAAAAATTAACTATTACTAGAACTGTAAAAAGTATATCTTCCACTGACATCAATAATTTAATAGCCACCGCATTTCAATTGAGCCTGTTTATATTTGAAAGATATTTTAAATGATAAAGAAACGATGAAAGGGAGACAATGAATAAAATAGTTAGTATAAAAGTTGATTTCTAATTAATATATCTGTTTTAATGGTTGGATAATGCTTATTTCGTTTATTGGGTATAATGGCCAAATAATTTAAGTCTTCTTTTGTGACTTTATAGATGATAATATTTTATTTATTACTTTTGTTTCTAATCCTCTCAGAGAAAAAGACCAGCTCAAAAAGTAGAGATGGGAACCTCTAATCAGAATGATGTTGATATGAGTTGGATTCCTCAAGAAACTTTAAATCAGATCAGTAAGTATCAAGGCAGGGTGTCTGTAGTAAATTTATTTACATTGTTAAAAAGTGTATCTCTCAGTGGAAAATTGACTTTAAACACACTAGGCTGTTTTCAGTAAATTTATTTAATGGCAAGGGCAGTTGAACAAAGCTTTAGGCTATATTCGGTGTTGAAAAAATGCAACAGAATTTCCTGTTTTCCTCCCCTTTCCTTTCCTTTGTGTTTTGGAGATTTCCCTTCTGTCAAGAGCAGATTTAGAATGTGAAGATTCCATTAATCAGAAGGGCATCATTAGTGGCATTGTGTCTGTAATTCCACCACTATTGACGATGTTAATTAGCCTCTAGGTTTGAGGACATTGTGGGATGTTAAATTTTGCTGTTTCTATTTAACTCAAAAATACATTCAAATTACATTTTTAAAATTCGTATAAACTTTGTTAATGTCTTATTTTGTTTGTTTTTCTCTGCCTTCAGTGCAAAGTAGAAGAGGTGAGATATTCTTTACTGGGTTGAGGCTTTTAAAATTTCATATATAATTTGTTCCTGGTGATTGATTATATAATAACTGCATGCAGTGATAATACTAAAGTTTGATGGATTTCACCAGCTTTAATAAAAACTTGGCAAATAGCTGCTGCATATTTTGTAGGAACATTAAATAAATCTTATCCAATTAGAAGGTGAAATATTTTGACCTTAAAGTAGATCATTCCCACTTCTAGTCTAAAGTTGGACTACTTTCAGCATGCTTGGAATACCCATCCCATTCTTTCGGCTTCAAAATTATTTCTACTCTGTTCATTCTAGCAGTTATATAATGTCATGAGATTTACTTCTATGTTTTTTTAGCATGGCCATGAAATACATGCTTGATATATGCCAGTCCACTAATTGCTGATTACTTACACTCTCAAATTGTGTAGTTCAAAATTTTATCTTTGCAGGTAGTTGCCAGGTAATTTACAACGGCAATTTAGCCTGGAATATGTGGTTGTGACATTGTGGTCATTAGTTAAGTCACCATGTGCCAATCTTGATTTTATGACTTTTTTTTATGATGGTCATTAAATAAGTCATGTCTCTTAAATGAAATATCTGGTTGTTAAAGTGAATCACATAGTCATACGTCTGAATTGGCTAATCCAATGGGCATTTTGGGGGGGAAATGGCAAAATACATTGCAAAATGTTATATCAGATCACTTCTCTAGAGAAGGTAATGGAACTTAATGGAACTTAAACATAAATATGCCCTGAGTAGATTGTTTTAAAATATTTTAAATATAGATTGCTATATGCTTTCATTCAGTGCAAAGCTTATAAATGATATGCAGGAATAAAAGTATCTTTTTTAAAAAAAAATTTTTTTTATTGTTTTATTTAAACAAAAACACAAAAAAAGAATCATCCTTCATTACATCTTGTAGAAAGCGTGTCGATTGATTACAAATAAATTTCGTGCATTTCTTCCACAATCATTACTTATACTTCATTCATATTGAATTGTACGTTTTAAATCAAAAATCTTTATGTATTTTACTATCAATGTACCACAATTCTCATTTAACTATAATTATTTAAACATGCTTTTATCTGACATCATTTGTGTTTAAAGACGCAACCACCTACTGGCATTCATTAGCAATTTAAATAAACCTCCAATAACATTATATCTTTATAACATATTCTGAAAAAAAATCAATTAATAAAATATATAAGCATTCCCCCCTTCCCCCACCCATCTCACTATTTAGAGCTTGTATCCAATTTGCTTTTACCAATACCAACACATGTATATATCATTAAACATCAATTAACATTTCCTTGTTATTGTTGTAGTTAGTTAAACATTATTTACTATTTATATCACATCTCCTTTCATCAGACCCAAAAGAAATTACACATTTATAACAAGATCTAAACAAAAATTTGTTAATAAAATTTATAGATCTTTTTCCCAAGTCCCAATTTACAATTTATATCCAAGTTGTTTTTACTAGTTAAGGTTATCATTTCATTATTGTTAACGTAGTTAATTGTTTGTTAATGAAAAAAGATTTAATAACAATCTAAAACAATTTACAAAATACTAAACTTCCCACTTATTAATCACCAAATGAGCTAAAAATTATTTACTATTTATATCACATCTCCTCTCATCAGACCCAAAAGAAATTACACCTTTCTAACAAGATCTAAATAAAAATTTGTTAATAAAATTTATAGGTCTTTTTCCCAATTCCCAATTTATAATTTATATCCAAGTTGCTTTTACTAGTTAAGGTTATCATTTCATTATTGTTATCATAATTAATTATTTGTTAATGAATAAACATTTAATAACAATCTAAAAACAATATACAAAATACTAAAATTCCTACTTATTAATCACCAAAAATTAACTATTTTTTATCATCAACTTTTATTATCAACCTGTATCTTTCCAGTAGCAAAACAGTCTTATCTCTCTTGCCAGTTGTTGTGTCAATTCTCTTTTTAACTCCTTTATTAAGTTTTTATAGACTTCTCTCCTCACTTTATTGCTTAAAGGATGTCTCATATAATCTTGTTGCCCTTGAATTATTATTAAGATTAGCTTGTCTTTGGTTATCAAACGTGTTTCTGAAAGGGTTTCTCCTCTTAACTCCATCATCATTGCCTTTTTTTTCCTCCTGTATTTTAAAATCTGGGATAGAGCTCCAAATGTTCACTTTTCCATATTCCTTTCTTTCCACTTTCACCCATGTTTGCTCCATTAATAAGTTCATCTATTGTCTTATCTTTATCTTCTATATCTTCATTCTCTTCTTTAATTTTTGGGGCTCCAACCCCATCATCTTTTACTGTGAGAAACAATAGTCTATCCAACTTCTCAAATCTCGCAAATCCTTCCAATATATTTTGGATTCCAGCCAAGATATTTTGAAACTTTAAGATTTCTTCATCTATATGTTGATCCATGTTTCCAAAATATATATATATTTTAAGTTGACTAAAGCACAAATTCTTTTATACTCTTCAAAGAAGAAGGGTTCTGGGTTTTTTTCTTTCTTTTTCCTTCCCTTGCCAAAATATTTCTCAAAAGCACCTGCAAAGACAATTCGTGCCCTTGACTCTTTATCAGTTTCTGTAAGCAAGTTGCAAACACTTCAGTTACACAGACAGTAAGATCAAAGAAGAGAGAACAAAGGATACATTGTTTAAAAAAAAACCAGACTTTGGCTTCCGAGTGGCAGATTCCACTTTCTCATACTTGTCTCAAGCTTGTAGGGGGGGGGGGGGAAGGTCTTTAAATGTCTTTAATGGAATTTAATAATAAGTGGTAGGAAGAATTGTTAGAATAAAAAAAAAGGTTTTAGTTCAAGCCAAAAAATAAGGTAACAAATAATAGGGAAAAAACCCCAATCCATTCACTTTAAGAGAGAAACAGGAAACATTACGGTCACTTCAATCCACAAAATGTTGTTGCAAAGGAAAAAAAAGACTTTCCAAGGCAGTCCAATAAAAATTAGTTTCGCCGCTTTATTCTTTTACTTAAAGGACTAATTTATCTTTTAAAAAAAGTTTCTTTGGGCAATCTTTCTCAAAGAAAAAAAAAATCTCACCAGGTGCTCTCACTTTCACTTCCTTCCTTCCGGAGCCATCTTCGACTTCGTCAGCCTAGGCTGTCTGTTTGACGCCAGCTTGCAGCACTTCCCTTGGGTCAATCAGGGACTTTGCGATGTCCCTGTGACCAGCAAGGCTTTGTCTTCCTGTTCACCGTCTCTACGGATGATTTAGGTCCATATGGACCATCCAGTGGCAAAAGTGTCAACGGCGGTCTCGGACTGTCGAGACCACGCGTTGTGTCATCATGACATGACTCCTCCTTCCTCAGTAATAAAAGTATCTCTTAGTGTAGTCTTTCATTTCTGAACTCTACATACTGTGTTAGAATTTAAATGACAGAGTTGTTATTTCTGCAGGGAAAGTAACATGTATTGCTGTAAGACGTACTGTTTCGTAACTAAAGTATAAGCTAATTAAAGGGATGATAGCTTAGTGAAGGTTTCATCAGCAATGCTCTTCACATAACAGAGGCAGGATTCCCTTATTTAACTTTTAAGTGCATTAATGTATCACCATAGCATAATTCAGAATTAGAAATCCACTCTGTAATATTTTATTTAGTTTGCTACAGTATTAAATATATAATTTCCTAAAGAAAATATGAGATTTTCTTTAAATAGCAATTTTCAGAAATTCTGTGGCATATTTAATTATTGTCTTACATTAATTCTATATTATGAAATCAAGGATGTTAGTGTGTAGAAATTCATTATGAATTTTGAAAGGAGATTATAGAAAAGATTTAGGTTGACTGAACTTGGTATTTATGTTTTTGTTTTGGCTAGTATGTTGGCAATTAACACAGCAGAAAAGTCTAACGCTGCATTAATTGGTGCAAACATATCAAATAATTGGTTGCTCCCAGAACTAAATAAATTAGCACAGCATTTTCTGTGAGAGAATCCTAACAAGCAGCGATGGAGTTGAGGATATGGCTAGGTAAAATACTGGCTAATAGATATGATAGGGTTATAAAAATGGGCAGAATGCAATTGAGAGTCAAAGTAGGTTTGGAGCAATTTTGTTCTGGGAGTTAACAGATGTAATTGCAGCACTGTGAATTTCCAACTTTAAGAAAAACCCAGCCCCCAAACTAATTGTGGCTAGATAAACAAAAATACAACACTGTAAACTGATCTGTTGCATTCAGACCTATGTTCAAAATGTCATGTGATTCCTTGAATATTGTTCCCAAGGTGCTTTTTAAAGAGGCAACTAGACTTTCTGGTTTTTCTTTGAAGATGTTTCGCTTTTCATCCAAGAAGCGTCTTCAGCTCAGAGCGAAATATCTTCCAAGAAAAACCAAAAAGTCCAGTTGCCTCTTGAAAAAGCACCTTTGGGACAACCATGACCTGGATGACTGAGAATCTCCATAGACTCCTTGAATATTAATTTGGCTTTTCCCAAAAAAGTGTAATAAGTTAGCGTAAACTTTGTTTGCTCCAAGTGACTAACATAATATTTTTCCGTATTACAGCATCTTTTCTACTTGGTGCAAAGTATAGATAGGATATTCTCAAACATGTGGCTATGAAGATTATTTTTAGAACTGACTGCTCTGAACTACAGAGGAAAATAGGGCATCATGCATTCTTCTTCCTTATAGCCACTTACCATAAAATACATTAATCCTGTTGAAGGTAGAGTAAATGAATTGTGCAAAAAGACTTTACTCAGTGCTGTCCCATTTCCAAACCAGAGCAAGCACTGGATATCTGGTTTCCCATTATTTTAGATACATATCAGATAGCAGTTGCATGTTCCTAACTAGTATGTACCATATTTTTGAGTGTGATGTTTGCATATTTTTTTTTAAATAAATACTGTATCTTTTGTCTGCCAAAGAATGTTTCTTTAACATAGTGTTAAGTAAGGGCTGTTCTTTTTTTTTTAAACTACAGATAAAGCTTCCCCAAGACGGTTGCCACGCAAGAGGACACAGAAAAGATCAGTGGGCTCCGACGAGTAAATTTTGTTAGCCCAGTCAACCTTTACTAACCCAGCCATCAAAACCCTCCCTAGTGTTTGGCTTGAATTGGGAGTTGAAATATGCTGAAAGCCATATTGACTGAGGAGAATACTATGAAATATTTGGACTAAGCATTTAGTTGTGTTCAGAGAACATTGCTAAAAATGCACTTCAAGTTCCTTTTAAAGAAACTTTTAATTGCAAATCATTGTGCTTTCTGAAACGTGCCTTCAGAGTCTCTTCATAATGCTGATTTGTCATTTGCATGCTTTTGTTTCTGATTCTTTGTCACAAACGAAAATGTCATTTCCCATCTTGTTCTAATTGTGTCCTGTTATACGAGGTCTTTATGCATTTTCTTATTTAGTACTTGAGTCATTGATCTCACTCTTTGCTACATGTATGTAATTATTTTTAGTACGCATGTTGAATCTCTCATAAAGCATTGAATCACAGTTTTGTATTCTAAAGGCACAAGCAGGAGTAACTGCTCTTAGCAGTATTTTTTAATGGCTGCTGATGTGATAAAGTGCACAGAATCTGAGATCCCAAATGTCCTTGCATATACGTCCAATACTTCCTACAGCAGCTGCAGTTCTGAAATTTGGGTTGTGTGCTCGTTTTTGACATCTGTCTTCTTTTGATTGCAATATAACTGTGCATTTGTAAATGTTGGAAATATACTTCAGTCAAGTGTTTCACCAGGTGAGTTTTGAATGCTAGTTCAAATTGTTTAAAATAAAGCCTCATCAGTATAAATTCAGGGATTCTCCCACCATTCAGAAACACAATCATGGATAACAAAGTCTATACAATTTCATAGATAAAGCTGGATATAAGGTTTGACATACCTGAAAGTTTCTTTGGATAACAACTTGTAAACCATTCATCAGAATTGTGCTATTCTGTTTCCCATATTTGATTGTATATGAAAAAAGTTTTGAAATGACAGTAAAAATGTAACTTACGTTTTATTTTTGTATTTTCTGCTGCTGCTTCTCTTTTGAAGTCTTAATTTCCAGTTAGATTGAGTACTTGAGAACCAGAAGCTACATTAATTCCATAATTTATATGGTTTAATTTTGATCTCCCGGGTCTGTAATAACTGCTAAATACTGCTAAAATATGATATTAAAATGTTATATTAATTATTTAATATTAAATATAATATAATCTGTTACACCAATTCAGTATCTAAAAGTAGGATAGAAGATTAGAAGCAGTATTAAAGCAATATGTTAATTCCTAATACAATGGTACCTCAGTACTCATCATTAATTGGTTCTAGGAGGTGTGATTGGTACCAAAAACAATGAGTATCAAACAGTTTTCCCCATAAGGAATAATGTAGTGAGTCACAAGGCAGCTGGCATTGACAAGTTCTAGCTTGTGCATTGAGTACCAATCAATTGAGTGCCAGGACAAAATGTTCACATCAAAATGCATGGAGTACCAAATTAGATGAGTTTCAAAACAGTTGAATACCAAGGTACCACTGTATTTGACCTTTTAATCTTTTAACCTTGGCCATGGAGCAAATCAAGCAAGAAAGCAAACAAGGATTCAGGATATGACACTGAGACCTAATACTTTTGTATCATCCATGTCAGCTCCGGCCAGCCTAGAGGCCTGGAGCTGCCATTCAGGGGAGAAATCTGGGCCAGCTGCCAAGACTCACCAGGCTTCACTCCTACACAACAGCTGACTAAATCTACAAAGCTAGTGATAACTGACTGACAACAATCCACGATTAATTGCTGGGTGGTGTTTGTTTTGGGTTACGAGGGGATAGGTGTGCGCACGCGTGAGGTGCAGGTTATGCTAATTACCAAGTAACTATAAAAGATGGTGGGGAGCACCAGGTGGCAGCTCTGGCAATGTATTCATTGCCTTAGTGTTTAGTTCTGGTGGCCCCACATGAGTAGGGACATAGAGGAATATGTAAGGAACTGTGTTGTTTGCAGTACCATGAAGGCCCAGCCTGGCCGGCCTCTTGGACTTTTACAAGACAGAAGGCGCAAGGACCTTTCCACGTAGGCCAGAGGGTATACCTCTCCACTACTGTTGCCATGTAAGAAACTCGGGCCCAAATTTATTGGGCCTTTCCCAATCATGCGAGTTATTAACCCGGTCACAGTGCGGCTAAGACTCCTCCCTCTACTGCGGAAAAAACATCCAGTCTTCCACTGCAGCCTGCTCCGATCAGTTCAGGCATCTGATATCAGAGGAGACCCGCTACGGCTGCCAGCCCCAGCGGGTCCGGTTTCTGTAGATGGGGAACAGCACTACGTAGTGCAAGATATACTAGATACCAGATGGCACAGGGGACGGGTACAATACCTTGTGTTATGGAAAGGTATCCCCTGTCGGAGGCATCATGGGTTCATAGCAAGGACTGTAGGGTGCCCCACCTAATAGCGAGATTCCACCGCAGACATCTCACAAAACTGGGGGGAAGGGGCCCTTCAACTCCTAACTGACTGTTATTTGTAGCTCCTCAAATGCTGTCTCCGTGGTGGGGGGCTGCATGTCAGCTCCGGCCAGCCCAGAGGCCTGGAGCTGCCATTCAGGGGAGAAATCCTGGCTAGCTGCCAAGACTCACCAGGCTTCACTCCTACACAAACAGCTGAGTAAATCTACAAAGCTAGTGATAACTGACAACAATCCACGATTAATTGCTGGGTGGTGTTTACAACGGGATGGGTGTGCACATGCGCAAGGTGCAAGTTATTCTAATTACTAGGTAACTATAAAAGGTGGTGGGGAGCACCGGGTGGCAGCTCTGACAATGTATTCATTGTCTTAGTGCTTTGTTGGTCAGTTGGTGCCGAAGGAAGAATACAAACTGCACTTCAAACCGTTCCTGTGTTTGGCTGTTTTCATTACCCTTCAGAACCTGACAATCCTCTTATCTCAGAAGATACTTCAGGGACTCAACCATTTCATCACTTACATAAAATAGCCACACACACACACACACACACACACCTATCCCTATTTTACTCTGAAGAGGTGCTTACTTTAAAACTAATAATTTGTATTGCTTGGTGTTCCATTTAGCAATATATTTTCTCTATAGCTCAGATAAATGTATTGAATGGACTTACGATCATGAAGGTTGCGGTTTAATTATATCTGATCAAAATGCTTACTTCTAATTAAAATAATTATCTGTATTAATAAAACCTCACCATGCATAGTAAATAAGATAAACAGTCTACTACTAAGGATTATTGAACAAAGATTACAGTTCTGTCAAATTAGTAGTTTTCACAGAGGTGGAGAGGTATGTTTATCATTCTCTATTGCTAGCAAGGAACTGGTAAGGCAAATACAAGAATGAGACAGCTCTCCTGACTAGGGACTCTATGCATTGTCCATCTCTGAAATAATTACTCATGAAGGAATAGGACAAAATACTTTCACGTTCCTTTTTGGTGAAAATCTGTAAGATACTGTAGTTTCCTATATTAAAAATAGTTATTATTAACCACACTAAAATGTAGAATTACATATTTCTCCATTAGTAGAGAGCTTTTGCAGACTATTAACGAAAGTATATGTCCAGAATTTTGCAAATTGTGGGTAAGAAGATCCCACTCAAATTTAATTTGAGTGCACATTGCACTAAGCTGAATTGTGGTTCATTTGTTTTTGCATTAATATGATCTGTCAATTCACTCTAAGCTGCTAATTATCTAGTCTAGGTCGGGGTGACATTTTGATACTTGGGACAGCAAATAGGCAAACATGTATGTGAAGTGGGTGAATGTGGCATATGGACAGTCTTGTTTTATAGGTTTTTAAAATATATATATATATGAAGCCTAGGTTACATTTATATGAAATTGTGCTGCTTTTCTTTTTTTAAATGATAAACTAGACTGTCAGTTGTCCTCGACAGAAGGGATCAAATGCTTTAGTCTCATTAAAATCAAATCAACTGTCCCATTAGTCTAATTAAAATCAACATATTTATTGATTTTAATGCAACTTAATCTGGATTTATACCAATCTACTTTAAACAACCTTGTTTATCAAATTCTTGCTGTCTTAGTGTTTCTGCAGTTGAAAGCATCAGGAAAAAATCATAATATACTAGTTAATTTGTTATTACACCAGAGTGAACTATTAAGCATAGTTTGATAGAGTTTTACTTGTGGAATACTGGTAGAAGTTTTAATTTATGGTTCACATATAAAATGTTTCCTTATTTAAGAGCATATTTAGAACAGTCTTTAACCCTGATTTCTTAACATTTCTAAATTATTTAATCTTTTTTTAACAACACTGGTTGTTCAAAATTGCATCATAGTTATAAACACTATTAACTTGAAATGAATTGAGATAAGTAATAGACAATGCCAAAAGTTGCAGCTGCTTTAAAAAGTTAGTGATTGTCATACCATGTGCATGAATCACACAAGTGGCAAGAAAATAGGGGCAGTCAGGCATAATACAGGTTATGTAGACAGTAAACACAAGGTCAATCAAAATGGACTCAAATGTCTATATACCAATGCACAGAGTATGAGGAATAAACAGGGAGAATTAGAAATTCAAGTAAAAGAGGGCAGATATGATATTATTGCCATTACAGAAACTTGGTGGGATGAAACTGACAAATGGAACATACAGCTAGAAGGATTTAAATTATTTAAAAGAAATAGACCAAATAAAAGAGGAGGTGGAGTTGCACTATATATAAGAAATAACTATGTCTCTACAGAAATAGAGCACAACAATAATGAGAACTATCTTGAATGCATTTGGGTCAATATTAAAGGTTGTGGGGGAAATGACATTGCCATAGGTCTATACTACAGGCCACCCAACCAAGCAGAGGAAGAAGATGAACTTTTTGCTAGTCAGCTAACTAAGGTATGTAGGAAGCACACCACAATAGTAATGGGAGATTTTAACTACCCTGACATCAACTGGGAAACAAACTCTGCACCAAGTGGAAGATCCAACAGGTTCCTAACAAACCTAGCAGACAACTTTGTTTTCCAAAAAGTAGAGAAGGAAACAAGGGGATCAGCCATACTGGACTTAATTCTCACTAACAGAGAGGAAATGATAGAAGGTGTTGAAGCCATAGGAACCCTGGGGGCAAGTGACCATGCAATATTGGAATTCAACATTATCCAAACACAAGTAGTAGAACAAAGTCAAACTAGAGTCTTGGACTTTAAGAAAGCTAATTTCAATAAACTTAGAGAGAGCTTGGGAAAAATTCCATGGATGAGAATCCTCGAGGGGAAAACAACTCAAGAAGCTTGGGAAATTTTGAAAAATGAGATTAGAAAAGCCCAGTCTAACACAATACCAATGAAGAAGAAAAACAACAGCTCCCAAAAGAAACCAGCATGGCTGCATAAACAACTATCTGACAAACTGAAAGACAAAAAAAGTAAGTATAAAAAGTGGAAGGAGGGGGACATAACTAAGGCAGAATATCAGCAAATAGCCCGAGCCTGTAAAGATGAAGTGAGGAAAGCTAAGGCTCACAATGAAGAAAGGCTTGCCACAAAAGTAAAAATTAACAAAAAAAGCTTCTTCCAACATGTTAAAAACAAGAAAAAAGTTAAGGAAACAATTGGTCCATTGCTAGGAGAAAGTGGCAAGAAGGTGACAAGCAACAGGGAGAAAGCAGAACTATTTAACTCATGTTTTGCATCTGTCTTTACACAAAGGGATAAAACAGACCAACCTATCAAAAGCAGCACCACAAAATTAGGAACACAAATTGAAATAGGGAAGAAAATGGTAAGTGAGCACCTGTCTACCCTAGATGAGTTCAAATCACCAGGACCGGATGGATTACACCCCAGAGTTCTGAAGGAACTAGCAGACGAGATCTCAGAACCACTGAATTATATCTTTCAGAGATCCTGGAACACCGGGGAACTACCAGAGGACTGGAAAAGAGCTGATGTGGTTCCCATCTTCAAAAAAGGGAAAAAATTAGATCCAAGAAACTACAGACCTATCAGCCTAACCTCAATACCAGGAAAGATTCTGGAAAAAATAATCAAGCAACGAATTTGCGAACACCTAGAAGCAAACAAAGTAATAGCCAAAAGCCAACATGGATTTGTCAAAAACAGATCATGCCAGACTAATCTTATTGCATTCTTTGATAATGTGACAAAATTAGTGGACCAGAGGAATGCCGTTGATATAGTTTACTTGGACTTCAGTAAGGCTTTTGATAAGGTAGACCATAACCTACTACTAGATAAAGTAGAAGAATGTGGGTTAGACAGCATCACCACCAGATGGATTGGTAACTGGCTGACCAACCGCACTCAACGTGTAGTTCTCAATGGAACTGCATCTACATGGAGGGAAGTATGCAGTGGAGTACCCCAAGGCTCTGTTTTAGGCCCAGTACTCTTCAACATCTTCATCAATGATTTGGATGAGGGAATAAATGGGGAACTCATCAAATTTGCAGATGATACCAAGCTGGCAGGAATAGCCAACACTCCAGAAGATAGGCTAAAGATACAGAAGGATCTTGACAAACTTGAACATTGGGCACTATCTAATAAAATGAAATTCAATGGTGAAAAGAGTAAGGTTCTACATTTAGGCAACAAAAACGGAATGCACAGGTACAGTATAGGTGATACCATACTCAGTAGTAGTAACTGTGAAAGGGATCTTGGAGTCCTAGTGGACAACCATTTAAATATGAGCCAGCAGTGTGCAGCAGCTGCCAAAAAAGCCAACACAGTTCTAGGCTGCATCAACAGAGGGATAGAATCAAGATCACGTGAAGTGTTAATACCACTTTATAATGCCTTGGTAAGGCCACACTTGGAATACTGCATTCAGTTCTGGTCGCCACGATGTAAAAAAGATGTGGAGACTCTAGAAAGAGTGCAGAGAAGAGCAACAAAGATGATTAGGGGACTGGAGACTAAAACATATGAAGAACGGTTGCAGGAACTGGGTATGTTTAGCTTAAGAGAAAGAAGGACTAGGGGAGACATGATAGCATTATTCCAATATCTCAGAGGTTGCCACAAAGAAGAGGGAGTCAAACTATTCTCCAAAGCACCTGAGGGTAGAACAAGAAGCAATGGGTGGAAACTAATCAAGGAGAGAAGCAATTTAGAACTGAGGAGGAATTTCCTGACAGTGAGAACAATTAATCAGTGGAACAGCTTGCCTCCAGAAGTTGTGAATGCCCCAACACTGGAAGTCTTTAAGAAGATGTTGGATAGCTATTTGTCTGAAACGGTATAGGGTTTCCTGCCTAGGCAGGGGGTTGGACTAGAAGACCTCCAAGGTCCCTTCCAACTCTACTATTGTATTGTATTGTATTGTATTGTATTGTATTGTATTGTTATATACAAGTATTGCTTTTACATCATTTTGGAATTGAGTCTGAAACCTTACCATGAAGTAACTATGTTTAAGCTGGAGGAAGTACCTACTTACGCTGTTGTAAGCTTGACATGCTACTATTTCCAATATCCTTTGTGTACCCTACAACCAGGCTAGAGGTCAATATAACTTACTAATCAGCTGAATCTTGATCTGTTGACACCAGTAGTCTAATGGCTTTAAATGTTTAAATCTTTTCCAGATGATTTCTCTGGCTTTAATTACTCAAATATTACACAGAAATTTCATACAAACCAGATGTGTTTTTAAACAATGTGCTTGTACTTGGAAGAAATCAAATACTGTATTCTTAACATTGTACTTTTGTTCTTATTAAGGTTTGTCCTTCTGAACTACCACTTAACTGGAGTTACAAAACGGCTCTATGGAGTGAGATTATTTCACAGTGTGAATAATAACATGTCACACATAGCTTCCCACAAGAGTTTGTATCTATTGCATGATTATCATTGCTGCTTTCTGGTTCCCAGAATTAGCTACTGATGCAAGCTCCTGTTAGGAATGAGGAATGGTAATAAGATACCCACAGGATATGCCTTGTTGTTTAATACTGTGGAGCCTTACTTTGGATACATTTTTACCAGCATAAAACAGGTTCCATCCAAACTTTGCATTTATTTGCTCCTTTGTGGATAGAGAAAATAATTTTCTCCATATCTTACTTTGTATTAAGGAAAGAACTCTGTGGATAGGTTTTTCTCAACAGGTGGAATTTTCCCACTCAAAAGTCTTGCCTATTAATGCCTCTGCCTCCACAATGCCCTGTATTCATAAGTGGACAATTTAATGTGTGAGCTAAATTAGGTTGTCTGTTCCTAGAGTTAAATTTTTCCCTCTAGGTGTACAAAACAGATAACTTTCCTGAAAAAGTTGATGTAACAATTGCATGTGAAGATTACTCCTAATTAAAACCAATTAATTGCATGTACAACTCTGGCCTGTTGAACTTGTGTAGATTGCATTGGTGGAAAAAGTTAACATACTTTCCTGACAGTAAACTAGTGTCTGTACAACAAAGTCGGGTCTCTAAGCCAAGCCTGATTCCTGATGACTTCATAAATACCCAGGAAGTCATGGATATTCATGAAGTCCATATAGATTTAGCTACAGTATGCAAATTCTTTTCCATTTCTTTCAGGGCTTTTGTTTTATAAAAAAAAATCCCACCAGTCTAACCTATACCAAGAAGTATCAATCCTAACTAGTTCTTAGGTGTTTTGTTGATATAACCATCTCTATGGGTGTATCAAAATAATTCCAGGGATCATTCTTCTAAACCTCTGAGGCCTTTTCAGCTGTATTAATACCACTTTATAATGCCTTGGTAAGGCCACACTTAGAATACTGCATTCAGTTCTGGTCGCCACGATGTAAAAAAGATGTGGAGACTCTAGAAAGAGTGCAGAGAAGAGCAACAAAGATGATTAGGGGACTGGAGGCTAAAACATATGAAGAACGGTTGCAGGAACTGGGTATGTCTAGCTTAAGAGAAAGAAGGACTAGGGGAGACATGATAGCAGTGTTCCAATATCTCAGGGGTTGCCACAAAGAAGAGGGAGTCAAACTATTCTCCAAAGCACCTGAGGGTAGGACAAGAAGCAATGGGTGGAAACTCATCAAGGAGAGAAACAACTTAGAACTGAGAAGAAACTTCCTGACAGTTAGAACAATTAATCAGTGGAACAGCTTGCCTCCAGAAGTTGTGAATGCCCCAACACTGGAAGTCTTTAAGAAGATGTTGGATAGCCATTTGTCTGAAGTGGTGTAGGATTTCCTGCCTAGGCAGGGGGTTGGACTAGAAGAACTCCAAGGTCCCTTCCAACTCTACTATTGTATTGTATTGTATTGTATTGTATTGTATTTGTGTCATAATTCCCATGACCGTCTACCTGGGGCAAATGTTGACTATGATGGCTGAGAAGTATGGAAAATCCCACATATCTGGAGAACACCAGGTTTGGGAAGGTTGTGACCTACAGAAAATGGAAAGGAAATGGGGAAGAGAGTTGCTGATCATGTTTTGCTTCAATTACTGGGAACAGCAAAGTATCAAGAGCAACCACATGGTGGGGCTATCTAGAAGCAAACTTGAGTTCATTAAACCAAGTTCAAAATGCTAGAGCAGCCTGCAGGAGCGGACAGGATTACTTCCTCTAGCATGGCAGAAGTGATTGGTTTGGAAAGAGAAGGGCAATGAGCCAGGCTACTTGTTTCGGGTTGGGTTTCTTGAAGGTAGAAACGGACTCAAGTGCTCTTGAGATAATAAGACTTAATATTGTATGTACCGTATATATGTGATTATAATAGTTGCTTCCTTATATGTTTGCGTCTTGAACCAATAAGCATCAATTTATTCTAACCATTTTTTTTAACTTAATCTGTTTAAGTTATCAAGAAAGCTACTGTCTTTATTTTAGATATGTGGGATATGCTGCCAGCCGGAGGCCTTACAAGTAGGAATCTCTACATGGGAGCGTTTCTTTTATATGTAGCTGCTTTTATCAGACAGCAGCTGGTAGCAGATTTTGGCAGAACATTTTTTTTTTGGTTTTGTTAGAGTAGGATAGACACACATACACTTTTCTACAATGAAAGTATTCACAAATCTAGGCCTACCAGCTCCCCAACAGATGCTCACTTCATATGTAATATTGCATTTCTATTGCTGCATCTCTCCGTTGCAATCAATTAACAGGTGCCAGGGCTCCAAGACCCTGTTTGAAATCATTCCTCTGTTGAATCTCTATTTCCAAGGCCAAATTATTTAGCAAGATGGGTGGCATAGAGGTTCAATAAATAAAATGAATATAAAGTAATGCCATAAATTTTCAGAATAACACATAGCATTAATAATTGCTCTTAATTGAACCATATATGGGGGAAAGGTAGGTGGTTTTAAATTGCATTTTAATATATTTCTCAACTGTTATTGGGCTTCCTCGAAAAACAGATTCCTCCCCCTCCCCAATTGCCATATTTTGTTTCAGGTCCAAAATGTTACTGAATAACATTTCATTAGAAAAAAACTTCCTTGAGGCAGCATGCAATATTGTAAACTAATTGTCTGATGCAGAATGTAAGTGTAGGTTATTTTTTCCTTCTTAACTGCCCTCAGCTAAGAAGGAAACAACAGGCAGTGTACATATCAAGAATTGCAATATAAATCTATATGTTACACAATAATGATGTTAGAAGAAAACATTGCCACCCTCCCTAATATGCATCACCAGTTTTGTTGACTGGCGCTTCTACCCCCATTATTCTCAAAATGACATTTGTTTGGAAGTCATGTTACAGGAGAAGGAAGAACATCTTAAACTGGTCAAACAATTACTGAGCAAACTGTCACGTGTTAATAAAAGATTTTTCTTTCTAATCTGTGACTTGGAGTGAAGTAGGGATCAGAAAAGTCCTTTTGAAAGACATAGTCCATAAAGACAGCTATCTTAACTCTTGGATTGCTGTACCACTACATGCAGGCGTTTCTCTGCATCAGGTTCCGCAGAACAGACAAAATAAATAGAATTTTCTTCATTATTTTTGCTTTTACTTCTCAGCAAAGAGCCTCCTTCAGATACATAAATATTCATAAAACTAGTTATGCAACGTCTACTCGAGCTAGTATGGTCTATTGGTTAAGATGCCAGTCTAGAAATCAGGAGATGGAGTTCTAGACCCATCTTAGACAAGACTAGAACTCACAGTTTCTAACTTTAACTTTAACTTTTATTTAATTTATAAACCGCGCCCTCTCCCAGAAGGGACTCGGGGTGGTGTACAGTCATATTAAAAACACAATATAAATACATATAGATATAGTTAAATATACATAAATATAAATATAGATGGAGGAGGTAACATATAAACTGTACAATAGTAGGTAAAATTAAAATTGGAAATGCATTAAAAACTACCCCTTTAAAAACTACCCCAGAATAAAATGTTTGCCAGGAGGTTTAAAAATGGGACTATAAATGGGCCAGGCCAGCTAATTGGAACAGGTGGGTCTTGAGTTTCTGTCGGAAGGAGCGGAGGTCGGTAGTGGTTCTGATATCGGGGGGGAGGTCATTCCAGAGGGTTGGGCCCATCACAGAGAAGGCTCTACTCCTGGGCGCCGCCCGTTGGCATTGCTTAGTGGACGGCACCCGGAGGAGTCCCTCCCTGTGAGAGCGAATTGGTCGCAGGGATGTATGAGGTAGGATGCGATCCCGCAGGTAACTAGGTCCTGTGCCATGGTGCGCTTTAAAGATGGTAATCAACACCTTGAAACGCACCTTCTAGCCTGGTTGGGTGACTGGACCACTCATTCTCCCAGCCCAAATCTCCTTGCCGGGTTTGTGAGGAAAATAGGAGGCAGAAGGACTGTTCTGTATTGTTTGCTGGCTTGAGTCATTTATAAATATAATAAAAGATGGGATAAAAATTTAAAAATTCACATCATATGGTAGATTTGTTTCTCTTAATCTTTCCAGTTTTCCTTAAGGACTCAAACATGGGCATCGGAAGCTTCATTGAGTGGAAACAAAAAAATTGCTTTCACTCTAAAAGCTCACTGAATTTAGGGTTAAATTCACTAAATGGACATGTGCTGCACCCTTTTCCAGGATCAAACCTTTCCGATGTGTAATTCCTTTCCGATGTGCAATTCCCACCACCCTTTGACCTGCATGACATTTCAACTGTTGGTTTATTGTACCAATGTCACCCTTTGTGAGAAGATATAAAAATTGCTAAATAAATAAATAAGCCTTTCAACTGCTGCTTAGAAATTACGGGAGTTGTCCACAGCGAAGGAGAGTAATAGATTGAGGAAGCTGACGTACAGGATTGGGTTTTCAGACAAAAGAGCACAGGATCCCTTCTCTGGGCCAGATGAAGTCAACTATGCATTGGCTCTATTGATGAATGTGAATAATGATCACACTCTTACACAAGGTTTTGGCACTCTGGATTCTTTTTTGTATAAGAAAAATCATGTTAGGTTTTTAAAACATTTTTCCAATAGTTATGACTGTGGTTCAAAAGGGTAAGCATCCAACAGCTTCTGCATCTCCAGAACATGTGAAAGGGACATCTATAGCAAATTTAAAAAGTGTTGCCCTTTGACCCGATTAAGTAATTTGAGTTGTTTTAGCTAAAAAGTCCTGACCTATAATTGACCTCATACACTGTATACAAGGAAAAGCTATACAGGTAGTCTTTGACTTACGACCACAATTGAGCCCCAAATTTCTGTTGCTGTCCAAGACAATTGTTAAATATGTTTTCTCCATGTTATGACCTTTCTTGCTACAGTTGTTAAGTGAATTACTGTGGTTGTTAAGTTAGTAACAGTTGTTAAGTAAATCTAACTTCCCCATTAACTTTGCTGCTTAGAAGGTTGCAAAAGGCGATCACATGACCTTGGCAACGGGATCAAAATTTGGATGTTTGGAAACTGGCATGTATTTATGACACATACAGTTTCCAAACATCCAAATTTTGATCACGTGACCACGGGTATGCTACAATGGTCGTAAGTGTGGAAAATGGTCATCATTCATTTTTTCCAGTGCTGTTGTAATTGTGAATGGTTATTAAACAAATAGTTATACATCGAGGACTATCTATATCCCTTTGGGGAGAGGGGGCGGTCTATAAATCTAATAAACTTAACTATCTGTAAAAAGTACAGAAAGAAGTACAGAAGTTGGCTGATCTAAGAGGCTAATTAGGGTTGGACCTGCTTTGTATTTGGAAGATAATACCAACTAACCCCAATATCCAGAGGTTGAACTTAAGGTGTACAACAGTTTACAAGAGAAAGAGTAGTCCAGAACCAAAATTTTACTATATAACAACAGGCACATTCCACATTTTGCTCTTTAGCCATCTAATTATCTTTGTTCCTTGAGCTGCCTGGATCAGCCTTGTGTCTGAACCAAAGCTTTAAGCATCTTACATGCATCTGTTCCATCTAATCCCCAATAACTGGGGCCTGTGTTTCAGAAGAGTGGGGGAGGGAAAACGCTGGTAGCATTCCCAAATAAGCTGCCTTCTAACAAGGGAAATCTGTGCCATAAAAATTCTTTGTATACCCATTTAAAATTATGGAATTTTTTTTTTTTTATTAAAAGAGTTTTGTACAAACAAATTTTCCCCGTTTTCACCCCCCCTCCACACAATATAAATCTCATACAAATGCTATACCCCCCCCAACCCCCCCGCAAAAATTCACATTCAAATATTATACCAAACACTTTACCCCCTCCCCTCCCCCCATCTTAAAATAGATTACTCATAACCCCTCTCCTCCCAACAAACACTATATAAATTTCTCTTAAATTAATAATAACACATTGATCATTTTCTAAGCTAATTTAACATCTATAACTCTTAATATAAATTTCTCCTAGCCTAACAATGTTTCATTAATCCCATCTTCTAATTTATTCATATATATATATTGCCCCACCCTCCACCCTAACCCTCCCCCACCTCCCACACAAACCCACCCCCCTGACTTCCGCTGTATACCACTCTAACAATTCCAAACATCCCATATACTATTTACTCTGATCATCTATCAGTCTAAACATTCTTACCTAAAGACTAGATAATAACTCCTAGTCTGATATTTATTCTGTATATAATCAATCCATTTTGCCCACTCCTGTGTATATTCCTCCTGTTTCTGAGCTTTTAAGAAAGCTGAGATTTTTGCCATTTCGGCGAGCCCCGCCACCTTCTGAATCCATTGATCAATTGTCGGTAAAAAATCTTTTTTCCAATGTTGCGCAATCAACAACCTAGCTGCTGTAATTATGGAATTGATCAACAACAATACTATAGAAAACGACATACTATAGAAAATTCACATGGGTCCAAAGTATTTGTATAGGACAAAGGTGTAGATAGCAGGAACAGCCTAAAGCTCAAACCACATAAACTCTCTGAGGACCCACAATGTGGTCCTGGAGTGGCCACACTGTAATTTTTAATGTACGAAAGAGAAAGGAATCATAAAAATCTATTGTAATCATAATTACTGTATTTAATTGTAATTTTAAATAAGCGCAAGTTTAAAATGCAATGCTTTGCCTTCTGTTCAGTTCATTCTCAAGAAAAAGATGTACAATTGTAATCTTAAAGTATAGCCTAATAAAATAAAGGTATATTTATTTGGCTCCAAAGAAAAGAGTGTGACTTAAAAACAAATATGTAGAGTAGTAGAATTCCAGACAGTGAAAGAGATCAAAGAGTCTCTTCCTGTTTTATCTCTAATTCAGTTAAAATAAAGGGAAGGTTTAGGCTTACATTTCTTAGTTGCTTTAAACTCCAGTGTCCTCTTTGCTGTAATCCTGACTTTGGTATTAAGAAAAACCTTTTAAGAACAATTAAGTCTCAGCAGAAAATGCTTGCAAATTGTTTGTGTCATTTAGAACATTTTTAGGAACCAGCCATTCAAGAGGCTGAGCACCAGTGAAGAATTCAAGGGGAATTTTTTTTCTGAATATAAGGAAACATGGTAGGAGTTTTTAGGGAATTCTAACAGTGGAAGCAATCATGAATCCTTGCTGGTAGGGTGACACATCTGGCATTTCTTCACACAGAGTAATACTGGTTTACTTATGCCTGATTATAAAATGTGTTTGTGGTTTAAGCTGGGTTTTTTTTTAATACGGGAATTAAGATGGAAAGATCCCAGGCTAAGAAAGATACATGCATGTTGACTTTCAGACATATCCCCTTATACTAGCATAACCTTTCCTCACAGTGTCCTCTGAATGTGCTATATTTTAGTCCATCATTTCTTAGTTTTTGTAGGTTTGGGAGAGGCCTGGTTGTATACAGCACTAGTTGAAATCTTAACCTAGATTTCGAGTGGTATCCAATAGAAGAGCAGTAAACCACCACTTACATGCAGTAAAACATGCATCCAATCAGGTCCATGGGGCTCAGCTGTTCGTGCTTGCAACTATCTGGGATTTTTCCTTGCTAGACAGGGGCAATAACATTTCAGACAGAGACTAATGACAGGTCCGCACCAGAAGCAAAGTTCAAATAGCTTCCCCTGTCTGAGTCCCCCTTAATCAGCAACTGCAAAGCACAGTATTTTTCAAGGCTCTTTTAGTTCCCTTTGAAAAAGATCAACTTATTTAACTTCTTAAGCAAGGTGATGTCTCTGGGCCGTGAAGCCTATATCCAAAATGAGTGGAAAAGGCAGGGACAATTCAGGAAACCTTTATTCCTCAAAAGATTGTGAGCTCCGCCCCCAAAGGGAGCTTGTTTTTATCTGATATCTGTCAGCCCAAGTCAATACATCAAAACACACAATTCCCAATTCTTTCAACAGCAGTTGCATATCTAGGATGGATAAGCATAATCAGATCCAGGAGCTTTGATCCCTAAGGCTCTGAGCAAGACACACATAGCAAATCTGTCACAACCAAGGAAAAAGTGAGGACTGATGGAAGCATTCTCCTCACATTCTGCCCAGTTTCAATCTCTCGCACATTACTCTGAAATAAAAAGGAAATCCTAGATGGAGCTTAACCCAGTGCTAAACATTTGATCTGAAAGTTTTCCTTGTATTGCAATCCTTTCCGTGTTGGACAATAAATTCCATGGTGAAAAATGGTGTTTTATGCAAGGTAAATAGGATTGCAGCCTTACTGCAAGAGACTTGGTGCTATCAGAGAGAATTAGAATAACTAGACAAGCCATGCTCTGCTGGATCATCGTTTCAGAGATATTTCCTTAGCTAAACAGAAACAGAATGACCGGAGGGGGCGGCGGTGGGGGGGGGGGAAGCAGGAGAAGTAGAGGAGAAACTTCTGGCTTCCTTCCCCATTGAATTTCTTTGTTGGAATCTGGCAAGGAGCATCAGAAATCTGCTTGCTTTCCCTGCCCAGCCCTTCTGGTAAGTGGCTGCTGCTGGACAGAGATGGGAACGAGGGATTGTGAGATTGGCTAGGAAACTGTCACGGAACATTGAAAATGAAGATCATGTGACAACACTAGCAGCACAGAAGCAGTAAATAGCAGTGAAGCAGCTGCAACGTTTCCAAATTTCATTTCCTTGGTACTCAAAGGTCTCTGATTTGGGACACATTCTGTAAGTCAGCTCATTTGAGGTACCTTGGTTAAAAATTATCACCTTGTGATGCACTGTTTTTCCCCGTTAAAGGTCATGACAACAACAGTTTTAGTAGTACATAGATGCAAATTCTGGGTTGTATTTACAATACAATACAATACAATACAATACAATACAATAGTAGAGTTGGAAAGGACCTTGGAGGTCTTCTAGTCCAACCCCCTGCCTAGGCAGGAAACCCTATACCGTTCCAGACAAATGGCTATCCAACATCTTCTTAAAAACTTCCAGTGTTGGGGCATTCACAACTTCTGGAGGCAAGCTGTTCCACTGATTAATTGTTCTAACTGTCAGGAAGTTTCTCCTCAGTTCTAAGTTGCTTCTCTCCTTGATTAGTTTCCACCCATTGCTTCTTGTTCTGTCCTCAGGTGCCTTGGAGAATAGCTTGACTCCCTCTTCTTTGTGGCAACCCCTGAGATATTGGAACACTGCTATCATGTCTCCCCTAGTCCTTCTTTCTCTTAAGCTAGACATACCTAGTTTCTGCAACCGTTCTTCATATGTTTTAGTCTCCAGTCCCCTAATCATCTTTGTTGCTCTTCTCTGCACTCTTTCTAGAGTCTCCACATCTTTTTTACATCGTGGCGACCAGAACTGAATGCAGTATTCCAAGTGTGGCCTTACCAAGGCATTATAAAGTGGTATTAACACTTCACGTGATCTTGATTCTATCCCTCTGTTGATGCAGCCTAGAACTGTGTTGGCTTTTTTGGCAGCTGCTGCACACTGCTGGCTCATATTTAAATGGTTGTCCACTAGAACTCCAAGATCCCTCTCACAGTTACTACTATTGAGCACGGTACCACCTATACTGTACCTGTGCATTCCGTTTTTGTTGCCTAAATGTAGAACCTTACTCTTTTCACCATTGAATTTCATTTTATTAGATAGTGCCCAATGTTCAAGTTTGTCAAGATCCTTCTGTATCTTTAGCCTATCTTCTGGAGTGTTGGCTATTCCTGCCAGCTTGGTATCATCTGCAAATTTGATGAGTTCCCCATTTATTCCCTCATCCAAATCATTGATGAAGATGTTGAAGAGTACTGGGCCTAAAACAGAGCCTTGGGGTACTCCACTGCATACTTCCCTCCATGTAGATGCAGTTCCATTGAGGACTACACGTTGAGTGCGGTTGGTCAGCCAGTTACGAATCCATCTGGTGGTGATGCTGTCTAACCCACATTCTTCTACTTTATCTAGTAGTAGGTTATGGTCTACCTTATCAAAAGCCTTACTGAAGTCCAAGTAAACTATATCAACGGCATTCTTCTTTTCCACTAATTTTGTCACATTATCAAAGAATGCAATAAGATTAGTCTGGCATGATCTGTTTTTGACAAATCCATGTTGACTTTTGGCTATTACTTTGTTTGCTTGTAGGTGTTCGCAAATTCGTTGCTTGATTATTTTTTCCAGAATCTTTCCTGGTATTGAGGTCAGGCTGATAGGTCTGTAGTTTCCTGGATCTATTTTTTTTTCCCTTTTTTGAAGATGGGAACCACATCAGCTCTTTTCCAGTCCACTGGTAGTTCCCAGGTGTTCCAGGATCTCTGAAAGATATAATTCAGTGGTTCTGAGATCTCGTCTGCTAGTTCCTTCAGAACCCTAGGGTGTAATCCATCCGGTCCTGGTGATTTGAACTCATCTAGGGTAGACAGGTGCTCACTTACCATTTTCTTCCCTATTTCAATTTGTGTTCCTAATCTGATTTTTGTGGTGCTGCTTTTGACAGGTTGGACTGTTTTATCCCTTTGTGTAAAGACAGATGCAAAACATTAAATAGTTCTGCTTTCTCCCTGTTGCTTGTCACCTTCTTGCCACTTTCTCCTAGCAATGGACCAATTGTTTCCTTAACTTTTTTCTTGTTTTTAACATGTTGGAAGAAGCTTTTTTTGTTAATTTTTACTTTTGTGGCAAGCCTTTCTTCATTGTGAGCCTTAGCTTTCCTCACTTCATATTTCGCTAGCTCAGTCTAAGTATCTAAGACAGAAACATACATAATAGATTTGAGGGCCTACAAAATACAGCAGAAGACTGGGGCCATCCTCAGTCACCCATGGAGATGCTGGGTGTTCTTCAGTTAATCACTGACTGGGATCATATACTGCAGTGCATCGTAACAGGTTTGGATTACTTGCAGCTAAGTACAAGGTATGAACCCAGTTTATGGCTTTGTGCTGAAGTGCAGACTTTCCCCTAACAGGAGATCTTCAATAGGCTTTGTGCAATTTGTCCAGGGCCACATTTCAAAAAAGAAATTCTGGATCTGAAATTTTTTAATTGGGGGGGGGGGGGGGAGAGAGATTGGGGCCCTATCCAAATCCTACTTTTCAAAAAGTGCAGAAGAAAATAAGTAAATCTGGTCAAATTGTTAAAACAGAGGGACATGATCTGTAAATTGTATTTTATGGTGTAGAGTGATTTTGAAAACAGCCAACAATGTTTTATTCCACAAGTGTGACTAAATCATAGTTTTGCCATGCATCAACCCAGCCTTTCTCTCTGCCTCCATCTGTCTATTACTTTCAAGACTTGCATCTCTTCTGTCAACCTTTCCTATAAGCCCCTTGATCCTGGACTCCTGTTACTCTCTGCACACTCTTATGTACGCTCGAGCAATGGAAAATATAAATAGGATGTAAACTATATGGCCTACAATTAATTTTCCAAATGCATTTAAGAGCAGAATTGCAGCCGTCACGGTACCACATTCTTTCTTCCATTCTATTTTTCTGTTAAAAAGCTGCCTACATCTGTTGAGTCCAGGAAACCTAAGAGTTCTTGGCCAGGCCCAGCACGTCATTCACAATGAGGCTGAATTTATGAGCAATGCAGCTGATGCTCACAAATCTGACCTCAGGAACAGCCTTCAACATAGCTTACTCCCATCTGTGAGTATGAAACTGTAAGAGCTGCTGCCGCCAAGCCAACCATCTGTCTGCCATCCATTTAAAGGCAGCTCTGCATATCAAAGATCTGTTAAAGGAATAGAAATGAAATTGACTGAAAAACTGGACAGGTAGTTTTAAGGCTCGCATCTTTCCTGGCAGTTTTTAGTCTCACAAGGCCTCTGGTTCTGGACAAGAAACTGCTCTTACTATCCACCCAAGCACAGGCACACAGACAAGAGTGAAAAATGTAAGGAGAATTAAAGGATGCAACCCTGAACAATGTGTATGATTTATTTTAAGAAGAGAATTTGCTTGTCCTGGTTGCAACAATGATTTCTTCTTTTAAATAGCAGCCAATCTGGGGAGTTGACTAACTTTTAAATCATCTTGTGAAGTTGAAATCTGCTTATTTAAACCTCTACTAAAAGGTCAGAAACAGGCATGTATTATTATTTTTGCAGAGACAGATTATTGTTCTTTATCTACTGTAGTTAGCATCAACTCCATTTTGGACCAGTAATTTACGTTAATAAACAATTTGATGTATCATAAAGATATTATTCAAAAGTACACTGTTGCAAATGAAGACATGTGATGGCTTTTAAGTCTGTCACAGGAAGGAAGTAAGGAACATAGCAATTCATGTTTGCTTTATGGAGCAAAGCTCTTAAATGAGAAGGAAGCAAAACAATAACTTGATTGTGT
The DNA here is from genome assembly GCF_964273705.1 of Natrix helvetica. Classification (NCBI taxonomy): domain Eukaryota; kingdom Metazoa; phylum Chordata; class Lepidosauria; order Squamata; family Natricidae; genus Natrix; species Natrix helvetica. The sequence continues at coordinate 97,687,966 of NC_138550.1, read as the reverse complement.
GCCACAATTAAACATCCAAGAGCTGGTGGAAGTTTCTTCCTCTGAATTCATAAAGCCTGTTGATTTTTCTGAGTTTCATTCTCGAAAGTAACTGCTTGATACTTTTAGACAGAATCTCATTATAAATGGCAGAGACAGAACTGGTTCTCTCTTAAATTATCTGCCAAGAAAAATTTCTGGGACTAATAATGGAGAGATATTTCACTTTACTTTCAAAATATACAGAATCCTTCCCGGAAAAAAAATGGATTTCAGTATTATATACAAACAGTAAAGTTCACAACAATAAAATCAATGCAATTCATGAGAATAGTAAGTAAAGCAAGACTTAATCTTAATAGAAAATTTAGAATAGTAATAAATAATATTAATATTGCTGAAGAAGAAGAAAAAGGCATTGGAAGAATATCTGAAGGATAGTAAAGAAGATGCATTGAAGCTAGTAGTATACAGTGAAGGCATACTGAGTATTGGAGAGACCAAAGTGACTTACAAGAAAGACGAAACAAAGAACAGAAAAGAGACATGGCAAGCTGAAGTATTATATGGCATGTACAGTACAAAACAACAACAACAAGCCACCAGCCAGCCAAGCAGATAAGAAAAAAAGCTGGCAGTGGCTAAGTGCAGGAAAGTTGAAGAAAGACACAGGGGCTAATTCTGGCTACATAAGACCAAACCTTAAGAACAAATACACACAAAATCAGAATTGAGAAGACAACAACAGACAGCAAATGACCGAAGAAACAGTGGGCCTTCTAGTTAGCCACACAGCACTCCAGAATTAACAATTGTCCGTAAGTCTCATACTGGATGTGGCAGTACCTGGAAACAGCAGAGTAGAAGAGAAAGAACTAGAGAAAAATCACAAAATACAATGACCTGCAAATAGAAGTGGAATGACTATAGCAAAAGAAAGCAAAGATGGTGTGGATAGTGATAGGTGCCTTGGGTGCAATCCCAAAGCATCTGGAGGGACCACTTGAACCCCATCAGCGTTGACAAAATCACCGTCAATCAATTGCAAAAGGCAACTTTTCTAGGAACAGCTTACATTTTGGGACAATATCTTTAACACCATCAAGCCACAATCTCAATAGGATAATCCAATCTGTAAATGTTGAATGTAAAATAAAATAATGTCATAATGTTCCTGCCTAGCAAATATCCTTGGGAAGAGATTTAGAAGTTAAGATTACCCCATAAAAGATGATTGTCTTGGTCTTCATAAAATGCAGTTCTTACCCAAAATATCTGAAGACCTCATCTTCTGATATTAACATACACAGGTTAGTTGGTTTAAGGGGCGATGCTACTTGGGTTATTTAAATGATCAGGTCCATATTCATGTCATTGTATTATATAGTGTAAGAATTAGAATTAGATAATGTTGAGCAACCCCTTGCTCGGTGTAGGAACTCTCCCTTGTAGCTGGCCATTCAGCCATATTTGAAAAGTGTCGAATCAGGGAGAGCCCACTATTTTGTAGGCAGGCAGATCCACTGCTTAACAGCTATTATGGTCATAAAATTCCTTGTAATGTTCAGCCCATATCTTTTTTTTTCTTTTCATTTCAAGTATTGATCATTGTCCTTCTCCTGGTTTCAACAAAAAACATTACATCTCTTTTTTTTTTAAAGACCACATTCACCTTTCACCATATTTATTAGTCTTTTCTTTTGCAAGCCAAATTGTTTCCAGTTCCTATGTCCTTGATATATTTGGTTTCCAGACCATCTAGTAGCTCTACTCTGAACTCATACCAGTATCTCTGTGTTCCTTTTAAAGGGCATTGCCCAATACTTGATTGCTTACTCCAATGCCCGAAATACAGCCTAACCAGAACAGAATACAGTAAAATAGTTACCAGAATGCAATGACTTTATCAGCACAGTCCAGATTGCATTGGCCTTTTTCGTTGTTGCGTTACTCTACTTGCTCATGTCCTGCTGGGGATCCAGTAGAATTTCTAAGCCATGCATTCTCCCGAGCCTGAATGTCCCAGTTGCATACTTAAGCATTTGATTTTTCCTACCCTGAGGCAGGAATGTAACTATCACAATTAAACTTCATCCTGTAAAATGTGGTCTTATATAGAAGAATGTCAAGATCATTTTGAATTGTGATGTTCTCCTTAGAAGGTATTAGGACAGTTTATCAGCTGCTCACCTGCCCAATTACTCTTCCAGTCCATCTCCTTATCTGCCATAGCTTCCCCTTCTTATATACATCACTAGCTACTCAAAATTTATTTTATTTATTGTATTTCTATCATGTTTTTATTATTTTTATAAATGATTCAAGACAGGCAAATATTCCTGCACCCTCCTATTTTCCTCACAACAATGATATTGTGAGGTGGGTTGGGCTGAGGAAGAATGATTAGCTCAAGGTCACCCAATCAGCTTTCACACCTAAGGCAGGACTAGATTTCAAAGTCTCCTGGTTTCTAGGCCAACATCTTACTCTCTACACCAAACAGATAGATCTATCCAGAGGTGGTATTCAGCCAGTTCTGGAGAACCTGTAGTGGAAATTTTGAGTAGTTCAGAGAACCAGCAAATAGGCTGCCCCTGCTGCCTACCAGTCTCCCAGCTGATCTTCTTTTGTTGCCCTGAACCAGTGGTGGGTTTTATATATTTTTAGAACCTCTTCTGTAGGTGTGCCTGCTTTGGATGGGGGACAACAGACTTAAACTCAACCCCTCCAAGACTGAGTGGCTGTGGCTACCGGCACCTCGGTTCAGCCAGCTGATCCCATCGCTGGCCATAGGGGGTGAACAATTGCCCCCTGTGGAACGGGCGCGCAATTTGGGCGTCCTCCTTGATGCCCGGCTGTCAATGGAGGACCATGTGGCAGCCGTGGCAAGGGGGGCGTTCCACCAGGTTCGCCTGGTGCGCCAATTGTGCCCCCTACTGGACCGGGATGCCCTACGCACGGTCACTCATGCGCTGGTGACGTCCCGCCTGGATTATTGCAACGCTCTCTACATGGGGCTGCCCTTGGGACGCGCCCGGAGACTGCAGTTAGTTCAGAACGCAGCCGCGCGGGCTGTGATGGGGAGTACGAGGTACTCCCACGTAACACCTCTCCTGCGCGAGCTGCACTGGCTGCCTATGGTTTTCCGGGTGCGTTTCAAGGTGCTGATTACCATCTTTAAAGCGCTCCATGGCACGGGACCTAGTTACTTGCGGGATCGCATCCTCCCACATACATCCCTGCGGCCAATACGCTCACACAGGGAGGGGTTTCTCCTGGTGCCGTCCACTAGGCAATGCCAGCGGGCGACACCGAGGAGTAGGGACTTCTCTGTGATGGGCCCAACCCTCTGGAATGACCTCCCCCCCGACATTAGAACCACTTCTGACCTCTGCTCCTTCCGGCAAAAACTGAAGACCCACCTGTTCCGACTGGCAGGCCTGGCATAATTCAACTGTCCCTCCTGGCAAATGTATTATATCTGGTTATTTTAGGGGTTTTTTAATTTACTGTATTTGTTTTTAGGGGTTTGAATTTATTTTATATCTGCTTTGTACAGTTCTTTTAACTACATTTTAACCTCCTCCATGTCAATTGTCAACTGTACATATTTAATTTAATTTTATTGTATCCTGTTATATTTTGTATGAACTGTACACCGCCCCGAGTCCCTTGCGGGAGAGGGGGCGGTTTAGAAGCATTAAATATTATTATTATTATTATTATTATTATTATTATTATTATTATTATTATTATTATTATTATTATTATTATTATTATTATTATTATTATGTGGGAGTGGCTTGCTGGCCATGTGACTGGGTGGGAATGGCTTGCTGACCATGTGACTGGGTGGGAGTGGCTTGCTGGCCATGTGACTGGGTGGGAGTGGCTTGCTGGCCATGTGACTGGTTGAGAGTGGCTTGGCAGTCATGTGACTGGGTGGGTATGGCAAACTTGTAAAATGTGGTGAAACTCACTTAACAACGCTCTTGCTTAGCAACCAAAATGTTGGCTCAGAAACTTTGGCATTTGAAGCACGCAAGTCTTAAAGCTGTCAAGTTACAAGACCCTTGCACCCCTAACCCTTTAGAAAAAAAAACCCAGGGATGTTCAAACTTGACAGCTACAAGACTTGTGGACTTCAACTCCCAGAATTCCTCCTCTCGCTCTTCATCTTCATGATATGCGGATCGGTGTGGGGGGGGATCTGGAACCAGTTCTAAACAGCACTGCAAATTTGTGGAACCTCTTCTATAGAAGAGGTTGGAACTGGCAGGAACCCACCTCTGCCCTGAACAAGAGAATGGAGCTGGAAAGCAGGTTAGTGGGATGGGGAGGGAATATGGGTTTTGCAGTAACCTTCCCCCAGGAGTAGGGTGGGAATGGGGATTTTGCAATGTACACACCCACCCTCTGCCACACCCACAAAGCCACACCCACAAAGCCATGTCACACCCACAGAACCGGTAGTAAAAAGATGTGAATCCCACCACTGGGACTATCCTTATATGTTTGCAAACATCTGTGGCTAAAAACAGGGTCAATGAGGTGTAGACATGATAAGGCAAGCAAGTTTAGGACTATTAAACTTCAGCAAACTGACAACAGTGAGCAAGCTTCGAGTTAAGCTACTGACTGGGGGAGTTCATATCTGCTGTACTAAATAGAACTGTCATCTCTTGTGACCAGCACGTTTGTGCTAAGAATTGTTTTTAATATACAATACCAAGTATATTCAATTCAGAGAGCCCGAGCTCTTCAACCAGGCCTTTGATTAAGGAGAGTGAGACTTCGTCATACTTGCCATTTTTTAAAATCTTTTTGCATTTTATTGGTTTTATTATTTTTCTTATCTTTGATTGATGTGAGCCACCCAGAATCATTGAGAGCTGAGCAGCAGACGCATTTAATAAAGTGTTAATATTTATAATTAAATACAACTATAAACATTGTCTTATTTGACAAAAATGGTAAATAGTCATGCTTGGAAAGATGAATAGCAAACAGCTTCCAAATCCAGAAAGTTTTAGACTTTTCCCCCATGTACTCAACCAGCCTCTGAACAGGCCCCAGCAAAGCTATTATCTGCTCCTGGGTCTGTATGGTGTTGTCTTCATGTTATCCCCAGCCCATGAGTGAGAAAATGTCATATTTAGCTATGCCTGCGCTACAAATACTATTTTCCTCTTATTCTGGCAGCAACTCACGGCAAAGAGAAGAGGTGAAAAATCTGTTACGCTTTTATCACTCATTGTTCTGGAAGGAAGGCGGTTGACTCCAGGGGAGGCGGGAGGCAGACTGACATCCAATTTCATGCCAGGAATAGTGTTTTTTTGCCAACTCCAAGATGTGTGGGGAGTTCTTTTCAGCAATGAGGAAAGGCCCTTAAAAGAACAAAGAACCGTGTAAACAGCTTTTCAAATTTTCAGTGGAGAACAAAAGGGCAATTGATTTATCTGCACTTATCTCAACAAAGTGTCCCAGACGCTGGATTATTATGTTTTGATGTTTTAGAGGTTACCCCAGACTCCTGAGTGTTTGTTACTAATGGCAAAGTGATATCCTGATTGCATTAGAATGCAGGGAAATTTGGCATCCAGGAGCTTCTTAACCCAATGCATATAAAACCAGGGATGTTCTTGAGGGTGGCAACAAGTCCTGGAGGTATATTTTGTCCTTGATAGCCAAGGATTCTTCACAGATGAGATGGAGAATGAAAAGCAACACTTGAACTGTGGGAGACAAAAGATTGGCAGACTCAGTTCTCTAAGAACAGCATCTGGGCACTCTTCACCTTTTTTCCATTTTGCATTCCAGTTGACACAGTGCACATGCCCAAAATAAAACATGATATTTTGGGTTATTCCAGAGCAATGATTCACAGATTATTGGGGATTAAAGAAGATAGACGCTGAGTATACTATAAGAGAAGACCAACTATGGCGCCATCTATAGAAGGGGTTATCATCATATTACCTAGGTACCTAGGAAAGTTTTCCGTATCTCTTTTTTGCCATTTAAATAATTATCTGGATTTGTGCAACCTAGAAATGGTAGCCCTACATACGTGGAAACTAAACCTTCTTAGATGTATATTTACACTTCAAGAAACAGTTGGGTTCCCCCTTTTGGTTTTCACTCACTCCTATCTTTATGATTGCCAGTAAATTGGATCTATTTTGAGATTACGACCAGAGATGACCCAGTCCCTCTGCAGATGGAGCTTGAATTTGTCAAGCTGGGCTTCTCTGTAACTTCAGTATCCCAGAGGATATTTTCAGCTTATGATCTTCTCACACTGGGGAAAAAAATACAACTCTTAGAAGAATGGCAGGAGCAGGTGCCGGGTTAATTCAGCAACCGCCTTTCATTTGAGTTGGGGAAAGAACAGGCTGGGAACTCCGCTTTGTCTGATGGCTTTGCTGGAACATCCCATCCATGTTACTCAGCCAGTTGCACAATTTAATTATCACTTTGCAAGCCATGCAATAAGGGTCAGATGACTCCACCAGGGAGTGAGCCAGCAGTTCTGAGAAATGCCTTCTTTTAATGAAAGGTCAAGGAAACCTCCTCTTCCTCGTGAAGCCGCCTGAAGGATGAGCTGGTCCACTCAGCATTTATCAGCCACAAAGATGAAGAACCACTCAGTTATCAGGGCTGTGTCAGCACTTCCTGTCAGACAGGAAACAGTCAGAATCCTGTATCAGGGGACCCATTCTACAGGTGAAGCTACAGGCTCACATTAAAATATGCCTGCGTTTCCTAAAGCTTAGCTTGAAGCACAGCCACACTTCTTACAAACAGGGTCAGAGGAAACAGGGTCAGGAGCCAGGTCTAATCCTACATTCCCAGGAGATGGCAATTTTCGGGATGCATCCAAGACCTCAACTTGTTCGGTTTGGCAGATGTTGAAGGATAGAAAGGCCTGTTTTGGAGAGAAAAGTAGAAGGGACAGTCTTCTTTTTTTCAGTCCTGTGATTCTGTGCGTTAACCTTTTGTGCCCTCTTGTACAATATGTTAACTCTTTGGCTGAGGTCCATGTATTTAACAACAGCCCTTGGTCCTTGGAACAAATAAAGTGTACACTTCAGAGGAGGGTCTCTGAGCAGCTTCACTCGTTAAACAAATCTACTTCCCTGCCTGCAAACTGCTTTTTGCATTCTTTGAAGAGAAAGGTGGTTCGAAACATAATCATAAAACAATATTTGATAACCAGCATACTAGGCAGTGATGCCGTTAGATTGTCACCACACCCATGTGCCGTTTCAAGCATTCCAGCCGCTTGGAAACCAGTTTAGATAAGCCCCAAGCAAACATTACACGGCAGCGTTGCTAAGGAATTATAAAGAGATACATCAAGGTTCAAAGCCTATTGGAAAGTCACACACTCTAGCCTGAAAGATTTCAGGCCTGTGGGCTAGCAATAACAAACCAGTGAAAGGAGCACTCTGCACATGGACATGCCGAACAGGTTGTTCAGCCCATGCGAAGGGCAGTAAGGATTGCAGAAGGCAATCCTTGGATACTGAACAAAGCACAATAGGAATATGATTCCTGCTGCAACTTTTGAAGATCTTCAGGCCTCTGTGGAAGGTTGGTACTATATGTGGCTTTGGAGTGCATGCTATATACACTTGGCCATATCCTAAGACAGTGATGGTTAATCTTTTTGTCGTCGCGTGCCTTAATGCAATGTGTGCACGACACCCCTCCCCTGCGATCCCCGCGCATGCATGCATGTCTCTCTCATGCACCTCCCTATACACATGCACAGCAGAGACCTGAAAATCAGCTAGCTGGCAGGAGGTGGGCATGCATGCGCGATGGAGCTGAGCTGGGGCAACGTCTTGCATGCCCACAGAGAGGGGTCCATGTGCCACCTGTGGCACGTGTGCCATAGGTTCGCCATCACGGCCCTAAGATCATCTTCAGAAGCCCTCTAATTTCATTGGGTATCTGCTGTCCAACAATACAATTGATGACATAGAGCAGGTCCTTCCCCATGACAGAGCCACATATGTTTTTCTAGAGAAACTTAACCTGATGCCTTGTTGGTTTTTTGTTGTTATTTTTGTTATTTGTTATTTTTATTTATTTGTATCCCACCTTCATTACTATTACAAATAATTCAAGCTGATGAAGGTGAGATGGGACTAAGAGAGTGACTGGCTCAAGGTCACCCAGCTGGCTTTCATGGCTTAAAGCAAAACTTGAACTCACAATCTACTGCTTTCTAGGCTGGTGCCTAGAAACCTTTAGCCAGTTTGGTCTATTATTATTATTATTATTATTATTATTATTATTATTATTATTATTATTATTATTATTATTATTATTATTATTATTATACAAATAATATAATTATTCGTAGATGTTCAGACTGGATTTGGCATTTTTATCCACCTATCAAGTCCTTCCCAAGGACCTGAGATAGGCACATTTGATGGTGTTACATATATTGTCTAATATTACTATAACACTATTGACCATCCACATCTGCCTATCACAGGTCCTTGAGAAAGATTTGATAGGTGGATAAAAATGCCAAATCCAGCCTGAACATCTGGCCAACTGTGTGACAAACCATAATAATGTTAATGTTATTATATAATATTATTATAATATTAGTATTATTAGGTTAAGAGCCGTGGTGGCGCAGTGGTTAGAATGCAGTACGGCAGGCTTATTCTCCCAACTGCTGACTGACTGCAATTTGGCAGTTCAAATCTCACCGACTCACGGTTGACTCAGCCTTCCATTCTTCTGAGGTTGGTAAAATGAGGACCCAGATTATTGGGGGCAAAATGCTGACTCTGTAAACTGTTTAGAAAGGGCTGTAAAGCACTGTGAATTGGTACATAAGCCTAAGTGCTATTGGTATTGCTAAAGGCCTTCCCATTTTCAAGGTCTAAAGTCCCATTTGAATCTGTGTTGTTTTATATTATTCTTAGAGTTGTTCTCTGAATTTGATTGTTTGACTTCTAAGTCATCCAGGTGTGGGCTTCAAAAATTTTAACAAGGGGTTCTCTGCCTGGTTGCTGGCGGATGTGGCCATGGTGGGCATGGCCTAGTCGGCCTCCTGCATCACAGCGGGGGGGGGGGGGGTTGGCCTTCCTGTGCTCTGGAGGCTTTCCTTAAGCCTCCTGGAGGGCGAAAACAGCCTCCCCAGGCTCCAGGGGCCCTCTGAAGCATCCAGAACTTCTGGTAGGCACATTTTTCACCCTCCCCAAGCTTTTGAGAGCACCCTGCACTTACCTGCATCCAAAATGAGCCGCGTGGGGACTCCTGGGAAAGGCGGGGGGCGGGGTCAGCCAGGAGTGGGATTTGGGGATTCTCTGAACTGCAGAGAATCTTAGCTAGAGGTTCTCCCGAACCCCTGCGAACCCCCAGCAGCCCACCCCTGAATTCATCCTTATGAAAGGGAGGCATGTAATTCCTTTTCTCAGAAGTAAAACTATCCAGTCAAAATTCTTTAGTGCAGACCCATATGGATGCTTAACTGGGAGACAAATGGTCTGGTCTCAGCTTGTTGTTTATATGGCCTCTGACAAGTGCTTTCTTGAAAGGCTTATGTATACAACTTGTCGATTAAATTGGGCTGTTCTGTGGATCACATTTTGAGACAACAAGGTCGAGTCTGAAAGCTTAAGAATCCAGCCCAGGAACAGATAGGGATGACATCCATCCAATTAACCAGAGGCAGAGCTAGGCTGCGGTGGGTCCAGGTTAAGACCTGACCAATAAAGCTCCCTGAAAGTTAAAAAAAATATATGCGGCCACACCAAAGCTTTAATAGTCATCTTTACTGCAGTTACAGTAATAGTTTCGATGGCTGACAACACAATTTAAACACTTTTATCTGGGAATAAAGTCCACAGAGTTCAATTGGATGCAATTCTGCCTAGGAGTAAATGATGAGAGTGAAGTGAGAGAGTCACTCTGTGATCTCAGGCGCCAGGAGCATCCGCTGTATGTAAAAAAATCTAGACAGCAGCTGCAAACACTAGCGCCGTGTAATGGAGTGAGCTGCCGTTACTTGTCTCAGCTTCTGCCAACCTAGCAGTTTGAAAGCATGTAAAAATGCAAGTAGAAAAATAGGAATCATCTTCGATGGGAAGGTAACAGCGTTCTGTGCGCCTTTGGCATTTAGTCATGCTGTCCACATGACCACGGAGACATCTTCGGACAGAGTTGGCTCTTCGGCTTTGAAACAGAGATGACCACTGCCCCCTAGAGTCGGGAACAACTAGCACATATGTGCATGGGGAACCTTTACGCACTTTTATGTGCACATTACAAATTATGGCATTCTTCCAAAAGTTGTCACCAGAAGAGATAATGTATTACATCTATGAGGATTAACTACCTGGACTGTAATTAACTAGACCCAATTGGCACACAGGTAGCCCTCGACTTACGACAATTGGGGCCAGAATTTCCATTGCCAATCAAGGCAGTTAAGCTGGTCGCACCCAATATAATGACCTTTTTTGCCCTGGTTGTTAAGTGAATCATGAAGTTGTTAAATGAATCCGGCTTCCCACATTGACTTTGCTTGTTGGAAGCCAGCTGGGAAGGTCACAAATGTCCTGGGACATTATAAGTACATGCTGGTTGCCAAGTTCCAGAATTCTGATCACAAGATTATGGGGATGCTGCAACAGTCATAAGTGCAAGGATTGGTTATAAATCACTTTTTCAGCGCTGTTATTACTTCGCATGGTTGCTAAACTACTGATTGTAAGTCAAGGACTATCTGTAGTGGTTAAATTGCTGGCGTAGAAACCAGGAAACTCTGATTTTTAGTCCTACCTTAGCACGAAACTCAGCTAGGTGACTTTTTTACTCAGCCCAATTTACCTGACAGAGTTGTGATGCAAACAGGAGGAAGAGAAGGAAGGAGTAATATGTACGTTCACTGCCTTAAGTTCCCTGTAAAATAATAAAGGCGAGGGGAAAAAAATCTAAATAAAAGTCGAACCGATTTCCATTTTAATTATATGTGAATTATATAACCTATAACTGAATTTGGTCCTGTGCCCGCCCATTTCTGGCACTCCACTCAAAAAGCCAAGTGTGCTTCTAAGTCTGAAAAAATGCACTCTTGCCATATGCTGTGAATTCATTGTTTGTCTGAAGAAATAAATCATTGACAAAGAGAAGGCATTGCCAGCTCCCAAACTATTTCGAAAAAAGAAGCTTAAGGCAGAAACAATCAAACACCCCAACAAGGAGGACTAAAAATATTTGGCAGCCACAGCACATCAACTGGTGTGTGTGTGGAAAATTGGGAATGGATTATAACTTTGAGGAATAGCCCAAAGGGCTTTAAGGATGTGCTGGGATGATCATGTAGAGCAGGGGTGTCCAAACTTGGGAACTTTAAGACTTGTGAACTTCAACTCCCAGAATTCCCCAGCCAGCATGGCTGGCTGGGGAATTCTGGGAGTTGAAGTCCACAAGTCTTAAAGTTCCCAAGTTTGGACACCCCTGATGTAGAGAGAAATACTGCCCAGTGCCCATTTGCTTCTGGGCCTCATCTTGAAAATGGATGGTTTTTGTTTGAAAAAATCCTGAAATTCCAAAAATAATCTGACAAATGTAACTAAAGGGCTCAAGAAAAAACAGACCTGTGTACCATTTTTCCTCAGAACCTGCTTCAGAATCCAGAAGCCAGGAGAAACTAATAACTTTGAAAATAAATTCTGAAAGATATTCTAGTCACCGAATATAGAGCAGAAAAACACCTCTATGGTCTAGAATTCATTTGTCTTCTTCTTTCCTCACAACCAAACACGTAGAATTAGGGGCAAGGGATGGTATTTTTGCTTTGGATTTGCCACATAGAAGAGACTAAATGTGGAAACACATCTCTTCTTTAGAAAAGAAACGCCAGTTTCCTTCTGCACTGCTGACTTTGCAGTTTTAGCAATCAAGCCCTTACATAAATCAATTATAATTAGTATTTACATCAAGAACGTCTAAGGTGCGTTATTGCTGCCAAAACAAGATCCAAAGGGATGCAAAGATATTAAAATATCTATATAACTGCACCTCATAAAACCATTTTAGAGCACTGACAACAGCTGTAAAAACATGGTCATAAAAAACCATGCTTATTAAAGCAAACATGATGGTAGAAAAGGAAACCAAATCATAATCATCATTTAGGAGGAAACGCTACCTAAAACATTAATCTTTAATTCTTGAAACACGGAGAGAGGGGGCTAAATATACTAATTGCAGACAACTTTTTCTATACCACATGGCCTACTTGGAGTTGGTCCTTCCATGCCTCACAAAATGGCCCTCGGTTTTTTTTCTTTCGTAATACTCATTTTTATAAAAGTCAGGAACAAAAGAGCCCATTTTCCCAGCAGTAAGAGTAAAGAGGTAGATTACTCTGAAATGTGCCTCAAAAATACAGGAAGCCATCAAACCTCCTTTTGTGCTCCTCTCACAATTGCCAAAAAAGAAGCACTATTGTTCTTTCCCCATATTGAAACAAAAACTACACAAAAATGATGGTGCAGGTAGTCCTCGACTTACAACAGTTCATTTAGTGACCATTCAAAGTCACAACGGCACTGAAAAATGTGACGTGTGACCTTTTTTCACAGTTACAACCTTGGAAGGCTCCCCATGATCATATGATCAAAATTCAGAGGCTTGGCAACTTGCTCATACTTATGACCATTGCTGTGTCCCTAAGTCAGGTGATCACCTTTTGCAAACTTCCTGCAAGCAAAGTCCATGGGGAAGCCAGATTCACTTAACAACCAGGTGGCTAACTTATCAACTGCAGCGATTTATGTAACAACTGTGGCAAGAAATGGGGCAAAACTCACTGAACAAATGTCTCACTTAACAACAGAAATTTTGGGATCAATTGTGATAAGTCAAAGACTACCTGTATAAGCCCTACAATAATCTTTCATAGTTTGAATTAATTAAACATCCAAAAAACACAGGAGGGACAAAGAGAGAGAAAATGCTGTCCTTGCCTTTAAGCAAGGCACAACCACTCGGCAATATGCCTCCAGGCACTACAAAACTTATCCCCTATTTTTTTTTTCAAAAAAATGTGGCCTTTGTCCACCACATGATTCCCTGCCTCTATATCAGCATATCACTGGAAACAATAACCAGCCAGCCCTTTTAACTGAGTCTTGGAGCACTGAAGCAGCCAAGGCAGTTGTGTCATCCCAAAAGAATCAATTAAGTTCCTTCCTCAATGCTACCCTCTCCCACCATGTTTGGGGTGGAGATCAGGGTTTGTTGAAAAGAGCTACCTGTCACAAGCACAATGGTTATCCAATCCGAGTTGAACAAAGTTTAGCCTCAAGTTTAGCCATGTTATGCCGTTGAGAGAGCACAACTACCTGGAGCTGGTAAGTCACAAGATCTGAAGGCAGACTGCAGCCATTTCTTTTAAATATGCTGATTGGCCACTATAAAGTGCCCTTAAGGCATAGATCCTCTCCCCCTCTCCCTCCACCCCATAACTCTCTCTGAGATGATTAGAGACAGATGGTCAGGCGATAAGATATTTAAAAATTGACTAGGTCACCCACAGAGCTCTACATCTCTGGGTATCCCGGCCAACAACATTCCTTTAAAGTCAGAACTGGCTTTTCCAGATAGGGCAGATGTAGATAGCCGTGCAGGACACTTCTGCATGATGCAGAGAAGAAAAGAAAGGGCAGGGTGGAGTGGAGGAAAAAGATGGCTGTGGGGATGAAAAAAGAGCCCTATGGATTGTCTCCCCCTCTACCCCCATCACCAAAGTTTTAAGAAATTTGGGCTAACACAGTCTTCTTCTTTTAACTTTAACTTTTATTTGATTTCTAGACCGCCCCTCTCCCAGAAGGGACTCGGGGCGGTGTACAGTCATATTAAAACAGTAGATATACATAATATAAATATAAAATAAATATAGGTGTAGCTGGAGGAGGTAGCAATAGTTTACTGTACAATAGTTAAAGTTAGATTTAAAATTTAAAAATTTAAAAAATACATTAAAAAACACCCCTAAAAACTATCCCAGGATAAAATAATTGCCAGGAGGTATAAATGGGACTATAAATGGGCTAGGCCAGCTAATTGGAACAGGTGGGTCTTGAGTTTCTGTCGGAAGGAGCGGAGGTCGGTAGTAGTTCTGATATCGGGGGGGAGGTCATTCCAGAGGGTTGGGCCCATCACAGAGAAGGCTCTACTCGATGGAGTTCGCCAAAGGAGAGGAACCAGCAGCTAGGGCTCCTCGGACCTATTTCACACTGACAGTGAAATAGGAAAAATGTGCCCATGAAAGAAGATCTCTGTCTGCCTTGCTGTACATGTGTCAGCTTTCTCTCTTTGAGCCAAAGGTGTGATGGAGCTCAAAGTGCTGCACAGCTAAGAGCCTCTCAATAAAAATCCTATTCTTTTCTTTCCCAGACCCCCTCCAAAAGGCTATTCATTTCCATAACGGTTCACGTGGCAGACTTTGAAACCATTTCACTATCTCTGTGTTTATCCTTCAAGTCCCCCTAGTAAATCAGTCTACAAGGCCACGTTAATGTTCGCTACCAAGCATGCCTTGGCCAACACCTGCTTTTCACATCACCCTCCAGCATGCACAACTCTCTCAAATGGGTCACATGAGGGGCAGATGTTGATCACACGGCATCACAAGAGCTCCCCTGTTCTCAGATCCGCCTCACAGCACACTTTCCAGAATACCCTAAAGCAGATGGCCTCAGCCTCACCTCCTTCAAATGTGTTGGATTATATGACCCTCTATCCCAAAACAGCACTACCCTGGGTAGGGAGGATGCAATTTTGATCTGACATATAATAGGGAGGTGCCAAGGTTGGATAAAATTGAAATAGAGGGCAAGTTGCAGCACTGGTAAGGGGAGGACAAAGAGGTCTCACTAGGGAGGGGAAAATTCACAATACCTAAACCTGCTCTTAAAATTAAGGGTTTAATCTGCATTTAGATTACATTTGTTAAAACAGCAACAATGCTCTTCCAGACAATGTTAGCAGTGTTTATTTAAGCAGGTCTCAAAAACAATTCCAGAATTGCCTAGATTCCACAAACCCCATTTCTCCAAGGCACCTGAGGGTAGAACAAGAAGCAATGGGTGGAAACTAATCAAGGAGAGAAGCAACTTAGAACGGAGGAGAAACTTCCTGACAGTGAGAACAATTAATCAGTGGAACAGAAGTTGCCTCCAGAAGTTGTGAATGCCCCAACACTGGAAGTCTTTAAGAAGATGTTGGATAGCCATTTGTCTGAAACGGTATGGGGTTTCCTGCCTAGGCAGGGGGTTGGACTAGAAGACCTCCAAGGTCCCTTCCAACTCTACTATTGTATTGTATTGTATTGTATTGTATCTTGGGGAAAATCTCACAACACCCCTAGGAGGTAGGCTGAGATGGATACTATTAGCATCGCCACATACCAATTACAAGTATGCTGAGGCTGAGAAAACAGGTGGAGGCCATCTGGAGAATTTGGGATAGATGCAATAAGGTCTTTGTGACCTGTCAGTCATATTTTTAAGCACTGCATACTGCTTGCTCTTCCTTTCTGCTCAGAGGGATTTGTAAGCTTGACCCAAATCCTTATAATTCAGTTGCACCTATTATGAATAACAACAGTATTTAAAAGGTAGAATTATTTAGGGCTACAAAAAGAGGTAGAAAAATTAAAATAAATACATGGGCACATATTTTCCAGAATTCTGGGATTTACTGAGAAATTATCACATACGTTCTGAACTCTTGCTGACCTCCCTTATTTGCAGCAAACTCTTTGACGTTCCTTTCCTGCCTTTCCCTAAATGATTGCCAGGTTGGTGTAGTGCAGGGGTGTCCAAACTTGGGAACTTTAAGACTTGTGGACTTCAACTCCCAGAATTCCCCAGCCAGCTATGCTCCCAAGTTTGGACACCCCCGGTGTAGTGGTTAAGGAGCTCACCTGGAAACCAGGGGCCTGCGAGTTCTAGCCTCACTTTAGGCCTGAAAGCCAGCTGGGTGACCCTGGGCCAATCACTTTCTCACCCACCTCAAAGGGTTGTTGTTGTGGAAGGGAAAGAGGAAGAGGAAGGAGTTTGTTCACTACCTTGAGTTACTTATAAAGCAATTTATAATTGAACTACACGTAGTAATAAAGCATAGCAATCTAATAAGTAAATAATAAATTACTTTCCACTCAAGTATATCTTAAACCAGGGGTGTCCAAACTTGGGAACTTTAAGACTTGTGGACTTCAACTCCCAGAATTCCCCAGCCAGCCATGCTGGCTGGGGAATTCTGGGAGTTGAAGTCCACAAGTCTTAAAGTTCCCAAGTTTGGACACCCCTGTCTTAAACTCTATCCACAGCATCAACCAACAGGGACAGGGATGTTAACAGGGATGTTAGTGGGCCAAAGGATTTAGATGCTGCTGCTGGGAAATGTGATCATATTGTCTCTGGGAGGGTACCAGCTAATTCTCTCCAAGCTCTGCAGGCCTTGTCAAAGGGAGTTCGGCAATCAGAATGTCCCTTTGCTCCAATACATTTCTGGGTGCAGTCCAGGAGGTTAGGACCACCATTTAAGGCCCAGAGTTCTTTTGGAGCATAGTTATTCCTAAAATGTTAATTCAACCTCAGTTCCCAGCCAGTCAGCTCAGCTCAGCTCACAGGCATGTGCTGCCAGTAGCAGCATTTCCCACCCCTCGGCCTGGATTTACGTTTGAAGACTTGGGCCTTCACAGTTTGCTCTTTTGGCTGACAGCCAGTCCTTGAGGGGAGTGACCTTAAGAACACACCGCGCAGGTCCCATTCATGCAGTTAGCATCTGATTAACTTCGGGGTTTTTGATTTAATCCCTAGTGTGATCTGGCCGCAGAAATATAGAGAAGTTTGCTTCACGTTATGCCTTCCCAAGCGGCATAGTAGCTATTGGGTCTCTGTGTCCTTGACTCCTGGCATAATTCTTTAGGACTTTACCGGTGGATCAGGCAAAGCAGCCCACAATATTTTAGCCTTTATTGAGATAGGCAAGCCAACAGGAATAATGCAACCTTTCCAAGCGTTTTCAAACAGAACTGCTATTTTTGGTGGGAATACTTTCTGGAGGCTGGGAATTGCATCAGACAGAGCTGAATTCTCCCATCTCCGCAGTTTCACTCCCCCTCTAGATGGTGCAGAAAGATCAGGTGCTGGGAAGGCTTGGCAGAAGAGTAGCTGCACCCAGGTCACCCGTTCTATGCTTGTCTCATACTTTCTGTAGCTTTAACAAATACATGCCATTTAGCCTTTATTTCCATGTATGTCGAAGCTAGAGCAGGATATTGCACAGTGGGATAAGGAGATTTCAAATCGGAGGTGTCTGATCAGGTCCCCCTCCCTACTAGTGGGTTTCTGAAACTTTGAATTTGTTAAAAATTTCCTGACAGAACAATTAATCCGTGGAACGGCTTGCCTCCAGAAATTGTGGGTGCTCCAACACTGGAGTTTTTTTTAAAAAGAGATTGGACAACCATATGTTTAAAATAAAATAGTTTCCTGCTTGAGCAGGGGGTTGGACTAGAAGACCTCCAAGGTCCCTTCCAATTTTTGTTCTGTTATTCTTCCAAAAATGTTCATTCTCTAAGCTTTAAGGGCAGAAAATTATTAAATGCAGGACAAGCAATTATCCTAACAGTATTTAATTAGCTGAACTTCATTTGAATTGTGCTTATACTGATAATGAATTCAATTTGATTATTGCCCTGGCCCCACCTCTGTTTTGGGAGATTGAACTTTTTTAAAAAATGACTCAAAGGCCAGCAGTCCTCAATCCTGGAATATTTTTGGTTTTCTAATGCAGATTGATTCCTTGTGCCTATTATTTGCATTGCAGATAGGTGATCTTTTGAAGTAAATATGCAAAGCATCTTTCCTACTCTCAAACTGCAGCCCTTCCCCTGGGGGTTAACTGAGGCATCTCTCCTCTATCCCCCCTGGTGGGGGCTAAAACCACTGTCTCCTACTTCCCCACCCTGTGCTGTGTGCAATGACCCAAGGGAGCCTGCTGACCTTGTCATTGTAATAGGTCTTCAATTGATGGAATGTGAGACTTGCTGCTGAGAGGGATGTGCTGGGTACAAGGGTAGCATTATTCACCACTTTTAGCTTTTATTAAAGAGGATCCATATGTCAGGCCTTGAAAGCACAGCTATATTTTATTTGAAGAACTATACCAAGAGATGCACCAAAGGGCTGAAAATGTGGACTGCTTCTAATTGCAGTTACTAAAGGGCATTACTGAAGCAGAGCACTGTACTAGGCATTGCTAAACTACTACTAAATGCAGTACATCTCTGCAACCTTTGTGTAATCTCATCCAATACATGGAAAAAAGAGCTGCCATTTTCCCAAGGCCAGCATTCAGAAATTATAAGACTTCTATAAATTATATGCCTATGGATCTATGAAGGGGGATAGTAAACGCTAAATTAGCATCAGGCAGTTCAGAGCTTACATTTATGCAAAATAGGTGCAATGTCCTTTCACAGTAGTAGGTCACAGGTCTGCCCAAAATTTTTTTTCAAGAGTTGTTTTGGTTATTCCACATAATCTTTATGTTTTTTGGTGCGTTGAATCCGAAAATGACCTCCATTTTGTCATAGGACATCACGTTTCCTGACAATTCAGGTAACTATGTTAAATAAGGCAAACCCTCAAAATAAATGGAAATAGACTTATAAAATTAAAGTTTTATTACAATATTTTCATGAAAATCCTTTTTTGAACTGAAATGAGCTCACCTACACACACTAAACTCGATTCTTCTTCCTTGTGAGGCTCCTCTTGGTGCATTTACGCTTGTGAGTAGCATCTGGAATGTCTCTCTGAAGCATCCAACAGTAATCTGCCATCATTGTAGTGCTCCATTTTCCCTGGTATCTCCTTTCCATCTCTTTAATGTCTTGGTGGAATCGTTCACCTTGTTCCTCACTCACAGCTCCCAAATTTTCAGGAAAGTAGTCAAGGTGGGACTGGAGGAAATGCACTTTCAAACTCATCAGGCAACCTAAAGCTTGAAATGCTTTCAGCATTCTTCCAACGATCTTTTTGTAGTGAGGATCTTTGTTATTGCCTAAAAAATTATGTACAACTTCTTTAAATGCAATCCATCCTCCTTTTTGAGGATCCGTCATTGACAAATTCTTGATCAACTATAAGCCTTCTAATGTCTTGTCCGACGAACACACCTTCCTTCAATTTTGCCTCCGACAGGCATGGAAACTTGGTGACCAAGTATTTGAAGCATTCTCCATCTTTTGGAAGTGATTTTACGAATTGCTTCATCAATCCCAATTTTATGTGGAGAGGTGGTAGAAGAACTTTATGGGAAGGTACCAAAGTTTCTTAGAGGACATTTTTTTTCACCGACTGTTAGCACCTTCAGCTGCCAACTCTTCTTGATCCAATGATTTTGTCGGTCTCGACTGTCCCATAGACACAGAAAACAAGGGTATTTGGTATACCCAGCTTGTTGCCCGAGCAGCATGCACAAGACCTTCAAGTCCCCACACACTTGCCAACCTGTGTCTGTACACGAGATGTCACAGTGCTGGCCACGCCCCCTGCACTGACCGGAGATGCTGCTATCTGCCCTGTGTCTCCCTCCCACTGGATTCTTCAGGAAAGATTAACTCCTTCTACCATTAGAAGAACAGACTTAAAACTTGCTTAGCTTATGTATATATTGCTGACGATCAGATATACAGTGCTATATATTTTTTACATAACTCGGACAAACCCTTTAAGGTTTTTTTTTTGGCATTTCATATCTTAAATGTACTTATGTGAATTAATTAATAGTAATTTGGACTTTAAATTTGGATAAAAACCCATAATATAAAAAAAATACCAAATTTTTTTTAAAATGATAAATTTTAAGACAATTTTGCATGTTGTGGCAAATCATGACGTCTAGGAGTTTATTCAATATTTTATTTGTTTTCAGCACACCAAAATGCATGGAAATTAGATGAAAATAATCAAACAGCTTTTTAGTCGCAGACCTGTGAATCATTTCAGCATTGCAAAGAAAAATAACATCTGTCGTAAGAAAGAACAGCATGGCCTCTCTTGATAGCCCAGAAGAATAGATCGAAGCCTCAGTATTAGATTTAATTCAAGAACTAAAAACATCATGGCCTTTGAAGATGATGGCATTAAGCTGTTAATCGTCTGGGCTTGAGTGCTGGAAGCAAACAGGATGGCCACCAACAGCAAAAAGGGAAGTCCAGAAACTCAAGGCCGGAAGCAGATAATCAGGCAAGATATTCAGAGGAGACATTAACTTTTCCAGATTAAGGTATCCCAGATAGGGACCAGGAACCTAGGAATTGAAAAAAGTTGTAAGATGAGTGGATCAGCAGAGAATAAACCAAGAAGCCCAACAGTATTTGAATGTAAAGACAGTTGAATCAGCTAGTTTTAATTTTCCTCCTTCAGTGACATTGTACTGGAGCTAAATGTATTTCTATCTATTTTAAGGGAACCAATTAAAATAAGTGGAAGTTCAATGCATCCCTTCTTTTCTTCAATACCTTTTTAGTGTAAGAAGAAATAATTTCTCACATCTCCAATCTTGGAGAAATAAGCAGATGAGAAGACAACATTTGCAATTTCCATTCAGTAGAGAAAAAAAAGAGAAGAAATGAAAGGACTGATGGATTAAGAGTCCTCCAACCTTCCATACGGACCTAGTAGGAAGTAGCACCAGGCTGACTTTGGCTGGATTCCAAAAGTAGGGGCAAATTTAGCTAACTTATGAATAAGGACTGAGTAGGAATGCTAGATGAAGAATTTGGAAAGTATCCCAGTAGAAAGCAGTGATAAACTATCATTTGAGCTGCTCCCAAGATTACGGGATTATTTTACATTTGAGCTTTTCCTTGAGAGTTTACCTTCACCTCATAAAATACTCTCCTCAAACGCTTATTTACTTTTGTTCTAATGACTTTGACATTTCTAGAGATTCATTTCTCAAATGATTAACACATAACAAGTTTGAGTTAGTACCATTTCTTCAAGTTCTTCTTTCAGATGCCTGGTTAAAAGAAAGCCCACAAGCATATTGGTTCTTGTATGAATAAACCTATCTCAATAAAAGCTAACTAAGAAGGGCATCAGGATCTGCCTTGGCAAATAGACTTAAGGAGTTAACCTAAGAAAAGAGCAGGGCTTTTATTGGGCAGCCACTGCTGCCATCTTGACTTTTTTTTATCTTTGTAGACACTTCTGCCAGCATGACCACTTCAAAATAGAGAGCCACCCAGATAATGCTGAAATTTAGTGATATAATCTTCTGGTAGCATTTTCAAAGAAAGAGGAAAAATTTAAAAAGTGTGAGCTAAGCCTAAGATGTTTAGTTTACTTCAATAAGCGAATGTACTTTTACCTCACTCTACCTAACCCAGGAGAAATCTAAACCTTCTAAATCTAGTCTGTTCATCATATTTTTATTGCATATATTTCAATCCCCTTGACCACCAGAAAATAAATTTATTTTAGAAAGAAAATCTTTGATAGAATGATGTTGCAATTAGCTATCTGGTCTCAATCTTCTCCATTATGGTGGAAAGTATTGCATTTCCGTTTAGGAGGGGATATCTTCAAGTCAACATTGACTCCTGGTGACTGCCTGGACTACTGTAGTACCTGCAGTTTTGTTGGCAAGATTTTTCAGAAGTTGTTTGCCATTGCCTTCTCCTTAGGAAGAGAAGCAGTGAGAGAATGTGATTGGCCCAAGGTCACCCAACTGGCTTTGTAACTAAGCCAAGATGGTCTCCCAGTTTCTAGCCTGGTGCCTTAATCACTACACCAAGCTGGCTTAATTCAATACAGTTGTTTAAATTATTATAAAGCGCTGGTGATCTCTGGCATGAACACTTGGCCCACCTTTATTCATTTAAAAATGAAATTGAGTACAGCAGTGAAACTGATGACTTTATGTTCTGGATTTTCAATATGCCACTGGATAGCATATAATAATTCCTAGGAATTCAGTTCTTTAAATAGGACCTTTTCCCAATTCTCTGGAGGCATGACTGCTTTTTATTGTATACACTTTGCATTATATCTCCCTGTTGTCTCTACTCCTTCTGCCACCAACTTTCTGGAACAACTCTCTGGGCATGCAGAAAATAGGGATGGGAAGGAGAAGTTTGTTCAGCAGCTACCATTCCTTCTACTGATGGAGTTGCACTGGATTGAGATTTCCTTAGATAGTTGGATTAAACACATTAAATGCATTCCACAATCATTCTGTCAAAAAAAGCATACAACAATTCTAGAAGGTAAGTTAATTTTATTAACTTTGCAAGTGGGACCTATAAAACACTGGAATATTGTATGCTCCTGTTCCATCTGTTGTATACATTCCCACATTTTCCTTCTCCCAGGATTTCTGATTTTTCCATTAGTCTTCAATTGGTCCCCTCTAACATGAGAGGAGGGCCAGCCCTTTGTGTATTGGCTTTGATTCCCAACCCTCTTTCTTCTGTTCTTGATTTTTAACAACTGTATTCACAAATATTGAACGTATCTTCCATCTTCCTGTGTGCAAATGGTAGTGTTTATCTCACAAGAGAATCAAATTTCCTTATAAGGTAACAATAATTTGCCTTAGATTTAACTGGCTTGATGGTCCTTGGCCAAGATGATTGGGAATATTGAGAATCATAATTCAGCAGGACCTGAAAAATCACAGATGTGAAACATAAATTAGGGATTTCTTTCTTTACTTTTCAGTTTCTCTCTTGTGTTTCTCATCACCAGTTGTCAATGCTTTGGAGGGTTGTTAGTTTTTGTCTACTGAAGAAATGAGATACAAATGTGATAATAAATTGTTACGATCAAGGACAAAAGATGCATTTATTAGCCTCTGTGCCTGCACACCTGCAATTTGTAGTGTAAATTGTCTGTACTTTGTTCATGTGGAGTAATCTTGGGAGGGACAGTGGCAATAATAAATGCAATCAGAATGACATAGAAGTAACTTTATACTTAGAGTACCACCAATATTCTGGTATCTTCTTTGGGCAAAATTACAAAACAGAGCTCAGTGTCCTAAATATGAACAGAAGTTTTTATTCCCCGCTTCATTCCAAAATAAATTTTGAACGATCTCTACCATACCTCTATGTACTATGCCTTACAAACATCCCTACATGCTAACTTAATGCTCCCTGAATTATCTGAGTCAAAAACCAGAGCCTAGGCATCATCATTTTCTCTGTTATTGATTTTCAAACGTTTACATCATATTATTGTTTTTGAAAACTCACATCTTAAAACCCTGGTACTATTTTTTTTTAAATGTACAAGCTCAGAGAATCCACATCTCAACTAGGAGATATAGTGCTCCTCAACCAGTACAATGTTAAAGTAATAGTTATTAGCCAAGAAACATGCACGCATTTTGTCATGAACAGCATCTGTGTTTAAAAATGTGAAAGTGACATACAGCCTGCCTGTAAATAAATGATTCCAGAAATAAATAAATAAATGATTCCTGGCATATGGCAAACACAATTTAATGGTTTCACAAACAGAATTTTAAATTCTATCCTAATGTCCTAATAGTGGAAAATACTGTATAAATTTTACTACTCTTTGTCTAAGTAATAATTTGTGTTCTCTTAGCCTTGGATAGCAGTTTCTCACCCTGAAATATAACAGGTGGTGCTTTTTCTTGGCTCGGAGACAGAGTGATACAAAGCTGTAGAACATTTTTTTATTATATCTGTATCCTTGTCCCCTCCCTCCAAGGTCAGGGTCAAACCCATGGGCATGTTCTCACAACGGTCCCGTGTGGTAAGTAGAGCTAAGAGATAATGATGAGTTCAAGATCACTTTGAGGCTTGTAGCTAGTTTTTATGGTGGTGTATTGTTGTATTTGTTGTATTGTGACAGATTTGTGGTCTTGGCCCTATTATACAACACATTTATATTTTAGGAGGATTAGAGCATGTTAAAACAGGACAGATAATACGTGTTGATTCCAACTATGTTCTCCCTAGTATGTGTCCAGGCTTATGGAAGAATATTGCTTTTAATGGTTGTGTTGGACGATTCTCATCATGCTTATAATTAAGCCATGTTTCTCATTGTTTCTCTATTAAAATTGATGAAAGAGCTTATTGGGAACAGATTACTGTGGAAGTCCCCTTCCAGGATAGTCTGTTTTCTTTTTCATACTCTCAAACCAATCAGTCTTGTCCCTATTCATGCTGCACATTTAAATTCACGCTGTTTTCTGCTTTACTTGATAAGCTCAGCAAAAAAACGGGTTGGGTTGCTGAGCCCCATCTAGAAGCATCTATCTGTGCAGCGGGCTCACAGCAACTTCTCCAACTGCTTAGAACATGCTTTTTAGGAGGTTTTGCTGATTTGTTCATTCGGTTTTTTCCCCTGGAAAAATGGGTTGGAGCTTTGGAGGAAAAAGGATGGGCAGCAGGGAGGTGGAGAAGTAGATATCCCAGGCTGGAGATAAGATATTCTCTACATCAACTACATATGATCCATAGCTGATGTAACAGCACATATGCAGTTTGGAATAGAAGGGTTACTTTATTTGGAAATATGTCCTGGGTTTTGGGGGATTCTGGACAAAGGGATGGCTTTGGAATGTTCCGCTGAAAAAGTAAAAGAAGGATGTCAGTGTGAATGATTCAGAAAAGCAGCTGCCCACTATCATGTTACCCTGGGTAAAACAGGACTAAAGCAGAGCTGAGAAAAGGACTTCATGAGTGAAAGCCCAGACGAGGATGTCATGCTTGCCCAGAGCTCCCCAGCTAATTGTAACCGTTCAGCCCAAAATAAAATAAACTGAAAGAATGGAGATTTGACAAGGTGGTTTTGTTTTTTTAACATTTCACAATTTGGTTTGTTTGTTTCTTTATAAGAATTTTAATCCTTGTAAGTCATTTATGCTACAAATCAGAGGGAGATTTTGTGACTGCCCAGGAGAAGCAGAAGTGCACATCTGATGTGTATGGGGGGATTTAGTGGTTTCTTTATGAAACCAGAAGTGTGCATAGCACAGAGTAGATGGCTGATGAAATGCTGTGATGCTTTCCGTTTGGAATTGTTCATCTAAGTGGTGCCTGGCTTCAATCTCGGTAGTGAAGTCTTTCCACAAATTAATCACTGTTAATCGTGATTCATACATTCACAGAGTTGCACAAACGACTGTAGTGATAATCCAGCAAAACTGGGGAACCACGTTAATTTCTCAGAGCCAAATTAAAAGCCTTCTGGAGCCTTAAAATACAGCCATTACTCATACCATTTAGGTTTCCCATACCACTGCGTTTCTTTAACCAAAACTGCATCATTTGGTGATGGTGAAACACTGGCAATTAAAAAAAAAACCTCAGTAGGTAGTTGGGGCAGGACGAAGGGAGAGAAAGTTACTCCACAAACTTACCAGCAACACAGGAGACCGATGCGGTATATTAATCTGTGAAGCACATAACCCCCACCCCCTCTCAAAAAGAGAGCGATCCCCTCTCAAAAAGAGAGTGATCCACTCAAGAGGATAAATTAGCCAATAAAAGTTGAACAGGATGGTAAAGCTAGACCATCAGAGCATGGACTCCAAAGAGGACAATCATTTTTTGTATAAATGCAAGCCACTCCCAAGTCTTGACTTAGCTGAAGTCTCACCCTGTCTAATCTGCAAATTCCAGTTTGCTGTAGAAATAGTTTCATGCTTCAGCAAAGTCAGTCATGACTAACCACCAGATGCTGGGTAGTATTTCCTCCCTCCCTCCCCACCCCACCCACCCCCCTGCAAAATAATCCCAGCGCAAATTATTTCCAAGTGAGCGTAGGAACGATTCCATCTGAAAAGAACAGCTGCAGCCCTGCAGATGTAGAGAGGTGCACTGCACCCTGTGAATTCTCTCTTCAATTATTGCACATGATGCTTTGGAGAAACGAGACATTTTTGATGTGGTGGCTTTAGGGTAAATGTTCACCTTCTCTTCTCTGGGTTTTTACAAAGCTTCATGGGTCCTCCTTCATGTGTGTGTGTGTTGTTCTTCTTTTCTCCTGTTAGATCAGATTCCCAATTTTTAGAGCAGCTTTTAGAAAAATCAAGAGCAAAACCAATGGCTCTGCTCATATGGCTTGTGAGGGGGAAGGAAGCAAGTTCCTATGTTTTCTGACAACCTGCTTAGCTATTTAAAAACGCCATAGTGTATCATGGTTTGGTTGAAACTGGGGAATTGTTAAAACTGTCCATTTTAATTCCCCCCACACTTCTTTTTCTTTAACTGGAGCACTGATATGTAATTAAGCTCTTATAGTTTGGGAGTGCTTACATGGCTTGACAGCTCAATTGTTTTTAAGTACCATCCCAACGAGTGGTGGGTTGCCAATTTTTTACTACTGGTTCAGGCGCACGACGCTTTTGTGCATGCGCAGAAGTGTCTGGGAGGGTGGGCGGAGCCTCCCGCCGCCACTACTACCAGTTTGCCCGATCCGGGCCAAACTGGTAGCAACCCACCTGATTCCAACCTACTCTTAGTCTTCCATTGTTAAATACCATACCATAGATACATTTATCAGCCTACAGATACTACTCGCCTTGCAACCATTTGTTTAGTGACTGTTCAAATTTGCAAGGGTCCCGAAAGTGGCTTATGACTGTTTTCCACACTTATGACTGTTGCAGCATCCCCATGATCACATGATCAAAATTCATATGCTTTGCAACTGCTTCAAATTTATGATGGTTGCAGTGTCCCGAGGTCATGTGATCAATACAATACAATAGCAGAGTTGGACCTTGGAGGTTTTCTAGTCCAACCCCCTGCCTAGGCAGGAAATCCTACACCGTTTCAGACAAATGGCTATCCAACATCTTCTTAAAGACTTCCAGTGTTGGGGCATTCACAACTTCTGGAGGCAAGCTGTTCCACTGATTCATTGTTCTAACTGTCAGGAAATTTCTCCTCACTTCTAAGTTGCTTCTCTCCTTGATTAGTTTCCACCCATTGCTTCTTGTTCTACCCTCAGGTGCCTTGGAGAATAGTTTGACTCCCTCTTCTTTGTGGCAACCCCTGAGATATTGGAACACTGCTATCATGTCTCCCCTAGTCCTTCTTTTCATTAAAGTAGACATACCCAGTTCCTGCAAACGTTTCTCACCTTTTGTGACCTTCTGACAAGCAACGTCAATGGGGAAGCCAGATTTGTTTAACAACCTTGTTACTAATTTAACAAAAATGCAGTGATTCACTTAACAACTGTGGCAAGAAACATCGTAAAATGAGGCAAGATGCACTTAACTGTCTCGCAAAGCAACATTAATTTGGGGCTCAATTGTGGCCGTATGTCGAGGACTACCCATATTTGAAAAATGTTTTATTTTATTCCTTTGGTTCTGCTCACTCTGGAACACTTAGCAAACGCTATTAATTTACAAAGGGTGCTATCTCTACTGCATTTACAATACGTTCTTTTAAAATAAGAAAAGCTGATTAAACATTAAGAGAAAATGTCTGCACACTGAAAACACCAAACATTTACCTGACCACCAATGGACAGGATTTGGGGCCATTAGTTAAAAACTGTAGTGAAGGATCACTGTTTTAGTTGCTTCTTTTTATAAGACAGAAATAGAGATTGCAAATGATTCCCCCTGAAGTAGGTTTGTGTCATTTTTGTTCCATTGGGAATAATTCTCTCCCCCACCCAAAAACAACAACAACTACTAATACAGTAAAGGCTGAATGCCACTGATGCAAATTATTACAGTCTCTGTGGTTTTTTTCAGATTCCCATCTCATCATTTCTTCTCAACGACTATCACCTGAGGAGAAAAAACCTGTATGCTTCAAGTGGGAGCCCACCCTGCCCGTAACCCCTCCCACCACAGGCAACTTCGAGCAACAAGCCCAAAACTCTTAAGCACCTTTGCTTAAGAGAGTTCTTTGCTGCGGGGAAACTCCCTTTCCCACACTTGTCTCTGGCTTTATCTTAACTTGTAACTTAAGAACAGCGAAAGGTGAACCTTGAATCAAGAGGTCCACCTTAGCCTCCACAGTGGAAAGCTTCCAAGATGAATGTCTATGCAAATTCTCAGTTATCCCGGTCAAGGTTGTCCCATAGGTGCTTTTTCAAGAGGCAACTGGATCCAGTTGCCTCTTGAAAAAGCACCTTTGGAACTTCCAGGATGAATGGTGCTCAATCTTTCTCCAGAATCTCAAGAGTGGGTAATTCTAGGTTAACAAAGGTTTTTTTTCTCCAGTCCAACACTAATCATCCCTATATGCCATCCTCTGATAGCCTACCCATTTGCATTTTTCTTCCATTCTCCATCTTCTCCCATTTGCAACTGGGTAGACCGTGTAGATCTTCAGGGATAGACAACTCCACCACCACCACCACTAATGCCACAATGCAAGAGAAAAGTGTGGAGGAAACAGATGCGGACCATGAAGTTGGCCCTGAGACCTTCTTTCTAAAGAACATATAGTATGGTAACAGTTGCAGTAGAGCTTTTAGAAAATGCTGTAACCTTAATCTTCCATGGCTGGGCCTCCAACCTTCTGCATGTTGGATGATAAAAGAAAGCATGGGAGATGCCAGGGAATAGACAAAACCATCCAACAGAAGGCCGAGGACCATGTGGGAATCATGCATTGCTTATTGCCCTCAGTAAAGAGTAGATTATTGCTTTCATTATTGAACATTGTTAATGTACCTTGTTTCCCTGAAAATAAGACCTCCACGGATAATAAGCCCAATTGGGGTTTTTGAGCGCATACGCTAAAATAAGCCTTCCCCTGAAAATAAGGACCCCCTGAAAATTTTGCAACACAGCAGCAGCCATGAGGTGACCATGCTTGCCACCTCTTACACCTCAAAAATAATAAGACCTCCCTGAAAATAAGGCCAAGTGCTTATTTCGGGGGTCAAAAGAAAATAAGACCCTGTCTTATTTTAGAGGAAACACGATACCTGAAATTTTCATCTGGGAGCAGAGCTGAAATGTATTAGATGTAGTTGTACTTTACACAATTAGGGAGATATTAACCATTGACCAAAGATCAGGATGTACATCACTATTATTATAAGATATACAATATTATTCATATTTGACTTATTGTAAGATTGGCTAGATTCATCCAGTTAAATTTGGATAGCTAGGTATTAAACTGGACACAGTACTAGGCATGAGTGGCAAATAGTGGCAATAGTGAAGAAGTTACTGTGGCTGAATAAATATATGAAGATATATAGATAACTTCTAAGCAAAGGTGATGTTTAAAATGGATTTAGGCACCAAAAGAGGCAGAACAGAACAATCACAGCAAATTGAGATAGAAAGAGAAGCAGGTAGATATTTATCTTCAGAGTAGAGAGGTTATAAAAAATGGTCAGAATACTCTAAGTTTCAGCTCCACTGCCATCGTGCAATTGGAAAGTTTGCAAACTCTGTGTGGCATCAGGAAGGGCATCCAGCCAGTAAATGCTCAGATCCATCCAGTTGCCCCAACTTTACCCCAAATTAAGGGATTACTGAGTCATAAAAAAGGGGGGAATATGTGCAATTGGAAAGCAGATGTTAGAGAGAGCTCTTGT
The DNA here is from genome assembly GCF_964273705.1 of Natrix helvetica. Taxonomy (NCBI): domain Eukaryota; kingdom Metazoa; phylum Chordata; class Lepidosauria; order Squamata; family Natricidae; genus Natrix; species Natrix helvetica. The sequence continues at coordinate 97,658,354 of NC_138550.1, read as the reverse complement.
ATCTGGATTGCCATTAGATGGCAGCAAAGAGCTAATGTTTTCTGACATCTAGTGGTCATTTGGACTTTTGTAACCTCAATACAGCAAAGCCTTTTCACATCTCATTAACCTTTGCACATGCTAATGCAGCTTTAAGAGGAAAGCAGTTTTCTCCAAAGCCTTGAGCAGACTAATAGTAAAATAACGTACAGAGATGCAGCAAAAGCAAAGTACAGCTTTTATTATCCGCTGCCTGTGAGCAAGGGGTAACCAAATATAAATAGAATGTGTTTTCAAGAGTCTTTAAAATAACAAATGTTAACCTTGGGAAAAAGTCTCTCTTGTATTGACACTGAATTGGAAGGTAGCTGATTCTGCAGCATTTACAAAAGAGGCATTATGTATAAAATAACTCTTAATGGCTCTTTATCCCCATTAGGATTCTAGATTGTCTAAATGAGGATAGACTTTGGTTAGAGTATTGATTCAGCTAACAGTGAGGCATTTAAAGGTTCTGAAGTTCCTAGGCTTTATATAAGAGCAAAGGTTATTCCAAAGGGATGTGTTAGGTTAGAAGTCAACAACTGTGACTGATGACATTCTTGCCCTGGATAGTTCTGAGCGCTTGCTTAATCTGCTTCATCAATCTCCCAGAACAAAATGGAGATTCTAGAGGCAAGAATCCTGTCTTTAAAGCAATCCCAACAGTGCAGACAAAATTTGGGGCAACGATGTACATTCTATCAATTCAGAGCAGTGATTTTAAATCCTTCAAAACTCACAAAACACCCACATTTTAGTTGTCAAATTCATGAGGAAGCCCTGGTATTTACGAATACAATGATCAAAACTCAAAAATGATGTAAATATACCACTCCACGGAATCTTTTTCACGAATACTTTGAGCTACAGGATGCCGCTTGACATCCCAAGGGCAGATTCATTTCAAATTCAAATTGGTTCAGCTTCCCTTTAAAAAAAAAAAAAGCTGAGCAATCCTGAGTAAGAATAACAGAAGTTCTGATCTAGCTGCGAGATTCTAGTGAAAGAGAAAGAAATGAGGTGACTTAAGTCACGATGCAATCTCTCTCTCTCTCTCTCCTTTTTGCACGGAAGAGGAGCAAGTTGCAACAGGAAGGCCTGCCCCCTTTTTTTGGGTTGATGTGCTTTTGAACAACTTGGGCAACTTGCCATCAGCATCACTGCTGGGAAACGTACAAGAAAAATGCAATTAATAAAATCAACCCACCTCCCATGCCTATTCAGCACACTGTTCTAACAAGTACTGGAATGAGATGAAACTAACATTCACGCCATTAACCCTGTGTACGCGAGCTTCCCTTCTAGATAATGGTGACATTTTAATTTCCACACGCACACCTCGAGGAAACTTGTGCGTTGACAACCCTCGGGACTGCCAACATTATTAATAGCATTTGAGGTTCTTCTCTTCTTTCTAAGTGATCTGGAATTTAGGGAAGTTTTTTGGGGAGTGAATTCTAGGAAAACACCCAGTTCCAATTATTACATTAAAGAAGAGCAGTTGTGCTTCCCTAAAGAAAGGCCCCAACTTAATAATAATAATAATAATAATAATAATAATAATAATAATAATAATAATAATAATAATAATAATAATAATAATAATGCAGAAACCTGGTGGAATACATGAAAAGATTTCTTAGGATCCAGCTTTCCCAATCTGGGAATCAGATATGTTTATACTGCAGCTCTCACTATTTCTGGCAACTTGGCAAGTTGTGGCAAGTGCCAAACTACCGTGTTTCCCCCAAAATAAGACAAGGTCTAGTGACAAGGTCTTATTTTCTTTTGACCCCGAAATAAGCGCTTGAGCTTATTTTTGAGGAGGTCTTATTATTTTTGAGGTGCAGGATGCCCCTTAACGTTTCTGCCTCTGTTTCTGGCACAGTCTTGCCAGCCCTAGCGTTGCTGGGCCTGCCGCTCTTTTTGCGGCCGCTACTAAGAGAAGGGGCGCAGTAGCTAGGATTTGTGGGAGCGGTCTCCATGAGGCCATTCAGTGTGGATGGCAGGTGCATGTGGGGTTCATGGCCCATGTTCCCTTCCTTCCACCCAGGAAATGGCAGGGACCGGCTGCATATGCATTTAAATATTTTAGGGGAGGGCTTATTTTCGGGGGAGGGTTTATTTTAGTGCATGCGTTCAAAAGCCCGATTGGGCTTATTATCTGGGGAAGTCTTATTTTCAGGGAAACAGGGTACTAAGAATTTTGGGAGCTTCAGTCAGATCTAGAAAAGCTGTCCTACACTTATCACACACTTGGACTTATTGAGACAGCGCTAACTAGTTTAATGATGGATCAAGAGCCATGACGTTCACGGAGCAGGCAAATGGGTCTTCCAACGTTGGTAGCCCAAAATCAAGAACTGAAAACCCAAAGTCAAACAGTTTCTTCTGTTGGTCTTTTTATACTCACCGTGATTGATTACTTCAAACCCAGTCTTGGGATCAACTTTTCCAAATTAAGAAAAAGAAAAGGAGCAGCTGTCGGGAGTAATTTGTCAATTTTTTTATTTAGGTTTTTTTTGGGGGGCGGGGGTTGGTTCCGTAGCTATCGTCTCCTACTATTGCAGGCAGAATTTATGCTTTTAATTTGCTTCTGCCCAGTCCCCCTGACAATCTATTCCAAACTATTTGGGTAAATGAAAAATAGCAAGCTCTGGATTTGATTTCTCAGAGGTCCCAAGTACCTTAGGTCTGCCAAACAAATTTACAAGAAGACTCTTGTGCAAATTAAGGCAGTGTAATGCAGAGAGAAGTATAGGGATTTTTTTTAAAAAAATAAAATCCTAACGCTATTATCAGCTCAGCAGGAAAGTAATAATTATTTTCATTAAATAGAGTGCAGCTATGTCTTCCTCCCGATGGATCCAATCAGAACGCCTTTGTTTTTCAGTGCTCCTTATTAGGATAAGGAGCCACATCTGAAGTTTACACAGGGGAAACAGTCCATTTTATTTTCCAATGCAAAATGAAGGTACACGAGACCCAATCTGATTTATAATCAGGGTGAAGGGGGCGAGCATCCCAATCTAGATATTCCCCATGCTTTTATTAGGATAAAAACCATCTAAGTAGCTGCAATAAGAAATATTGTGTTGGCAATAGGACATCTCCTTTGATTATAGGTAAGGTATCCTATCAAAGATGTCTGGAGTTATGATAATACAGATAGTCCTTGACTCTCAACCATTCATTTAGTTCAAAGTTATAACAGCACTCAAAAAAGTGACTTATGATCGTTTTCCACACTTATGACTGTTGCAGTATCCCCGTGATGGTGATCAAAATTTGGCCGCTTGGCAACTGGGTAATATTTATGATGGTCGCAGTGTCCCATGGTCATGTGATCACCTTTTGCGACCTTCTGACAAGCAAAGTCAATGGGAAAGCCAGATTCACTTAACAACTGTGCTGTGGCAAGGAAGGACATAAAATGGGGCAAAAATCACTTAACAACTGTCCTGCTTAGTAACGGAAATGTTTTGGCTCAATTGTGGGTTGTAAGTCGAAGACTACCTGTAGTTGTGAGACCAAATGTAGCTATGAAATAATTTTAATGATTTCCCTCTCTCAAAATTCCTCCTTAATCCTGGATAAAAAAAGCTGCACCCAATTTAAGGACTTTTTTTTGACCATGGTTGTTAAGCAAAGCACTGCACTTAAGTGAATCATGTGGTCGGCTTCTTCCTGCCCTAGCTTTGATTGTTAGAAGGTGTCTGGGAAGGTTGTAAGTGGCGATCACATGACCCTGGGATACCACAACGATCGTAAATACATGCCAGTTGCCAAGTTCCCAAATCCTGATCATATGACTATGGCAGCGATGGCGAACCTTTTTTGGCTCGTGTGCCATAAGTGGGGGGAGCGCGGGGGGGCGTGTGCGGGCGAGCCACACCCATAATGCAATGTGCGACCCCCAGTGCGCATGCGCTCACTACAGGCGCGACCCCCCCCCATTTTTATAAGCTTTTTTCGCTCTCCCCAGGCTCCAGAGGCTTTATAGGAGCCTGGGGAGGGGGGGAAAAGCGCTCTGCCCCCCCGGACGCCCTCCGGAGGCGTCAGGGAAGCCTCCGGGTGGTTCCCTGAAGCCTTCGGAGAGCTCAAAATGATCCTCCGAGCAAACAGGAAGCCACTTCTGGTTTGCTCGGAGGGTCGTTTTGAGCGCTCCGAAGGTGTCAGGGAAGCTCATGAAGCCTCCGGAGGGCCTCCGGGGGGGGGGGGGCTCTTTTCACCCTCCCCAGGCTCCTATAAAGACTTTAGAGCCTGGGGAGGGCGAAAAATGGCTTTAAAAAAGGGTGAACTCAGTTGGCCAGCACGCACCTGCACGCTGGCCAGCTGACAGGGCAGCGCCTCGTGTGCCCTGACAAATGGCTCCGCGTGCCACCTGTGGCATGCGTGCCATAGGTTCGCCATCACTGGACTATGGGAATGCTGGGAGAGACGTGAAGGGTGAGGACTGTCTTTTTCAGTGCTGCTGTAACTTCTAGTGATTATTAAACAAACAGTTGTAAGTTGAGGACTACCTGAATCATAGATTTAAAGCCATTTAATTTAGGTTTCACAAATACCATACCCTTAAGAGCAGTGGTGGGATTCAACATTTTTTACTACTGGTTCTGTGGGCGTGGTTTGGTGGGCGTGGCAGGGGAAGGATAATCCCCATTTCCTCCCCACTCCAGGGGAAGGTTACTGCAAAATCCCCATTTCCTCCAATTAGCTGGGACATGGGAGGCAGAGAATAGATGGGGGTGGGGCCAGTCAGAGGTGGTATTTACCAGTTCTCCGAACTAGTCAAAATTTCCGCTACCTGTTCTCCAGAACTGGTCAGATCCTGCTGAATACCACCTCTGCCTTAGAACTATAAAATGCAGGTTCCACAGATGTTATCTATGAGTACTGGAGGGATTATGTGCAATTCATACTTTGACAAAAAAGCAGGAATAGGATAACCTTTAGAGCAGGGGTGTCAAAGTCAAGGCCTGCGGGGGTGCTTAAATCTGGCCTGTGGGGCTGCCCCAGAAACAGTGGACCAGCCCACGGTGCCTCTGCCAGTGAAAACGGGCACCCAATCTCCATTTTCAGCTCAGACGGCCTCTTGCAACCCTCTGCCAGTAAAAACAGAGCTCTGGAAGTCTTCATGAGGCCGTCTCAAGCTCCATTTTCACTGGCAGAAGATTGCAGGACGCCGTCCCAGTTGAAAACGTTGATTGGGAGTCCGTTTTTGCTGGCAGAGGCACTCGGGCCACCACAAGCACCCAACATGATGTCAAGCTGGCCTTGCCTACCCTGGCCACACCCCAGTCCCCCCGAGGTCAAACACAACCCCGATGTGGCCCTCAATGAAATCGAGTTTGACACTCCGGTTTTAGAGAGTGGCTCATTCAATACCAGAACACAGGCTTTTCAAGTTTCCCAGTTGAAGGATCTCAGGCAGCACAACGCAAAGATTTTTGCCAGGACATTAAAAAGACCTGATTCCAAGATACTAAGTGGAGTAGATAATACTGAGTTTGATTAATCAGTTGCTCCTTTCAATATTAGTTTAAGGCGGGACATCCAGGAAACCGTTGTTACTTTATTCTTCGATTTTCTCCTATTTGGGAAACCTGTCAGGCTAGTGATGACTCAGTTATGTGTTCATTGTTCAGTAATTTTGAAAGACATTCCCACTAGTCCAGAACTCCTAATGCCAGCTCATGTGCTGTTCACCCTGCCTCACTCCCTCTTACTCCTTACAACACTGAGACTGGAGCACAGCTAGGGAGACAGTGAAGTTGGGGAAGGAGGAAAGTCACTGAACTGGCCGTTGTGGACCATCCTTTCAGGTGTCTAGGATGCCTCGAGAATGACTACGCCCTCACTTTTCTGCTCATCGGTGGAAATACATCAGTTTCAGCAGAAGTAAGGCAGAAGGAGAGAGGAAAGATGACATCTAACACTTCCTGCCCGCCCAAACTACTCAGCTGTTCACAAAGTATAGTTAGGCATTACCTGAGGTCCTTGTGATGTGTGTACGCTTCCTTCAATGTAACTTCAATTAAAAAAAAAACTGTGTCAGTTTCAGGTGCCCCCTTCTATGCAAATCATGAGTATGCCTAAGTCAGCGTATCTGCAAAAATATCTCCAATATCTTGTTTACATCCCACCTTTTTTTAAAGAAATAACTCAAGGTGGAGAACATATTCAACACACATTCCTCCTCCTCCTCTTCCCCACAACAACCACGCTGTGAGGTTGAGTTGGACTCAGGGCTGGGTTGCTGCCGGCATTACTGCCAGTTCGGTGCGTGCATGCACATTTGCACATAAATAGGTCTGCGCATATGCAAAACGTTAAAAAATGAATAAAAATTTAATTTGTGCAATGAAAATTGTTCTGCATATGCGCAGACTGAAAAACAAGATGGTGGCCCTGTAGGAGAACCGATTTGGGGGCGTGGCAGGCCTGGGTCGCTGCTGGTTCCAGCGACCAGGCTGCCGAACCAGTCCGAACTGGTAGGAACCTACCACTTATTGAGTTGACGGAGCGACTGGCTCAAGGTCAGTCCTGCTAAGGCAGGACTAGAACTCATAGACTCCCACTTTCTAGCTTGGTGCCTTAACCACCAGCCCAAACTTGCTCTCAATATTTGCAGGTGTTCTTGAATGAGGAGGGAGCTGCCATATTTGGGCTACCAAAATCCTAACAACAATTAGATGGGCAGCAAAGAGATATTTACAGCCTATATAATTGGGGAGAGGTGGGGGAATAGGGAGGGACTGCTTGTCTAGTGTGTGTTAAAAGGTATTTGCCAACATGAGTGCACAACTAAATTGCCAGCTTTTGTCCAAGCTCCATTTACAATTGGTCCTCCTCCGTAAATTATAATTTTCTATGCAACCTCGTTGACTTTCAAGTTGGTCAAAATGGAGCTCTTCTGGAGGGCTTCTTGAAATTGTGAGGATAGCGCCATAATTTTTTTTAATTGTTATTTTCATACTCTTCTGATTTTAAAATAAGAATTATATATCTTTAGTTGTGTTAAAGGGATGCAGTGGCTCAGTGGCTAAGACGCTGAGCTTGTCGATCAGAAAGGTTGGCAGTTCGGCGGTTTGAATCCCTAGTGCCACATAATAAAGCTCCCATTATTTGTCCCAGCTTCTGCCAACCTAGCTGTTTGAAAGCACGTAAAAATGCAAGTAGAAAAATTGGAAACGCCTTTGGTGGGAAGTTGAACAGCGTTTCGTGTGCCTTTGGTGTTTAGTCATGCCAGCCACATGACCCGAGACCTCTTCGGGCAGCGCTGACTCTTTGGCTTTGAAACGGAGATGAGCACCGCCCCCTAGAGTTGGGAACGATTAGCATATATGTGCCAGGAGAACCTTTACCTTTACCTTACTTATGTTACTTTGCTTACCTTGCTGTTAATATTTTTAATTTGTAAAATGCCAAGGGTCACAAGATTGCAGAGGTAAAAATACTGAACAAATAACCATTTCTGTATTATTAATACAAATATTTACATCCACTTTTCCACAACTGGCATCAGGACAGTCTACAGAAATCAGGGGGGAAAAAATCTCATAGGAACAAAATCCACCAAACGCAATGGAAACTTAACAGCGATTGCAGTTTTGATAACGTAATGGGGGGATACTCACCATCCAAATGTTTAAATCTGGAGCATCCCAAAAGGCAGTTTAATGAGACTTAGGTCTACCCTTTAAAACATTAAAGAAAAGACAGCCTTAAATTCTTCTCTTTCTCAACCCCCCCCCCCCCCCCCCCAAATGTGGCAGATGTATTTATGCATTTACTCACACATGGACAACTTATGGAAACAAGACATACAGTATGTTCCACCTAGACCACAATTTCCCCCAAATTCTCTTTACAGGGCTATGGCCCTTCGATTATGGTTAATATAAACCATTTAGTGACAGAAAACACATAAAAACTAGTACTATAAGGGCTAAAAAAAGGTTTAACCCCCTCTCAACTTTTTTTGATACAGCCCCATCTACATAGGAAATAAATTGTACCCATTTTACACCATCGACCTATCCCCAAATTAGACCTGCAACCCATGGCCATGAAAAAAATGGCCTGCCTCCACATTAGCCACATGTAATTTAATGAATTGAGGTACATGTGCCTGATTAAATCTTTGATTTCAATTAATCTGTGCTTAACTTAGCAACATTGGTTGATTCAGCTGGCCAATGATGGTCAAATCTTATCCCCCTATGAGTTACGATACCTTTCCTTAAATAAGTGTAAACTGAGCTAAGAAAACCCATTCATTTATTCATCTTCCAGGAAAAGGCACTTACTTCCCTTTATGTCACACCCTTGAAATAATGCTCGACACACCAAAGTAATTGAGAACTTTGCCCAGTGGCACTGCTTGCATGGGCAGGTTGATGCTTGCGATGGGTTGACAACCCTTGCACAGAAAGCAACACAGGAGAGTCAGTGTGTAGGAATTTCTCCTGCCGTGATTCACAACCATTTAACACCTAGAACACCAGTGTTCAGATATTAAGCTGTACCAGCTTCAGCTTAAGTTATTTGAGATATATAGACAATGTTGTTAAGAAGCTCTAAATGAGGTCAAAGCCATCTTCAGCAGAGGCAAAGCTGAATGATGCGCAACCCATATCATCACAATTTTTAATCCAAGAGAACATATTTTAATATGGACAGTACTATTACATTTCAAAACAGTTTAATTACAGCAAATGTAATTTTTATCTTGGCCCTCCTTGTATCTTTATCCTGACCTAACCACTTTAACCACTTTAAGTAAAGCTTCTAGCACAAATAATCTATGTTCATGGTAGTCTTCAGGCAAGGATTAGTTGCATGTCTCTGATGTATGGCTGTGCAGGCTTTTAGCATAACTTCTTACCTAGATAACCCTCCCAGAATTCTCACAACCCAAGGGTTAGCAACTATGCCCCTTTATAACCTGTGGACTTCAGCTCCCAGAATTCCTTAGCTTGCTGGCTCAGGAATTCTGGGAGTTGAAGTCCACAGGTCATAAAGGGGCATAACTGCCAATCCCTGCTCACATCCCAATAATAAATAGATACATCTGTTGTAGTGAGAGGAGGGAGCTGATAGCTACGACAGCAAAATTGATTGTACCATGTTAGGCACTACCTAGGGATATCCGTTCTTTCAATACAACCATAATTCTTTTTATTTAACTCTTCCCCCTTTCTCTTATATTAACAGGTGTCTTCTTGCTCAAGATAGCTGAATACAAATGAGCCTTCTTTCCTTTTAAGATCCAAAAACAAAAGGTACATTTACCAAAAGCCAAGAAAAATAAGGAACTACAAATACTTGCTCAATGAAACTGTGCCCTTGGAAGAAACTTTTGAGATTAAATTTACCATTGTCATTCTTAACCATTACTAAAACTTTTGTCTTATTATTCCTGTCCTCCTGAAAAAGCCTTAGTGGAGTGGGATATAAGAATGCATACTACCACCCATGAAATCGCTTGTGCATAAGCAATTGTGTATAATTGTGCCATGGTGGCACATGGTTAGAATGCAGTATTTCAGGCTGACTCTGCCCAAAGCCAGGAGTTCGATCCTGATCCATTCCAGATTGACTCAGCCTTCCAAGGACACAATATGCTGACTCTGTAAACCGCTGAGAAAATGCTATAAAGATTGAGAAGTCTAAGGGCTATTGCTATAACTATGTTTTTCTGCTAAACATAGTTATAGCATTAACTGTTGACCTGAAATACAGTGTTGGCCTTTTAATCACTACTTGTCCAGGAATGAGAATGCATTAGAAAGTTTCCATATTTTTACGAAATACACAGAACTGGGAGACTGGAACATGAAATGAGGCACCCCAAATGTTATTCTTGCCTGATTCTCAAACAGTAATTCTTACATACCCCACAGTTCCATCCTAATTCTAGGTAAGATGTTCTATATTTCTGCCAAATTCTACATTATGTTTCTCTGCCTGCCCGTCCCTCCCACTTTAGATAAAATATTTCAGTAATCAAGGAACCTCAATGGTTTTTTGTCATCTAAATAGGATTCGGGGATTTAACAAATGAGACTAGAGGGGTGAAATCTTTTTAAAATCCTGAGTTGGACAGGAAAATGGTCACAACAACTATATCTGGCAGACAGACAGACAACTGTGCAGATCCAAAGTCACAATGGCTTCCACTTGCAAGATAAACCTCTCCTAAAACAAAGCATATATTGAAAGAATAACTAAGTAACATTCATGGTTTCCTTTCCTTGTCAAGAGTTGTGTCCAAATCTGTTTGCTAAAGTGCTTGGACATAACAGGGAGAAAATGTTTTAAATGCTAAGAGAGCAAGCTGAAATGCTTAGTATCTAGTAGCAATGGATTCTCTAAAGCACAGATGAAATTTGATCTGCTCCAGAAATCGAGTCTTTTTAACTTCAAGAACAGCAACAGAGCTGCTTTAGAGTAACAGATCCACTCTCGAGATTAATGACGTCAAAGAAATAATGAAGACTCTGAAGATCATGAAGTTCTCTAGAAGCCTTTGAACTACTTTCAAAAATAACCTGCCAGGAATAACCTGAAAGTCAAATTCCAAAGCATGGGTTCTTTCTGGTATAATATGCAAACCAATTTTAAAACAATCCTCCCCAACTCTGAGATAAGGGCCAAGAGATAAGGCGAGTTATGGAAAGGTATGACATATAGAAAATCGTTCATGAGCCCACGTACTGTGTGATATGTGCTGGATTTATCCTATGATGAGATACTCACTACCCTTGGGTTAGAAATATCTAAACAGTCACAATACGATCATTTCATTAACACAAGTTGGGCTTCCATTTATATTAAATAAATTAGAAGTTGTGCTGCTGAATTTAAGGGAATCAAAGATTGAAGTTCCTTTCTCAGCTTGGCATCAAGCCTTATCTAAACAAGTATAAGGAAATTGAAGCAAACTGGCTGATTTTCTTCTTCCAGAGGACAGGGATATGTTTGATCAGTTCACTAGGTACTGAATTTTTATTCATTCCTCCTTTTGAGTCATAGTAATTACCAAGACTTTCTTCTTGGATATTTGAATTTTTTCAAACAGCAATAGCTAACTTGCAATCCAAAGGAAAGCAAGAGACAAATTAACCTATTGTAGTTAGACTTTGGCCCTTTCCTTCTTTGATAATGTGATATGCTTTATAGTCTTTGAAGCTATAACCTGGACCACTAAGAGAATCTAAAGTTAACTCATTCTGAAGAAAAATATCTCTGAGTATCTGAAATACACCTTCGTTTACCACCTCCAACCTTGTTAGCACTGAGCCTTCACACTGCAGTCAAGTTAAAGAATAAAACCCGAAGACAGAAAGAGATGGATAGCATTCCTGTTAAAAATAGCTTGAATTTCAGATACCTATAGATTCTTGTGCACATCAGCAGAAACTTTGCAGCATGCATGTTAGAAGGCTTTCTGATACTTGCTCATCAGGCAGTTGATATTTTAGGGATAGGAAGATGCAAATGGTAGATGAAGCAGTACATTTTTAAAGAGAGAAATGTAGCCTTGATCATGTTTATTTAAACCATTGACAAACATTTGAAGTGAAGTCTATCTACTCCAGTTAGTTTACATAGCAGAAAGCGTAAAACAGTAGTAGAAGGCATATGTAACAAGAGCATACATTTTGCATTTCAATATGAAAACAATACTATCAGCAACTCTTAAATCGAGGTTGTCCATATAGCCCAGCAATATGAGTCAATACTCCTTATAAAGTGGATCTTAGGGGCATTTGCACTATACACTGTCAGGAAGACATTCAGGCTCTGAAAAGGGCCCTGTCCTTTGTTTTTTGGAAATATGTTTAATTAAATAACAATCCTATAGCAGTCTCAAGATTACATTGTGATGGAATATACAGGATTACCAAGAATAACAGTAAAATAATAATTCAGGAAATCTGATGCCTTTTAACGACATCTGAAAAAGTGCTACCAAACTTCTGATTTTTGGCTCCAAATACTAACCTGCCTCTCCCTCTACGATGTCAATGAACATATGTATAAGAAAAAGTATGTAAGAGAAAAAGAAATGTCATCCAAAGAACGTAACACTGTGCAAAAGGCAATATACATTTAATTTTGATCTAATCCCATACAGGTTAGATTGTCCAAAGAAATAAAAGAATTAAGATCTGAATCTGAGTTTGAAAAAAGATAAATGAATAAATGAAAAATACACACACTGATAGGTGTTTACTACCATAGTTATGGAAAGCATTCAAGTAAAATTAAACTTCAGCAGTATCTTACAAGTGATCTCTTAACTGTTTAAATTTGACATTCTGTTCCAATGCCTCATTTGAGGACAAAGTTGAGCAAAACAAAATACAGACTAAAGTTAACTTCAGTTTGAAGAAAAAATACTGCCCATCTTCTGGACCCCTTGGGATGTCCGCTGCTTTTATTAATATATAGTACTTCATTTATTAAATATTTTTATCCTTGTCTTATTTTATGTTCCCTTATCCATATTTTTCTTCTGGCTTTGTCCTATTTTTGGCTCAACTGGTTTCTTAAGTTCTGATCTATACACACATAATGAAGCATCGACAATCCAAAACAGGTTACCTAACTCTTCCTATAAAGCATGAATTAAGGAACAAAGGACCCCAATCTTTTGAGTCAGTGGGCAGACCTAGAATTTTAAGAACATGTTCAATTACATTGCCAGAAAATATTCTCTGACGGTCATTCAAGCCATGATAAAGCACCCCTTTGCCAAAAGAGAAACACAGTGGTTGGCTCTAGTCACAATTTGATTTTCCGAGTATGCCTCTGGGTCCCACAGATCACTGAAAGAGTTATTTTGTAGTTGATATTTTGCTCTGCAGCATGTTGGCTATTTTTATTTTTAATTAAAAGAATCACCCAGGAACATGTTATGGGCTCATTTTTACTACAAGCAACTTATGAGGGAACCAGAATATGGCAGCCATGTACCGAAATCGCAAGTCCTCATGATACATACTGTGTTTCCCCAAAAATAAGAGTCTTATTTTCTTCCATGTTTGACCTTATTTTCGGGGAGGTCTTATTATTTTTGAGGTGCAGGAGGTGGTGAGCATGGTCACCTCATTGTTGTTGCTGTGCTGCAATATTTTCAGGGAGGGCTTATTTTCGGGGGAGGGCTTATTTTAGCTCATGCGCTCAAAAGCCTGATTGGGCTTATTATCCAGGGAGGTCTTATTTTTGGGGAAACAGGATATTTGTAATCTTTTACGTGTCACTGAATATAAAACAAAAGGTATGGAAGAAGGGATGCCAGGAAATTATTATATTTGTATAGCTATGCGGCCTGTTCAAATACCAGCTAAAATTAGCCCTACAATTTGCTTTTATTTTGTACAGTTTCACTTTAAGGGACGTTTTCATTTACAGTGAAATAAATTAATCTTATCTGTCTCTGCACTCTAGTGAATGTTCAAAATTAACATTTCCACCACAAAAATTCTCCTCCACATGGTGGTGCTCCTCTCAGCAACTGCAATGTTCAAAGTGCATAAAATGAATGAAAAACCCCCCCACAGTAAACAAGCAAGCAAACCACAGAAGGTGAAGCAGGCACCAACTACAGTCCCATATACTCTGTCATGTGGAACAACCAGGGTATGGCAAGGGGGAAAGTTCTGTTGTGAACTATGCACATTTGCTTACAAATAATACCGACAGTACACAACAGCACTCACTCCAAAGTTAAGTGAGACTAAGACCGCAATCATAGCAGTAACAATGGAACTGAAAGAGGAAGTCATTGCCCGTTAAGGTACACTTGTTTACAAAGCCCTACTGGTGATGTCCTCCTGCAGCAATGTTGTGTACTTTAATCAACAGCATGGAATAAAATATTCTCTGGTTTTCCAGTTCTTCAGAGAAGTTTCCATCCGAGACATGGAACCTCAGGTGACAAAATAAAATGAAAATAAAACAGAAGGTTAAGTGCCACTATTCTTTTACATTTGACATAATTTCATATACACAGGCATCAATACACCTTTAACACTACACTGAATGCAGTGGAGCTTACCGCTCATTAAGTAAGATTTAGATCTGCAATCTAACCTTCTCTCACACACTATTCAGGCCATGTATAAACACCCTTTGTTTGGAATTACTGATGAAAAGAATTAATTTACTTCTGGATATTTACTTTTCAAATATGCACTACAGATCCTTTTAGTGCAAATCTTATTAAAATGCCATGCATAAGAACCCACCTTAACATGCTAATTAAAATGGTTCTTTGTAAATAAGCTCAACGTTTGTGCATAGTAACCTGTCCTTCTTTTAAATCTCAACTGCAGCTTGTCCATCTATGAGAGAGATTGCCTTTTATCAGTTGAGGGTGACAGGAGCCTAGTTGATCTGTAACTGGATGTGACCAGTCATGAGACCAGCTTAAAAATAATGTTATTTGCTAACATGGGCTATCTAGGGTTCTCTTGTTTGCTCAAGATTTGGAAACAATTGTCACAGGATTTCTCTTTGCTATCAGAGGGAAAACCAGTGAACTCTTAGATGTGATTCAGTATCCAACTGAGTGATCATTTCATACATCATGCTCATCCAGGCTGATTTGGTTTTAACGCTTTTACTATGAATGGGTTAGAGGTTGCATTATATATATATATAGTGACTCCATTACACGGATGTCACAATAATGTAACCTGTGTCAGTTGCGTCCTGATTTATGCAATAATATAACACATGTGCAATGTCACTCTGATGTAGTCATGGTTTCTAACAGCATTTATTGAACAGTACATTGTAGGGACCTAGTAACTGTTTGTGAACCATGCACAGTAGCTTCATCAACACAATTCAATTAAAATAAGTTACAGCATGACACAATATATAAATCCAGCTTTTACATGCAGTAGAATTATGTGTCAAGTGCCTTTCCTTACACTATAATCAAAGTCCAATAAATTGTTTAGCCTTTGAAACTTTTTTCCTACTGAGAACTTTTCTGGAAGAGAAAGTAAGCAATACCTATTTTATATAAAGTTTCCAGCAAAATAGCTGCTTATATTATTAACTCTAAGG
The DNA here is from genome assembly GCF_964273705.1 of Natrix helvetica. NCBI lineage: Eukaryota > Metazoa > Chordata > Lepidosauria > Squamata > Natricidae > Natrix > Natrix helvetica. The sequence continues at coordinate 97,643,243 of NC_138550.1, read as the reverse complement.
ACAATATGGAATTTATGTGATGAGCTGGTCACAAGACATCTTCTATGGGAAAATTTAGGATCAAGTCAGAACCTGGAGATGGAAATTCTGGCTTTGGCTCTAACATTCAAGTTATAGTTATAGGTAGTCCTTGACTTATGACCTCAACCGAGACCAAATTTTTCACGGTTCAACAAGACAGGTGACAAGTGAATAATTGCAGTTAAGTTAGTAACACGGTGGTTAAGTGAATCTGGCTTCCCCATTGGCTTGTTAGAAGGTTGCAAAAGATGATCACATGACCACAGGACACTGCAACTGTCATAAATACATGCCAGTTGCTAAGCATCCTAATTTTGATCACGTGACTTTTGGGATGCTGCAATTGGTGTGTGAAAAATGGTCTTGTTATTTTTTTTTTACTGTTGTAACTTTGAAACAGTTGCTAAACAAAAATGGTTGTAAGTTGATGACTGTCTCTGTTGTAATATACAAAGTGAGTTAGCTGTAGGATGGCAAATCTTACAGGTAGTCCTCAACTTACAACAATCTGTTTAGTAACTGTTCAAAGTTACAATCATGCTGAAAAAAGTAACTTATTGTCTTTCACTTAGGACCTTTGCAGCATCCCCATGGTCACGTGATCAAAATTTGAGATGCCTGGCAACTGGCTCCTATTTATGACGGTTGCAGTGTCCCAGGGACACGTGATCCCCTTTTGTGATATTTGGGCACAATTGTGGTCATAAGTTGAGGACTAGCTGCACTGTACTCCGAGGAACTCCCAAGACATTTTTGGTGATAGTTTCCCTCACGATTTCATAAGTAGCTTATAAATTGAGAAAATTATAGTTCTGAAACCAAACTGAGAAAAGATCTAAGAAAATAGAATTCAGCTAAAACTAAGCTAAATTAAACTAAACTAAACCTAAACCAAACCGATGCCCAGCTGAACACAGAAGAGTGAAAAGGGTGGCATGAGGACCATTGGTAGTTACTGTCTCCTGGTTCCCCCTTCCTGGTATGAACAGCTAGCTCTGAATGAGACCTGTCTGCATTTGCTACCATATGACTGGGAATCCTAATGCAGGCAGGGCTTCCTGGAATTCAAGAGAAATTCACTCAATGCAGCAAATTGGGAGATCATGGACCAGGATGGAACTTTTACATCACCCACCTGCACCTTCGGTGTTTAGGGCTATGTGTGTTTGTGTGTGTCTGAATTAGTGTTAGTTTCTCACTTCAGTCAAGGATTAAGGCATTGGGGGTGGGGGGAGAGGGAAGGTACAAGCAATGGGAGAAAATTGATTTGCTCAAAGCAAACTGCTGTAGGTAACCTAGCGTATCCCAGATATTTTTAGACTAACCCCCCCAACCTTTGCTATGGGGCATAAAGGGGTTGGAAGTCCAAAACATCTGGAAAGCATCAGGTTGCCTGCTCCTGATATAGCAGTACAATATTTTGAAAGGAGGTGGATTAAGGAGGGTTATGCATGCTATGAAATTAAGATATGCACCCTGCACAGAAGGGGAAGTTTCAGAACAAAGCAGAAAAATGATGAGACTTTTTTTCCCCTACCAGAAGAATTCCATGTAATGGCAAAACATGCCAATCCGAGAGACTATATAAAGGCAGCCCAAAAAGAAAGAATAAGAAATGAATTCCTACGTTTTGTGCAACTCTTGCTTGTTTCACAGCAATGACCAGGTTCTGCTGACACTACTGTGAAAACTACCTTCACAATCAATAATCTGCACCTGGGGCTTCCAATATCCATAGGACAAGGCTCCAATACTTTTGTGCAAAAAAATAAAGACATTTGAACAGGTGTAGCTTATTGTGCAAACAACATCTGCTGAAATTCTCAACCCTGAGAACCATAAGGAGCCCTGACTTTTTGTGTCTGCCCACCTAAACTCACGGAAAAAGGTCCGAACAGATCCTAATGTCACTGCAAACCATCTGGCATAAACCAGACTCTGCCCCGGTGCCAAAACCACCACGCAAGCACCAGAAATAATCGCCGTAAGCAATAAGGCACAATCTCATCCCCAGACCACGCCATAAAAACACGAAATTCACATACTTTATATTAACAAGAAATGTAAGCATTTATTTCTGGTTTCCGGATAGGGAAATAAAGCTATTTTACATATGGAAGGCGTCGTTGATTTTTTTTTTTAAAGGCTAATTATTTGCAAGGAGAGCAGGATTATCAAGTCGTCTTCCTAACAGTCACACACTTTCGGCACACGCGTTGGAAGTTAAAAAAACAAAATAAAACATCCTCGCGATCCTTCCCGTCGGAGCTGCCATTCCGCAGAGCAGGACCTTTCGATCTTTTTAGCATCCAGGCAATCAAAACACGGTGTTTAAATAAATAAATAAATGAAAATATCAAACGACGCTTTCCTTCAATCCGTTGCCTTTGCCGGCGAAACTGCACCTACCGATGTAACCCGCCTTGGCAGGAGTTGTTCTAGGGACAGGTGTCCCCGCAGAAAAACCAAGGATTTTCCCTCCTAACTCCGCTGCTGCTGTAGCTGCAGCAGCACGGGAGCCGTCCGTCTCTTTTTCCTGAAGGGTAAACGGAGCGCCTCTCCCTCACCTCGCCAAAGGATAAGCGGCGTGCCCAGTCCTTCTTGCAGGGCTACCGCTCCTGCTTGCAGTCGCTAGGCCGAAGAAACGGGATTCCCAAGCAGCTGCAACTCCGGCTCGCGCCACCTTCCCCGCTCTAAGCTTCGACGCGCGCCTTGTTCGCGCCCGGCCATTCAAGGGCCGCCGCCGCCGCCCAGCCCGAGGCGGGAGAAGAGAACAGCTCCCGCGGGTAGCTGGTGAACGCCGCAATCGCAATCCAGCGATTTTTTTACTTCTTTTGGCAAGGGGTCTTCTTCTGCAAAGCGCCGCTCCTGGATGGGAGCGGTGGGAAACGAGAAGGCAGAAAAAGTCGAGGGAGGGAGACGCGGCTGGAAGTGTGTGGGGGGGGGGGGGGAGAAGGAAGAGGAGGAGGAGGAGGAGGTGGAAGGCTGGCTTGTACACACCGCCCACGCCCGAAGCGGGAATTAAAAGCAGGACCGGCGGCCCCAGCGTGGCAGACCGCACCGCTAAAAGGTTAACATTTGCAGCCTCTGCTGAAACGGGTTTTAATAACAGAACAACAGTTGGAAGGGACCTTGGAGGTCTTCTAGTCCAACCCCGTTCAGGCAGGAAACCCTGTACCAATTTCAGACACATGGTTGTCCAATCTCTTCTTTAAAACCTCCAGTTTGGAGCATTCACAACTTCTGGAGACAAGTCGTTCCGCTGATTAATTGTTCTAACCCTCGGGAAATTTCTCCTTTAGTTCTAGGTTGGCTCTTCCCTTGATAAGGTTTCCATCCGTTGCTTCTTGTCCTGCCTTCAGGGGCTTTGGAGAATTAGCTTGCCCTCCTCTTCTTTGGGACATACTGGAAGACTGCTATCGCGTCACCCCTCGTCCTTCTTTTCATTCAACTACTAGACATACCCAATTCCAGCACCTGTTCTTTATATTCTACCCTCCAAATTCCTTGAATTCGGAGAGACTTGCCCTATCCACGGCAAATCTCCATTTCCGGGTGTGCGTAGGTGTTTGTCTTGCTCCCGAGGGTTTTTTTTTTTAATGGGTTGCCGCGCTTTGCAGCCTCACCCCCCCCCCTTCCGTCCCTATTTTTCACGCACGCGAGACGCGCGGGAATTAGTTGGCATTTTGAGAAGCGCGGGAGTGCTACAAACTGAGGGAAAATCTCTCAATGGAAGAAGTTCAGAGTCTCGCTGCGTCCCGGGTAATTTTGAGAAGGGGATCTCCCCGTCTCTTCTAATGGAAAGTGTGCCACAGCTTTACTTTTTGCAAGCGATTGCAGAAGGCTCGCGATTGTGCAAACTGCAGAACCGCTAACTCTGGCTCCCTCCCCCCAGGAAAAGCCCGCCTCCTCCCCCTGCCGCATCGGGATGTTGGGTCTTCTTAAACAGCTGCATGACAGCCAGAAATTAAACGGCTGCTGTTCGCCTCCCCACCCTAATTAGTGCATTTCCATGTTGGGAAATCTTCAGCTGTTAAAACTTCTCTCGCACAACTGCTGGTGGCTCAGGAACCCTGTCAGATAATAAAATAAGCCCCATTTGTTTGCAAATTCTGCCTCAATTTTTTTTTAAAAGAGGTAACGTGTTTGCCGGATTTGAATTTAAGCGCTGGGGCATTATAAAATTTAATAATGATTTTAAAGAGTTCTTCCGTGCCAATGCTAAACACATTTCTCGGGGCATCATCAAGTCCTATCCATACTGGTTAGACGGGCGGTCACGTTTTATAGCCTAAAGGACGAGACTTCCAGGCATCTTTCGGTTTCAAAATAAAGCAACGTCATTGCAACAGTTTTGCTTTTCTTTTTTGCAGAAGGCTTTCCCTTATAGGAAATCACCAGCCTCAACCAGAATGATATTTTAATTTCAGCGTGCTGGTGTCTTGCTCCAGAGCTGCAGGTGACCTGCACCTAAAGTAGCTTGCTCCAGAGCTGCAGGTGACCTGCACCTACTCTAGAGTAAAGATGCAAATAGCTTGATCTATATGTGATGATGAAGAACTGGAATCCTCTTGTCTCTTATTTTACAAACTTTTCTGTGTGGGTATGAGCTGTCCTACAACAGTGTGTCCAGAAGTATAGACATTTTTAAAATATTTGGGAGTTTTGAGCTGGAAAGAACATGCAGGAATACATCCAGGTTAGAAAATCCAAGGTACAGTATGTACTGTATTGTGGTGGACATTTATGTAAAAACACTGCCACTTGGGAGGAAAAAAACATACCATAGTCCTTGACTTAACAACCATTTCTTTTTTGTTCCATTCAAAGTTACAAATGACACAGAAAAAAAGTGACTTATGACCATTTTCACACTAACAATTGTTGTAGCATCCCCATGGTCACATGATCAAAATTTGGACACTTGGCAACAGGCATGTATCTATGACAGGTGTACTGCCTTGGGGTTATGTCCGGGGTGTCCAAACTTGGGAACTTTAAGACTTGTGGACTTGAACTCCCAGAATTCCCCAGCCAGCATGTTAAAGTTAAAGTTCCCAAGTTTGGACACCCCTGGGTTATGTGATCTGATGAGTAAAGTTAATGGGGGAAGCCTGATTTGCTTCACCGTATGATTGACTTAACTGCAATGATTTCCTTAACTGGCAAAAAAAAGAGATTGTAAAATGGGGCACAGCTCTCTGAACATCTGTCTTGTTTAACGACAGAAATTTTGGACTCAGTTGTGGTTGTAAGTCGTACTGCACAGAACCTTTATCCAGTGTTTCCATCTCCCCCATCTTCTGTGGGGTGCAAGTGTATTTTTATTTTTGCATAGGATCTGCACTATTGTATCTACACTATTGTATACTACACTATCCTAGGATCTATACCAGGGGTCTCTAACCTGGGGCAACTTTAAGATTTGTGGACTTCAACTCCCAGAATTCTTCAGTCAGCTGGCCGAGGTTGGAGACCCCTAATCTATACTACTGCCTGACACTTCACATTTGTTTGTATAGTTCATTCTCATTATGCAGCGTGCTCTGAAATGAATTGTAGCTGGAGAAGGAACTGCTAAGAGGCATCTCAGCAAAGCTGAAAGGCAGAGGGCTTATGTACACACACCACCATGGACCTCCTAATCAGAAAGGACACTCCTACAGCTGATTGCTCCCTGAAAGAGGAGGAGGGAAAAGGAGGGAACAAGAAAGTGGGTCAGGAATGTAACTAGACTCTACCCACCTCCCCACTTGGTTTTAGAGACAGGCGGCGGCACTGCCTTCCGGATGGAAAGCAGGCCTTATGCTGCTGATGTTTCCCACCAACCAGACTCCCTGATGGTTACTAAGGGATACTGAGGGATGTGTTTCCTTGTGACTTGGGCGGTGGGGGGGGGGGGGGAATGACCAATTTTGTGGATGCAATCAATGACCTTAGTTGAGTTTTTCTAAATTGAGAAGAGGAAATCTGCAACAGGCCTTAAGCAGGATGGAAACAGCAACATTCTGTTCAGAAGGCCGTAAGCCTCGACATGTGAGCTTGTTGGTCAGAAAGGTCGGCAGTTCGGTGGTTCGAATCCTTAGTACAGGTCTCCTGCGTGAGCAGGGGGTTGGATTAGATGATCTCCAAGGTCCCTTCCAACACTGTTACTTAAATTAAAAAGTTTTTAAGCCCCCCCCCCCCCGATCTTTTCTGTTCTTGATGGGCAAATAGTTTGCCTTGAAAGAAAAACTGTTTTCTGCATCATGTACATAAGCTTCAGTATTGGCCAACTGGACAACTTTCCATTTAGGGCCTTGAACATTTAAAAGAAACTTGTTAGCAGCTGGACAATGGCTTCTAGTTTATGCTTAGTATTAATTATAGTCTCACCAAGGCTCAGGTGTGCCCATCAGAGAGCATTTATATAGTAGTTTATATTCTTATATATGTCTTTTATATAGCCTTTATGCCTTCTTGGCTCCTATGCCTTCTTTTATTTTTGGATGCCACAGTAAACCATAATGTGATTGAATTTTAAAAATCCAAAGAACAAAGGTTTTACTGCCCAAAATTGCACTGCAACTCCATTAGTTTATATCCAACTAGACAACATATGACCTGTTTGGTCATCGTTACCTAAGCAGAGAAAAAAAATGACCAGGGAGACGGGGGAGGGGGAATGAAACTGGGAACAACCTTTGATTTCCTGTTGGCTTCCCCAGTGAATTTTTTGGTGGGAAGCTAGCTGGGAAATCTTCCTTCTTCCCTCCCTCCTCCTCCTCCCCTTCCTCCCTCTTACTTCTCTCCTTGCTTCCCTCTTTCATTCCTTCCTCTTTGCTGTGGAGGTAAGGGAAGTTGTACAAGTGTACACGACATGTCAGGCATGCATGGGTGTTGCAGAGATGCTGCAGGATCAGGAAGGACATCTGGGGATGTAAGTCTTGAGTAAGATGCATAGGGGTGCATGAAAGGTGTACAGGTATGTTTGGAAGGGTGCACAGGGGTGCCAAGCAAGTCAGGGAGGGTGCATGGGATGAAATGCAGGTTGGGAAAGGTGTGTGGGATGCCTGAGAGATGCCATGAGTATCATGGAGGATAAAAGGAGTGCATCAGTTAAGGCTACAATAAAAGTGACACAAGAATTTAGCAGTATAGAAGATTCATCCAATACATAGCTAAAATAATCATTGATTAACATGTATTCGTTTCCCATATGGTTTCTTTAACCATGGTTTAATAAGGTAGATTCCGATTGTCTCTGTACAACATCAAACTGTAAATGTCTTATGCACTATTTATTGTTGAAATGTATGGACAATGTTTTCAGATGCCCAATTCAGCAGAACATTTTTTTATTTTAGGAAAATGCTAAAGATGAAATAAATGAACTGCAATGTTTCTGCATTTTCATATAATTTAATACAGTAGTTGGATTCTTTAGGCTAAGTTAAAATTATGGGTAATGCTAATCTGTTTGACAAATTCAATTGGATTTCTCCAGAGAGAACTAGAGTCAAATATTTTTGCAGCAGAGGGGGCTACATTTTTAAAAAATTCATTGGGATATTTTTGGTGCTTAAGGGCCACAAATAGAATGGCAGTAAAATGCAATGTCATTGGAGGGTACAGATTTTCCATTTTGGGAAGATCTGAGATTTTAAAAAATGTTAATGAACATGTGAATGAAGAACAGTTGCAGGAACTGGGTATGTCTAGCTTAATAGAAAGAAGGACTAGGGGAGACATGATAGCAGTGTTCCAATATCTTAGGGGTTGCCACAAAGAAGAGGGAGTCAAACTATTCTCCAAAGCACCTGAGGGTAGAACAAGAAGAAATGGGTGGAAACTAATCAAGGAGAGAAGCAACTTAGAACTGAAGAGAAACTTCCTGACAGTTAGAACAATTAATCAGTGGAACAGCTTGCCTCCAGAAGTTATGAATGCCCCAACACTGGAAGTCTTTAAGAAGATGTTGGATAGCCATTTGTCTGAAACGGTATAGAGTTTCCTGCCTAGGCAGGGGGTTGGACTAGAAGACCTCCAAGGTCCCTTCCAACTCTGCTATTATATTGTATTGTATTGTATTATGTTAAGCTCACATCTGGATTTATCCATTTTATGTGATTTCCTCCCTTGTTCAGCATACAATGATTATGTCATAATCTGCTATGCGTTTCCAGGGTCCAGACTTTATGAGCTACGAAAACTCTATTTTGGTTTCATCTGTCCACAGAACATTCTTCCAACAACCAATTGGCCTAGCAAACTGTAGATGGGCAGAAATGTTCTTTTTGAAAAGTAGTGGCTTTTCCCTCCTATTCCTGTGCATATTTATTCAAAAGTAATACTGACAATTCTTTGGTTCTTATTGGCAGGTCATGCCCGCTGAAGAGAGCAGCTTGTATTTGAAATCCACTGGCATATTTGAGTATATTTCCATTATGGTTTTCTTCTGCCACTTTGCCTCAAACAAAAAAAATCAAATAAATTTTGATATCTGGCAGGCGGGCGGGCAGTTTGTATCTCAGAAGGATTGACACTGTCTGCCTGCTTCAGATTCCAAGACGGGCTCTCTGTGATGCTTCCAGATATAGATAGAGATCACACCCAGCACCTGCACAACAGGTTTGAAGGCAGACACTAGAAGGATGTGTGACAGTGGTCCAGATAACAGCATGTGAATCATGTACAGTAAAGACGTTCTGTTCACATTAGAAATGGGCAGATCATTGTTCTAAAGCTTAAACAGAGACGTGACATTCTTTTGAATCTGAACTTCATAAACAGCAAAGTGGAAGGAAGGATTATTTTGCCACTTTGTTTTTCAGAACTACTTCAACGAACTCCTGCTTATCAGTCTTGAAAAGATGTGTTGAAACCAGTTAGACTACTTTTTCATAACACCCATCTGGCTAGAGGGCCTTGAGAAAGGAGTTGTGTAACACTGCTGAAGTTCTGAGACCTGAAAAATTTCATACGCAAATGATGTTCACCCACCATGATTCCTTAAAGGTGTTATTATTTCTGACTTCTTTTAAAATAGGTATTGATGTTTTTCAATACTTCTCCCGAAAAGGCATTTGATTTGAGTAAGTAAAAACTGCAAACTGAAATCATGTTTGAAGGCAGTTTTTCACATGAAAAGGACACGTCTGTTTTTAAGATCCACTGTGAAGTCATACTTCAACAACTACTTCAATTACAACAGTAACCTAATTCTATAACTCACTACATTTCAACCAGAGCACTAATGATGGGTTGGAAGCAATTTGTTGTCAGGAATATGCCTGAATTAATTTGCAGTCTCCTCTCTTCACAAGTTCTCTATCTTCCTAATGTAGTCAATTCTTCCTAATCTTGTCAAGCCTCTAGTTACCAATAAACTTTTTTTGCCTGCCATATGGATGATGGGGAGGCAAATATCAGCATCCGAAAACCTAGTGCTTGAGGTACAGGAACAGACAAGTTGCTGCCCTGCTTCTTATCTAAAGATTGAGTCTGGCCTGTTTGTGGTTTGAAGCTCATCTATACAATTTTATTCTTTTTTACTCAGAGCACTTGTGCAAACTACTGCACTCTTTGGAACTGCCTCTCTGTAGCCTAAGGATAATAGAAAGATAAAATTCCCCAAGCCAGATCTGTAGGTTCTATGAATAATATTTTTAAAGGTAACTTCCATGCAGGCAGCTTTAACACAGTTGGTATCCTGAAAACCAAGTGGGATTCTTGCAAATAGCCAGGTCAGCCAGCCATATGGCGCTTCGAACATAACCATTTCAGAAAGGTGTTAGGCTGGAAAAGGTTGCCATGCCTTCTTGGTGATGACCTCTCCACCCATATGAAAGAGTGATTCTGACCAGCTTCAGAGCAGCCTAAGAAAATGCATTAATCCTCTTTTTTTTGTGAATTGGGAAGCTTATACGAATACAGCTTAGTGGGAGGGAATGGTACTTTGATTAATGAGATTGGTGGGTAACCTTGGCCAGGCACAATTTTTCAAGCAAACCAGATTTTACGCTCCCCACAGACCACATTGCAGTCAACGGAAAGAGAAAAGCAAACACACTGATTAAGCAACATAAGAATTGGTCAGAATCAAACTTCTGGCTGTGAGCAGAGTTAGCCTGCAATGCTGCCTTTTACTGTAACACTATGGCTCCTACTATTATTCATTATGATCAATGTTAATGTGATTTTTTAGCAAAAGCGACTTCCCAAAATAAAGAACGGTATTCCTGAAGCAATCATACACAGTAGTTACATTCACAATGCTCATTTATTTATGCTTTAACTAATGGTTTAATCTTGCAGCATGAGGGGAAAAACCTGCCTCACAGCCCCAGAAAGAACGTAATTCAAGGCCAAAGATGCTTTATTTATTATCCATATGTCCAGTCCCTTTTCCTCTATGAATTCTCTTGACATCACTAATGGATCATCACTTTGGTAATCAGAGTCTGTCAACTCTGATCCCAAATATGTATCATTAAGGAATTAGGGTGTATCCAAAATGAAAGTTTGGGATATTTCAAATCCTATGTCCAGAGGATAGCAATTTGGTGCCTCTTGGCACCGGTGATTGTCCATTTTCATTAATTCAAATATTTTGGAATAATTATTCATAGAAGGGTTTCTCTGATGACATAGGATACGATTTCCAGTACACTTGGCCAGATTAAAATCCTTCCAGATTAAAACAGATAAGGAGAAGAAGAAATATTAAAATGGATGTTACTCCATGGTAGGCAGTTAGATAATCCTGTAATTTGTTTGTTTAAAAAAACCGTTATGGGCACAATAAAAAAGGTATTAGCTTGCACCATCAATATCTTGGCAAAGATTTGGTTCATCTTCTAGCTATATGTCAGCTGGGGGGAGGGAAGTGATTAAAAGTGATTTTAAAAATATTTATTTCTTCAATGTAGTCTGAAGAAAATGGAAAATGGCGGCAGAATTGGCAATGGCCAGCTACATTTTAAAAATGCTACAAACTGATCAAAGGTAACTTTAAGAGGCAGAAAAACATTTTTTTGAATATTTTTTTTAAAAAATGAACACAGACAAAAACAAAACCATCTTCCATTACAAATTGTAGAGGCAGAAAAACATTTCATGGCCCTTTATCACCATGTAATAAATTGTCATTATGAATATGACTTGAAATAAACATTTAGATTCCCGATGGGTTTATTCATAAAACAGGAGTATGGCCATGGCCATGATTGATTATTTGTATGTTCTGAACGCTTATTTATACGCACTACTATATAATTGGCTGGTTTATCTGGGAACATCTTATATTTTAAGGTACTTGGTTGATACCTAGGACGCTGGCAGCAAACCATATCAACCATTCACTGGTATTTGTAATGCATTTTTGAATGTTCAGTTGGCTGAGTTTCATGTTTAATGAATAAAGTAAATAAAATAAATAAATAAATAAATAAATAAATAAATAATAATAATAATAATAATAATAATAATAATAATAATAATAATAATAATAATAATAATAATAATAATAATAATAATAATAATGAAAAAATCGTGAAATACCAGGACCTAAAAATTGAAATTCAACGATTATGGCACAAACCAGCAGTGGTAATTCCAGTGGTAATCGGCACACTGGGTGCTATTCCAAAAGCACTGGAATTACATTTAAAACAGTTAAAACTTGACAAAATCACCATCAGTAAAATGCAAAAAGTTGCACTGCTTGGATCCGCACATATATTACGAAAATACGTTACGACGTCCTAGGCCCCTGGGTGGGGCCCGACTAGTAATCAATGCCAAATCCGGCGAAACAACTGGCCGCTGTTATACAATTGATCAAAATACTACTACTACTACTACTACTACTACTACTACTACTACTACTACTACTACTAATAATAATAATAATAATAATAATAATAATAATAATAATAATAATAATAATAAACAATAACAACAATAACAACAACAATAATAATATACTTTATTCATTAAACATGAAACTCAGTCAACTGCACATTCAAAAATGCATCACAAATACCATTGACTGGTGCTAATGGTTGATACGGTTTACTGCCAGCATCCTAGGTATCAAGCAAGTACCTTCTTAAAATATACAATGTTCCGAGCATCGCAGTTTTTTGGAGTTCCGCTGGTGGTGTTGCAGGAAGCTGCAATTTGTTGATGTATCTTGTAAAATTCTTGGACATGGTACCAAGTGCCCCGATGACAATGGGTATCACTGTTACATGTTTCATCCATAGCTGGGTAGTTTTGATGGCGAGGTTGAGGTATTTCATGATTTTTTCTAGTTCTTTTTATTTGACTCTGGCATCTCCTGGTACAGCGATATCATTAAACTGTACGCTTCTACAACCATGATATCTGGCATGTTGTGTTCCAAATGACGATCCATCTGTATTTGAAAGTCCCACAACATCTTCACCTTCTCATTTTCGATAACTTTTTCCACTTTATTATTATTATTCTCAGATGTTATCTTAACAGCTCTTAGGTTCTTGGTTAGGACTTGAACTGTTAAATTTTTACAAGTCCCAGACTGTGAATCAAATTGAAGATTAAATCAAATAATAATAATAATTTGGAACACAACACGCCAGATATCACGGTTGTAGACAGTCGAAGTGTACAGTTTATTGATATTGCTGTACCAAGAGATGCCAGAGTCGAACAAAAAGAACTGGGAAAAAATCACGAAATATCATGACCTGGCCATTGTACATCCTGGCTCATACTAAGCCATGAACCATGGTTTGGAAATTGCAATGAGTAGATTCACTTTGCACTGACCGATAAACAAACAAGGTATTTTATCACCAAGAACTCATTACTTTCATATATTGAACGATTTGCTCAATCAGTTTTGGGAGTTAATAGGATCCACTGGTTGGATTTACTTACATGCTGGGGATACGTACAGTTAAAACATTAGAAATGAGTAAAAGCTGATAGCTTTTGGTTTCAGATAATCTGAATTAGAGCATCTATCTAAATGAAAACTAGAAAGATACTGTTTGTTCATTCTTTAATTCTTTGTGTGTAGTGTTTCACATTGTTCAAAATCCTTCAGGAGTGGGGCATTTTATATATACTGTAAACAAGCAAGCGAATGCATAAATGTGTCTGCTAACTATCGGGTAGACCCTGTCTTTGTTAGTTGTGAAAACAGGAAGCCTGATTTTGGGAGGTTGTTGTTTGCGCAACATGCAAACCCATGGCTAACTGATTCATGTTTTAATGACTTCACCTAATGATCTAGATGTGGCAAGATACGGAACCATAACTAATCATACTACCTGAGGGTTGTGTGGCTCCAAACTTCTCTGCTCCTAGATCCACACAGTTTGTGATGCAGTAAAACAAAGAGTGCCTGAAAGCAGTGAAGCAGGGATTACAGTTATCTGATACAAGTTGGTGATATCATATACATCTTTGTACAAATGATAATTATGTAATTTGCCTCCTTTGAGTTTTACAACTGATTCACACAACTTTTATCAGTGTCATTTGTGGAATGACATCATAATACCTGTGAGATTGCTTGCCCCTTTCCCCTCCTATGGATGGTCCAGACATGAATGGTAATCAGCAAACCCCTTAATTGTATTGCATGTACAAGTAGAGAAATATACACAATTTCATTGTTACATCTTTCACCTTTATTTCTTCAATTACAGCTTTACTAGCCAGTGTCCTATGCAGGGGTGGGATTGCAAAATTTTAGCAACCGGTCTTCTGCGTGGTTGGTGGGAGTGGCCTACTTGGCCTCCTGCACCATGGCTGGGAGGGGAGCGTTTTCACCCTCCCCAGGTTCTGGAGGCTTTCCTTGAGCCCCTGGGAGGGAAACACAATCTCCCCCGGGCTCTGGAGGGCCTCCAGGGCCCAGAAGCAAGCCCCTTTCTGCACTTCTAGAACTTCCAGGAGGCTTGTCCCCCCCCCCCTCCTGCCAAGAGCCTCCTCATGGGTCATGCACTTACCTGGCATCCGAAATGGGCCGCGTGGAGATTCCTGGGAGGGGCGGAGCAGGGTGGGTAGGGCCAGCCAGTCCTTTCAACTACCGTTTCGGCGAACCAGATATAAAATTAGCATCCGGTTTGCCCAAACTGGTCCAAACTGGCTGAATTCCACACCTGGTCCTATGCAAGTATTGTCCAGGATATAGATTCTTTTATTGTTAACCAAGTGTACTTAGGTCATGTTTTAAGACAGTGCGAAAACAATATTCTTGAGTTGGTGCGTGCACTTGAAGTGGAAAAAAGTGTGTGGGTGTTTAGATGTTTGTCTGATGATCCCAAATCCCTTTCTCCACATTTTCCTTTGCAGAACAAGCAAGCAGCTTAGGTGCTTATACAAACTTCTACTACTGGTACCTTCCAAGTGAGGACCTGCTACATTTCAAGAACAAGAAGGATAAAACAAAGGTGGTAAGAGAAATACATACACGCAGTCTAAAACAATCAGTTTGTTGTAGGGCTGTATCTAAGGTAGCCATCGAATTTAACAGACACTTCCTGTTTCCTGACTTCCTCCTACGTTCTCCCTGGAGGCTCATGGATGCAGCTTGGTTGGCCAATCAGACATAGGGAACTATTTCTGTAGATCTGTTTGCTCTATGCTTACGGTATTCTAGAAAATAGTTTCTGTTGTCAGCTGCTCTCTGTGATAACATACTCAAGAATTATTCATTTGGACTGTATAGTTTTTGACTATATTTAAAAAACTCTTCTCCCAGTTTTTGACAGCTGAACAGATCTGAATCATTTTTACTAAAATGTGTTTGGATCGTATTGCAATTGATTAAAGACATAATTATGGTATTAAAAATATCATCTCAGACATCATGTATAGATCCACTCTGGATGTGGGTAGAGAGGTGGAAACAAAAATACAAAAATCAATTCCAAACATATCAAGAATTGGTTGTTTGGTGGCTATATAGTTTTTTTAAAAAATGAGAATAGCAATAATAGAGTGTTAGAATATTGGATTATTTTGCAATACCATGATGTTATGATCTGGGAAGAAGTAATTACATATATGAATTTGATTTTGAAGCAAAGATTAATATTTTCAGAGGCACACAGTTTTTTGTGTATATCCTAATGAAATTGGCAGATGAAAAATGAAAGTGGATTCTCCCCATTCTTATTAATGCCAAGATGTTATGTAAAAATTATTTATGTACAGTATATTTACACACTCTTTCTCGCACACACAGAGACCTTATATGCATGAGAAACCTTTATGAAGACAATTTGTTTTAATACTGCAGTTCCTTATTTTTTTTATTGCTATCCTGTTTTATTATAAGAATAATAATAGATTGTTAAATATGCTACAAATCATCCCAACAGAAAAGATTACTTCTCCTGTGCAGGTGATAAATAATATAACCATATATAATATTTGCTAAATATGGACTATCTATGCTTATTTTTTGAATACTATTTACATGCTAGGAAGAAGAAAAGACAAATTCTGCCTTGCTTTAAGCCATTATTAGACAAACTACATCATGTCTTATCCCCTTTCCATTTGCGGGGGGGGGGGGGGGGTTCAATAATTTGCAGCCGTTGGGTCAAGATGATAGCAGATTGCAGGGATTCAAAGAGGAAAATAAAGCTTGCTCTAATAGTTTTTAATAAAGGGCTTTGAATCTTGTTTACATAAAAGTTACAATAAGGTATTTCCTACATACATTTATTTTATGTGATTACTCCAGGCCCATAGCATTGCCAAACTTTTATAAAACTTGGAGCAGGGAGAAATTCAACATACCCAGTGCTCCCAAGGCATCATAATCCTTTTTTTTTTGTGTTTACAATTGCCACTCCTTTTCCTACTTTTCATTTGGTATGTAATCTGGTGCTTCAAGGATCATTACGTGCTTAACTCCACCATTCCGACAGAACAGCTGAACAGGCAGAAAACCGAGAATCCACCCTCCAAACTTGCTCTTCTATTTCTGCTGTCAAGGAACCTCGATCACAAGCTCTGATTAGCAGAAAACAAATCACTGCTGACCTGCTGGTCCATATATCAGATGAGACTGGACCAACCTTGCTCCCTTTTTGGACATTCCTTATCCAGCCACAAATTCTTAGAACTTGAAAAAGACTTTGTGCATTTAAATTGCTCAAATTTGCTTAGGTGCCTGCCTGAGTTGGTGAATGCATAACATTTAATGCATAAAATTTAAATGTGTGAATCCCAACAATGGTTTGAATTCAAAACAAACAGTCCCTCTTCAACAAAAATCATGGTAAATATTGCCATTATTTAATAAAAAGACTAAATGCTCTTAGTGTGCGCGCACACACACAAAAGTCCCTTCGTGGAGAGGGAGCGGCTAACAAGTCTAATAAATAAATAAAATTGTGTAATAATATAGAATACAGATATGTACATACATATAGACACAGATCTATCTAGTTTCTTTTAACAGGTACAGGTGCACTTCTTTTTTTTGCATGCAGCTATTTAGTTAGAGAATTCTCAAATGTTCAGTACTTTTTGCTTGCATTTTTAATCAGGTTGGAATTTATGTTTCCAGGGGCTACTCTATTGCTACTCCTAATTTATCCTGCATCATTAAGCCTGCTCCTCTCCCCCAAATTCTTTCCCAGATGGAGGAAGGAAACCCTTCTGCTGAAATTTATGGCATGTATAGCTAACTTTAACTGAGAAAATGTAATGAAAAATAGTGCTATGGTTAATATTAATTTGCAAGAAAATATGGACCATGAGGTAATAAATCCACATTTTGGCGAGGCTATGAATACTGAGAACAAAAGAAAATCATTCAGAAATTGAATGTACAGTATCTCTGCATCACCATTTTTGTTTTATTTGTTCCCACTTATACTAGTGGATAAAATTATTTCACAAACAATCCATTCTATGCAACACATTTTATGCCATCAAAGATAGGGCGTGTCAAATTTTTCAACTTTCAATTGCCAAAGATTAGGGGTGCTCCAAAGTTGTGACGTGCCTTGGGAATTGTAAATTATTTTTGTTACTTTAATGTAATTTAGATGTGCTTGGTAAGTAACTTTTTAACATTTTATTTGTTTCATTTGAAGCAATAATAGCACCATCATCTTGTCCCCTCTGGTGCACCAAACTCTGCAAATATTTATTTTTATCCTGCCCTTCCACCAAGGTACACATTTATAAGGTCTATTGATACCTCCTGTGGACAAGTTGCTTCCAAAACCAGTTGTAGCATATCAGTGGTGGGAAACAGCTATATCGTCACTTCCATCTCCTGCTTGCAAGCACCTCAGAGGTATGAGCAAAAAGATAGGCCTTGCCCTAATCCAAAAGGGCTATTCTTCCATACACAATTATCTCACTTCTTCTTTACTACAGGTAGTCTTCAACTTACGACCACAATTGAGGCCAAAACTTCTGTGCCAAAACGAGACAGTTGTTAAGGGAGTTTTGACCCATTATACGACTTCCTTGCCACAGTTGTTAAGTGAATGTAGCTTCCCCATACACAGTGCTTGTCAGAAGGTTTCAAAAGGAGATCACATGACTCTGGGATACTGCAACCATCTCAAATATGAGTCACTTGTGTCTGAATTTTGATCATGTGACCATGGGGATGTTGTAATGGCCATGTGAAAAACGGTCGTAAGTCATTTTTTTTCAGTACTGTTGAAACTTCAAACAGTCACTAAATGAATTGTAAGTCTAGGACTACCTGTATTCTATAATAACCTAGTAATTGGCTCTATGTCAATGATTCAATGAAGACCACAGCTAAAGACAAAGGTTTTTTTGCTCATATACGCCCCCTAATTTAATTGGTAGATCCAGAAATCACCTGTTTATTTTTATCAATTTTCAGCAAAAAGTTCAAAAAGGGTTTTCATTCTTTTAGAAAAGTAGTGGTTGTTCTCTCCTTGATCAAACAAGTCAGCCATTTCTACAAGCTCTATCACTTTCACAGTCCATTCCTTTGTGGTGCATAATTTGTATTTTTTCCATTTAATAACCTCACTGCCATTGTCATATAGAAAACCAACCATCCATGAGCCTTTTCAAATTGACTTTCTGTAAGTCCTACTGTGTTTCCCTGAAAATAAGACCTACCCCAAAAACAAGCCATACTGAAGAGGGGTGGGCATGGCCAGCACAGGCGGTGGCCAATGGTGTCCAGCAGTAGCCGCAGCCCACACCGCACAGGTTGATTACCTGTCCAAGCAGCAATTGGAGCCAGAGGTGGGAGGGAGGGATGCAATCTGGATACACCGCAGAAGCTGCAAGAAAGCGTAGAGTCAGTGGGCCAGAGCGATGGGTGGCTGTGGGAGGCTTGTCTTCGCATTTTGGCTTGCCTGCAGCCTGTGTGGCGTGTTGGGATCACCTGCCTTCCATTCCGCGCCTTTGTCTCCCTCTGCTGCTGGTGCCACCTTACAAAGATCAGCCTACTGCAGCCGCCTGCCCATTCTGGCCCACTAACTCTCAGCTTTCCTGCGGCTCGTGCAGCGTGTCCGGATCGCCTGCCCCCCCCCCCATGCCTCTACCTCTGCCTGCTGCTTGGGCAGGGAATCAACTCACCTGCGCTGCACAGCCCCAGGATGTACCAACCAAGGACAGCTGCAGCTGCTGGCAGATACTGTTGGTGCCCACACGTTTACCGCCTCTTGTGTGCACACCCGGGGGGGGCATGGCGCCCATCCGGGCTGATCAACCTGAAAGCATGTTTTCCCCAAAATAAGGCCTAGTGCTTATTTTGGAGCCCCCCCAATATAAGACCAGGTAGAAACATGGTAGTAAGAAGTATTCTGGTTTCATCTGAATGTTGATCAAATGTGAGAGATTTCTAATGACTTTGTTGGCCATAAGGTGATATAGAATACTGGATTATATAGGCCCTTGATATATTTAGAATGATTTTTTTAAACTTTTTGAATCATCAGACATATTAGATTATGATATCTTGCATGAATGGATGGACTGAGACAGACACTAATGAAAAACTCATTAGGCTTTGAGTGTGTTAGTGAAATACTCTTTATAGCAGCCTCATCTTCTGTTGGAATTGTAGCAGACAGATGCTAGTTTCACACTCCTGACAGCTCAATACCTCTTTGGGATTGGAAATGAAAACTGTGGATATCTATGCTGCATTGGTGCCCAGCCTAATAAGGATGGTCCTGCTGAATATTTTGCCTTTACATTTTGATATTGCCCTCTTAGTGTTTCTCATTTTTTGGAAGCTGCTTGTTCCTTCCTTTAAGGAAAGGCTTACATTTTATTGCTATAAATATGTAATGGTAAAATAATAAAAAAAAACCATGTAGAATCAGTTGACTTGAAATTTAATCCTGTGGAACCTGAAACACTGAGATAAGACAAACAACCTTTTTTCCCATTGTGAAATGCCAACACAGAACCCAATGCTGCTTGTTCACAACATAATTATTGCTGGGGTTTTTTTAATGGCTTGTGGCTGCACAAACGTACTAGCTTACCATTTGGCCAAAAGAACAAAAATGTGCCAACTGGGTGGAGTTAAAACACGGAGTGGAGATACACAGTGATGTGAACATTATTTCTAAGACGATGTGGCTGAAACTGTTATCTTCTTTGCTGCCTGGGATAAAAACTAAATCAGGTAAAGTTGTTTACCACTCATCCAACCCATGCCTGTGGTTTAATGCCTGGAAGTCATTGTTATTCACCTGAAATGAATATGCAGGTAGCTAAGGGCAAGGCTATACTTGTGAGAAGTCATTAAAGATCCACCACACCCTCTTTTCACCTCCTTTCCTTCCCACAGGATGCAGGTAGTACAGGACAGCAACATTCTTCTGGCAAAAGGTCTAAAGATCAGGTGAAGGTAGACTTGGTGAGGCAGATAAAAAGGAAGAAGTTCTTTTCTTCCAAACTGGTCCATCCAGAAACAGAAACAGAAACAGAAACTCTCACCCAGACAGAAAGTTGACTTGGTTCAATGATAATTAAACTGATGTTCAAACTCCTTCTTTGCAAGCGAGTGTTTCTGGGCTAATCACTATTTCTCAGTCCAGCCAACCAGAGAGAAGAGAGTGAATTAGAAAAGACAGAGAAGAGAGGAGTCCATGAAGAAGTAAGGAACTTATTATGATAGAATAACAGCATAAAAGAGTTGGAAGGGACCTCAGAAGTCTTCTGGTCCAATTTCCAGCTCAAGCACTAGAACCTATAGTAGTGATGGCTAATCTTTTCCGGACCGAGTGCCCAAAGCGTGTGTGAGTGTGCAAATCAGCATGTCCATGCCCAAACCCCCAAAATGCAATGTGCATGCCCCCCCACGCCCCCATGCATGCATGAGCAGCCTCCTTGCCCCGCCCCCGTGCATGCGCAGCAGAGACCCGAAGACCAGCTGGCCTGCACACATGTGCAGCAAA
Organism: Natrix helvetica; assembly: GCF_964273705.1. Lineage (NCBI taxonomy): Eukaryota > Metazoa > Chordata > Lepidosauria > Squamata > Natricidae > Natrix > Natrix helvetica. The sequence goes on along the minus strand of NC_138550.1, from coordinate 97,622,814 downwards.
GCTGAACTGGGACAATGGCTTGCGTGCCATTAGAGAGGGTGTTGCATGCTACCTCTGGCATGCGTGCCATAGGTTCACTATCACAGACCTATAGTATACCATTCCAGACAAATGGCTGTCAAATCTCTTCTTAAAAACCTCCATAAAACCCATAACTTCTGAAGGCAAACCTTTCCACTGATTGCTGTCACTAACAGGACATTTCTCCTTAGTTCTAGGTTGGATCTCCCTCTAATAAGTTTCCATATGTTACTACTTGTCTTGCCCTCAGGTGCTCTGGAGAATAGTTTAACCCCCTCTTCTCTGTGACAGCCCATCAAATATTGGAAGACTGTTATCATGTCACCCCTAATCAGTGGTGGGTTCTAGATCCCGTTCCAACCGGTACAGTTGGTATGGGCCCGGTGTTGTCCACATGGATGCATACAGTGCATGCACGCACGCATGAGTCTTGCCAACAAGCGACGCCTCCATGAGCCTCCGTGACGCTCCAGCTACTCGCCGGAGCGTCGTGCAGGCGCTGTATGCACCGTGCACGTGCATGGAAGCCCCGAAAACTTTAAAGACATGTAAGGAACGTGGGCAGGTGGGTAAACCCTCCGGAACACCATACTGAAGTGGTACCCAGTGCTCCGGGTTGGCTCTGGTACGCCCGTACCAGGGCGTACTGCCTGCAACCCACCAGGGCCCCTAATCCTTCTCTTTGTTAGACTAGATATCCCCAGTTCCTGCAACCATTTACTTTACGGTTTAGTTTCTAGATCCCTAATCATCTTTCTTGCTCTTCTCTGTATACTTTCTAAAGTCTCAATGTTTTGGGTTTTTTTTGGTATGGTGGTGA